>NW_027185241.1:10829084-11501584 GCF_022577435.1 Embiotoca jacksoni
CTGTGGGTGTGGAGGGCTCCCTGCTGCAGGTCGCGTTTACAACGTCATGCAATAATTGTGTCCGCAGCGGGACATTTCATGTTTTATTTATTTATTTATTTATTTATTTTTAAAGAAATGGTTGGAGTGGATAAAGGATGTGATGGGCTGCAGTGACAGTGACACACAGTGGCTCCATCACAACAGGACATAAATGTGCTTGTGTCCACTGTGATAACAGACTCTAGAGACTCTGATGTCGGCATGCTGTCTGTATCTGTCCCTAAGTGGCTTTTATATACCGATATTCGCCGATATGAGTCGGCCGACAAGACGTAGCCGACTTTACAGGCGATAATTGTGAAACGGGCACTTCTGTGATCAATTTCATTGTTCATTTTTTTCTTTAGTACTGCATATTATATAGCTTTGAATAGTTGTGTTTGTTACAACAATTGTTTCAGTCGTTAATTTTAAAACAAACAAAAAAAAAGCCACAAAATATGTTCAAGTTAAAGCTTCTCAAATTCTAAGACAGGTTTTTTTTTTGTATTTCATATCATGTTAAAATGAATATTTGGGTTTAAGAGTTGGTTGAACAAAACAAGCAACCATATGAGTTTACTACAGACATTTTAAGTATTAAGTTAACAAGCAGAGGGGAAGAGAGAAGAAAAAAAAAAATCTGAAAAAAACATTAAACATTGTTACTAATGCCGAACAACATTTCAGCTTTCATCAGGCGGACTCCCGCACCAGTTTTAGGGTTAAGTGATACTTTTAAACGTTGTCCTCAGTGACATGTTGTGGATTATACTTTTAACTTTGACATCAGAGCTGTTTAATCTGACTGTTGTGTTTGTGGATGAGATGCCCAAAAGTATTTCTGTGGTGTACACCATATCTATATTCCTGAGAGTATTTGAAGTATTTGAAACAAAAGAATGGGAATGGATGTCGTATTAGTTAAGCTGCAGTCCAATTAACAACAGCATCCCCAGTCAGGTGCCTCTGTTGCATGTCGTACCCTTTCCTTTTGTCGTTGATGGTGAAAACAGGACATTTGAATAGCAGAGACCAGGACGTCCTAACTTTCGACCTCTAATGTGGGTCAAACCCAAATATCACTCGATACGTTTCCCACAATACAAATTCGAAGCACGTTGTGCTTGACTTCAAACTTCAAGCCCCTGATTTTTTTTTTTAACTCCGATTTGCTCATTTATATTTCTAGTTACCAAATCCAAGCAAAGATAGCGCTATGACATCATCAGGACTCTTAAGTGAAGTTAAAGTTAAGAAAACGATATGCGTAGAACTGCTGAACAGCCCCTCATGCTCCATGATGATGTGATGTGACCCTCCCGTGTGCCGACAGAATCTGGACCACTTTAACCAGCAACTACGGACGTGTGATGCCGGTGGACTGGAAACGGTCTCGAACGTGCTCCCTCCACGTCCCGACAGTCAATCTGCAAGAGAAACCCGTGAGTTGACTCCGCCTCTTCCGCCCCCCCCCCCCCTCCCGTCCCGTCCCATCCCGCCCCATCCCATGTCCTACTTTTTCCATCATCCCCCCCCGCCAAATCTCTCCTCCGCTCAGCTCACAAATCTCAAATATTCATTGTGCCGGGATTTAGCGCTTTGATTAAATTCCCTCCCCCCTGTTCTTGGTCCTGGCCAGAGGAAGAATGATGTCACGGCGGAGCTGTCGGACGACGAGGAGCTCAGGGAGCAGCTGGACATGCACTCCATCATTGTCTCCTGCCTCGCGGAGGAGCCTCTTTTCACAGCGGAGCAGGTGCGTCAGTAACATCGGTCTTTGGCGGAGTTTACTCGTGTTTCCCGCAGATATTTAACAGCCCGTGCTCTCTCGAGTTATTTGAAGTGCCGCCTCTCTGACGCGCTGACTCTCTGTGCAGGTTATTGAGGAGATCGAGGAAATGATGCAGGATTCCCCTGACACGGAAGCAGAGCACAATCCCTCTCGGTCGGACCTGTCGACGCTGTCTCCGGATGTCCGGCGGTCCAACAGCAGCCCCGGCTACGAGAAGAGTGAGTGTCTGCTGATCGGGACTTTGTGGGGAGGAGGATAAATGACCAGCGCTCTATATTAAGACAGATTCTGTTGCGACCGTGTTTGTTTTGGCGGTCCAGGGGTGAGGACCCTGAGCGTCGCGGAGCTGAATGAGCGTCTGGAGGAGACGGAGACCAGCATCAGGAGGTTGTCAGAGGAGCTGGTGCAGCAGCTGGCGCTCAGGGATGAGCTGGACTTTGAGAAGGAGGTGAAGGACAGTTTCATCTCGGCGCTCATCGACGTGCAAAACCGGCAGAAGGAGCACCGGGAGTCGCTGAAGAAGAAGAAGAAGCTTAAAGGTGGAGCCGGGACATCGCTGGGCCTCGCAGAGAAAACACTCGGATCAGTCAGTATAGACCAGCTTTGTGGACTTATTACACTCTGTGTGTGTGTGTTGCTTTATTGATGTCCTGAAATGTTAGTAGACGGATATCACCTGTAAGACCTCTTTCTTTTCCAAAGCTTGCTACACTTCTTGCTGCACTACGTTTGGTCGTCTCTTTCGTTACGTTTCTTTGCTTTTCTTCCTTCCTCCTCAGCGCTTCAGCATGGAGGGACTCTCCTCTGTTATCCAAAACAGCTTCCGCCAAACTTTTGGCAGCGGGTGCAGCGAAAGACAGGTTACTTTCCGTTTCTCTCTCTCTCTCTCTCTCTCTCTCTCTCTCTCTCGGCTGCTGAACTTGGATCTTTTGTATTTTCTGCTCGAGACTAGAAAAGCACCACGATCTTAACTTTCTTCATTAGTTAACCAGATTTTATTCTTCAAGTCAGACTGCATGTATAGTTTTGTCCAGCATCTACGCTTTAGTTTTTTCCGTCTTTGTAATTTCTCTCTCCCTGTCTTTGTCTTCTCATGTTTTGCAGTATTTGACCACGGTCATCCCTTACGAGAAAAAAGGCTGCCCTCCCTCGATTGAAGACCTCCAGATCCTCACCAAGAGTACGTTTCTTCATCTGAGCAGTGCAGTGTGATTTCTCGAGTCATTGTCTCTGACTGATTCCTTCGCTTTCCAGTTCTCCAAGCTATGAGGGACGACAGTGACAAGGTGCCCAGTCTTTTAACAGATTATATTCTCAAAGGTGAGCTTTTTTCTTTCGTGTTCATTCACTGTAGACGTTAGTGACGTGACGTGTTGGCAGTGTGTCTGCACTGTAATTCTTGTTCCACAGAAAGCAGAGGATCAATAACGGTCAATTGTTTCTGTGACGTAAAGTTAAAGCGCCACAGCAGTGGTTGTGCACGTTACAATCCTTTGACTATAAATGATCCATGCTTAACGTAACTTTGGCCATTTTATTACATTACTGTGAAGTGTATTTCCTACGTATCAAGCATGTTTGTAGTTTAGTTCATTACGAAATCCTGAGAAAGCCGTCTAGAAAAGTTACTGATTGAGGCATGAACATGTCATCGCGTCTATTATAGTCCTCGTTCGCCAAGTTACATTACTGTTGCTTGGAATTGTTTTTTAAGCAGGCACTGCTTTGAAATTAGTTCCTGTTGATGCTTTCAAGAACATAACAAAATGTAAAAATTGGCAAGTGGCTAAAAGTATTTTATTTACAAGTTATATTACTAGAAATCAAAAAAGGGATAGTATAAATCTCATAATTTGGTTACTTTTTTCTTCTTTAGCAGATGTTCCTTCTGACGTTTCTTCCTGTTAAAAATAAGTTTTTCCTTCATACTGCTGGAGGTTTTTCTTGTGAAATGAAAGTTTTTTTTTTCCTCTTAGCTGCTCAAGTGGGCATTGTTGAATTGTTGGGTTGTTTTGTACAATGTCGTAAAGTTCTGTTGTAAGGACTTTACTATGTTAAGTGCCCTGAAATAACCTGTTGTGTTGTGATTTGGCAGCTATATAAATGAAATTGAATTGAATTGAAGATTTCTGAGGTGTCAAATATTGCAGTTTTCAAGAAGCACTTGGACACGTCAGCAAGAACAGGTGTCAAAACAGTTCCTGTGTGTAACTTACATTCATTATACTGCAGCAGTTAATGCAAACTTTTCATGTCAAACAAGTTCTGAAATCACTTTACTCATCCTCTGCTATAGAACATTATATCCATAAACGTTCATTATTCAACCGGTCCAACAAGACTTACATGCTTCTAGACATTTAAACATGAGTTCTCTCTTTCTTGTGTGTCCTTTCTTTCGATTTTTTTTCACGCTCTGTTTTTATCCGTTTATTCTTTTCTTTCTCTGCGTCTTGTGTCCTGCTCTGCCTAATTTATTGCTGCCTTACACTCGCTAGCTCTGGTGTGAGCGATGGACCGAGAGGTTTGTGACACATTCGCCTGTGATGTGCACTGTTGTGGTGTTGTCACTCACAATGGGAGAGGGCCCCTTCCTCCCCGACCCCCCCAGCCCCCACCCCCCATCCCCATCCCCCTCCTCTCTCCTCCACCACTGAAGTGTAGCTTGACCCCAATGCCCCCCCCCCCCCCCCCCCCCCCCCCCCCCCGACTTCCTCCCTCTCACAGTGCACAGTAAGCAGCTCCAGTCGCTGCTTGTTAGTGTCTAGACGCACAGACAGTGACTCACCGCGACGCTCTGTTTACCCTGCGCTTAACATTTTGAGACTCTGCTTCGGGGTTATTAGTGATGAAGCACTGCACTTGTAAGTGTTTAGCTTTAATATCACCTAACCTGCATCTGAAATAGGGTTATTATGACTCACTGTTTTGATTTTCAGACATTTAGCATTAACTAATGTTCTCAAATTTAGATTTTCCCCTTGTGTTTTTCCTCTTCTTTTTCTCCACCTTGTACTTTGGATGGATCACCTCACACTGAATCCTCATCACTGCTCAATCGAAGCTTCATTAATATTCATCTATGCTATTATTACAGTGCTTTGCCCAACGTAGACCAGAGGGACGGTGCCTGACACTGCGGAGGCTTCAGATAGGTTACCGAGACGACCGGATCAAAAGGACTCGTATTTTTTTGCAAACATGAAGCACACTTAATTTATTCCTGGATGTTTTTACCTCTGTGTTGTTTTTGAGTTCGGATTTTAATTTAACTATTTATTTTGTGTGGGGCATTCTGTGTGATTTGCAAACCTAATGTGTTTCTGTAAATTTATAATTTGGTTGGGTTTTTTTTGGGGGGGGGGTGTTTTTAATTTTCTGTGCAGGTGTATCCTAAACATGTGCCCAGATAGATGTTTACTGAGCATTGCTTATTGGTTATAAGTTAGAGCAAAGCTACAGAGCAAAGGGCTTTATAGCAATGAACAAATGCACAAAGCACACAGACAGAGAAGTTGCAGTAGTAGAGAATTATAAAAAAGAGTTTAGATGTGATTGATCCCCGGGATTGTAAGCATTACAGCAGCAAATAAAACAGATGAAAGAAGTGGGAAAAGCAGCACATAGATACATAATAATAACAAATAAATCAGTTATCCTAAGCCAGCGTGCAGAAACTTCATATAGTTCACAGCCTTCCATGTAGCTGCAGACAAAGTGCACTATTTGCTATTGTTATTATTTTATAGAAAATAATGTGTTGATGGTCCAGGTGATGCAGTCCTGACTGTTACTAACTAATTAACTAACTATGCATTTGAGTGTAAATTGAATTGTGACCCAGGCACTGCCTGTACTTTTGTGACGCAGAGTGAAGCTCTGAATCAGAGCCTGCTGCGTCGACGTGCCTGCTGTGCACAGGGCAGCGTTCACCACAAACGGGCATTGTTCTTCTCGATGTATTACTTCATACAAGCTGCCTTTGCCTTTGCCTGAACTTTTGTACATTTCAAAATGACTTATTTTCAACAAATGTTGTATTGCTAAACAACTTACAGAACCTGCTTCACTGTTTATTTATTTTGCAAATATTGTATTTAAAAAAATATTGATAAAATCACATCCTCTTTGTCTCTGTATATTTTCTTAATTTCATTGCAGACATGTGAACAATAATCAATTCACAACTTCACCATCCCATGCACCAACAAGAACATGCTCAGGCAACACAACGTGACACAAATATTACTCGCATGCAATAAAAAAAAACATTTTAAATTTATGAAAATCCTAACCATATCACCCCTTTCACCTTCTCCCTGCAGGTAATATACTTTATGTATTATATAAATATAAACTTCATAGATAATTTCTATAGACATTGCTGTTCCGAATGCCTGATGAGCTCGGATTTATAAAATAACTCCATATTTGACAACATTTTTTACTTTTCCTCCCTAACACTGTCCAGAACAACCTCTCTGAAGGAACCTACAACACAAAGTGCGAGGCACCAACTTAACAAGGCTTTCCCTTTTTATTCAGTGTTCAGGTCCAATGAGTCTTTATAAATAGGCTATTGAGTAGAAAAGGGAAGGCATTCAAAATCTATGATACCTTCCAAATGAGAATTAATTACAGAACAAGATCTCAGAAAATGTATGTAGATGGAGACACTAAAGGCTTTATAAAGTGTTTTTGTAATGAAGCTGTTTGTATTTGAATATTCTAAAGTGGCACTATGGAAACATTTTTGAAGACATTATCCAACTCTGAGTATGCCTGATAATGTTTGTAAGTAGTTTAATGTGTTATTTGGCTGTGAGGGGTGTGTATTCAGAGAGCGAAGTGTAGGATCACTGAATATTTACAGATTCGAACAATCAATGTTGTCATTGCTGGATGAGGTCACTGAAAATCTGTTAAGAGAAAAATTGTAATTAATTTTACAATAGTATTTCTTCATTATATAAGTCTCGGCCACGCCTTATCTGCACCTCCTCCAGATCACTGAGGAGATCCAGATGTGGACTCTGGGAGAAACCCCAAAACATCCAACCTCTGGATTGTAAAAGCTCTGAGGAAAAACACAACAAGCCCTTTGACAGGAAAACAAAAGATTAAATCCACAGTTCAATAAGCAACCAAGGACGATAAAGAACTTGGGAAAAAAACATCATAACCCCTGACTAAAACTGATGCAGAGATTTAACAAAATATCTTCATCAAAAAAAAAAGTAAATAAGTATAATTCTGGTTGTGTAATAAAGGAGTCCACGCACACTCAGACAGATAAGGCCCTCCTGTAATTCACTGGTAACCTACAAACATATGGAACCTACAAACATAAACACTGTTAAACATCACATACGCCTGCTCCTCATCCATGTCTCCTCAGCGCTTTAAAAGCAACACAAACGGCTGTCAGACATCTGTAAAGCATTTGTTCTCTCTTAAATAAGATTTCCTCATTCGACTGAGTGCCTCCACTCCGTGTGTGTAAAACAACAGGCAGTGTCTGGCCAGCGCTCAGAGCTGTGAGGAGCTTTTTGTGGTGCTGCAACAAAACAGTTCCTTTACGGTGGATTTTCAGCGTGTTTTTTTGTTTGTTTGTTTTTTTCCAGGTATAATGGATGTCAGAGGGGTTTGGGTGGTGTTTTGTCTTCTCCTGCTGGCACACTGCTCCCTCCAGCAGACCGCCTCCCCCAAGAGAAGAAATGGCAAGAAAGGTAAGACTCAATATTAACTTGAGATTTTGAAATGAAAACGGTGTCCTCAATTGCTCTTTGAGTGAGTCATCGGTAATGTTAACTGAACAAATTTTGATGTTTTTTTTTGTTTTGTTCATTTTGAACAGAGTCCGCAAACAATGCTGCGATTGAGGAGCTGAAGAAACAGATTAATGACATCGCTCAGGAGCTGAACTTGTTGAAAGAGCAACAGGCTTTACAGACAGGTATTTTTCCAGGAGGAATATGTTCAATAAATACTTTTTTTTAAGTGTTTCTCTGTTTATGGATCACAATAGAATTAATGTTGTACCACAGCTGCGTTATCCACTGTAGGCTAATATTTGAACAAAATAGACAACAAAGACATCCGAGCCACTTTCTATTGGTTTTGCCCCGCAGTTTGTCTGAGAGGCACAAAGATCATCGGCAAGTGTTTCCTGGCCGACCCAGTGAAGAAGAGCTTCCACGCAGCCAGCAATGACTGCATCGCCAAAGGAGGCAGCCTGAGCACCCCTCTGACAGGAGACGAGAACGACCAGCTCTACAGCTACGTGCGCCAGAGCATCGGCCCCGAGGAGCACATCTGGCTGGGCATCAACGACATAGTCACCGATGAGCACTGGGTGGACCAGTCAGGCTCCAGCGTGCGCTTCAAGAACTGGGAGAAAGAGATCACCCTGCAGCCGGACGGCGGGCGCAGCCAGAACTGCGCCATCCTCTCCACCACCGCCAACGGGAGGTGGTTTGATGAGAGCTGCAAAGCCGAGAAGGCCTCTGTGTGCGAGTTCAACATCGTCTGAGAGCTCTTGTGTTTTAAATCTCTGACAAACATGACCCTGTGCCGATAAACAACTTGTATGAACAATTTAAGTGCCGCTTGCTGAAACAAATGAAAAAAAAAAAGCTTTCAGGTACGTTCATACTTTGAAAAAAAAAAATAATGTGCTGCATCTTTCTTCGGCTCACATTTTCCTGACCAAGCCTTCCAGATGTCAGTCCAGAACAGAGATTTCACACAGAAGTCTGGAACAGTCACTGTATAAGCTAAACTCACTGGATCATGATATTTTACACATTCGATAAGCCCATTTCTCCAACAGCATTTCAGATAATCATCGAGGTAAACACTGGATGGCTTGTCTTTGTTATATGTGTTTTTATATTATTCACTTCTCAATGCAACACAACCTTTTTCTGACTGAAGAACGGTCATGAGTGTCTTTTTTTGTGGCACCTTCTGTATTTCTACTTTAAATGTCCAGTTATGCTGCTTACATTTTATAACATAGTATGATGTTAATAAACATGTGTCTTCTCATATAACCATCTCCTTCTCTCCGATATCTGCGGATATAACTGGGGAATCTTTAGTTCCTCACAGCAGGAAAAAAACCCTCATAAGATCCTGGCTGTTAAAAAATAAAAGTAAAAACTGAACCAACTGTCTTGGTTTATGGTGGCTATCTTTTCCCCAGTAATTTCAAGGAGCCGGTAGGGTTAAAAGATTACAGGAAACCAAAGGTCCCCTTTCAAAATAAGACTCAAAGACACTGCATAGTGTTTTATTCAGTCAAACCAAAGAAATCAGGCGTTTTAAAAGCATGAAATTGTTAATTAGCTTAATTCATGACTACATTAATCTGACAGAAGGACCCTCGGTGGGAAAATATTCCCATTGGCCCCTGAGGTGGCAATTTGACCTCCATTTAGCTACATGTACCATGTGAACACAAGGCCCCTCTAAGAGACAGAAACACAAAATTAGCAAGATTATTAATCTTTTTGTGCACTTAATTAAATCATCAAAACAACAACAGACCCCTGGGGCCACCGGACAGTTTTGCTCACTTTGCCAAAGTTGGTAATCCAACCCTGTTTTAAATCCAACCTAAAGACTACGAGCATGACGGGGTTTTTTTTTCCACACTGCAGGAGTATATATGGTACATAAACAAATAGTTTAGAGAGGAGGATGTGTGCAGGGTTTAAATACCTGCAAATAGGTATGTTTACAACGTATTCAAAGACTTCCCTGTTGAGTTTCCTCTCTAAAACCATCTGTGCACAAAACTCCCCACTTGGTGATTACAGTCTCCACCCACATCCACAATTTCATCATCACAAAAATCATGTTTCCATGTCGACATTGGTAAATATTAGTAAGTCGCCCACAAGAAAGCTACATCCGTTAAACATGTTTGGATGTCTCCGTGGGCCTTTTAGTGAGCATGTCCTTGTCTCAGTCCTGTTAATACTCGCTGTGTGACGCAGATTGTAAAGCAGCTGTGGACATAATTCACAGCTCTAAATCAAACGGACCTCGGTAACAGTGAGTAAAAGGACGCTGTATTTCCTCAGAGGTGAGTATAGGTTTGTAGCAGTTTTGAATGTTGTCTCCCTCTGCTACTCATTTTCTGAACTACAGGACGCCACACAGATTTCACAGATATTGTACAATCTAATACATTTTTATAAAGCCTGGGGAAGACCTGGTTTATATCCTGACCTTTTAGATCAGTTTGTTTGAGCTCCTCACAGAATTACGATGCACAACACATTTAAAAATGTAAAGAACACACACCACACTTAAAATCAAATTAAATCAGAGCATACAGTCCCTCTTCTAACAAAGATAAAAGCTTTTTTTTTTTTTTTTTTTTTTATTTAAAGATGTAACTTTGCTCACAGACTGAAATTAGGTGTGTACAAAGATTTTTGTTGTATGTCATTGTAATCCAGAAAATCAATCTGTAATTTTACAGCAAATAGCAAAATATGTTTTCACACTAGTTATCCTCACTGATCATGATACACAAAAATAAAATAATAAAAAAAAAGTCTTGGCTCGTAACAGATCAGTGTTTACATTCCTAAGTTTGTGTCAATTTGAAACTGACTGAAAAGAACTCATCAACTTCTAAGCAGCGTTATCAGGAGTGCATTAACCTCTATGCAAGGCAAATTTATGGTGTACTGACTCTATAGCTATAACAGCGTGTGCAAAAGCAGTGACAAACAAAAGAAAGACAGTACTCCAATACTGCTGGTGCAATCCACTACAATACAAGCCATCGTGTTCTGATGATACTAAAGAACTGAAGTGTTTTGCCCCACATATTGCAGTGTCCTCTGTTTTGTACTCGTACAATGAAAAAGATGAAAAACTAATCCTGTAAACGGCACACAGTAGCTCCGACACTAAAATTAATTACGAGTAAAAAAAGTACATGTCAAAACATCTCAAATAAGAACAGAAAATGTCTTTATGGAGGCTGAAACTTGTGTAAATGGAGATGATTCATTTACACAAGTTTCAGCTTTCAAAACAAAAGTGAATTCATCGAAGACAAAACACAGTAACGGCTGCAGGCGGGTTTGAACAAGGTTATTTGTGCCTCACTTTGGTTCAAAAGCTCCACTCAAGAGGGGGAAGAAGAAAAAAATAAAAAAAGCTTCTTGAGAGGCTGAACAGCAGGCAATCACACAGACGCCAGGGAATGAATATCACAAAGTTCAAGTAGGTCAAGTGAAAATCAGAAAGCTAAAACCAATCTCCTGCTCAGTTTCCTCCCTCCGGCTCCAGCCGCAGCCCCAGATCCGGAGAATGACCCTCCTCACTTTGGCCCTCGGGCTGGTAAATCTCATTGTCCACCATGGGTTGGATGTGTTTCAGGGGCCTGTTGGGAAGCGCAGGAGCTTGTGGACATGAGATCCGAAGAGGCAGACGAACCCCGCCCTCCATGTTGCCAGCACCCGTGTCCTCAGAAAACAGTGGCTTTTGTGAGTCTGTTTGTCCTGTGAAGGTTTCAAACTCTTTGTAGATGCCGATCTCTGTACCCTTTTTGAGCAGGTGTGTGTAGACCAGCGTGTCCTCAATGGAGGCGTATATGTGGGACTCATTGTCTTCCTGTGTTTTTGGGAAACCGTTTTGTCCCGGCAGGAAGCTGGTGCCGTTTGGATTGTAGATGGACACTTGATGATTGAGCTTCTTCTTCTTCTTCCTGTTTGGTAGGAAAGATGGGAGTTTAAGAGTTTCAAATAGCTTCTCTTACAACCATCAGCCAATCTCTTAAACACCGCGACAATTTAAAATGAAGAGGAGAAAAAGTTGTTCCAATTTTGAAAAGACAAAAATACCTTCTTGAAAAGAACAGATAATAAAATTTGAGGCAGAGTCACTCACCTCGCCAACACACACACCACCACAAGAACGACGACAAAAATGAGCAGCAGAACAGCCACCACACTCAGGATGATGGTCAGAAGAAGGTCTAAAGGAGAAAACAACAACAAATACCACCTTTCATTAATACATTCTGTCATACAGTTGTTTAATGGATAATTTCATAATACCTGAAACCCAGAGATGAATAAAAATGGATTACAGATTATAATTCACAAGAAAGGGAAAAAGTCGATAGTTTATTGAAGAATATTTGGATTTATGTCACAATTGTTCAACACATCTTTAAAGTGTAAGCCAAAAATAAAAAAAAATAAAAAAAACAGCCTCGCTAGCAGGCCAGTGAGGCTCTCGGTAAGTAGGTACAGTTCTGGGGAGGCATCTCAAGACTGAATTGTAAGTGGCTGATTAGTGATGTCGTAGCCCACCATCTCTGTTTAGAGTTTGATGTTGATGGCTTCTTTCACTCCTCCTTCACACCACTTTGTTTACAATGCAGTCCTCAGATCTCTTCCCCAAAAGCTCCACACCCATTTACACCAGGCCCATAACAACTCAAATTCACACCAGGACTATTGTGCCTCTACACGACTCACAAAATGATCGGGTGGGTCTCACATGTGACCTCAACGGCTCTCAAGGTGCTAACAACCCCCCACACACCAGGGGGACCTCACTCTTCAAGAATTTCAAGAGTGTCCGGTTCCCTTTGGATAACACTCAGACTTCCGACAGACCAAGTGACACAGAGACGGACCTCCTTAATGCTGCCGGCTTGACTAAATCCAAAAGCTGAGCAATGCGTTGCAATGAACTAGATAGATGCTGTTCATAATCTGACTTTCTTCTCAAACAAGGTGATGTGCAGTATTTTATCTACAAAAAGCCTACAGCCGTGCGAGATGATGTGTCTGAGACTTTTCTTTGGCACAACGACGTGTTGAGCTCAATGGCCAACATCCTAACATGTTTAAAACTAGGAGTCTAAAATACTATCGTGATGATATTTCATGGTATTTTTGGAGAAAATGATACGAATAATATTCTTGATGCTATGAGAAAAAAAACAAACTATTATTTATTTAATTTGCAAAAAATAAGTGTAATAGTTTCATGCATCAGCATGAAATAACAGTTTTGCCTTCAAATATTCAGTAAAAACAAACTGTAATGGTTCTTCCTTTTTAGTTGTTTTAGTTCTTGTTTTATTTTGTAATCACTCACCCCATGATATTATAGTATATTTACTTCCTGCCTTTGTGTCTTTTTCCTGCCAGTTTTCATTCCCACCTGTGTTTCATTAGCCAATCAGCCACTACATGTATATAGTCCTGTCTCTCCTCTTTCCAGCTGCCTGATTGTCGCGTGTCTTTGTTCCTCCTGGTGAGTTTATTGCTCTCCGTCTTATTACTCCCCCTCATGTGTGACTTTTGACACTTCCTGTGTCTTTGTCTCTTCTCTTTGTCCTGTATATATTGTTTGCCTGAAACTTGCGAAACTACAGGAGCTTAGAATTTGCTTCAACCTCGGCCTCCTGGGTCTTTTTTTGGAGCCTCTCCCTTGTGTCACTGCGACACTAACATGTTACTTTGGTTTGTTTCACATCTGACCTTCTGAAACAACTTCCGCACTACTGAAGTTGCTCCCCTTTTGGAAACTAACACTGCTGTTGTGCAGAATGCATACGTTATGCATGTATGGAAGTCATATTGTTGTGCTGCGTAACTGTTTGATGTCATTACATCAAGTGAGAGTATTGCCATTGTCATAGAATTATTTAATTTTTTTTCCATATTAAAAATCACACCAATAGTATGAACAATACGATATGGCACACCCCTACTTATAATGATAAGTTCCCCATCTTGCCTCATCAAGTATAATTTTTTTATTTATTTTTTTAAATTTTATTTCACTTTATTAATCCCCGAGGGGAAATTTCTTCGCTACAGCAGGGGGGCTCTCAGGGGGGAGCTGCTGCAACAGGCTGCCACTAGCGCGGCGCCAGGTAACCTGACCTGAGGTGCATGTTTGTTAGTTTTGCTATTATTCGGTAATCAACCGAAGTATCGGCATAACTGAAATTTAGATATGATGATGCCGCGAGATGAAATTTCAGAGGATAAATATTCAATTCATCCTCATAAATGAAACTTCTTGGAAATTCATCCAGTAGTTGATTCAGCCTTGACCAACTGTTATCTATAAAACCTCGCCACTAGCAGGGCTCGAAAAAGTACCTCTACACCCCTGTCTCAAAGATGATGTAAAAATTTTTTTTAAAAAAAACAACAACTCCAAATCTTACTCTTAGTTTTCTGCAGGGTGATCTTGGTGATGACGTGGAAGTCTCCTCTCTCGGGCATACAGTTGGACATGTTGAGGTAGAAGTTCTCGGAGACGGTGACACTCTCGGCCTCCTCGTCCTCCCTGCGGCTGTATTCCTCCTCAAGGCTGCCGACTGTCTGCACCCTGATGTTGGTGTGGCGTTTGCTGCACTTGGGCTGACTGAGGTTGATAAACATCAGCTGCGCTTCCATCTTTGGGGGCAACGAGACAATCCAGGAGACCGTGGAGTAAGACTTCATTCCTACTGGCCAACCGGGAGTAGCCACAAGGATAGAGGAGTTTCTCGACGGCGATACAGTGAATATGTATCTTTCTGAATATTGGTAAGAAAGACAGGAATAATAAATATAACTGGAAAAATATGTACTTTAAAAAAATATATATATTTTTTTTCACTCAGTTGAAGCTGCGTGTTACCTGATATCTCCCTTTCAAAACTGGCGTTCAGCACATGCTTGAAATTCGTCCTCAGTGCTTTAGCCCCCATGCTGGACCACCACGTGACGGACACGTTGGCGTGGATTTGGATGTTCTGGATGGGCCCCCGAGGGCAGAAGTGTCCAATAGTCGTTCCATCTTCTTCGGCCACTTTGATGCTGTCATTGCACAGCTGTCCAGGTAGGGACTGTCTGAGGGGCCCGGTGGGAGAGGTCAGCTTTACGGTGCCGTGCGGAGCAGGACGAAGAGTCCAGGTCACACTGCTCAGAGGGGCGGGGAGGCACGCCGGCAGCCGAGGCACCGACAGCAGGACCGGAGTCCTCCGGCAGTCTTCGAGTTGACTACACCCTGATATGAAACAGGATTAACAAATGACGGTAAGTAAAAGGGTCACCTCACCAAAATTACAAAAAGAAACCTTTTCTTCCTTTCAGTTGTAGGTAGCAGATAAACATTTGACAAATAGTTTATAGCACACTATATCGTAGATGTAAGCATATGCAATATTAGATTTCTGCGGGCACCCACATTTTTAGACTGGTTTAAACTGATAATGACCGATAAAGGAAAACGCAGCATAAATATTATAAAGTATACATTCATCAAATAAGTTCATGAAATACTGTATATTAATAAACGGTTCAACTGCTGTTACGTTATGCTACATTAAAATGTATTGCAAACAATTCCTTAGGTGTTTATACCCTGCTTATAAAAACTATATTGGTGTGTTAAAGAGTTACCAAGTCGTACATGGGTATGCACAAGTCTTTCTTCCTCTGAATAATAAGACTTTGTTGTTAACAGTTCAACCGGAATTAACTTCCACTTTAGACGAGCTGGGTTCCAATTGTGTACTTGCGTACCGCCATTCAATATTTTGATTGCATAAGTGCGTTCACACTGTCAAGTATGGAAACACGAAGTGCACAACGACTGCTCGGCTGATGCACTTACAACAATTCACAAATTGAGTATGGAACGATGGACGTTTTCCAAAATCAACGGTTGCCATCTTGGCTACGAATCAGAAAAGGAGGGACCACTGAGCTAAAGTATTTTTTTTAAATGAAGGCGTCTGAGGAAGCTGCAGCCACTGAGTACCAACATACTGCTGCTGGACAGAAGCCATCAGTGGGTTTATTGTGTGTGTTGAACTGAGGACACGAAAACCTGTTCATTTCTGGGTAAAATAATTAAAGCCAGCAGATATGTCTGCAGGTAATGTATTCAAGCAGTGTGTGATTTTGAGACACGACCCTGGCGAAATTGCACTACTACACAAAGTCTGTGTACTAACATGTAAGATTACTGTAAGTCAGTGTACGAAGGAAAGTCATTTAGAACATGGCTGTGGTCTCAGATGTAAACCGTTGGCTTAAATAACAGCTGAAGAGTCCGCTGTCAAATAATTACAGCCTTCAAATCCTCTCTGTAAATGGTGGGGACCATTGAAATAATCATTTATCGTGATTAATAAGGCTTTATTGACAGAAATCTACATGGTAAAGTTTATAAATATCAATGTGATAGTTATAAAAACGTTTCAGGGCTTATTTTTCCAGGGACTCGGCTAAACACTCAAATCTGTATTTACCTATAACTCTTGTTGCTGTGACTTGTACATCTTCAGGAAGGCAGTCTTGGAAAGACAGGTCACTTTTTGACGTGACCGTGATCTTCTCCTTCATCTCCGAGTTCATTTTCATCTCGCAGTCAGAAGCCGGTCTCAGCTTATTGATGTGGAGCGCGAGGCCCTCCAGTCCTCTGAGATCCACTTTACACAACACTAGAGAGAAAATAGCACAAATAAAACACAAGCTTTTATTCTCTTTCTATCTCGAACACGAGCACACACACACACACGTGAATGTGTGGGCATATCATTTGACTGATCACTGGAGGAGGTGTTTCCTGGTAATGTGCCACTGCTGTCATCCATGACTCAGAGATTAGGCAAACTGAGAGCTCCCCTGAGAGCTCAGATATGAGCTACGAGGTCGTCATCAGTACAGTCAAAAAACAGGACACCCCCAGCTAATGAAACTGGGTCCAGGATCTAACTGTTAAGAAAATGGAAAAATCGACTATTTATACACATGCAAGCTGCAACATGTGGAGGAGACATCTCTCATCTGCTGCACTTGTTCTCAAACAGCAAAACCATCATATAGAAAACATTTGCAGCTTTAATACTCTTATGTTCTTTATTTATATTGTTATGATCTAAATGTTTGTCACTGATCAGACTAGGTAAGGAGTTTTAGGAAAAACACTGGACGCAATTAACTTGTGATTTTTTTTTTTTTTTTTTTTTTTTTTTTTTAAGAGACTAAACAGTTCAGTTGTTAGTGACTACATCCTAATCACTTATCTGATGTGGTAATATTAGAATTTTTTGACAAGTTTGAGGCAGAAGAAACACCATTATATTGCCAAATGATCATGTTGAGAGGGCACAACTGCTTAAAGACATCAAGCAAACAGGAAGCAACATCTGCAGTTATTCAAAGTTGTGTTTCTGGCTGTCTGATTAATTCCAATATTTACTCTCCTTTTGGCTCCGTTTTGGTCTCCACCGTTCATGAAAGAAATATCTGACCTGGTCAGACTGGTGATTTACCGTTTGGTCAAAAGCTCGACTCAACTCAGCTTTTTTGGTTAAGTTATGGATAACACCAGGGCCCGGGTACTTTTTTTTTTGGGTATCAACATAATTTATTGGTCAGAGAGAACGTCAGTAGTCTTGACACCACCACGTCACAAAAGCACGACACAGGACCTCATGCACAAACCCACTAGCCAAGCTTCTGCATCGGCTGCAATTTGTGTTACCTACCGGATTACTTGATTAATAGCAACCTGCAAAACCCCGCCGTGGTCAATTCAAGAGGTAAAGACGTCCTCCGTTTGGTTGCCAACAAAAGGATTCAGCAGGTGTGCGCTTCACATTGAAGAGGACATCCCTGTGGTTTCACACGCCATTGATGGTGTGTATAAATATTACAAATAAACACGAATGTTTCAGATCGTGCAGCTTCTCCTGTGATGAACATGATAAAGAGGCAGTGGAGATGGTTGTTCTGGTTTTGTATCCAGAGCAGCTATGCTAATGTAGAACCATTTGCGGTATAAAAAAAAAATGTAATCCAGAAAAGTACCAGGAATCAAAACAAGTAGAGTCAAGTAGAAAATAGTTGGACAGTGGACATTTTGGAGCCTTTTAGAGAAAAGATGTTAAAAAACATTGTAGTGAGGAAGAGTCAGGAGACAGACCTCTGTGGTCATCACTACAAGCAACACCTTTTAAATTAGTAACAAACGGACCCACGTATATGTAAAAATATTGATTACACCAGTTTTATATTCCCATTGCTTAATTTTGAAGCCTTAAACCAGCCTTAGAAATCTCATTTAGTTTCACAGGTATAGTATGAATAAAAACATTTGTCAAGATCCAGAACACCCCTAAAATCAAAGTGTGTCTCTGGATCAAGCTGACCATCTTATATAAATATTATAAATAAATATTTCAAACACTTTAAAGGAAACCAACCATCTCGGAGGACAGAGCAAGAGTGGCAATGCAACCAAACCCAAAATGCATAATAAAGTGCAGACAAAGTGACAAACCTGGGTAACTTGGGTTTAAAGCAGACACCTTGAGGTTTAGGGAGAGTCCAGGAGAACCGGCGCGTCTTCTGTCCATCTCGCAGTTCCTCAGCGTCAGCGAGAAGTTGCCTTCATTCTGATACATATGGGTGTCCATCAGGCTCAGGACCAGCGCCGCCCTCCCTCTGCTGTGGACCTCCACCGCGGTCTCCTTCTTCAAACAGCGCGGCTGTGTGAGGTTTAGAAACTGAACTGCCGTCCTGTGTTTGTCTGGGACCTGAAAGTACCACTCCATCACATCGTCGTTGGGAAAACTGTCCGGGTAGTTCGGAGAAAGCAACTCTGAGGATGAGGTCCCTTTTGATAATGTCAGCGAAATTTTGGCAAGGGCTAGAAGAGACGGAGGTAAGAGAGATTGTGACTTTGAAAGATGTGGAAGAGGGTAGTTGTTGAGACATGACAAATGAAACTAACTTACACTTGATTTCTTCCCCCGCAGACATATCAAATTGGGCATCCTGCAGCTTCTGCCCTGTTGGAACATCCAGAGAAAAGCTGCCCTGATTGAGTATCTGAGCGCTGCTGATAGTACCCGTCCTGCAGTATTTTCCAACGTCCACGGTCCCTGTAGTCTGGAAGGCCTGGAGGGCGTAGGTGTGTCTGTCTGGACATCTCTCCGAAGGATTGATCTGTCTCAGACCAGCCTTGGTGAAGTCTATTTTGAACGCTTTTGGCCCGGAGGCCTGCAGATCCCAGATGAACCTGCGGTTAAAATCCATCAAAGGCAGCGAGCCGGAGTCGGCCTGGACGATGTGGCCGCTGCACAACTTTGTGGTGCATTCTGGGAGACAAGAGCGATTTAGTTTTTTTCTTATTACGACAACAAATAAATCCACCCATACTGTATTAGATCAACAACATATTCAGACTTATTTACAAGATAACTATTCAAATGTTACCTTTTACTCTTACCTATATTTCGCACAATTTGCACGCTGAATACATCTTGAGGTCTGGAGCATTCAAACTCCAGTGACACAGGAGTGTTGTTATTTAAAAACAGAGAAGTACTACATCGTCGTGAGCGTCCTGATCCCGTGCACACTTTGCAACCTTCGATCTGACTATTGCTGATGTTGAAGGTGGTACCGCGGTCAGGAGTAACAGTCATCTTCTGGACTCCTGGAAAAAGAGAGCGATAATTTGACGATGATAAACATGTCCAGTCCTGACGGATATTAGGAAATATCACAATTAATTCGCCGCTTGGACGGGACTTAATCAGTGTACAGATAAGTCTCGCTAAGTCTGTGCTTTTATTCTCTGCTCCCAGAGTAAACGTGACTAAACTGTGTTGAAAGATGAGGCCGTCAGCTTGGCTTCACTCCTTCTATGACTAAGCAGGCCTGTATGAGCAAACAGAGCCTAAAGTGCTGCTCAGATCAGCTCTCTGTATATCGGCTCTCTCACATATCCTGCTTTACCATGTACTGTGTGTCTCTCTCTAATCATATACAGTGTCTGTAGATATTTCTGAAGGTAACAAACATGTCATCTGACACACATCAGATAAACTCTGAGAAGGATGTTGCTGAACCAGCAACAGAAAACCCTCACTTGAGTCATATCCAACAACAGGAACCCCTACTGTCCTTGCTTTACAACTTTATTTACTCAGACTCGTTAAAGTCATTCAGATCTCAACAATTGGCCATAGAAGTAGTAAACAGCATAACAGCTTAAAAGTAAAAAAAAAAAATTAAAAAAAAAAGTTTAATCAGACCTCCAGTTTGTTTCTTGTAATTGTACTTTTATTTTAAAGAACAATCTAGTGTCAACAGCAGACTCACCACCTCACAGTAAATCTGTCCTACTGGTTAATAAGTAAACTTTAACTTACCTGACACGGCGGAGACAATGAATGTAAGAAGTAAAATGTGTAGAGAGGCTGTTGATAAGGACATGCTCAGTGTCGCTCTGTGACTTTGATCCTGAGGGAAATCCGCGGACATCAGCGCATATGTCACTGCCACACGTTCAGAGATGTGACCTGCATGCGCCACATTTTCCTCTCGTTTACGTGAAGCTCGGCTCGAAGCTGTTGAGAAACAATCGCTCCACTTCCTACTGTGGTACGAGGGAGTGTTCACAGCAGGTAACGCAAAGGCGTGGCTAGGACGGCCATCTTGGCAGGTACAGAGTTCATTAATGCCTCATGACATCCGTGAATTCAAAAAAATAAATAAATAAATAAAAAACAGGTACAGCTAAAAAAAAATAAAATAAAATAAAATAAAAAAAGAGTTGAATCCGTGAATAATGTTCACAATTAAAAATATAATGAATTTACTTAAGTTTTAAATGTCAAACCGAAATATATAGGGTTTTTAGATAGGCTGCCATACGTCATACAAACATGACCACTCACAGCTAATAGATTTCCAGGATGGAAATATTACCGAAATGTTTTTCTTCTTTCATATCGGAGATGTTTTCCCAGTTAATAAATGAATGGATTTAGCTACGAAAAGTCTACACATAAACTTATTTCCTGATTCTTTTTGGCAAATATATAATACATAAATATAGACATATTTTATTGTATGAATGTGGGCGGAGTTTTTCAGGCAGAGTTTTTCAGCATCACAGCTGTGCAGGACACAAGCAGTTCTGGTGATGGATCGGGCTGATAAGCTTCCTCTTGCCTGGGCAGGCCACAGCATGCAGACAGCAGAGAGACCCACAGTTTCTCATTCACACTGCTATGACCCAGTGCTTAAATAAGGGCAAGTTGTAATGAGATAAAACTTATATCCGTTTTGGGGGCAAAGTGAGCCGTGTGTGTGACCAGGAGTAACTGTAAAACATGACTTTACACAGGCCATGACGAGGAGAGGAGGGAGAGATGCCCTCACTCATGTTTACTGATACTCATTTTTTCACAATTTGCAATACAATGAATTTCTGTTGTTAAACTGTTAAATTATCCAACAGTACATGAAGTACTCAGGGCCCCTCTGCTCATTATGTGGCAATATTAACACTCTGACAGAGGAGAGTACATTTTACTGATAATAACTTCATGCATTCACTTCATACAAATGAGTCTGAATAAGGGAAATTGTGGCATTATCAAAGTTGTATTAGATTACTTGGCTAGGAATATTTGGGCAGCACTGTCAGACACGTTGCTGTATTTAGTTATGTTCATAATTTACCTGCACAGTGAGCATAAACAGTGATGGATCTAGAGCAGCCTGCAGCATAGGCGCAGCTCATTATGCCGAAATCAATGTCCACAGACTTCAGACATTTAACATTGTGGGCTTGCAGTACTTATAAGTACACTGATTTAAGCTACAGAGAACAGGTCAGAGAAAATCTGATTGAGTTTATTTTCATTTAAACTGTTGGAACATGAATACAAATAAACACGTATATGGAACTTGACTTAAGAAATCTACCAATATAAGTATTGAAACCCTCTCTGTGTCAATCATAAACAACATCTATTTTTCAGAAGTTATTGGAAAAAAACTGTGACAATTAGAGAGCATGACTAGAGGTTATATATACTGTATGTGACGGCACACTTTAAAGTTCAGTTTTCAGTGCAAAAGTCCTACACGTGTATGATAATAAGGCAAAAAACTCTCTAGAAAGATTAAAAACTATACAAACACTGTTTAAAGAGAAAGGTTTGCACAGTTTACGCTGACATAATCTATAGGAAAGGCCTACAAGGATATACAAAACACATTGGTGTTGGTCCCAGTATAGATTTCTATTCGCTAGTATAATAATCCTTCATACTTTACCTTGGTTGTCCTCATGAGGAGGAGGTCTAAGGGTTAAAAGAACACCCAAATCTAAAGCATTTGATCAAAAAGTTCTCCAAAACTCCGCAATCTTTCATTCATGTCAACAGTTGAATGGCTACAATTATAGTATAGGCAGCACAGGCTATATTTATGATGAAGATTGTTGCAATTATCTCGGTCTCCTCTGCTCCATCCCATTAGGCAGAAATCCTGCAATGATCGGAACTGGCCATATGAGAGCAGCAACACTCCACACGATGATGACCAAAGTCATGAAACAAGCCACAAGTGTCGACTCGATGGGCTTTCTGTTCAGCCTCCAACTTTTGTCCCCTTTCAGCTCGTCGAGGCTGAAATCCACGCAGCAGAAAGTGACCTGATCTCCGCTCTGCTGGCCCTTCGACCTGCCCTGACCAAACCTGCGGTAGCGGGACATCCCGCAGCCCACGCAAAGACGCAACTCCTGTTGACCCCCGGTGACCCCCAGGTGCTCGATGACCACAGGGGAGATCGCCCTGTTGAAAGACGCCGAGAAAAAAGCCCTGCCGTGGTTGTTGGTGGTGTAGATGAGCACATCACACTGGAAGCCAAAGCTGCTGTCCCAGTGAGCCACCAGCGAGGTCGGCAGGAGTCTGTGGACGCTCACGTTGCACTGGGACAGATTCTGCAGGGCTTCGCTCTCGTCCACAGACCTCTTGGAGAAGCGCACGTCCACCTCCAGGTTGGCCATGAACCTGTTGGAGGAGTTGATGGGCGGCAGGAGGAGGTCTTCGTCGCTCCAGCCTTGGCATCGCAGGAGAAGTGTGGCCACCGCGGTCACAGCCAGCAGGAGAGTCGGAGAGTTGTTCAACATGGCACAGGGCGCGTCTCTCCTGCTCGCATGGTGCTGTGACGATCCGCAGGCGACGGACAAGATGTGCAATGAATGAAAATGCCAATCGCAAGTGGTTTTTAAAAAAGCTGCTCCCAATAGAGAGATTCAATTCCCTGCCCGACTAGTAGAAATGGAAACGTCCAGAGCCTACCACATACGCGCATCGATCCCCCCCTCCCTTTGGATATTTTCCTTCTGTCTTGTTCTCCAAATGAGCTGTGCATGAGAAGCAGACTGGGCAGCGCTGTGTGCTCAATGCTCCGAGCTTCACTCCGGCTCCGTTACTTCAGGTGTGAGCGCAGAGCACCAAACCCCAGGGGAGTGGTGAGGGGAGAGCCTCCAGTGCTCAGGGACAGAAGCGCCGAGTGTAACTCACGTCTTCCACTCAATCCTGACCAGCACTATAAAACTTTCTGGATATAATAAAATAAGCGAATTCACAGTTTTCAAGATAACAATCAGCTTTATTGGTATATGAAGCTTACTTCTTTTAGCCAGTTTCAGAATGTGAAAAAGGCAAACAAAAATAAGAGAGATGTTGTATTCGTAGTCTGCAGAAAACATCCAGTTGCTGAAAACAGTTCATCAACTACCTGGTCTGTTCCTTTGACACAGAGACATCATTTTGTGGAAGAAATATAAGCAGAGCTATAGCCAGGATTTTAGAAGTATTGAGGTCATAAGGTCCCTCAGTGCACCTTCCTGTCCCCATGCACTGGACTGGGATCATTCTCGTCAAACACCAAAGATAAATTCTTAGAGGCTTTTTGTTTTTTTTTTAAATAGTTTTTTTGTTTTTTTCAAATATTTTCTGTAAGCTCAGTAAAAACTAACATTTTTCATTGTAATAGTGCGCTGAGAAACCTTGAATTTGTGCTCTGAGCATCTTTAAAATCTACAACATGAAGTCATTTTTTTTTTGGTGTAAATTGATGATTGCTTCAAAACCTTTACACCACCAGCAATAT
This sequence comes from Embiotoca jacksoni, assembly GCF_022577435.1. NCBI lineage: Eukaryota > Metazoa > Chordata > Actinopteri > Embiotocidae > Embiotoca > Embiotoca jacksoni. The sequence continues at coordinate 10,852,878 of NW_027185241.1, forward strand.
CATTCTGGCAGTGAATAAATGGATCCTTTAATTTAGTTTTCTGCTTAAAGGTCAAGTTTGAGTGTACTGAAAAAGGTATTGGGGATCACCCAAGAAATACAGATGTTATTTTAAGCCATCAGCCTGGCCAGGGATGACAACATCTGTAGATCAGTCAGTCCACTTTGGTCTGCACTGAAATATACCAACAGCTACTGGGTTAGTTGCCATCAACATTAATGGTCAAATGCTAATGCCTTTAGTGGTCATTCTAACATTTTCAGTAGCAGCTTGAAACACAGAAGGACAAAGATCAGGTTATTTTGTGTAATATTTTAACATCTCCTAAATAGATGAGCTCAACAATTGGTACAGACATTCATGGTTCTCAGATGCTGATTGTTAAAAGGTGACGTTTGTAGCTTTGGTTGAAATGTCTTGATATGAGTGTTGGATGGATTTTTAACTTTATTACAAATGTTCAAGGCCCCTTCTGGATGAGTTGAAATAACTTTGGTGATCCTCTCCTGTAGTGACACGATCAGGTAAAAATGTATATTTTTATATAAATCCAGCATCCTCAGGGGGTGCTGACCAGATATGAGACTTAAGGAAAGAGATAGCCTTTCCAGAGACTAGTTTTCCATTGAAAGAATGAGGTCTGTAAAGGCCACTAAGCTGTGAAACATGATAAGATTTCATATGACAAAGGACCACGGCATCACAACAAGGTCACACAAATGACTACAACTGATTGAGCTAAAAGATAAGAAGTTAATCTGCATCCCATGCAGGAAAGATTAACCTCTGAACCATTATTTATTCAGAATAGATTCACTGAGTTCAGCCTGAATGATGGCCACGGTGTAGCAGCTCTGTGTGCTGGAGCACCAGTGTCTTGCTCAAAAGCACTTTGTCTGTGGTGGTGAAGTAAAGATGATTGCTGCTCAAAATCTATATAAACCACCACGGCCCGTTCCTCCATAAATATATGCTTCTTTCTCTTAAAGTTGAATTCACTTAAAGTGTGAATGCCAAAAATGTGTGAAGTTTAAGTGAAGTCATTTAAAAGTATTTCCTTCCATTCAGAGAAAGATCAAGAACCTGCTTTGTTTTATTACAGCTTCCTCTGAAGTAACTCAAGGCCACATTTTGTATACAAAATGTTCCAAAACCAAATATTCATCATCTATTATTTTTTTTAATCCAGTCATAAAATCAGCCACTTTGTGCGCTACATGACCAGTTGCTGTATAAAAATACCTGTAGTGACACATTGCAGGTGAGCAGAGAAGGCAGTGTTATGTTTGTTCTTAAACGTTATTCTGTAATATGATTACATGGCAGAGCCTATAACTCACTCCACTAAGGTTCGGAAGAAAAAGCTGCAGTGTGAAGCTGAATTCAAAATGTTATATTTTGTAAATGTCAACTTATGTCACTTATTTTTCAGATTCAGCTTCAGATTCAGACAACTTTTTTGATCCCAAGAAGGCCAATTCATTTGCAGCTTACCCGGTCCATACACACAACTTTAAAATGCACACGCAAAGTAGTTAGGCCATATGTCAAAGGCAACAGATCATATCAACATTCAGAAGTCAATACAAAGAAAGTCGTAGCAGTATCTAATCTTTTTTTCTCCTTTTGTGTTATCATCTGAAAGTCAGATTGTCTGATAGAGAATTAAGAGCAACGATTTCTCTCATTGAGTTATAAAGAGTTTGGTTTGGTTATTTTAAAAGAATTATGTATTTGTTTGTGTTTTGTGTATGTTTGTAGCTTCCCTTTATGAAAAGGTGAACCCAACAGTCCACAGTCCCGTCACTTGTTTGTTCATCTGCTGTCTGCTCTGAGGGCTTTCTGTACGTTGCTCAACCATATTGTGCACTCAGGGGAAGTCAGACATATCAATAAACATGCGCCTCTGCTGTGCTGCAGCAACTGGGGTTTTTGTACACAGTGTGTATCACCTGGCTGCTGTATCTGATGCTAAAGAGGACACAATCACCCCCCCCCCCCCCCTCATTTTCCCTCCCCTCCCCCTCCCCCTCCCTTGCCCTCTTTGTGTTTTGGATCCAGCACTTTATCACAAACAGCAAACCTGATTACAATTACAGCCGGGGACACGGCTGCAGTTAATCTCGGTGCTGTGGAGCTCTAATAGCAGTTTAAATATTAGGACTGGTGGTTGAACACCTGGCCGATTTTTGGCAAGGGAGAGCTCTGAGTTACGGTCAACGTGAGCAGGCTTTGGCTCAAATCACAGAGAAAAATAAAATGGCTCAAAGTTGAAAACTGATTTCATCCGGATGGGGCCAGTTCTTACCTTTCCCATCTTTTTAACCTTTAAAAAAGTATTCAAATCATTCTTGTTTTATACTTTTTGAAATATGTTGTATTTCTTTTATCTGTTATTGGAGAAATTATCTCTAAAGATATCCAGGTATAGACAGTCATATATCTCAGACTGTGATGGGTGTTTTTTTTGTTTTTTGTTTTTATCTACAGGGTCACAGTTGATGTTACTTTTGTCCTACATTTTGCCAAATAAAAAAAAAATCTGTGTAACAGCACCAAAAAAACGAAAGCTTTTAGAAGTCAAATTCATTCTCTGACCCGTTTTTGAACAAAAGGTTAACAGTAGAGGCTTCTCAAAGGTTCAGGGCCATTTAATTTTTTTTTTTTTTTTTTACAGCTCTTACTCCTTTTTTGTCCATCCTCCTGAAGAGGCTATCGAAAAGATAAATCATCCCTCTTCGTCTATCACTTAACTTTCCATGCATCCTACACCTGGTAACCACTTTTTAAAGGGTGCTCTGACTTAGGAATTAATTACACCTTTTACCAATAAACCCATCCTAACAACTTATATATAATGCATCAGAACAGATAATAAGCTATTGACAGAATTAGGTCATTGACCAGAAGCGAAATCATGATGAATTATTCTGTTTCATCTCTTCTGGCTGGGAAATAGGAATGCCACTTGCATGAATCATTTTTCTTCTGCGCTGTTTAAATGCTGTAATTTGCTCTGGAGGCCTGCCTCCGTGTATTTGATGTGAAGGCCAGCTGAAGTGAAGGATGCTTTGGCCTCAATTTGCACCTGAAAGCCCTTGTCATCTTGTTTCCGTTTAATTATGACAGTGTATTCAGCTCAACCTTTTTTTTTTGCTTTAAAACAATCATGTAGTTGTTCAGCTCTCTTTCTGTACACTCAGACATCTCTAGTGCTCACAAATACTCCCACACGTTTCCAAATGCTGGTCCCTCCGCATCAGATACGCTCCAGACAATGTACTGGTGAGCAGAGCAAGGACATGTAAATTACTTTCTTGTTAATTAATTATGCTATAAAAATGTAAATTGCTTTGGTGAAAAAAATGCAAATGGCCTAAGATAAAAGTCTCCTCTGCAAAAGGAAAATGAAAGATTCATTTTTCTAGAAAGGTAGCTCTTTATTCAGGAAACCAAAAGGAGGACCTGCAGTGGGTCCTGGCTGGCCTTCATCAGCTCTGTGCTGGATCAGACGCTGTTAGTCTGACCCACCGGTTCTCACACAACACTGGCTTAATTGGAAGCTGAGGACTGGGTGCATACATCCCCAAAGCCACAGTGTTAAAGCTCTTGTTTTACATCTGAGTCGGGTGAATCCCCTGTCTGTCTCCAGTCATGTCACACCACCAACCACTGCTAGGACTTATCACCACGGCAACAAACACAGCGGTTTCCTTTCTGTTTTGAATAAACTAACAACACCATCACTGTTATTATTGTCATGTATGATGGTGTCAGTCAGTGCTGAGAGTTCACATGTTGTGTTCAGGGACCGTGTGTCAAAACAGTCCACAGGGCACCCGGCCTATATCACACTGCATCACACAGCCAAAGCAGAGTTTCTTCCTCTCGTACTGCTCCTCTGCAGAAGCAACACTAGTCAGAGAACGACCTACTCAGGTGGTCAAAGCTGGTGGTCTGCAAAGAGTCAGAGACAAAGACAAAGTGATTATAAGACAAACACCTGGATGTGTCTTTTAAATTCAGGCTCTCGAGCTAAGAACACCAAACATTTTGAAACGATTTTTCATTATATGACTTGCATACAGTTGTGGAAGAAGTATTTGGGCCTTAATTAAAAGGGCCCGCCACCTATTTTACACACAAAGTTGAATTTACTCATCAGGAGTTAAACTCAGCCTGTGATAGTTCGGGTCTAAGAGTGAACTTGGATTTGGACTAGAACATTACATTGTTCACTGATTTCAATTTTTTTTCCCCCGATGTGTTTCAATGGATTTATTGTTTGTTTTAATGCGTCTGTGACAGGCACAGTTGTGGCATTATGTTTTCATCCGTCTGTCTGTCCGTATGTCCGAGACTCATGAAGAACACAACTCCCATCAACTTGGGAATATGATGATCAGATTTTGGTGGGCAAAGGTCACTATGACATGAGGTCACAGTGACCATTGAACACAAGAGGAGACTGTGATCATATTTCACATTTGGTCAGATATTGAACTTGAGACTAATTTTGGGTGTCCACTTTGTAACTGGAATGATTGCTGAGATCTGTGCTGTCAGGATGAAGATGTGTGTGATGTGTTCACAGTTCATAGTGGAGTAGAAAAAGTACAAGCATCTCATAGTTCTGCTTCAGTTCTGTAGTTATGAACGTGTTTCTTATTCCCATTCAGTACAGGCCTTCTGGACATTGTCAAGTCAATATATTGATTAGATTTGTCTCATTTCTTCCTGCATTAGGTCTCCTGAAGTCTCTGTCACACTGATGGCCTTTAAATGAGAGCAATTCAAATGAACACATGTAGAAATTGAATTTTAACTTGAGGTCACAACAAGATGACAATTTGGAAAGTCATTGCATTCGAATCTTAATCAGATTGCCACCCCATCCCCCGGTTTGAGTGCATCATGAGACTGCACATGGATCTGGGTCTGCAGAACTGAGGAGCTGTGCGCTAATTAGCAGCATTAATTGTTGAGGAGCTGCTCTGATATCAGGCAAAGACGATGGGGAGCCAGAGGGATGTCAGAGAGAGTTCCGTAGAGCAGCTTGTGTGTTGCAGAATCTGCGTTTTTCATCTCAGATGAGTGAAAGTCATGCGGATGTGGAAGAAAATTAGAACAGGAAAGATCAGGATGGATAGTGATGCTGCCAGAGAACCTCCAACAGATTGTTTGAAATCTTGTTCCAGCTGCAAAGGCCCTCATCTCTCCTGTGCCACCACGTTTCTCTCTGAGGCCTTAGTCTTCCATGAGCAAAGATAAGTGAAGGACACACAGGGCTGTCAGAGTGAAGTATCCCCTGGAAATAAAATCACACTTATCAGGCTGCCTGAAACACGGTCAGCGGCGTGCAGAGACCTATCAGCCTTCTCCTCGTCGGTCTCTGGGAGCTGAGATGGTACGAGATTGCTTCTCTGTGGCACCGCCGGCCCGCTTCTCACTGAGGCGGATGTGGATTGTGAATCACACATCCGTTGGTATGAAAGGTCACCTTGGACAGGTAAAGACAAGTCAGCCCCCAACTCTCCTCATCTGCTTTCCAGTGAACACGTTGCTGCTCCGGCAGCTCTGTGTGGTCGTTTGTCATCTGGTTCTCTGCTGGTGAAATGCAATTGTCCTGCGAAACAGAGAGACGGTGTGATTACCATGGGTTGTTTGTCATGGTGGGAACAAGGAGGCGGATGTGAGTGGAAAAAGAGGATGATTGGTTGCTTTCAAAAGTGATTTGTTTGAAAAACCACAGACGGCCTGCTTGTACCTGAAACTACAATATGGCAGTCCAAAAATGCAGAACTTTAATGCAACCAAAAATAACTGATTAAAAGACTTTGCCAATAAAATGAAGAGGGATGCCAAACAGTTTTCAGAAGGAAAGATATCGAAAAAAGTGAGACAAAGCTGGCAAAAAGGCACAGGACGAGCCTTTCACAGAACTGATTCCATGTTTTATTTCAGAATCTCTTTTCTCCACAGATTTCCAGCAACAAACTGACTTTATTCACTCAGATGCTCCCCGAGGACACCGAGCCTCCATCTGTTCCTGTAATATGATACCTACCATTTTTCACTTAAATGTCATGGTGTTAGAGGACCATTATTTCAAAATAATATTGACCTGGAGCAGCCAAATTTCACCAAGAACTGTCCTCACATCACACAGTGAGACTTTATGTTAATTTCAGTCTGCTGAAATATGAGCAGCAACATGAACATTAAATAATCTGCATTAGATTTATTCATGAGGATTTAGTTTCATTGTTTTTGGTATTATACAGACACAAAGTATGAGCAGAAAGACGGGCTACGACGCGCATTGAAGGTCATCAACCAGATTAGAGACAAGCAATTTGCAATTATATGCATTTTATCTTCATCAACAGGCCACCACACACTCCACCATTTTGTGATATTTGAATTCAAATTGTAATGTTGTTTGTTCATGTTGCCAGGCAACTGGCAAATAAATGTGATCCGGAGATTATCTAGGAAGACATAATCCTTCTTTTTAAATCTGACTACTTGTATGGATTAAGCAAACAAGATAGAGTTAGTGAGGTTTAGAGGTGTTGGCAGGCAAACTAGCTATAACTCCCTCTTTATATGTTTTTATATAAAACTATGTTTAATAGACCTTTTTCATGGCAGACATTTTGACTTGTAGCAGTAATGCATGTATATGTATGTACTTTTGATGGCTTAGTTCCATTAATTGTCCCGCTAAAACACACGAAAGTTTGTAGCCTTGGATGGGTGTGTAAATTTGAAACCTGAAGTGAATGGCCCTCACCCTTTTTTTTTGACACGGCAATGAATGGGAAGGTATTGTAGGTCATCACAGAAGATCTAATCAGGCAAAAATAATCAGACACTCCTGTGTGGGTGGACCAAAGAAGTGTGCCGGGTCTTCAACTCCCCTGACCTTTGTGCTTTGTTGTGTGATTACGAACCTTCTTCCTCTGTGGAATGACAGAAATTCAAATCAAAAAGACCTGTAATTTATAATTTGTTCTGACTGATCATCAGAACCCTCTAATTCGTACCGTTCACGTGTGTCATCAGATGAGTAAAGGTACCATCCTGTTCATATTCACAGCCATGCTCCACTGCTTTAGATCTGGTCTCGTTCAAACAGTTTCATTGACTCTAAATCGGGAAAGGTGACCTTCAAAAGTTACCTTTTATCCTCGTTGCAACATTTTCACTCATCATGTAGTTATGCAACCTATACTTTGGTTATCTGTGCTTGGAGCTTTACTTTTAAAATGTCAATGTTCAAATACTTTAAAATTCGTCAGTTTTGCTTTTCAAGATTTTATCAGAAATTCCCGTTTTGAACAGAAACTCCATCTGAAACAGTGGTGAGGAGGTGAGTATCAGATTTATTCCACAGGGACACTCTGGTTTCGGGCTTTGGAGAGTTAGCGTTTCCACTGTATCAGAAGCCCATTTCCCCCTCATTCCTCCTCTTCAGCCACTTCCTGTTGTGCCCTGGGCAGAGGCGCCCATTTAACTCTGATGTACGACAGCAAGCCCCAGGTTTAGCTCGCTGACGTCAGACAGAAGAACTTTCTTCATCTCCTGCTAATGATATCTCACCTTCCTTTCTCTCTTCTCTCAATGACTCTGACTTCCCCCCCTCCTTCACTTCTGTCTGTGTCAGATCAAAGGTGAGACCCACAGGGAGAGAGCTCGTAGAAAAGAAGACTGATGAGACGCTGCCTCCACCTCCTCCTCTTCCTCCTCACTGCCTCTGCTCTGTGATGAAGATGAGAATAAGTAGAGGTGCTCTTTTTCAGTCAGCAATCACTTCACGCTGGAAATTGGCATCAAAGAAATAAGGCTTCTCTCAGAAATCAAAGTCCCTCCTGAGGATGGTGTTCGTCCTGCTGCCAGCAGTGAATCTGTGTCATGGAATTCTCTCAGTCAGATTTCATGGTAACTCTAGTTCTGTGGAGATGATTGATTTATGATTGGATGTGATCACTTTGGTTTGATTTACATAAAAAGACACTTTAAAACAAACAAACAAGAAAGTTATGAAGAATAGCTTCAGCTTTTCTGTTAATTCTGAAATAGAAGCTCACCTTTTATAAAGTTACAAATGGCTTTATGAATGGTCAAGAAATAATTTAATAATACCGTACAGATCAAAGAACAACACTTGGATTTTCAGCTTGTGAAAAATATCCACTTCTGCACACTTTATAACTTAAGCAGCCTCTATTTTGCATCAAATTAATTTTTTTTTTAGAGCTATAACGTTTAGTCGATTAATTAGTTGATTGACAGAAAATTAATCACAAACTATTTTTAAATTTCGATTATTTGTTTTGAGGTTGTTTTTTTTTCCAATGAAAGTCTCTTCTCAGACTAATTTTCTGTGTCTGGAGGCTGAAATTAAATTATATCGTCTGGATTTTTAAAATGAAAAACAATAAATGGGTGAATGGGGGGGGGGGGGGGGGGGGTTACACGGTTGTTACGGTAACAGCGTCACTCACTGACCTGAACATCTGTGATCGCGCGCACGCACGCACATGGAGCGAGGAAGAGCAAAACAAACAGCGTTGTCATGTAAAATGGAGAGAGGAATATTTATTGACATTAGATTACGTCCCGTAATTTTTTTTTTTTATTGTTTTTAACATTTTCAACTGACACCGGTTTGTCTTTGTCGACGTTCGCCGTGTTGATAAAGTTGATTGAAATCCAAGATGGCGGCGCCTGTAGTGGAGACGTGATCCAGAGAAACAGTTTTTTTTTCAACGTTTGTAAAGCGGGACGTGACTTTTTTTTTTTTTTTCTTAACATGGATTATCGGTTTTACGTCACTACAACCACAACGCGGAAACAAAGGACCGAGTAATAAGACAGTAAGTACATTCAAAAACAGACATTGACGGTTGTAAAGAGGTGTCCGGTTAGTCTCGTGTTTGAAAGCTGCTCTGCTGTTTAATGTGGATCAGATCCATGTCATCGTGGCCTTAAAGGTTTCAAATCCAAAACCTGTCAACTTCTTTACTGTCCCACTTCGTGCCCCAGGACGTATTACTACGTAGAGTCAGAGAGCTCCAGGTCTGAACTCAGAAATATGATGCTGCAGAAAGAGACACGAGACAAACAACACGAGACAGTCAAACAACGACAACAAAAGACACAACATGGCGACAATGAAATGTGAAACGACTAAAGTGTGACTCAAAACCACCATAAAAAAAGATGTGACGTGGCTTCAAAGAGACATACGTGACCACAAAGAGACATACGTGACCACAAGGAGACATACGTGACCACAAAGAGACATACGTGACCACCAGGAGACATACGTGACCACAAGGAGACATACGTGACCACAAGGAGACATACGTGACCACAAGGAGACATACGTGACCACAAAGAGACATACGTGACCACAAGGAGACATACGTGACCACAAGGAGACATACGTGACCACCAGGAGACATACGTGACCACAAGGAGACATACGTGACCACAAGGAGACATACGTGACCACCAGGAGACATACGTGACCACCAGGAGACATACGTGACCACAAGGAGACATACGTGACCACAAAGAGACATACGTGACCACCAGGAGACATACGTGACCACAAGGAGACATACGTGACCACCAGGAGACATACGTGACCACAATGAGACATACGTGACCACAAAGAGACATACGTGACCACAAGGAGACATACGTGACCACAAAGAGACATACGTGACCACAAGGAGACATACGTGACCACAAAGAGACATACGTGACCACCAGGAGACATACGTGACCACAAGGAGACATACGTGACCACCAGGAGATATACGTGACCACAAGGAGACATACGTGACCACCAGGAGACATACGTGACCACCAGGAGACATACGTGACCACAAGGAGACATACGTGACCACAAAGAGACATACGTGACCACCAGGAGACATACGTGACCACAAGGAGACATACGTGACCACAAGGAGACATACGTGACCACAAGGAGACACACGTGGCCTCAAAGAGACACACGTGGCCTCAAAGAGACATACGTGACCACAATGAGACATACGTGACCACAAAGAGACATACGTGACCACAATGAGACATACGTGACCACAAAGAGACATACGTGACCACCAGGAGACATACGTGACCACAAGGAGACACACGTGGCCTCAAAGAGACACACGTGGCCTCAAAGAGACATACGTGACCACAATGAGACATACGTGACCACAAAGAGACATACGTGACCACAAAGAGACATACGTGACCACAATGAGACATACGTGACCACAAAGAGACATACGTGACCACAAAGAGACGAGACACAAAATGTATCAAGTGCAACACAAAATGGACGAAACACAGAAAGGCCAGAGATGTTTTATAAAATGTCGATGAAGTGTCCAAATACAAAGTCAAATGTTGATTGTTTTATAGTGTTGCATTATTTGAATAGACTGTTAATCTATTTGAATTTGAATTTGAATTTCTATTATTCCTTCACTTCGTTTGTACTTCGTCTCTTCAGCCTCTTATTTGTGGGCATCGGTGGTCTCATCTTCTGATGATGCAGAATAATAAATCCTCATATAAACATCGACTTAGAGAGACAGTTATTAACTCGGTCCTTGTTGTCATTGTTAGAGGAGCTGGTTGTGAATAACAAAACACAAATGACCTGCTTTTACATCTTAACCAAACAATTTGTCTTTCCTTCACCGGTTCACACACACGAGCCTCCAGGCTTCGAAGCTGCAGGAGGAACCGGGAGTTTGGTGTCTTGAATTGGGGCGTTTGGTCAGGAGATGCCAAACCTGTGATTAATGGGCAATCTATCTGTAATGCGGTGATATCATGGTGAAAGCTTTTGATGTGATCAAATGTTTGAGCATGAATAAGTAGCAAAATCATTTTTTTCTTGGGGATATCTTGTTGATTGTACTCAACACAGACTGTAATTTATAATCATTATCTGTTTATGTATATTTAGTCCTTAAAACCGGAAACTGACATTTAAGCTTTGATGTAAAGTCACAAGAACCAAAATCCCAGATATCCAATCCAATCACACATCTCAGTATTTACAGTATGTTACGTTCCTGTATAGATTTTATTAAACATTTTTTGGAATCTAAAAATGTTTTACTACAAAATAAAATGTTCACAATTTTTACAAATTTGTTTTCACAAAATAAAATGTTTTTTCCCGAAATAAAAAAAAAAAAAAGTTTACAATGTCCACAGTTATAATATAGATAAGCAAACACTTATAAGGATTGGACCAAATACTGATGGCAACTTTTGGCACTCGTTGCCTGAAACACATTTCGAGGTGTCCCTGCAGTCTTAAGACATGAAAATGAAAACTACCTTCTGTTGAAACAGGACCTCCCTCTGCCCCGTGCAGAACACACAGCAGAGCCACGGGGCTGTTTGCACAAGTTTTCAGTCACTCGTCATCGGAGACACCCGAATGTATGAGCCTGGTCACCATAGAAACATTAGCTCAAGTCTCTGGCTTCAGCCCACCCACTCGCACCGACAGAGATGCACACACAGTGTTGAGTGGTCGGCTCTCCCAGCCTCAGCCTGAGCCTGAGGGAGGAGCGTTGTGCTGCTGCGATTCTGAGCTTATACTTGGGGGAATTTATTTAAAAAAACAATATATATTGAGGAGAGGAGAGGAGCTTGATTATCCCTCAAGTTACTTGTCCTCCCTTCATGCTTGTGTAATTCCCACGACATGATGAAAAGCTTGTAGTTTCTTCCATTGAGTGATACTCTTATTCTTCAAAAGCACTATCTTGTTGCTAAAATCACGTTTTACGATGTGTCAAGTGAAAATCATTTATTTTTTAACTGATTTCGTTGACTGCCTGAGCTCTCTTTCTCTCCACATCATATAACATAGAATACCTTTCCGGTGGGTCCTCCACAGCTTTAGATAAACAGTCATCATTTTATTTACCTCATTTACATCTTTGACTCAACTTGGTGTCACGGAGTGCAGATTATCACGTCTTCCACTCCGCAGCTATAAAGGTCTCGCTGTCCGACATCAAGATGCGTCACTGATGTGAACGCAGTCTCCCGACGGGTCAGGTGAGCGGCAGCGGTCCTCCGCTGCCAAGGATGCAGAGACTGTAGCGATATCTTGGGTTACCATGGTAACTGTATATATATTTGTGTGTTGTGATGTGATGTTTAAAGGACAAATGTGGGTCAAGATGTTTTTTTTTTTTTTTCTTTTCCCTTGACTGTCTGACCTGCATGAAGCCACAGGAAAGTTTATCTGAACTTCTACGTTCATGAAAGAGAGTGAAACTTTTCTGAATGTTGCTTCTTTCAAGCGGTTAGTCGTGGGACTGGTTGTATGATCCAGTGTTTTGTCCTTTTCAACCTACAAGTGAAAACTTGGAAGGAGTAGGAAGTTATCTCCGCTTGATGTCTAGAGGCGGTTCGAGGACTTAATAAAAAACAAAGTATAAGAGTCATGGGCACATTTAAAGCAGAGAAATCAGTGTATCATGTTAAATCAGCTGTCATCCTCACGTCCGAGTAGCCAGGCGGTTTGATAAGAACAACCTGTCTAGAGCTTCACAGTGAGGCAGAGCCTTTATCACTTCACGCTGAATAAAACATCTTATTTACACAAAATCATGCTGTTGTGGGAGTGACGTGGCGTGAAGGACACAGACTGGGAAACAGCAGCGGTGGGAAAAAAAAAAAAAAAAAGATCACGTGGAAAGACGCAGATGTGTCACTCTGTGTTCCCAACAAGTGGACTCCGTACATGGACTCACATGGGATGAGCTTTTCATTCCCATTACACCAAGCGGCGGCCGTCCGCCTTGTGAACAACGGCTTTGTTGTTTTAATGAAGAAGACGTTTTTAAGTCTCTCTCTTATCATTTTTGACATTTCAACTTTTGTACTCAAAATATTTTGAGGAAAGAAAGGGGAGAAAGGAACACTACAAAGTCAAAATGTGTTATAAAGCAGAACTTTCTAATACTTGAAGTTTGATTTATTTATTTTTTTGATTATTCTGTGGCACAGTTTTTAGAACAAGTCACCTGCACTCTTATGGACATGTTTTTTTAAATGTGACTTTTAGTAGAATCACAACCATTTTGTATACAAGAACAAATTAAGTTGTTAAAGTTATTGTTTTAAATGCATAAAAAGTCATATTAATATTTTCTTTGTCGATTATGTGACCCTTACTGTTAATTGATCAGCTAACTGACCGACTGTCCTAATGTTCAAAGTGATTGTCCTCTGTTGTCTTTCTGTCTGATAATAGTCCAAAATACAAATACATTCAATATAATCTGAAATTAAAAAAAAGAATACCAGTAAATCCTCATATATGATAAAAGGGATCCTGCTGTTTTACTCTTTTTTTTTTTTTAAATTTTTATTTTTTTCCTTTACCACAATTTCACAAATGAATTGTCTAATCTCGGCAGTACCAAATCAGTGATATCATTTTACATTTGATTTGTTTCCTGCTCTGTGGAAAAGTAAAGGTGACACCCGTGTTAAAGTAGTTGGCTGTAGGTGACCCATCTGTGTATTTCACCTGCATGTCAACACTCCCACGAGCCACCTGCCTTTTTTTTTTTCTTTTTTTTTTTACTGTGTCTCTTCTCCCGTGTTTTAGGAGACACAACCATGCAGGCGTCCGTGAGAAGGCTGGCTCTGTATCCCCTGTGTGCAGCCCGGTGTGGACAAAGTAGGGGGCCCCCCCTGAGTCCAGTACCACGCCTCCTGACCCCCAGCAGTCGCACCCTGTTCAGCGAGACAGGAGTGTGGGAGCAGGTCTATCGAACTGAGACCAGATGCAGAGTGGAAGAATGGTGGCACCCCCGGATTATGGCGCAGTGGCGAAAGGATGCGCTGGAGGAGGTACGAGGGGCTTTGCTTTATTCCACGTGCCCACATGCAGTCTTTAACCTGGTGACTTCGTTATAAATAAGATGATGTTATATACTGGTTTCAGAAACTTGCATAAGCATTAATCCCACTGGGATACGCTGTCTAGATCCCGATCGAATACTGGATTTTCGGGGGTGATGCTAGCACCGATAGTCAGGAGTAAATAAATTCCTGTTATTATATACACTTCCAACACACATTTTTTTGGAGTGATCCCTCAAATGTAGTTATCAAACACTTGCGACAAAGATATGCAATTGAGGCAGGACATTTTACAATTTATCGTCCACACTGACATCAAACTATTTGGCCTGTTGCTGCAGGAAAAGCACAGACGTTGATTCACTGGTTTACTGTGAAACTTGATGGAAATGAGCAGCTGATGATGAACCTTTTTTCAAATGTGCTTTTGACAAGTCACAACTTCGCTGTGAAGAAAGTCTGTTTTTGGTCAGAGGGCTGTTTCACGAAACCTGTATAAGGGATTAAGCTGGGATTGTCCAGCTATCCTGACTGAATTCAGCTATGATTCGATTTCATGGGAGCAGCACCACATAAATTACATGGACATTGACTCAGCTAGCCTGCTCCAGACCAGGCTAACAGCCGGGCTTGATTAGTCCTGATGCCTTTCAATTAGCTGTCCCTTTGCTCAGAAACCAATTTCTTAACAATTATTCCATGTTCTAATGTCAGTTGGCCATTTTGCTTGTTTTGTATAACTCTGCATTAAAACAAGCTTACGTTTATAAAAACGGATGTTTTTGTTGTCGTTAATGATTTGATGAAAATTGTATTGCTCTAAAATTAAAAAAAAAAAATACATATTTTTAAATCTGTAGTGAGACTGCATCCATCTATCTGGACAAATCTATCTGACAAATCTTTAATATTAATTGATTAATAGGTTGTTAAGCATCCTTCCAAATGATCCTCTCCGCTATTACTGGCTGATTATATATCCTAATGGTCTGACCGTGCGGCTGTCTGGGACCGGCTGACAGTGATTAAGTGCATTTATGACAGGACCCTGGTCCTAATTAATTTATTGAAAAATTCATGACTCAAGTTTCCTGTAATCATGTATAGTTGGGAGTAACAGGCACTTACTGTGTTGCCGTGGTAACAGTGTTGTGACCGTAAAGCATCTATAATCTGCGCTGCCACCATTTAGATTATGATACTATAATCAGATGCTGATAGAGCCAGAAGTCAGTCAGCGAGCTCGCTCCTTGTGTGATGGATTATTCTTCCTGTCATGACCTCATTGGCTTAATGCGGCTTTTTTTTTTTTTTTTCTTCCCCACTCAAGAATCATTCAGGAGCCAGACTCAGTGTTTCTCCTCATGGCTTTTTTCCAGCAGCGGTGCTGTTGTGCACTTGTAAAAAAAAAAAGATACCAGAACCTGTATTCGTGCAAACGTGCCAGTGAAATAACTTCAAACTACTCGGTACTATTCAGTTGCACCTAATGGCAGGTGAGCACTGGGAGTGTGTGAATGGATGACAAACAGTAAAGTGCCTTCAGATCGCTAAGGTGATAAAGCGCTATATAAGTGCAGATCATTTACCAATAAAGCTAATTGACATTTGCCGACGCATCAAATATGCAGGCTGCTGCAAAGGAGTTACAAATTCAAAAATGTGGACGCTTCAAAGTTACCCAACAGCGCAGTAGTTTATTGGTGGACACAAAAGATGAGTGACACAATTTCTCCTTACTGTGGCATTGCATTCAGAAAAATGTAACTGATGTGAGGTGACGGTGATCTTTGACCGGCAAAATCTAAGCTGTTCGTCTTTGGGACAAGTACATGTTTGTGCCAAATTTTAAGAAAGCCCCTTAACGTGTTCTTGTGATATTGCATTCACGAGTATGTACATATGTCACGAGGGACAAAATGCAATTCGTCGCGTCATCTTTACCTTCAGCTCGTCTCCAACTGCCCTCTCCGCTGTCTGCGGGTAAACGCCAACACAGAGAGCAGAGGAGAGGATGGAGAGGAGAGGCTGCATCACCGCCACCTCCAGTCAGCTGCTCCAACTCAAGGAAGGGTGTGGTTTGCATTTGTTGTCATTATTATGTACAATGTGACATTTTTGAGGTGGCGTTCACTGCTGTTGAAAGCATATCGGGCACACAATGAGACTGGTAATGGAGGAAACTGTGAACTTCATTCTTTTATTGTGGTCTAAAGCTTTATGATCTTTTTTCACGTGTCCTGAGGTTTTCTTACAACAGTGTACATTATCATAATACTCTCTTGTTTTTCCCCAGATTTCCAACCGGAAGAAGTTTTATGTCCTCTCCATGTTTCCATACCCATCGGGCCGGCTGCATATGGGCCACGTGCGAGTGTATACCATCGGTGACACCATTGCTCACTTCCAGAGAATGAGAGGCCATCAGGTATGTCTGCTTTTAGTAGATGTGTTTTTACTTTTCCTTCTCTCCTCCCGAAAACAAGCCAGGTCAGCCCACTCTGCACTCCCAGCAGCAGTGACTGGAACCCATTTAGCTGCTAATGTTTCAGCCATAGACTGTGTATATAAAAAAGGAGTAGACTCAAAGAGTCTTAGAAGTGCCTTAAAGGGCAATACCACTGACGGCCACTTGAGGCTGTCTTTAAAGAAAACCTCTGGCTCCAATACACTTCCATTCAAAAAGTCAATACATTTCATTATAGATTATAGTGTCATTCACTACATATGCTCATTTTGATCTGCGTTCTGTTCCTTCTAAAAACGATTCCATAGTTAATTAAATATTAGATATGTTCATTGATAGACATAATGTTTGGGGATATGCCTGGTTTGATCGACAGGCCTGGGGTGCAGTCAGGTTTCCGTTATCGGTGGATGGGCATGGTGGGAGTTCTCAGTCAGATCCACTCCTCGCCTCCCTCCAGCTGCCGCCTGGTGTTTCCAGAAAAAAAAGGTAGTGTGTAAATTTGTGGGTCTGGCCTGTTTTGATAGAGAATCTTTTCCAGTCGTTGCATCCTACGTATAGACCTCGGGTTGATTTTGAAACTATTGCAGTAGCCTTAAACCAACCGGCAGTGATAAAAAAAAAATGCACAGAAACTCTACCACTGCTGCAAAAACATTTAGAAAAACCCTTGAGTTCAACCTCACAGCACTTCGCTACCGAACATCATGATACTAATGTCACCCTGACATGAGAACAGAGACTCAAGGTGACAGGCTTCTTTCAAGTCTATTTACTGCTTTAGCTTAAAACCAAAAAGAAACTGAATGTTTCCTGTGCGATGACTCAAAATCAAATCAGCAGCTCTCGTATAGATAACGACTGATGCAATGAGTACAATCCATGGAGATTTTTCAAATAAGCGTCTCTTAAAAATGATCCGATTATGACTCAAAGCCTTTACCTTTAACTATATGCCTGTGTTTGGGTTATTCTTTGTTATCTTCCCCTCACCACAAGGCTCTACTATCTCTGTCTCTTTTCTGACGTATAGTAAACTGACTCTTCTTCCAAAACACAAATCTACCAAGAATGTGTCAACCTTAAAAGTACTTTTGGGGTGCAAATTTACTGTAGCGAACGGCCATTACTGGTGGACAATCCACTTTCCTCTCCGGGTTATATGTTATAAATTTGATTTGACTGTTATTGATAATTTTGCTGGTAAACAGGACCAACGAGTCAGTCTTTTATTTAGACTTAATGGAGCACCCCTTATTTGATACCAAACATAATAACAGTATTGACAGTACGATGGCCCCTTTCACACTGTACCACTCAGTGCACTGTGACCCTGATCTCTTCTGTTTACTTCTGCTCCACATCGCCGTTGTTTATACAACAGTTTATTAATAATACAATTAAAATCAGCTGTGTTTGCGCAGCTGGACTCTCTGTTTACACTCCATGTCTGAACTGTGATGCTTCATAGCTATTAACAGGAGTTGTGCTTACGCGGTAATAATGTCCGCATTAATATAATTAGTAGCATAACAATACCTTCTTGCCCCACTTTCTTTCAATTAGATGGCCAAAGTTTATTTCACGCTGAGAGCATGTAATTATAATTTTGTTTTATACATGTACTGAAGTTTCTATTGTATGGCTGCACGCCTGCTTCCTTCAGACTAAATACACTGCTCATTTGAACTCTACACTCACCTGCCAATTTATTAGTGACAGCTAAATAAGATCTAATCATCTTTCTCTCTTTAAAAAAAAAAAAAAAAAAATCTGTTTTATTTCAAACTGTTTTAGAGAGGGGCTGATTCAAATATGTGATCATTATATACCAGTATATTAAGAGCTCGATCTCTTTCATACAATGACCTAATTATAAAACAGGTTGTAGTTTCATGTTGTAGAAACAAACAACTGTTATTTCTGTAGTTGTACTCGGTTTGAACGATTCCCTGATCCTCTTTGAGTTGAGATATTTTTATGACACCTTGGACCACAGAAACAAAGTCGGCCCAAAAGTAAGAAAGTGTTGTCGTCTTTCTTATAAGCTGAGAACTTGAGACAATAGAGGGGTTCAAACCTGCCGTGGTAATTCTGATCTTCTCTATGAGGCCTGTCTTTATGGTTGAAATTAGGTGTGAATAAAGTAAAATACAAACTCTTGATCTCAGCTACTCAGTGAGTTATTGACTCGACTAGGTTTCAGATCAAAGCGGCACAATCGATGTTCAGCGCTCAGTTTGATTCCCCTAAACGGCTTCTGGTGATGAAGCCGTGACCAGTGTCTGTCAGGCGGACTGTGCGCCTGCAGTGACACAAACATCTCAGCCTTGTGCTTAGTCTCTGTTCGCACAACAGAAGAAAACTCTTTGTTTTCAAGGTACAAGGTGTACGAGGAAAGCGTCTTTATGCAGCTTCTCAAACAAAAATCGACAGCAAAGAAACAAACGACGAGTAAAAGATCACGCAATGAGAGGTGAGCACGAGTACAAGCCATCTCTGTCTTTACCCAGACAAAATGTTAGTGTGTAACAATCGTCTCCCCTCCTCTGTGTTTTCTGATCCTGGTGGATTTTACAGTAGATGGTGTGTATCTTCTCCCATCTGCAGAGAGAATCCCCTCTTCCACTGTCTGCGTTCTCCCTGAACAAAAACCTGGTTTCACATGACTGCTAACCACTTCCTGCCGAGGAGTCTCAGCATCTGTCA
Source organism: Embiotoca jacksoni (assembly GCF_022577435.1). Lineage (NCBI taxonomy): Eukaryota > Metazoa > Chordata > Actinopteri > Embiotocidae > Embiotoca > Embiotoca jacksoni. Next base: position 10,871,989 of record NW_027185241.1, read on the forward strand.
GAAAGTGAACACTGTTCTGCTTTATGCTCACAGTTAATTAAGAGAGTTACTCTCTGCCGATGTAGATTTTCTGGGCTTTAGGGGGTATTTCATGTGTGACGAACACATTTTTTTAAAACCCCAATTCGTTCTTCGTCATATCAAAATACTGTGCACGAAATCTTGATTAATGTTTCAATGTTCTGAAAATGACGAATAAAATCCTGTTTATCTCCATTGTTTTTTTTCTTTTTAAAATTTGATAACTTAAGAATTTGTTTTGTTCTGACGATACCGATACCACTGTCATGTCTGTACTATACTATAAGTATGAAGCTTGTGCAAAGGGATGTTAGCTTAGCTTAGCATAAAGACTGAAATCGGGGAAAACAGCTCACCTCCCTATGATCGGCCTATTCTAGTACATAATCCTTTGCGAAACCAGAGCTTTTTAATGAATTTTGTAGTTAATGAGAATTAATATGTTTATATGTGAGATGAATAGGTGCATGTTGCTAGATTGTGTTACCTTTGATCTGAGGCTAAGCTAAGATGTGGTATACATTTTTTTTCATCCAGCAAATAAGCTTTCCGTTTCCTGACATGTGAAACAATGTCTCTAAACTTTCTTTGATGCTTTCATTTAAACTTGAATTTAATGACATGACAACATTATTACCAACATTCTCATCAAACTGTCAGCATGAAATGGAATAAAAAATATCAAACTTTTTATCTGAATCAAAACTGTCTGGCTGGATAAATACCATTAGAGCTTCTGCTCTGCAGTTGCTGCTGCACTTAAATAACAAGGTTATTTAGTCATTCTGAAACAATGAAATTAGTTCGTGTGATTAGGGAAACTGTCAGTTTCTGAAGTTGCATTTCAAAGCTGCCACAGATGGACAGTTTCTAGCTGGAGCTGTGTGGGTGGACACTTGCATATAACAGAGAGGCTTCCAGCTCTTCTGTCCTCCTTGTCATCCAGTGAGCTGTGGATGCATGTATCTGTCTGTGGTTGGCACTGATTTGTTTCACATTGACAGTGGACAGATTGTCATAAAATCATTCTACACTGACTCCCACGTCCATCTTTCACCGCCTCCTGTCACTTCATGCTCTGAAATGTACCGACTCCGTGATAACAGGTTAGTAAAGAGTCGGGCCGGGCTTCACACTTTGTGTGGACACAAGGATAAGTGGAGCTATTACCAGCGGACAGATCGTTTGCCTTGGCCGCTCTCTCTAAACTTATTGCTCACTAACGCAGCCTGTCCGTCGGAGCCGGTCTCCGTGTCAGCGTCTCATGAATACTGTCTCACTTTAAGTATACTGAATAAACAGTAGCACATCCATCCGAATGGGCTGCATGTTTTTCTTCTTCTGCTTTCTTATTTACATAGGCTGTCTGAGATGGGTTCCTCGCTCGCAGTGTGCCTGTATTCCTACTGAGCAGTCACAGTGGTATGCTGCGCTGAGCTCTCAGCCTGCTACCATCCTGCACTCGGCTTTACAAATGAGGCCCATGCAGTTACCAAGGATACCAATTCGTCTGAAACATCAGACCCGTTAGAGTCCGTACAATGATCCTCTCCAGTCCTCGACTCCTTGTCAATCTGCTTCTCCTCTACTTTGCTCACGCCTTCTACTCCTGTGCTTTCATCTCGTTTTCTTTCGGTGAGCAGAAAAACACAGCACATGAGCTAAAGACATGAGTGAGAGCGGTGCACTGTCAAGTGTTTGTCAAGGACGGTGTATTTTGGAGGTGGGGGCAACAAAATAGATGTTGGCACAAAGTGTGTGTGTGTGGGGGGGGGGTAGAGGGAGAACTGGGGTATAGAAAGAAAGTGACGGTGGTGTTTTGGAAAGTGTGTATAAAACAACTTAATAAGCAGCATGCGGGCTAATACAAAGCTGTCACATCCTCGTCTGCCATTCTAAGTTTAACCTTTCTTTCTGCTTGCTTTTGCATTATATAACAGCTGTTAGTCTGCATACATTAAACACAATGCGTGATGGAGTTGAAATCTCAGCAGGGAACAGCACATTTTCATATACAGATCTTTGTGTGCTGCATTTTAGGCGACCAAACAATGTTTCACTGAATAAATTTTCTCCTACAATGACATATTTTGTCTTTTAGTGTTACTGTTTGCATAAATCATCTTGTCACATATAAGAAATCATATTATCATTATTTTAAACAGGCTATGTTTAGTCTATAAATGTCAAAAAATAGCAATAAATGCCCGTCGCAACTTGCCAGAACTTGGAGACTCAAAATTGCACTAAATAAATTATAAATTGCCACAATAAAAAAAAAAACTGAGAAATACAGCAAATCTTCACAAAGCTGAAACAGAGACTGTTTGCTCTTTTTTTGTATGATAAAACAACAACTAAATAATTGTTGATTCACTAATGACCGCTAATACAGAGCCACAAACTGCGTCCACAGGTGTTGAATCCGATGGGTTGGGATGCTTTTGGACTTCCAGCTGAGAATGCAGCCATTGAGAGAGGCCTCGACCCAGAGGAGTGGACGAAAAGGTCAGAGAAGTAACATATCTGTTATTATAAGTAGCCCTTGTTTAAATGTACCCCCAACTTTGTTGTTCTTTCTCCCCCCTCAGTAACATTCAGTCCATGCGAGAGCAGCTGGACAGCCTCGGGCTTTGCTTCAACTGGGACCGGGTGAGCAAGAACTGATGAAGAATTGAGCATCAACCAGAGAGTTTGGCAGCTCTCAGGTTTGGTTTGCTCTTTTTTTTGAGTGTGTGTGACTTGACTCTTTACACTGCTGACCTGACTGCACCTTTTTCTGACAGGAAGTGACCACTTGTCTGCCAGACTATTACAGGTGGACGCAGTATCTGTTCATCAAGCTCTTTGAAGCAGGACTGGCGTACCAGAAAGAGGTAGGAATGGCCTTTACACTAAAGCCTATCCCGGTTTCTTTTGAAGAGAATAATATGATTGACTTACGTTTGAGGTTCCTAACAGCTAGAGAAATGATTGAGGCAGCTCACCCGTCACTGTTTGAAGAAAATGAATGAATTGAAAAGAAAAGACCCTGATAGAAGTCTTTTGAATATGTGTAATGAAATGGCACGACTTTAAAATAAGCCTTTGGTCTGTCGATTAAATCCAAGCTTCTTCCCGAGCGCTGCTTTTAAATTTTTCTGCGCGAGTGTTTGTCTGCATTTGTGTGCTAATATGTGTGTGTCATCCAGGCTGTGGTGAACTGGGACCCTGTTGATCAGACGGTGCTGGCTGATGAGCAGGTGGATGAAAACGGGCGCTCCTGGAGGTCTGGCGCTCTGGTGGAACAGAAGCTACTCACACAATGGTTCATCAAGACGACAAACTATGCCAAGGTATGACTGCCATTATATATATGTATGTGTGTGTGTGTGTGTGTGTATGTATGACAAGTGGCTGAATGGCTGGCCAGCAGCTTCACGGGGGCAAAAATGAGCAGCTGATCCCTCTGATAACAATCATGGCTGACACTTCAGTCGCAGCAGCTGCAGCCCTGCCTCTCTGCTTCTGCAATCAGACCCCTGGAGACTGTCATTTGTAGCCTGATGTCTCTCTATGAAAGAAAAAGAGACCAGCAGGCTCAGGGGTAATGCCTCCAGGTGGCCTGGCCGGCTGATGAGCAGCTTCCACCTTTCAGCACAGGGGGGGGGAAGAGGCCTGCTGCAGGGTGAAATTAGCCCCTTTAGACATGAAATGAGTCAGCCAAAGACTGTTCATGCATTTTACATGCAGGAAATACATGTGCATTGTTAGGCATGTAGGTGTGTGCGTTTACTAACACTGCAGACAACGTGTCTATCGAGGAGGAGAGTTCGAGCAGATCTTTGAATTACAGGCAACAAACAGAAATCCATCTGTGACAAGCATCTCGCCATCACCAGGGGGTTCTTTCCAGCACGAACGACAACAGTCAGCCGACGTAAGGTTTCCAAGGTGTTTATTCCACCTAATACAAACAACCCAAAAATACTCCACAATTTCTGTGTCTTTGTGTGTCTAGCAGCCACCCTGCTACGCCGTCCTCTGTCCCTCGTCTGGTCACCTGCTTGGGTTTTTATCTGGGTTAGGGAGGGACAATCAGGGATTTGATTCAGCTGGGGCTAATTAAGCCCCTTCCAGGCCCACCACACCATCATTTACAGTTGAGTTCAAATTAATTGGGAAAAACATGGTTAATATATTCCTCGTTTGTAGGGCAACAACTAAGGACTATTTTCATGATCAGTTAATCTGTTCATTGTTATTGTTGATTGGTCTACAAACTTGCAGAAAAAGGCTCATCAAAATATCAGCTCAAGGTGGCATCTTCAAATGTCTCGTTGTGTCTGACCAACAGTCCAAAACCCAAAGATAGTCAGATTACAAAGATATGGAACAGAAAAGCAGCAAATTATTAAATGTGAAGAGCTAAAAACAAATAATGACTGACATTTCTGCTTTAAATAGGACTTGAATTGATTATATTACATAATATTACTCTGTCATTTCTTTTTTCCATCAAAATAGTGAGACAAAATGAGGCCTTGAAAAGGACAAGCAAAGCAAGCTAAAGAATGTAAAAGCATGTTTCTATGAGTGGTGTTTAATATCACATTGAAATAAAATAGAAACCAATGCCTGGGAGGTGTGATGTAATTAAAAAAAAATACTTTTTTGCTTTGACAAATGGTTGGCCATAATGCAAACCACATGGGATTTCTAATAAGTGGCCTTAAAGTTGCAAAAACACCAATTTGTCCTTGAAGGGGTTCGTTCGATTCTTTTGCCAGTTTTATCATTTTGATTAAAAGAAAAAATAATTTGTTCCACAGGCGTCACTTAGTTTCGCCCATATTTGTCCATGTCAGAGGTGTGAGTGGAGGTGGAAGCTGCCCACTGTGACAATGTGTTCTTGCATTTCTAATTTTCCCTGACGAGCGGAGAAGTGAGAAGGAGGGAAGGAAGGAAGGGAGGGAGGTGTTAAGGGAAAGAAGTGAGAAAGACAGATGGAGAGAAAGGAGGACCGTGTCAAAGCAAAGTGTGCCAAATAAAAAGGGATGTAATTGGACTGTGATTTCCCTGCATGTGTGTTTTGTCTGCCTCGCCGGTACACGTCCATCAGAGAACATTAACCTCAGACAATATTTATTCAGTTTAGCTGTCAAGTTGTTCCACACTGTACAACGACTGCATTATTACTAAGATGGGTTTTATTGATGTGGAGCGTGCAGGCAGTTAAATTATCACGTGGCAGTCGCAGAGTTCTTAGTTTCATGCATAATCACTCTTGTTTCACTCCGACAAAAGCTGCCTGCCTTTTGCACCACACTGACATCTGAATGATTCACAAACTGAGAGCGTGGCTTATTGTTCTCTTATGGTATTGCTCAAATATGTGCATAACTTCCAGAAATGTTGCCAGTGCATTGAGTAATATTTTTTTGGTCAGAAGTGTACTTGACGTCTCGCTCTCTCTCTCTCTCTCTCTCTCTCTCTCTCTCTCTCTCTCTCTCTCTCTCTCTCTCTCTTTCACACACACACACACACACACACACACACACACACACACACACACACACACACACACACACCAGTCCTTCACCAGTCCTTAGTTATTGCTATACCATGCTTTTTCTTGCAAGCTTTTCTTAGTTGCCATGGAGACTCCTGTCCTTGCTGTACATATTTCAGTTACTCCTGCCTCTGTGTGCCAAACTATATTTTGTAGCCCAGGAAAGTAAAAACGTTTACTACCTCTCATTTTAAAGCCATCATCAGTTATCTGTCTGAACTTCTCCAGTGTTCGCATTTTCTTCATCGCCAGTTTGTTTTTGCTGCGTCTCCTCAGAGTCTCTCAGTCATGCTGACACAGATTAATTGGGATTTCGATCTCTTTTTCTCCCACTCTGGAACAAAACCATAACTGACACGCTCTGCAGTCATGCTAGTGATGATTGTGGCCAGTGTTCATGTTTGTATTGATAACTCCGTGATGAGGTACTGCATGCTGAAGCAGCAGCCGTGAGGGGGATTGTGGATAATAGATTGTGACAAACTAAAAAGGAAATAGAGAATTATAACATCTCCGGCCTCAAACCAGCTGTGACTTCTTGGCCCGAGCCTCATTGATATGCATAGCTCCCTATAATCACGTGGAACAACCCTGCGTGTGTGTGTGTGGGGGGGGGGGGGGGGGGGGGGGGGGGAGGAGGAAAAGAGAGGGAATATGCACATTGTATAGGCGATTGCTTTGTGATATTAAAGGAAGTAGGGTACGCGGAGGTCAGAATTTCTGAAACTCCGTCTTTGTCTGCATAATGTGACCTGGTCGGCTCTGCTGCTTTGTCAAAATAAATTGGCTGTGCTTTGAAAGAGGCCACACTGAGCTGGAGCAAAATGCATTATCCTAAACAGACACATACTTTCCACAGTGAAGTGGAAAAATTAGCTCTTTCCGAACTTATACGCGGCGGTAAACTTGTGTCTGTGTTTGTTTCTCCCTCCTGCAGCCTCTCCTGGACGCCCTGGAGGACCTTCCAGAGTGGTACGGGGTCAAAGCCATGCAGGCGAACTGGATTGGAGAGTGCACCGGCTGCTACTTTGATTTCAAACTCAAGGTGAGTCTCAGCTCACTTCTCCCCCGCTCACTTTTTAATCATGCATCATTCTTGCTTTCTTTCAGTCGTTTGGCCCTCTTCCACCGAGTGTTTCCCCCGTTGCTCCCTCTCGTCCCTGCCTCCGTTTCTCATCTCTTTCACCCCGAGCGCTGATTGCTGGCTTTACTACAGATTCTTTGACGCCTCTGTTTACTTACATATTTCTGTTAAGAATCATGTATCACGTAGAAATCCTCGCTCCATTATTCACTTTCAATGGGTTCATCCATCTGCAAGTGGCAATTTACCCAAACAGACGATGTCACAGATTAGTTTCTATTGACTTCTCTGAGAGCTATATTTACAGTTCTTCACGTGCCCTGTTGTTTCAAACTGAGCGGCAGCAAAAACACCACTGAGGTCCCTCTGTGACTACTATTATTATACCTTTCAAAATAATCTGTCACTAAATTTAAAAGTCTTTGTATTTCTGGAGAAAGAGGGTCAGGCTACCTTAGTGTCTGTTTGTGTTTTTATGGTTTAAGTCAAAACCGGGGGGTGTTAAATCACTTTACATCATTTACATCATCACACAATGTCACAGGACCTCTTTTCTGAAGTATCCCCAGTGGGCTGAGGTTTGTATTAGTATGTCTTCGACATGATCTGTTCTAATTATTAATTAGAACCTCCTACAAATAAGTGTGTCTGTCTTTGAATTATTATTACATTAAACTGTACATCATAGTCCTATTATGAGCCAAAGAGTTACATACGGCACATATTGCATACACGTCCGAGTCCCAAGATTCAATGACCATTTACTAGTTTATTTGTTAATCATTTGTTCATTAAAATCAATTCAATTATTACATACTCCTTTCACAAGGTAGAAATCCTTCAATTATCTTGAATTTTTAATCTCATAAAAAAACAATAATCATTTAACAGTGTAAAGGAAAGTCTCTTTGATTTTAAGATGCAAATATTTGAGATTAGTACTCGATATAATAAGTAAAGCCAATTATGAAAATGTGACTGATGATTGGATTGTTTCAGCAGTGAAATGCTTTAGTCATTTTTGTGCAGACACGAAACTGTAATAGGAAAGCCAGCAGGTCCTTCTCATTATCTCAGCTCCAGTGCTGCTGTGGAGGTGAGAGGTTCCCCACGTACTTCTTCTCTTATCTCCCAGGTGAACGGGGAGGAGACGGGGCAGACCCTGTCAGCCTACAGCTCCTCCCCGGAGACTGTGTTCGGAGTCGCTTACCTGGCCATCCTGCCCTCCCACAGACTGCTGCATGGGAACAGCACCGTGCGCTCTGCCCTGCAGAAAGCCTTTCAGCCAGGCAGAGGTGAGCACACTTCCACATGGCATGTTTGCCTTCTTGTCAGGTTTGGAAAGCAGCTGTTTTTTAAAATTTTTTTAAATACACACATTTAGATGCAGCATAAGACGGCTCATACTGGTGAAGGCTGTGATTTATTTTGCACATTATGTGGAATTAAAAGCAGCGATTCGATGGTGAAACATCAGCCCTTATATGAAGAGGACTTGCATGTTTTTAGACACATCATTAAATATGTGTACTGTACTTGTCTTCTTATATATTCCACATCACATGTGACTGTGTAAATATGTTTTTTTTAACCACCATACTGTCGAGGTATGGTTGTAGAAGCTGCAGAGGACCGAGTATGTGTTAATTGGGATTCCCTTGAAGAAGTCTGAGCAGTGAATGGTTGCTGATAATAAGCTACCAGGGGAAGCAGCGCTGCCTCTCTTACTCCTCCCGCCCCTTTACTCTTCAGACTCCCTGACAGAGGTCACGGCTCACAACCTGTTCACCGGCCACGAGGTTCCCCTGGTCATCTCACACAAGGAGGCATTTGATGGCTATCTGGACACTGTGCTCGGTGGGTATCTGTGTAGCTGGCATCTTTGAGCCGATACTACGAACACAATATACGAGCAGTAAAAATAACTGACCTCTTCATGGAGTCAGAAAACAGCTTGAAACAATTCCTATTGAAAAGGGCCTGCCCCAGTATTACTAACATTTTAAATAGTCAGCATTCACTGTGTGTTTGTACTATGCACCATTGTCAATGTGAAACCTTCAGTGAGTATTTGTCACAGAGTGGAGGTGGGACCCAAGGGATTGTTAGTTTCATCACAGCATGCTTAACATCACCACAGGGAGGGTTTTTACTCAGTCATGTGCATCCTTTTATGTCCATTTTTGTCTTCATGTTTTTGGTTGGTTTTTTTTGCATGTTCATGGTGCACTTGTATGTGACAGGTGTGCCAGACTGCAGTGAGGAGGATCTGCCTGTGGCCAGAGCTCTGAATCTGAGTTGGACCACAGTGCTGAAAACCCTCGACGATGGGACACAAACTCTGATAAACTCTGAGGAGGTCAGCACTGATGATGATGATGATGATGATGATGATGTCTTTATTTATTAAAATGCAATTTTGCTGCGTAATTCTTCCTTTTTTCTCCAAATTTGAATCCTCTTGTTTCTTTCTTTTATTCTCTTCTTTGTGTAGTTCTCAGGTCTCACCAGAGAGCAGGCCTTTGACTCCATTACCCAGAAGGCCAGAGAGCAGAGGGTTGGAGGCCACCTCACCAGCTCTAAGCTCAGGGACTGGTTAATATCCAGACAACGGTACTGGGGCACACCCATCCCTGTGGTGCACTGTGGGTCTTGTGGTCCAGTGGCGGTCCCTGAGGAGGAGTTACCTGTTAGTCTGCCAAAGCTGCCATCTTTCACAGGAAAAGGGGCGTCGCCACTGGAAGCTGCACATGATTGGGTCAACTGCAAATGTCCCAGGTGAGAAGACTGAGAAGTCAATAAATATTTTCCACAAATCATTATGCTGTCATTAACAATATTCCCTCCTTCTGATCAGTGTTCTGGTGGTCCTTCTGAAAATAATTACATCATTGATTAGATAGATAACAGAGGTTTGTTTGATGGTGTTGCCTGGTTTGATTGATATGCCTGGGGTGCTGTCAGGTTACCGGTATGGGTGGGCAGATTTTGTGTCCTTGGGTTGGCAGTCTTATCCACCCCTCGCTCCTCCCCAGCTTGTCCAAATATGGACACTTCTGGCTTAAAATAAACAAGATGGGAACGGCCGAAATGCTGAACTCGAGGCTTCAAAACAGCAGTTCACAAACCAATGGGTGACATCATGGATTGGTTGCCACGTTGGCATATTGTATGGAACCTGTTATACAAGAAGACATTGATTCATTTTAAAAGGACATAAGTCAAAGAGATTGTGTACCTCTCACTTAAACAAATCATTTTGAATTTAAGATCGTGAGCTCTGTGTTGTCCAGTTTTGATTATTTAAATTTCAACAAACCAGACGCTAAAAGTAATTCAAAATTCTTATTCAATTGAGTGTGAGAACCCCTCAATAATTTCTCTCACTCATTCCCATGAAGTTTCGGTTTAGTTTTAGATCTTATACAACATTTGCACAGCAACCAAACCACCCTTCTGTAGTGCCCCTGAGTAAGTCACTGACTCACCGCCATCTCTGGTAGCGTTAACACATCAGTAACCCCTTTCAGCTGTGTGATATTGTAAATGAGATGCAGCGTTATTTGTTTTTGGCAACGACATCAGCGATCAGGGAACTGATCCTGCCTGTTATGGTGTTTGTAGAGTGAGAATTGAATTACATGCAACCCCTCTCCAGTGACCGCCTCTCCTCTGTACTTCCTGTGTTGCCTCAGGAGACCAGCACCGACAAATTGAGCCTGCTGTCAGGCCTGATGTGGGGTCTGACGGCTTTACAGGAACACAGAGCATTGAGAGCGGCTCTGTAAATTGCGTGATTAATACTTTTGTTCAGATGGGGTAATGTAATGAGTGGCATCAGTGACAGGAACAGCATGAGATGATGATGGAAGTTATGTAAACCAGCTGTGCCTCGAGGGACACACAAACACTGTACATGCATGCGCGCACACGTTTACCTTTTGTGCACAGGACATAATCGCACACATGTCACTCAGCAGCTCATCTCAGTGAAGGTGTTGAATGCAGAATGACGACTTGACTGGCGTCTCCAGAGTCCCTCGCTGACATGGGAATTCCTCTCTGAATAAGACTAATCACCACCATGGCACCGTGTTGATTAAAACAAAGGCCCACTCAGTCGCAGATGGCACAAGTCATCAGATTGTGTTCGCTCACTTCCACGAAGCTACTATAATGCCTCCCATCAGCGATGATTGATGGGTATAATCGCAAAGATGCCGTTATCTCCTCTCTTCCCATCTCCCCTTCGTTGTTAAGTGTCTGTCGAAATTTGTTCCCTTCACTCGTCGACCATGTCCAATTAAAGTTTGAGTGGAGCACAGAAGAGCAGGGTGATGAGATGGGCGGCAGAAATGGAGTTTTATCTGTCCTTGAGGAAGTCATTTCCTGTGTGCTCTTCTTGTCTTCAACCCTCTGCAGCACTGTAAATTAGCCTGCCAACTGAACCCTGCCTTGGCTTGGCCTGATTAGAAAGGTGTGCACGCAAGTGTGTGTTGTTCTCTGAATTCAAAGGTAAAGACAGAGAGAGGGAGAGACCACCTAGTTATCGCAGCACACACACGTTCAGGAGTCTCACACACACACACACACACACACACACACACACACACACACACACACAGCAGATGGAGGGCTGTTTTCCCTGGGAAGAAAGCCTTCATGGAGTGGGCAGCTGCCTCCCTTGCTGCATCTGTTGGAGAGCCTTTTGGCTCTTTCTGGCTTATCCTACAAACACACTTTTCATACTTTACACACTCATGCAAGCAGGTTGCTTCAGATTTAGTTTCCTAGTTTTGTTGTTAGGCTCCTTTCACGGCGTAGAGGAGGACCATCCCCAGAGAGCGTAGCTGGTGCGTCGTCTAATCTGATCCTCAGTAGTCTGACTGTAGCTGGTACTAGCTCTGTCAAATAACCACAATCTGGTCTCTGATTGGTCAGTCTGAAGCAAGAGAGGAGGTGAGAAATCCTACTTGCTCAAGCAGGTTTTTTGTGCTAATTTGTCTTTCTCCGTTTTGAGAGGTTTCCCATTTTTAGATCTTTTATGATGGACGGGGGCTTCGTTATACTGCTGGATTTTCATCATATGAAATCACACCTGGCTTTCAAATATTAACCTTGCTACACCTTAGCCTTGTTGCTAGGCAACCTCGAGCTCTTACCTCATCATCACAGCCTTATTATAGACCGGTATGGTAGGTGGTCGAGATGTTTTGTGTGTCAGTTAGTGAGTGTGTGACTGAAAAATTGATTGTGAGATGATTGTTTGTGCGACTGAAGGGACAGACAGAAAGACAAACAGGGACATCCCATAAGGTCCAGGAAACCATACCAGCTCTGTTGCACACACCGTAGCAAAGCTTAGAGCTGTTTCTGTGTTTCTATTTCTGGGACACTGATTTAAATCTGCAGAGACTCATTATAAAGCAAAAGACGAATGCTGTCACTCTTCCATTTAAGTGCTTTAAATTTGAAACAAAAACACTCCAAAAGCTCCACTCTCCCCAGGTCTTTTACAGATGTCCTCTCCTGTGCTGTGAAAGTGTCGCTGGCAGATTCGCATCACGTACCCAAGCCGCTGTTTGGCTTGGAGAGAAGGGGGCACGAGGTGGCATTTCCAACACAAACACATGATCATGTGTGCGGCCTGCCAGTTCGTTCCCTGTTAGCACAGCCTGTTAGTCAGGGCACAGGAACACAGCTCTGCTGCCAGCCTGGCTTCAGCTGTGCTCCTCTGCAGGGACATGACCCCTTCAGCCAGATGGAGCCGGCTTTACACTCACTGACACACACACACACACACACACACACACACACACACACACACACACACACACACACACACAAACAAACAAATCACATAATGAGCCATTTCTCTGAGCATACAAACAGGGGTCGTTCATTTGCTCGCGTTCTAATTTGTCAGCTCGATATTAATTTTGGTTCAGCCTCTGCCAACTCTCTCTTTGTTTCTCTCTTTCCTCAGATGTAAAGGCCCAGCGAGGAGGGAGACTGACACCATGGACACATTTGTGGACTCAGCTTGGTATTACTTTAGATACACGGACCCTCATAACCAAGACAGGTACAAACAGCCTCCTCATTAGACTTCACTTTCTATTATTGACTCTGTGAATCTGGCCAATTAAAACATAGTTATTTATATTTGCATCTTTTTTTTTTACTCATGTTGAGACAGATTTGAGCACAAATGGCACAGATCTTATTCTCACCCTATTTGTTCAAATGTAAATGAAATGAAAACCAGAAGAGAAAAAGGTGAACAAATTGCTCTTGCAGTGGGCGGATAAACATCTGTCTGTTTACATATACAATAAATGCATTATTCTCTATGTAATCTCTGCTATGTAAATACAAACTTGATTTTTCTCTGGCCACTTCCACTCCAACTCTTCTATATAAGGATTTTATGAAAGCACTTAAACGCATAATTATGCTCACTGTAAGATCACCCACTCTCTCTTTTCCACTTCAAACATGCGTATAATGCCTGTATACGCACACCCTTTACACACACACACACACACACACACACACACACACACACACACACACACACACACACACACACACACACACACACACACACACACACTTCCCTGAAAGTTGCACTCTCTGCCAATAGAGATTATGGAGCCATGGCTGTCACCTGCTGGGATGGTGGTGATACCCTGAGCTTAACAAAAGAGATTAATTTCCCAGTGCCCTGACCTAGCAGTAAAGCAGCTTTAAAAGGGGGGGGGGCTCCTGCTCCCTCCTTCACTTTTCTTAGCTGGACAGATTATGGCACAACAGAAAAAGCAATTACACTATTTGTGCATTTCAGTCGGCCCGCTGAGCCTCATGCGCACAGGGGGAAACGATGAAAATATGAGGCAAGAGATGTTGAAAGTAGCAAGTAAGAGGAAAGACCTGGGCAGGGGTGTTGTATGAGAGTGTGTGTGTTGTTGTGTATTGGGGTTCCCTGGAATGGTGCCAGCAAACAGGCTAAATTATTTTCAGTGTTGCGAGTTCATAACTTTTTTTTTTTTTTTTTCTCCCCTCCTGGCTCAATTATCCAGAGACAACATCAGCCACAGAGGGAGGGTGAGAGGCAGAGAGGTGTGAAGCAGAGTAATGACTGGTGTGAAAGGTGACACACAGAGACAGTAGTCTGCCCTAAAAAGCATTGTGACTGCTGAGCATCGCGACAGGCAGGCTAACCACATGCAGCGGTCGTGATCTAAAAGAAACAGATACTTAGCATGTTGTTAACGTGAAGCTGACTAAAGACGAAGTCCTCCGAGCCAAATTTCAAACAGACCTTTGATACTTTTTCTCTGTGAGTGTTAAACAGGGGAGGCTTCAGGATGCTTTTGTTGGCCAACCCTGAATAGTGTCAGATTCAGCCTGCCCCCTGGAGGAAAAGTGTGTGCATGTGCTTTGTACATAACCAGCGCCATCTGATAACATTAATTTTAACAGTATATTATGTAAATATACACAAGCAGAAGTCTGCTTTGCTACTCTCAGTTGCTGATTAATCCAACATTAATAATCATAAAATGATAAATCTTTCAAAATAATGTCACTTAATTTTCGACTCCTCAGCATACACTCCATAATCTGGCAAATAAAAGACCAGAGGACAAGATCACATCGGAGAGTCAAATGAATGGATAATATATGGTCAAAAATAGAATAATAAAACCTTTGGCCCGGAACATCTCTTACATTTGCTGTTGTAAACATTTTGTCTGTGTGTTGCCTTAAAGAAAAATCCTTTTGTAATTTGAAGTTGTGCCTTTGATATGAAGATACATTTGAGTAGTTAGCATGAGCAGTGATAGCCTCTGTGGATGTAAATAAATAATAATAAAAAAAAGGAAACAGAACTTCTGTGTGATCTTCATCAACAGAAAAGCTTGAAGGACAAAGAAAGAAATGATGACTTTACTGAGCAGTTTTCTTTTTTATTGTGTCCTTTTAACTCAACATTACATTAGATTAACAGTTTACCCTCCCAAATACAGTTGGAGCTTTACCTTTCACTACGTTTGCTCTTCCTCTGCAGGCCTTTTGGGCGCCGCCTTGCAGATCACTGGCTGCCTGTGGACGTGTACATCGGCGGGAAGGAACACGCTGTCATGCACCTGTACTATGCTCGCTTCCTCTCCCATTTCTGCAAGGATCAGGGCCTCGTGGTTCACAGGTGGAGTACGCTGTGGTTTATCTGCTGTTGGTGCATGTGTACATTTTGTGTGTTTTTGTCATGAACCATCCTTCTGTCTTCCAGAGAGCCTTTTAGGAAGCTCCTGGTCCAGGGCCTGATCAAGGGCCAGACTTTCAAACTGGTAGACAGCGGCCGGTACCTGAAGAGAGAGGAAATAGACTTCACAGGTATACACTACCTCAATGTGGAGGGTGTTTGTTGATGTGAAACATTTGGAATAGATGAGCGAGGCGAGGGCTTCCCTCCTTGTAACCCTTCAGAAAGAAACAGCTAGTGACAGACAGAGACAAACCAAATATGGACTCATGACATCAGTTTATGCTTTTTTGAATTATAGTAAGTTTTGACTCCACTATCCCACCCCACTTCTTTGCGCTATTAAGAAAAATTGCTCCTTATTTTGTGCTTTACTGCTTTTCCAAAAAGAACGACAAGTTAACCATCTACTTATAACAAAAGTCAAATCCCTTTAAATCCTTTGAAGACACCTGAGAGGTTTCTCACCTGAGAGGTTTCTTATAACTGGCATCACGCCGAAGGAATTTCTGCTTTTCTCTATTGCTTGGTAACAAGATAAACAAGAGGTACTGGTCATTTAATCTCAGCACGATAGACTCTTTATCCAGCTATCGCTGACCTCTGACCTGCTTCGTCCAGATAAGGAGCCGTTGGCGCTGAGCGGTGGTCGTGTTGAGGTGACGTGGGAGAAGATGAGCAAGTCTAAACACAACGGACTGGACCCCCAAGAGGTGGTGCAGCAGTACGGCGTGGACACAGCCAGACTCTACATCCTTTACGCCGCACCGCCTGAACAAGACATCCTCTGGAATGTCAAGAGTGAGATGTTACTGCAAAATTACACATAATGGTAGAAATAATGAATGAGAATGACGTTAAAGGACGGTGGTTTTGTGAGAGCAAAATTGTTTCCACAAAGAGACATGCACCACTTGTTTTCAAATGAATACATTTAGAGTTTTTCAGTTTTTCCAGCAGTTTTTCAAAATATTCGATTCTTCTGTGTCTGTGTGGTGACCCACTCCAGCCGACGCTCTTCCTGGGGTTCTTCGATGGCAGTCTCGCCTGTGGCAGCTGGTGACCAAGCTGAGAGAAGCGCGGCAACTTGGAGACATTCCCAATCCTTCCCTGCTGAAAAAGAAGGAGCTGGCTGAGGCCAAGAAGATCTGGGAGAACAAGAACTACGCCATTCAAGAGGTAGCTTAGACCTGCTGTGATTTGGGCTGAAAGTGTCTCACGGAGATGTTTTTTAACAGTAACATATTACGACAGTTCTTACCAGCAGGGGTCAGTGATGGGTCCAAATTCAAAATCCCAGATTTTCACAAAAGGTTATTGTTCATCTACCTTGAATAACAAATTGCATCTGTCATCTTGGTCTATTTTTAGTTTAATCTCTCTACTAGTTCCAGTTATCTGCTGTTAATTTCTTTAATGTCTGGTATTAATTTATGTCACTCCAACACATTGTATAGTTTGAGGGCATAGTAAGTTGTCTTTTCCCAGTTACAAGGTATTGTATTATATCATGCTAGTAATGCATCACTCATTACACAGTCACGACTCCCAGCTTTTTGTTTCAATGCTGAACATCCGTTGCAACCTGAAACAGCTTAGACTAAAGAGTAATAGCAGAAGGGGATGGAAATTGATTTTAAATCCACTCGGTCTCTTTTCACACTTTATAAATAGCCTCCTTTGGCTGCCAGGTTTGATTCTCTCTCCTCCCCTCAGGGCCAGTGCTTTTAGAGGACCTCAGGCTGTTTGCTATAAGCTCTCAAAGCCCAGCCTGTACTTTGATCTGTCCCTTAGAAAAGCCCCGTTGATCAACCTCGTCCTCCCTAAGGCCCGTCCCAAATGGGTTCTTCTTCCCAGAAGGCTAAGCAGGGGAATGCTGACACGCTGTGTGCCTTCAGCTGGTACACACAATGAAACAAGGGAGGAGGCTCCTCTTCTGAGCCTGTCATTGTTTTCCAATGGTTCTTCAGAAGCAGACTCAAAATATTCCATGACACAATCAATCCATATGTCTAGCTTCCATATGTCTAGTCGCCAAAAACAGAACATAAAGCCTCAGACTGTATCACCCGTAAATGCCCCTGCTCTGGAGACAGGTTGTTGTCTTTTTCTGTATGTCCCATTATCGTGAGCGCAATACCTCAAGAACGCCTTCACAGAATTTCCTCAAATTTAGAAAAAAATATCCACTTGGTCCTGAAGATGATGAGATTTCGGTGCTCGAAGGTCAGTGTGACCTCACGAAACACATTTGTGGCCGTAACTGAAGAATGAATGCGCTAATTATGGCAACATGTTTTTTTTACTAATGTCTAAACAGGATAAAATGATCAAGTGATACCATTTTATTTCCAAAAGGTCAAAGGTCAACTTCACTGCGATATCATAATGTTCTGCAAAATTGGGTGAGATACTTAATTAGTGGCACAAATTTGGGATGTTTACCTTGAAACTGTGATGATTGTATAGATCTTTTGTGCTGTCGGATTAGTGTGAAATGTGTGCGAAGCATTGTTTTATAATTTGTAGCTTTTTTGATGCAACATTCATATTTGAATCTTCTTTGTTACTGTCATGGCTACAACTTTTGTGTTAAGTCAGAATCAGCTTTATAAGTCTTCACTATATATATTATATGACTCGGGACAAACACAGATGTAAAATACAACTTGACTGGTTGAAGGAGAGATACCAACCGCGAAACATGAAATCCATGTTTGTTGGTATTTTCAGGTGACAAACCACTTCACAGAAGATTTCCTTTTCAACGCAGCTATCTCTCGCCTAATGGGACTCACCAACACACTGAGTGTGAGTGCACCCTCTGATACCTACAACGCAAATATTATAATATATATGTGTATAATATAATGCAGTTTGGAAATGACACTTTTACCACTCCGTGTGTGTGTTCAGAGTGCAACGGTCAGGGTGTTGCAGCACAGTGCGGAGTTTGAGGAAGCTTTGGCTGCCCTGGTTATGATGACAGCACCCATGGCCCCTCACTTGGCTTCTGAACTGTGGGCAGGTTGGTGACACTCATCGTATTCACACATAATAAATTACACCCTCATGCACATGCACGCATAAAGTGTAAAATGGTTGGCAGGAAGGAACGTTAACTGTCTCCTTTCATATGGTGAAGAGCAGAGAATAAAGATGGCCCATCTGACATTAAATGTCCACGTCTCTTAATCATTTTAAATACTTTCATTTTGTACATTTTATATCTGTATTTTAGGATCACTTCATTGTGAATGAAATTTTCGACTGACACAGTAACAAAAGTAGGTGAAGTTTGTGGTAAAACGAGGTTATTTTTGATGACTGTAAGATAAATGCCTCAGATAAACATAATGTTCAAACTGCAGCTTATACCAATGAACGCCCAGAACTGATCTAACAGCCAATTAATCAATATGACAAAACCTTTTAATTATTTTCCTGTTAACCCATGTAAACAAATCTACAGTACATTTTACCCAAATTAGGTAGGTAGGGAGGTAGTTACTTTATTAACTTATTTATTACCCTAACGGTCCATCAAACATAACTGAAAGCAGTGCTGTAAGACCTTTTGCAGCAAACAAACAATAGTAAGGAAGATCTAGCGTCACTTTTTATGCCCTGTGTGGACGCTTGCCCCTGCGCTGGCCTGAAGAACATCCCTTTATTGTCGTTGACACACGTACACAAGCTTTGTGCACACAGCCGAAAGGAGAGAGGTTCCCGGGAAAACATAGCGTTCAGCTGACAGCCAGAGTCAGGAAGGCCTAACGGATGATGGCTGGGAGTAAGAAGGAAGTACGTGTGTGTGTGTGTGTGTGTGTGTGTGTGTGTGTGTGTGTTGTGTAATGAGTAGCTGTGTGCATTTTGTCAGTGCTCATGCGTGTAGTTTTTAAAATACACAAGTGAGGAACATATGACCTGAGTCACGCTGTACTTTTCACTCATTCTTTGTAACCTTACACACAGTGCAGGATAGAGGAAGTTCACATCCTTCCCTTGTGGCTCAGTAGGATGTGCACTCGCCTGTTTAACTGAGAGTCAGGACAGGAGGGACAGGGGTAGCTGGATTGTTGTTTGACCCTTCATCGAGATTTTTTTTTTTTGTTAACATAAAATATAACAAATAAAAGTAACATTTTAAGTCATCCACAGCTTTATTTATTTATTTTTTTCAAAACACACGGTATACAACATTTTTCTCCTCTGCATATGTTTTCTCAGCCGGTATGGTCACCCATGCCCTTCTGTTTCTCCCTCTTGGTTCTCTCCCAGGTCTTTGCCAGGTGAAAAATCCCCTCAGCCCTCTGCTCCAGCGGGGAGGAGATGTCCTGCAGCAGACCTGGCCCACTTTGAACCCCGAGTATCTGGAGGTCCCTGACTTTGTGGAGCTGTCTGTACTGGTAGGATCCCACACTGTCAGACTTGAACAACGATGCACTCAGTCAGTACATGGCAGCTGGAGCTTCATCAAAGTTCTGCCTCACGCTTGGTGAACAAAAAAGTCTCAACAAACCAGTCAGGCTAAAATGAAGCTCTTATTTTTCTTAATATTTAGCTTTGAAGATTAAAAAAAAAAAGTTTCCCCTCGGCACCATCACTGTGGTCATTATTTTTACATCACTTTACGAATAGTTGTAACTAATAATTTTCTCTTGCATTCTCGAACATTTTCA
The DNA here is from genome assembly GCF_022577435.1 of Embiotoca jacksoni. NCBI lineage: Eukaryota > Metazoa > Chordata > Actinopteri > Embiotocidae > Embiotoca > Embiotoca jacksoni. Next base: position 10,891,596 of record NW_027185241.1, read on the forward strand.
TTCAAACTCTTCACTCTTAAACTCTTAAATCCATGATGACAGTCAAAGTCTGTAATTTTCAAAAGAGCCTATGATTAGCTTGTGTGTGTGCACACGTGTGCGCGTACCTGTGTGTTTATGTGTCGGCATGTCAAGTGATGTGCTTTAAGCTAAATAGACAAGTTGGTCAATAATTAAAAGTCAAGAACAGAGCTCCTGTGTTATTCCTGACTCGTGGGCTTTTTCTTTTTTCTTTTTAAACGGCCTGTCAGCTCACAAACAGTGAATCCACCAGTTTGGCAGCAAATGACATCGTCAGGAATCAACGTGTTTGTGTCTGTATGTATGCATTTCAAAGGCGTACAGACAATCAGAGGGAATATATAGCTGTGCTGGAGTAGTTCAGAAAATCTACTTGAATGAGGCCCATGAACACACACACACACACACACACACACACACACACACACACACACACACACACACACACACACACACACACACACTCACACATGTCAGTCTTCACGTTGCCCTGAGCATCGGCGCAGCTAATAGATGAAAGCTCAAACTGCTTTCCGACGGTTTTCTCTGTTGAGGGTCATATCCACTGAGAGTCCTCTACCTCCACCTCCACCCCCACCCCCCCGTACCCCCACCCAATGTGTCAAAGTGTAATGACAGCAAACAGTCAGCTGAATAACATCACCTATCTTTCACTGGACTTTATTCTGATAAAGAAACAAGAAAAACAAGACAAAAAAATAAAATTACTCCTGTTAGGGGGCCATAAATCTGATTACACTGTCACATCCTGGGGAGTCATTACATTTTTATCGTGAAGATTTTGGTTAACATGACGGTTAAGATTATGTAACTAGTAGTTATGGTTCGGGTAAGTCTCCAGGAAATGAATGTCAGTAAATATAATATTCTCTGAATGGAAACATGACTGCTTGTGTAAAACTCTCCATATTTGAGTTTGCTGCGACTGAAAATAGTACTTCCTTTACACATCTCCGCATTTTTGTTTACTTTTTTTTTTAAACTTTCCAATAACACATGCAGACTCACACACACAGCGTGTATACAGTAGAGTATATTTCAGCTCCCAGAGCTCAATGATGATGATGTTGGTTTTCCTTCAAACTGAGCTCTCTGTTGTGGGCTGCCTCGCTCCCTCTGTCCTCTAATCATGTCCTTGGGATTGTCCCAGAATGGAGACCAAGGCTGAGTGCCCTCAAATACATACACACACACACGCACACACACACACACACACACACACACACACACACACACACACACACACACACACACGCGTGCACACACGCATACACACACACACCACACCATTCATTTGCAACCACTTCCAAAGACAGGATCACATTCACCGTGTGCACACATACACTTGCTTCTAAACATACAAGACGGACTGCCCTTCCCATACCTACCACTAACTATGTGTTTTAAATGCACTGGGAATGAAGAAGGAGAGGTGGAGTCTGTTATTTTGAGACTTTAGTGCCAGGAAGGGGTTTAGGTACGGCTTCACATGGCAGAAGCTCTGTCAGATGGAAACTATCTGAATGGAGAGCAGATTAGTAACTTCTCTCATCTCTTTCCTTCTATTTCTTTACCCTAAGATAAACAACAAGGCCTGTGGCACAGTGACGGTGCCTCTGCAGATGTCCAAAGACGCCAGTCAGGTGCAGCAGCTGGTCTTGGAGAGCCCCGTCGGACATAAGTTTCTGAGCGAACGCAACATCAAGCGAGCCATCCTGTCCCCGAGGACTGCCCTCATCAACTTCCTTGTCGATGAGTAACGCTTGGGCGTTCACCACTACTGGGGACAGACTGAAGACGTTGAACAAAGTGAAAAGAGGGAAATCAGTTTATATTAACTGTAATAATGTCAATGTAAATATCTCTACAGACATTTTATCTATATTTTCCTGTTTTGAATGAAAAAAAAAAAAAGATTCAAGAGGCAGTGGGTTTTTAGTCTCGTTAACAAGTGAGATTCAGCACCCGTCTCTCTCAGATCTGAGACACACGAGCCCAAACTCCACTTCAGATTCCAGTCACCCTTCACAGTCTCCTTTTTCTCCCGTATCACAACTTTCAGCACTGTACCCACGACCACAACCCGGTGTCCCAGCCGAGTGACGCACTCATCATCTGCCTTGTCAGTTTTTTCTGTGCACCTCTGGTCCTGCTTTTAGCTGGCGATCCTCCTCTGTGCACCGTACATGGTATGCCGTTTGACCCCCGGATGCGCCGCTGTGCTCTGTGAACCCGGTTGCCATGAGATGGTCTGTGGGAAGGCAACCGAAGAGCCTTGTGTGGTCGGAGGATGCCACGCTGTTCTGTGCCTCATCGCCAGCAGTTCCTATTCATCAGCTCTGTGTCTCAACATCAGGCCAACATGACTCAGCCATTAGCTCTGCCCTGGCAGAGCACACGCGCCAGCGGCACTGAAATGTATCTGTGTCCACCCACTAGGGTCTGTCTTTAAAGCTTAGGTGAGTAAGCAGTTATTTGATATGTACAAGCATTTGTCTTTTATGCCTTGCAGTGCCCACGTCTCTGGTTAATCCAGGATGTTTGGTAGCTGTGTAGGTGAGGTCTAAAGTGTTGGCTGGTGTCAGTGTGTGAAGGAGCATATAGGAATTTGATCTGTGAAAACTACAATACAAATGTCAGTATCACATGGTCAGCTTCTGTTTGAGGACTTGCTTTTATTTTGATAGAAATAAGATAAACTGCTTGTGACAGAGTCCTGCTGTGTCTAATTATCTAAGTATGTGAGTAATATCAGGTTTGTTTTTAGTGAATAAAAAAAAAATTATGGACAGAAGGAAAAACAGAACGTTCCGACCTAACCTTTTTATATTTCTGTACTTTATCTCTGACCATCAGGTCACAGGAAAAGGCTCACAGGAGAGACAGAATAACAGGAAGAGAAACCAGGAATAAGAGGAGGGGGGTAAAGAGCCAAAACTGTGTTAGTTATTCTCTGTATTGTCTCAGAGATTATGAGAATTGTACCACAACCAGATGCAGCCACAGCACAAAACAGAAAGAGAGTACTTGCCAAAGATAGGCAGAGGCATTTTATCTTCTGAGACCTTATCTTTATATCCGCCATATTTTCTTTCACACTCTCAGACTGGCTGTATGAAATAACTATTAGGTCCATGGGAGGTCGTTTTTAACCCCTGATTTCTTCCACTTTTTGCTTGTGCTATTACTGCAGCTCCTTTCACTTTCCTCAGCAATAACAGCAGCTAATAAACATGTTTGAACTCAAACGGTGCCTGAACAATAGGCTGAAGTCGCTGTGTCATTAAAAGAGCAACAGCATGGCCGTTTTTAGATGGGTCAGAGATGCCAAGAAACACTACCCTGTTTGACTAAATAAGGAAGTAGGATATTTTTGAAAAGTGTTTTTTTTTTTTTTTTTTGTAAAATGAGGTCTGAATTGTGCTGATGCTTTTGCTCTTAACAATTAATTTTGCCACCGTCAGCCTCTGCCGTCGTTTAACACTTTTCACCAGCTCATGCAGTTTCCATGACGACTAGCATCAGTGAATAGGCAACAGTGCTCCACTGTGACTCACTTTCTCTTCAGACCACAGTCATAGGCCTTCTCACACACGAGATGTGCAGCAGGAATTGTCTTTGATGAGTTCAAGAAAATCATTCCCCTTCCCCTAGAGAGACTGCGCTGGTGGAAAAAAGGGTGGAGCAGTGGAGTCCCAGTCATCCTCCACTGCATGAGTCTGGGCTGAGCATTCTCACTGGGCGACGCAGTAATGCTACAGCTCATTATCTTGGAGGCTGACCTCAAGGCTGGTAATTTGGTCATCTGCAGATGTTCTTTGAGTGAGCTCATTGTCTAAGCAGATTTTCACTAGTCCTCTAATTGTGTTGAGGATAAAGCTAAACTCCTGACATATGTGTGGATATACAATACTCGCCAAAGTTGTTCATTTATTTACTGTACCTCTCCATAGTGACAGTCCATTAGTTCTGCTGGCCTTTTAGGAATTAATTTTTACTTCATCGCATGTATCCCATGCTGTGCACTACAGCACTCTCACAGGTGTGTCATGTTTTGTATTGAAAAGGATCTACAATATGTAGGCTGCCTTTTTTTTTTTTTTTTTAATGCAAACGCTGTATGAAGTCGGTATGTATCATATTGGATATTTTTCTGATATCTGATATGATAATATGTTCCAACTCTCTTGGCTGATACAGGCGAAGGTGTTTTTTCCACCTAATTGCAGAGAACAGCAAGTCTCCTGCAGTGAAACGAATATGTTTCTCATTGCTACTGTTATCGTGATGAAACACTGGCAGATGTAGACATGAAATGCAACGCTTTTCAAAATGTGCCCACTTACTGGAAACAATACGAAAACTTCATTAACTTAGTTTGTTTCCTTCGGTAAACCATGCAATATTTATTTGTATGTAACTTTTTGTCTTTCAAACAAAACTATAAGATTCCTCCCGCTTAAACAGGCTCTGCTCTCCCAGATATAATTATTGTAAACAGCAACTTTGCTACGAGTCTCAGACACGTTTAAAAACCTTCACACTGCAGACATGGTGTCAAGCATTTAAGCATGATCAAAGCATCATTTTATTTGCCTGTCATATGCAGAAATGTTCATTTTGATCTTTATTTCAGAGCCTTTATCGGTTAACACTGATGACATTCGGACAATATCGTTCATCCCTGGTCAGAAGTCCTCACTGCAAAAATGTATATTAAAGTGTCATATAATTCTGGGCAATTCTCATTTTCTCACCCACTGTTCTTCTCTACCAATGGTTCAGTTTCTTAAACAAACTATTAATTCCTTACTTTTCTTTCCTTCCAGCCAAACTGTTGTCAGTTACTGAACACACAGTAGCTAACTCATTACTGCAGCTGCTTTAAAGTAAAAGCCAACTAAATTTTTCAACTGCATATACTTTCATGCAAATTTTAATACCTTACTGTACACATTTTTTTTTAAATGATCAGTTTAGGAATATCGGGTGTTGTATGTTGTGCAGATTGTAAAGGCCTCCGAGACAACGCTATTTAATAAATGCAATTGGCTTGACTTGACCACGTTTCCTCCAAGACTGCAGCAGACATCCCTATAAAATAGCAATAATACCACTCTGAATATTAATCCTATTTAAAAAAAAAAATTGTGAATTTGTGACATTGCACAAAATGTCCTTCGTAACAAAGAATGTGTGAAGAGTTTGAAGCCTGGGCAATAAAGTTTTATTTGGTTTTCAATTTTTGTTCTCATTTCATGAGGTTCTAATGACCCAATTAACATAACTGGCGAAACCAAGTGAGCTCAGATTTTCCAGAGTTGCTGATGAATTAACCTCACTTGAAGACATTTTCACAAACTAACTAGTAGTGATGATGACACAAAAAATAGTTCATAGTTTTAGTTTTTAAATCAAAACTCAATCCCTGAACATAATTGTGTCTACATTATGATCCTTACTCAAATTCTTCATCTATTATGTGTCTTTCCTCTTTAAAAGTAAGTATTTCTGTTCGTTCAACTACTGCCTTACATTTGATAACCTTCTGTGCATGTGTTTAACTTCTCTTTGGCTTTTGTTACAATAATTCACCCAGCTGTTTTAGTGAATGTATCAAACTGTATCAGTTTGTTGTATCAGAAAAAAGTAAAGCAAAAAGTAAAGCAAGGTAAGCCTACTACCTAAAGGAATGTATCATGGTGAGTTTTTCCTCATACGCACAGATGGGCGAGCCTTATGAACCTTCTGTTTTAATTACACCATCACCAGCTGCAGTCTATAGGCCCCTTAACATCCTGCCTCTATTTATTTTTTTTCATCAGAGAATATATGCACACTCAGGCTCCCTGCAGGACACAAATAAAATGTGCACCTGTGTTTGCAGTGTGACACATTATGAATTTGTCCCGCAGTGCCGACAAGGTGCAGTGTGTGTATTTGTGATTTTATTTTTAAACACACACACACACACACACACACACACACACACACACACACACCAGTCCACACACACATGTGTAATGGTAAAACAGTACAGTTTTAAGGATTTATCCCACTGCATAGATCGTCTGAGATGTGGGGCAACTTTAAACAGTTAAATTGTATTTATTCATATATATATTATTTTTTTTACCAATTCCAGGTAAATAGTTAATTATAAATAAATGTATCTTGCGTAAGTGACTTCAGAGGCTAGCTTTTGCCTTCGTTAATGTTTCCCAAAATAATTCCCCATTGACTTTATTGTTTCCTTCTCTCTTACAGAACTAAACCAGCAGTGATGAAGTAATCAGAGCCCGTACCCAACATAAGTAAAAGTAGCCATGACCAACTGTGAACGCTGCAGTTGTTGTGGAACGCTGCATTAAATGCAAGTTGTACACGTCCAGTGTTTATTTTTTCACTAAGTATGACTATACTACTGTTGGATAGACACCATCCTTATGTTTATTATGCACTTGAAAGAGAGGGGATGAAAACACCCTAATTTCTTGGTGAAATACCCAAACAATTAAGGCATTCAGATATGTTTGCAGGTGATGCATTCAAATGCCGAGGTTATTTCTGCAGAACAGCAGTATGCAATTTTGAGATGAGAAGCCTCGTGTCAAAATTCACCTACTGCAGCCTGTTTAAGTGTGACCTCCTAACCTGTGGAAGTAACGGAAATAGCCCACATGAAACGGGATACCAGACCTTTGAGAGGTTGAGGTCCCGACAAAAAAAATGGCTACAATAATAAAAGTACTGGAATATAAGCAAAGTTAGTGGGGCTTGTTTTTAAACAGTGTTTGTTTCTTATGAAGCGAAAAGAAAATGCTGATTTTATTATTTTATTTTTTTTGGGTGTGCCTCAAAACACTTAGTCATATATTTTTTTTTTAAAAGATGACACAAGATGTAAAGGCCAGTAAACAGAAAGGATATCTGCCCACAGATTCCGCCATTATAAAACAAGATACGGGCCAGTGAGTTATATATATATATATATATAACACTGTGAGTAATGAGGAGCGCGGTGACTTGTACTTGAGGAGAGCACTGCGCCTTTAAAAACAAACTGTTCCCTGTTTTCAGTCCCAACTGCCGACCGGTGGCCACGTACGGCTCCGTGCTGCTCCACGGTCGAAGACTTTCACCGGTCAAACGTCGCGACAATAAGAGATGTTTGAACTACTTTAAAGTACTTTTTTTTGTTTTTTTTTGTTTTGTTTCCCTCGTCAGGAGTGCAGAGGACGGCGTTTTGAATGAAGGTTTCCCGCTGGGACTGTAACGCAGGAGGAGGAGGAGGAGGAGGGGGCAGTAGTTTGCAGGGTCGTCCAGGGTATCGGATCTGGGATCTGTTCACTTTTATAGCCACACAGACGGCGGCTTGTCCGGGGCAGTGCTGAACCGGACGGACGGACGGACCGCTTTCATCGAGGAGGACGTCGAAGTTCAAACTTTGTTTTGTTGTTCAGCGCTGGAGGTTTTAACTGGACGGTAAAGTTGGACGTAAGGGAGAAAAGTTTAATCCTGGGTCTGGACCATTGTCTTCTGTCAAGACTGCGAGCTGCTGGACTTTAACGTGAAGTTGATCATTCACTCTGGAAGTCTCACTTTTTGTGATTTAACTATCTTCTGAATAGTTCATTTTTCTCCATTGAAGCAGACATAAAACGTTTTCTTTTTTCCAGAATGGATAAATACGAGGATTTGGGACTAGAGGCGAGTAAGTTTATCGAGGACCTTAATATGTATGAAGCATCCAGAGATGGTTTATTTCGGATGAGGCGGGATGCGGGAAATAACCCCGACTTTGAGGAGACGAGAAAAGTTTTTGCTTCTAAAATGACTAAAATACACATGCAGAAACACCAGGAGGAGATGGCAAAGACCAACCAGGCCATTAAAATGAATGGCGGCCACAATAGCACACATTACACCAAAGACAGGCCGCCCATCAACAGTTACAGACAGCCGAGTGAAGCGGCAGCGAAGCCCCCGATACTCTCTGGCCCAGTGCCGAGCACCGCGGCTGGGAGTCAGTACGCACAGCCTGACGGCCAGAAACACCACCAGTCTGAACTTCCAGCCGGCAGGGCAAACAATTACGATAATAAGGAGCCGCATTCATACCAGCACAACACCCCTTCTCCGCCCAGCGCTGGAAACGCCGGTCACAGCGCGCCCACGCATGCTCGTCACCCTGTCAGCCAGCCGGCTGCCTGGGCCCCATCCAGAGAGAGCCAGCCGTCCCTATCTTTGTCTGGATCAGGGAGCAGCAGCCTCCCGTCCACCCCTGTCACTTCTTCTGTCAGCCGGAGTCCCCCCTCCTCTGCTGGGCCAGCCAGGGGGTGGACTGCCGAGCCGTCTGGCCTGGCAAAACCAGACCTGATCCCTGCCCTGCCTCTGAGCGCCTTCACAGGAGGAGCTGACTTCCATGTGCAGCAGGCCTCCACCCAGCCTGCAGCCCATTATGTGCCACTATCTCCAACTTCAAAACCCTCTGCCAGCCATAATGGTCCTGTTCCAGTTTCTTTTGTCCTAGCTGCATCTTCTGAAACGCCTCAACCCAAAGCCCTGGTGACACCCGCTGCCTTGATCCCAGGCAGTGTGTCCAAAAGCATCAGCCAGGGTCAAGGTCAGAGCCAAATACCCACCAGTGTTGAGGCTGAAGTCCTGCGCTCCTCTAAACCTGTCCAGCTACCCTCTCGGTCTCTCCTCTCGCAGCCGCCTGAACAGGGGCCATCATCCGCTGAAATAAAGTTAGAAGCCCTCACTAAGCGGCTGGAAAAGGAGATGGATGCTCAACCAAAGGCTGACTACTTTGGTAAGACCTCTGATTCCCAGCATCGACGAGGGAGGTTCTCTTGAATGAATGACAGAAACATCCAGTCATAGTTTAGAACATAAATGCACTTGTTTTTGATTTCACATTTACACATGCTCATGCATTGAAACTGTCCCCCTTTTTCCTCTTTCTTCTGGTTTCCCTCGCACACAGACACATCTGCGTTTTCCTTTTCTGTGGCTTTAACAGGAGTGCATCCCAGCTGTCTGATGTCTTTGATGACATTCATGGCCTTCACTGATCCAATAGTTAAACTTTTTAGGCAGATGCTATAGGAGGTCTCTCTTACTTTCCTAAGAAGAATTCAGACAGAATGCTTTTTTTTTTTTTTTTAATTTGTTACGTCTTTTATTTAAATGATTCATTGTCTGCCCATAACAAACCCTCTGGCAGTAAAAGGTGGCCACAGACCCGAAAGAAGAATGTTGATCTCTTATCTGCTCTGAGATTGAAATGACGACTTAAGAGGCAACTTTGTTGACTCCAAAATTAGAGCTTGGTCACTGCAGTCAGATCTGTGCGGCATTAAGTTTGTGATTCCCATGTTGAAATTATGCCATTACCACAGACCTGTGTTTGGACATTGCTCTACTCTTTTTTTTGGGGGGGGTGGGCAAATGAGGAACAAGCGTTTCTCTGTGCCTGCAGAGGTGGGCAGGGGTGGAGAGGAATGTCCGTCATCAGCAGAATATTCTGCTTTTCTATTGCTCAAATCGGTGCTTGTAGCACTTCAGCTGCTCTATGTGGACTGTGGGAGCATTGTCAGGAAATTAATGCAACTTTGAAAAACAGATGCTTGGCATTGAGATCGCCGACATGCTGTTGTTACAGATTTAGTAAATGGGCAAGACACGGGTCCTCAAGTGTTTGCCAAAGCCATTCATTGAAAATGGGATGTTTCGCTTTAAGAAGGAAAGATAAGTGGGGAGGGCAAGAGTGTGAGATGGGTAATATGATATTGGAGGCTAAAAAACACCCCATTAAACACACACACACACACGGACACGTGTAACCCACCCTCGCCTCCTCTCTGGAGGAATTTCCTGCTGCAATGTCACAATTGTAATTTAAAGTGTACGGGAAGATGCTCTCCCATACATCACCGCCACCACGAGCCTTTTAAATGAATACACTAAATGTATTTATTTTCCCACACCGCCCACACATAGTTCGTATATGGAGTTTCCCACCAGACCACGGCTCATCATCTGAGTCATGCTTTCATGCCAGAAAAAAACCTGTGTAGGCAAGTTTCCTACACTTCAATGTCTTCATAAAAGACCTTCATAATCCTACACAAAACAATATAAGAAAGACTTTTAAGCCATTTCTGGGAGTTTTGACTAATGATGATCTCGCCAGTGTTTGAGTATTCTTACGTTTTTGGAAGATGAAATGTCTTTGTGTGCAGAAAGCTTCTGCCAGTGCAGCCGTGGTATTTACCCGGTCCACTGAGCTGTGTCCATACCTCAGGGCTGGGTCCATCAGATTTCCCATTTGTGCATTGTGCTCATTGGCATATCTGCAACTGGAGGTTCTGGGAAAATGAGTTCAGTGCCAAATGGCTGCACCAAGGGAACACGAAGAATGTCTGAAGGAAGAGAGCGAGGAATTTTAGAAATTAGGTCTTTTAGATACAAAGGGGACGGGTGTCTCAGACGAGTTTCCTGCTGTGCCGCTGAATGGATGAGTAGTAAAAACAGGGAGATTTAAGGGAGAAGTTTGTGGATGCCTCTCTGTCTTTGGCCACAAGAGCCTGAGAGGATGTGAGCTTTATAGACAAGTTCACTGGAGAAGGGAGAAGTGGTGGGACATCCTGTGGCTCTCACACACACACACACACACACACACACACACACACATGGAACATTTAGTGTTGTGTTAAGATGGAGGATTAATTTATCCCATCTGGCTGTTGATTGGAAAGCGTCGTCTTAAGTCTTCCCAGGGATTCTTGGCTTCTGCTCTGGTGGGCTTTTGGAGGTCAATTTGTGTGTGTGTGTGTGTGTGTGTGTGTGTGTGTGTGTGTGTGTGTGTGTGTGTGTGTGTGTGTGTGTGTGTGTGATATCCTCTCATGCTCATATCTGTGTGTTTTTGTCTATTGATAGATGACCGGCGGTGCATTTCATATGCATACACATTTTTGCGACTTTCAAAGGTATAGCCCGGTGGTGGATGTGTTTATAGATGCAATTTAAAATTTATAGCTCTCTTTCATTGCTCAGTCCTTTGAAATTATACTTAGAAATGCACATACTTGCAGCTAATTGGCTAAGCAATAACACACCAAGTACTGCTGCCACAAGATGCAAGCTTTAATTGGCAGACTATAGAGCACACACCTCCTATCAACCTCAATTTGAAACACCTTAAAGCCATTTTTCCAAAGAGATTACATGAAAAAGAAGTTACCTCAATGTTATGGATAACGATTTGAAATAAGGTTGAAATAGTGGAAATACTTCCCTAAAATCAATGGATACTCTGTTGAAATATTGAAAGAATGGATTCATAAAGCTAAAAGTAACGGGTAAACAGTCTGGTAAACAGCTGGGGATGCGTCGGACACAAAAGGTTAAATGCTTTCCCCACATTTCAGCACATTAGATGGTGATGTACATATTTTTGCTACTATTAAAGTGAAGGTTTTATCAGCTGCTAAGATGACACGAGTCAAGAATCTTGGTTCTAATTGTAGTGATAACACAAGCTGCCAACAGTGTGTGACTAAAATTTAGTTTTCTGTCAGTTGCCAGCAAGCAGCCTACTACTGAGAGTTTTGACAGCTGGGAAAGGTGAGGGGTGGGATTGGGAGGTGGAGGGTGGGATTGGGAGGTGGAGGTGGAGGGTGGAAGGGGTTTGGCTGCATGTTTTGCTTCCCCTCCCCCTAGTAGAAGCCAGTCAGTCCCCTGAATAATTACCGTTTTGGAATATGGGACTGTGGCCAAAAGCAGATTTGTAGTGGCCCAACTGGTGAGGAGGTCACTACGAAAATGTGGAGTTTTATAGCATTTTTTTTTTCTGTTGGTGCATGCAATGCAAAACTTAAAATGAAAAAAAGAAGAAAAATGTCCTTTTCAGTAGTTTGGGGCCTTAACTACTTTTATTGTGTTTTCATGTCAACAAAATAGCTTTACAGAAGAGCAACATTCTTTGCTTTCTATTAATATCCCTCTATTATCTCCTCTAAATCTTCTTTCCAGCCGTCTGGGCCCCCGATGATGTGTTGTCTGTGGTGGCATTAGGAGGGGCACAGTTGAATTATATATAGCCCGGCTCTATATTGTATTACTGAGGAGAAACATTTGAAGAAGGTTATTAAATACAACTGTGTGTTTTCGGAGGAGGCAGCTGTGTGATTCGTGCTGGATACAGTGAAAACAGAAGTTTCTTTGTGAGTGTTTGAGGAGAAACTGGGCCGGGCTGCTCTCTTCTGTTGAGCTCTATTCCTCAGTCTCCAGGGAGTTTTTCTATAAAAACACACGCGCACACACAAACAACCTCGTGCACACACGTCCTCGGAGTAAAAGAGAAACTCAAGGGCTCGCTTTCATCCTCCGTAAATGTCATTGCCCCTTCTGTTTTAACATCATACTTTATGATTGGGTGGTTATATCGTAGTGTCTGATTCATTTATTTGACGACCCTTTGGGCTCAGCGGTGCCGGCCAGTCCATATGTCTGTTGTCATATCGCAGCATGTCATGCAGAGGGAGAAATTGAGAATGGTAGGGAGGTGGTGACGATAAAAGAGGATTGATGTCAGGTTTGTGGAAAGCATTGCATCCCTAAGCAGCTCCAGATAAAAAAAATATTTGCATATTGATCACACGAGAAACCTTGTGTTCCTCAGGAGCTGTCCAAAATCAAAGGAGAGATTATGTAAGATGCCTGGCATGCTCTCATGTGATTTGCTCTGTGAGAGGCCTGAACTAGTAATCTTCACCCAACGCACAGGAGAGAGAAAACTGTTGCTTTCATGTGGTTTCTTTTCCTGTTTCCTGCTTTTAACATTTTTCTCTGCAATTTCAATCAAATCTATTTTGGAAAGAATGAGTGTTTGGATTAATATTAAGTAGACTCCTGTATCCTCATATCAAGCCACACTCACTGTGTGTGATTTTTATCAGCGTCTTTATTAACAGACCTCAGTCTCTGAGCCAAGTCAAATAAGCAGATATGGATATTTCCTCTTTCATTGATAGAGCTCACTAAACTGACTTCCTGACTTCTGTGAAGCTATATTGCCTCTCTCCATAAACTAATAGTGCAACCTAGTGTGTGGGTATTGAAGTAACTGTTTTATTTGCATTGAAATTTAATTTGATGTGTGTTGATGTGGCCTACTTCCAAGAATTGAACTGAACCGTATAAATGTTCTTAAACGATGCCGTCTTGTGTTCCAGGACTCTGTGTGAAGTGTAATAAAGAAGTGTATGGAGCCAACCAGGCCTGCCAGGCGATGGGGAGCCTTTACCATGACAACTGCTTCACCTGTAGTGCCTGTAGTGAGTACACACACACACATACACACCTTCATTAAATGACTTTTGCTCCCATTTGTACACTTCTCTCTGCACATAAAGCTCATATCACCTCCTGACTAATCGGCTGCCAAAGACCCTGTGCTCTTGAATAGAAGTGGTCCTGTCTTCTTCAGTCATTCACTGCCTCAAGCAAAAACACACAGTTATTCAGGGATTACTGTCCTCTTCTGATGGTGTTTGGTTTCTGGGTGTGCCAGTCACTCCTCCAGCCCACACAGACACACAGAGCAAGAATATTTGTCCACCTAATTCAGTCAATAAAAGAAGTTTTAGATTAATACTCGGAGGGTATTTGAGTCTTGTCCTGAGACAGAAAATCACTGAACATTAAAACCATAACCATGCTTGAGAAAGATGTGCAATTTGTGGGACTTCTGAGGAAGCAAAAACCAGAATGGCTTGTAGCCTACGGAGCTTGTTGGCTACCCGCCCCGTTTGTTTAAAAGTACTTTAACATCAATCTCAAACACACAATTTTTTTTTATTTTTACATTTAATGAGCTTAAATAAATTACACGTTAGAACAGTTAACCATAACCCATGAAATGTTCTTCTAGCATTAAAAATCATAAAGGTAAGGTTAGGTAAAGTCTCCACTGTTCAAAAGTTAACTTTCTGATGTGTGGATCTGTTGCTGTGACCTGTTTCAGTGGCACGATCATTAAAAGCTGCACTGGCCGCGTTTTTTTTGTTTTTGTTTACTTGGTCTGTTTATACAGTTTATATAGTTTACCTGACCAATTAAGTCCTGCCAGACATGAGTAGAGGTTCATGACCTTGGCTGCACCATCTGATATATGACTGGCCTGTAGCTTCATGCCTGGATGGCAGCGTGCCTCCCTGGCTCTCTGCTCCAACCAATTAAAAACTCTGTCCCAATTATCAGATCGTGGGTATGTGGAGTATTTGTGGCACTGCGGTGACCCTTTCTCTGGTCCATTATTCTGCAGCACCTTTGACCTTGCTGGTTACGCACTCATATGCGTGATGAAGATCTCTGTTTTTCTTTCCCCTCCGCCCTGTGAATGTGAGAGATGAAAAAAAAAAAAAGAGGAGACCTATTGTGGCTCCAAGTGAAGCTGATGTCTAAAGTGGAGGGAGAGAGTTTACACACCACATACCTCTCATAGCTTGCTCCATGTGAGGGCATTAGTGTCGTGTTCGCTGTGAGTGGCCTCATGGAAAAGCATCTCATCTGGGGAGGAATGCAGGCATGGGGGGGTGGGGGGGGGCCTCAGTAGGTCGAGCTGCAGGAGGACAGTAGGTGCTGTTATGTCAGCTGGCTGCAAAGAGACGGGAGTACTGGCGGGGATAGGGAGACCGTTCAATGGGAGCACACCACCCACCACACGCAGCCGGCATGCCGGGGGAACATTGACACATGAACATGCATATATGTATTATGTTTGTACCCACACAGTAAACCAGACAATACTCACTACTTTCATATCAATGTCACAACAATTGTTGCTCTTGTTGGGATTCATACATTTTCATGACCAGAACTTCCTCCCATGCTCTCAGTCCGTCCAGTTCCCCCAAGGTGACCGAGAGGCAGGAGGACATTCCTGGTGGCTATCAGAGCTCAGGCTGCGTGTTTGGTATTCAGCACTTTGCTGCAGGGAGGGGCTCCCCTCCAAGTCCAAGTCAATCATTTACCGTGTACAAACATTTTAAAGGCACAATCCTGTTCCAGTTCCTGTTCCAGTTGGACATTGAGCCCCACATTGTCAACTGTGGAAATGTTCAAAACGTAAAGAAAGCCATTGCCCGGCCACACGCGGCAGGAGGGCAAGTAAGAACTGTGATACACAGATTCTACTTTCTTAATATCAGCCTGATATCCCAGGCAGTCCGCAGGCTTTGAGAGTTGAGAGTACAAGCAATGATCTGATTAGTCCTGAATCCACTGGTATGTCAACATCTGCTGGGTAGATTGTCAGACCAAACAAACATTCCAGGTGCTGCTCACAGTCAGAGAAATGCATGTAGACTTGCAGAAAGAATTCTTAAAAATGCTGTTTTTCCTTGTCAATTTAACGTACAATGATGTCTTTAGCAGGACAGGGAGTGACTTAAAGGTCCTATATTGTAAAAAGTCAGTTTTTTGTTTCTTTTTAGATTAGTCTTGGTGCTGTATAAATGTTGTGCAACTGTTAAAACACTCAGTTAATAGAGAAATGCTACCAGCCTGTATTTAGCAACGATGCCGTTTGGACTTCAATAGGTTTGTGATGTCACAAACGCACGCTCATGTCATATGTCCACCCTCGGCACGACCCACTGTCCAACCATTAATGTGGATAAAATACTCGTCATTCTGTTGCGGATCTAGCAAAGCTACAAGATCAAAGAAAACCTGTGATTAGCCTGGGCGTGGCCACTCGGAAAATCAGAAGAGAGGATCATTGATATCCTTTCACCGAGGCACAAACACAGTCTGTTTTCAGTACAGCTCCAGATAGCAGCTGAAGCGAGGAGATGAAAGATGCATGGTACTTGAAAACCACAAAAATATCTTCTTACGAATATCAAGACTAAAAATAAAATGTCTGAAAAGTGTACAGTATGGAAACTTTAAGGTGAGATTGAATCTCGGAGTAATCAATCTACGAGTTTGAAATTGGTTCATAAAAAAAGAGCTCTTTTGCGGAGATGTCTCATTTGAGTAATTTACTCACAAGAAAGAATGGGGTTAAGGCTTGATTAGAAAGTCCTGGCAGGGTCATTGTGAACTGCTTATTTTCTGAATGGGATTACGTAAGGGAATTCATAGAATGGTTTAATTAGAAAATGGCCCTGTGTTTTGTTCTGTCCCTCAGGTATTTTACATTTTTATGAAAGCACAATAGTCACAGTTCTTTCTGGTCCTTTTCAAACGTCAGTCCTGACTCCTGACTTTAATTAAGCCCTTATCTTTCCGCAAAGCCCGGAGCCTTCCCTCTCTGACTCATTAGAAAAAAGACTAGAATGTGAAGAAGAGGAATGGCCCATAACTCACTTTCATCCCCTTTATCCTTCCCTCCTTCCTTTAGGGACACAGTTCCAAGACTGTCTGTCAGTAATTACCCAAAGCCAGCTCCACACTCTGGCCTGATCACAATGACTTGTCTCTTCTTTTTTTTTTTTTTTTTTTTTTTTTTTTTTTTTTTTTTTTTAACCTTGGCCAGGCTTCGGTTGCTGCATGATCATTATTATTCTGTTAAATAATAAAATAAAAGTAAAATAATATAATTGTGAATAATTTGTTAGGACAATTTAATGTTCCATTGATTTGAAAAAGAGAAATCACGAGGTTTAATTTTTAATGTTTTTCCCTTTTCTCTTCTTCATATAATTCATGCTCATTGCTGAAAAACGGCAGAGTCTATGGTTTTCTTTGACTCTTCCAAATAGTCAAATTATGACTTTTGATTAATTGTTAGTCAGTTAAAGACAGTAGTGAGGGTTTTAGAAGAGGGAGCCTGTTGGGCAGAGCTTCTGTTCTTCCTTTTGGGTTTAAAATAGTCATTTTCTTCACTTTGTAGGTTGATTGCACTGATTTATGGGTAGGTTGATCTATATGTTAGGGATGAAATATGATATTTGATCTCTCTCTTGCTCTCTCTTGAGACAGAGACTGGGAGTAGTAGTCTGGATACAAATATCAGGTAAACAGAGTGTGAGATGAGCCTGGGAGATAAACAGGGCTGCTGTTCACTAAGGTTAGTCCCTCCTCTCCCCTGCTGTCCCCCCCTCCTCACTCCCTCACCCCTCCCGCTCAGAAAATGTGGGGAATGTTCCTTCTTCCTGTGGGACCTGGGCAAGAATAGCTATGTGAAGTGAGCAAGAAGGTTTGGCGTGTGTGTGTGTGTGTGTGTGTGTGTGTGTGTGTGTGTGTGTGTGTGTGTGTGTGTGTGTGTGTGTGTGTGTGTGTGTGTGTGTGTGTGTGTGTGTGTGTGTGTGTGTGTGTGTGTGTGTGTGTGTGTGTGTGTGTGTATAAGAAGGCAGATCCAGACTGAACACAGACAGACAGACAGGAAGCATTCCCAGCATGTGGAAAGACACTAAGAGGACCGAAGAAGAATGGCGGGTCGTTGCAGACCTTGGCCTGTGGTTGCCATGAAATCCTATCGAGCAGAGAGATTAATCTGTTGCACCTGTCCAGTAATTGGATTTAACAAGCATTTTCCTCACACGTGTTTGATCCACATGTGTTCCTTGCCTTGCTGCAGACTACTCCGAGTCCCAGCATTATTATATTAAGCTACCAGTTCACCATAGATCCGCTTATTTGATTTATCTGCTTGGAATTCAGCAGGATATAATGAATATTGCAAGAGGGCCCATTACCTTCCAATGACTGTAATTAATCACCACGGTTCATGCATTAGTGCTGTAACTATTTTTTGAGATCGGGGCTCATGGCTCATGCGAGATTTTCCACTAAGACGTTTAAACCTTCTGTCATTGACTTACCTTTTCTTGCCTGCTTTAACCTACTTATTTTCACATTTCAATAATGGAAAACATTTATAGTTTTTTTTTCTTCCTGGCAGTGTGTTTTTGAGAGTCACTGGTGTGAAATGATACGAATAGACTTTTGTGTGTTCCTGCAGGTCGAAGGCTGAGAGGAAAGGCTTTCTA
Source organism: Embiotoca jacksoni (assembly GCF_022577435.1). Classification (NCBI taxonomy): domain Eukaryota; kingdom Metazoa; phylum Chordata; class Actinopteri; family Embiotocidae; genus Embiotoca; species Embiotoca jacksoni. The sequence goes on from NW_027185241.1 coordinate 10,909,646, forward strand.
CTATGTCGGAGGGAAGGTTTTCTGTGAAGAGGACTTCCTGGTGAGTAGTCAATAAGCAATCAATGTTTAGTCTACCTCAACTGGGGTATGTGGTCTTGTAACCTTTATTGGGACTTCAATGAGCCATTAGGTTTAGTCAACAGATACCAGACAGTACCTTTTTAAACTTGCTGCATTCACTTTCATCCAACGCTTTCATCCATTTTAATTCAGACATAAATGTCTGTATTTCTGATAAACTAGGGGTAAACTTTTGATCCTTTAAATTGCTATTTGTAGGGTATCGCTGACACCATCAGCCTTCAACATAAAAAGAAAATATCCGACTTGGCATCTGATGCTTTGCAAAATTGGAGAATGTATAATCATCATCATCACAATGAAATACATAATCATAGGACTTCTATCAAACACAATTTAAACCCCGGGGTAAAATTTTTCATTTTTCATATGAAAAGTATTTTCCAGACTCCTTCTTGTATTCAGTCTTTCAGTCTCTGTGTGGATGTTTAGGCCAGTAGCCCTCTCCGTATAAAACCTCTTCTAATCGACCTTCCACTTAGAGCTCTTTGCTGCTCAATTAAAATCAAAATTTACGCTGAAATAAATTTGCTCTGGCTTTGCTCCCGGTATACACTGTTAATTACGTGTGCTGAAATTCCAGGCCTGCTCGTGCGGTCTTTCCTCGCTGACGATGCTCGTACTTAACAGCAAATAATACTGATTCAAATACAGTGTGTGTGTGTGAACAGAAGGTTTAAATGTCTTAGTATAGCATGCTGACTTGAAATAAGTTTGAATGTATTTTGTGGCAAATGCCTCGCACTTAAAGTGCAAGCTGTTTTTGTTATCACAGACTGTAGAGATGCTGGTCTTACAGCGGGGAAGGAGTGCCATTCAATGGTTATAAAAAAAAAACTGTTTTAGTTTAACTACACATGCTAAACCACACAAACGCCTTTGGATTGTGCTTAGGAAAAATGTTGAAGTTTTTGAGCGCTCAGACGGGAAGAGAGTCAGAAATTTTCAGTCGTCCGTTAAACGGCCACATTCCAATGACATCACTGTCGTCCGTCCTCTGCTGTAGTACTCTGGTTTCCAACAGTCTGCTGACAAGTGCAACGCATGTGGACATCTGATCATGGACATGGTAAGTGTCTGTTGTTACCTCTCTCCAGCTGACTGGACTTTTGTATGATTTTTGTGCGTTTGTGTTTGTGTGAGAGCCAGGTGATCTCAGCAGTTACTTCACCCTAAATGAGCTCTCTGTGAGCACATCTGGATAAAGGATAAGGAGGAAGAATTGGCTCTGCATCTCTGTCTCTCTCTCACACACACACACACACGCACACACACACACGCACACGCAAACAGGCTTGTGGGTAAAAACAAAAATGACAGATGCTCATGATGTCATCACAAGTCAGGAAGTGAAGAATTCTTGTTGACACGAGTCTGCACATGTTCTCCATCCAGCAAACAAAGTGAAGGAGTTGTTTCCGTACTGTATATAACATGCGATGTATCATCTGCTGACTTTTTAGTTAATTGCTGTAGTTTTCTCTCCAATTTATTTAGTAGGCTTGATTACTTCTTATATTATGCTGAGGAGCACTTACTCTTAGCTTTGTTCTATTCTGGGGTGACATCTCAATAAACCCACAGGGATCATTAAACATTCATCTAGTAAAAGCACGATTCTTTTAGGAACAGTTACTATTTTCATTCTTTTGGATATAAATTGTAAAGAAACGTAAAATAGTAGTACCGGAGGGAAATGAATGGTCTTCACTCATTTTTCCTCTACAGATCCTGCAGGCCCTCGGGAAGTCGTACCACCCCGGCTGTTTCCGCTGCGTCATCTGTAACGAGAGCCTTGATGGAGTGCCCTTCACCGTGGACACTGAAAATAAGATTTACTGTGTCAAAGACTACCACAGGTGAGCGCCGCTTGTTACGAAGCAGAGGAGCACGGGTGCACGACCTGGATTTATCCGTGTTAAATTGGTTTAACGTGACACTGGAAACAGAAATTCACAGCAGAGCCGCTTAACTTTCCTCTGCTGCTGCGGGATCAGGTTGAGAACGCCTGCGCAGGTTGAGTGAGTTTCTCTCGGCCACGTGTGGCAGACACACGAGAAGTTTGGTCTGGCATGAAAGAAGAGGGAGGGGGAGGGCGAAAAGATCACTGTCCAGTCAGAGGTGTGAAGAGAGGCATGCGGCCGTGGCTGCCCCTGTCCAAATTTGACAGTAACGTACTCCGCGAGGACAAATAAAGGACTCCTGACATCAAGGTTTTGTGTGTTTTGAGGAAAATGTATTTTGCGCCCGTTAACTGCTTAAAGAAAGGTTTGAATTATCAGCAGCAGCACCTGTAAAACTTCAGCCCGCAGTTCCAGCCGTTCTTCTCTCTGCTGGAACAGCATGTACCGCACAGCCGAGCATGTGGCCAATCAGCGCCTGGTAGCCTCCACACGTTCTCTACGCCGATTTAAATGAGACAAACCTTGTTGTGTATAGAGCGTGTGTGTGTTTGACTTTTAGCCACAGTCATCCCCATCCACACTGAGAGCCCCTTTGTTTACCTCCTCAGACATCCAGGTGCCAGCCATGTGTGTGGAAATAATGAATTCAGTTTTGCCTTTTTATTTTTCTGCTGGATTCGGGGAAACACGTGTGTGAAGGAAAGCCAGCACATCTGCTAACCTGCCGTCTTCCGAGTTGAATCAGGGTCTACAAACCTAGTCAGAGAGAGGAGAGAAAGAGGAGAGGCTCTGCTGGTTTAAAGGTCGAGGGAGGGAAACCACAGATGAAATGTAACCTTTACAGGCTTTGAAGAGAGTGAATTTGGATTCAGCTCACCATTTATTCCACTCGCCCTCATTAAACAATCTTTCTCTTCCTATGTCACTCTCCCAGGGTGCTGGCGCCTAAATGTGCAGCCTGTAACCAGCCCATCCTGCCCTCAGAGGTAAGACACCATCAGCCTGCATTTTAGCCTCTTCATTTAGATCGTAAGGAAATATTAGCCGACACAAGATTCTCATGCCAGTGCACTGTGGTTCACATCTCGTATGTCTAAATCAATTAAGACAACTGTAACACGTTTTTAACATTAGTCTGATTTTGTTCAAAGAGAACCCTAAAGAATCATTTCACTCAGTGGGATGAAGCTTTTTAATCACAAGATTCTGAAAGCCTAAAACTGTATTAACATGTGGATATGCTTTTATATGTAGCACAATACACTTTTACGTATATAGTCAGACAGACGGGGAATGACGTGCAAAAAAAGACACTTGCCAGGCTTGAATCGAGGGTCGTTCATGTTCAACACCTTCACCCCGCAAAGGTGCTCCCGTTGGTTAAAAAGCAAAATTGACAGTTTAAAATGATTTTTTTGCTTCTATGGTGACCAACCTCAAATGCTTTTCTTCTCGGTTGACCGTTGACTGTAATTTGAAATATTCAGTGACCAATAAGTAGGTTATAAACATAAAATACTCTCAAAGGTTGCAGGGACCAACGCTTAGTTTGGGTGTTATTGCAGATAAATGCAGAGTTTCTTAATTTCCTGGGAAATGTTTGTTAAATGAAACTACAATATTAAGCTAAATATACACAACAATATGAATATAAATTGATGTATTTGATTTGATCTTGACCCTGGAAAAGAATTAACCCTCTTGTGAACTTGCTCAAATTCACAAGAGGTGTCATACTGTGAATATTGTATCGGTGTGTTTTAGGGTCAGTCCCTGTTAAAATGCCAGACATGATCAGCCTGATGCCTTCATTACATCTTTAAGTTGTCCACCTTCGCCTGTGGACCTTTTAATCATCAATAACTCCACAGATTATAAATCCTTGTCTGCTCATGTTAACTCTGTTATGACCTAAACACACAATTTATCTGCACAAATAGCAGAAAGTTCAATATAGCTATATTTCCCACTAAATAACAGGTTAAGACAATGTGAGGCCTAATATCTGCGAGCTGCTGTTTGATGTGGAGAGACGGGAGAAATATGATTCACACACAGGCAGGGCATGCTGGCTAAAGTAAAGAAATGTCCAAAATTAGATTTGACTGCAAGTTCTAGTCTTTCAACAATAAATTACTCCACTGATAATGAAGCCACAGAGAGGGTCGACGCTCAGAAAGATGATTACCAGGCGCTTGTGCTCCGAGGTTGTAATGTAGAGGAGCGGTATAAAGTGCAGACAATTCAACTCTTGGCTTTCATCAATGTCCTCACGCTTTTTATCGATCTTTTGAAGCTTTTGTCAGACTGACAAGTTGAACAGAATAAGAGTGTCTGCTGGCGAGATTGGCTTCAGTTGCGTTTGTCTGTCTGAATTTCTTTCCAGGGGTCTGATGAAACCATTCGAGTTGTTTCCATGGACAAAGACTATCATGTGGAATGTTATCACTGCGAGGTGAGTGAAAACACGTCTCGCAAAACTTGTGTTTACTGGCTCTGAGCCACGGACCCTCTGAATAGCTCATTAAGAGAAATTAAAATGAGTAGATCCCTGATCTTAATTACAGTCTTGGTAATTATGCGGTGCTGAGTAGAGCAGGTACGCGACACCTCATCATCAACATCTCATTTTACTCAAGTGCCTCTTCTTTGCTTTGCCAAAGTCTGATTGAAAGCTCCTGTTTTTTCACACCTTCAAAATATAATCAGCGATCTGTGAGGTCAAGTAGCTGCCGTTACATCTGAATATATCTTTCAAGTTGTTCAAAGAACAGCATCTTCACATTGTGTCTTTCTCAACACATTTCTTTCTAGAAACTGTAGCCCATACAGCACGTAAAGGAACCGCTTGCCAACCACTTATTAATAATTGCTGACTAGTGTTTCAGTGTTCAGAAATGAGGTCAAAATCAGACCCGCTATCCTCCGTTCTCTCTGTCCAAGCTCATTCAATGGATGCGTCTCCTGCTCTGTGTTGTTCAGGACTGTGAGAAGGAGCTGAACGACGAGGAGGGTCACCGCTGTTACCCTCTGAACGGCCACCTGCTGTGCCACTCCTGCCACCTTAAGCACATCCAGCCTGGCAGCTCCTCCTCAGTTGCAGCCGTCTCCTACTGACAGTGCTGCGGGTGGCGGGAGACACCTGGTGGATCTCAGGAGCAACTGTCAAAACCTGGACAGCAGGAGTGGATGTTCACAATTCTTGTTGTAGAGGGTTGTTTGATTTAATGCCTCGCATCCTACTAGTTCCATGTGCATTTTGACAGGAATGTTAATGAAGTTTCGTTTATGCAAAACCTTGACGTGGGTATGACCCAGTAATGAAGTATCGCGATACACCAAAGCCCTACTTTGAAAACGATGAAGCGTTGCAGACTGACTTTGTGGAAGTTTTGCCATATGATTATTTTTTTTCATGTAAATATCAGTTGCTTTGGCTGTGTAAATATCTTATTGCCTCCTCATCTTAGATACCGTGTGCCTTCAACTTCACGTTGACTCTTCTGCTGTGAACTTGCAACTTAAAAGTTGATTCACGAATCATCTGCCCAAAAGTTTTAGTAAGGATAATAATGTACACAAATGATGTAAAGACAGCTGTGGAGTGTGGCACAAATCACAGGTACCTAATGCTTCGGTCAGAGAGAGAGAGAGAGGATCACGTGCCAGCTCGATAACCAAGTTTTGAATCATGGCTCAGTCATATTACACCAAATCATGTGAAGTTGAGGCTTCACAGAATATTCTGCATGTCTGTTTTTCCACCACAATGGAAAATATACAATAGTGTTTACATGCAGTAATAACATCTGGTGTGTATTTATACAAGAGACATACAAGGTGTCTTTTATTGAATATTTTTCTGAAAAGTCACAGAATAACAGAAATGTCTTCCCTGTCCCATTTGAATCGGTTACCACTGTAGAAACTTAATTTATTCTCTCAATCAGGTCACCAGTGGCCATGTTGGGGGATGAGATAACACGGGCCACATGTGAAAGACCACGATGTTCACCCGCCCACAGCCAACCTGGTCATTTTCTACATGCAAACAGTGCACCGCAAATTACATCGAATAATAACTTCTGATCGCAGCCACCTCATTTCAACATGGAACGACGTCAGTAGCCTCCAGGGAGCCTCTCGTTCTGTTCTGTGGTGAATAAAGAGACGTTATTCGTCACATGCAGTCTGTTCTCAGCACTTGGCAATAGATGTTTGAGTCACACGTGCACCATTGAAAATGTTGGTATTTGGCACGTAGATCCACATATTTTGTTACATTCGCAAACGTATATTTGAAAAAGATATTGTAGGCCTATAATCAACTACCGTTGTTACCTTTGTTGCAGTTTAACTCTGGTGCAAAACCCCCTTAACCAATTTGATTTGCAGTTTGAAGAATGGTTTTGATCGCCTGCCTTCGCCATCCAAATGTTATTCCTGTCTTGTCTCCATTTTACTAACTTAAATGGCTTGTTATTTGAAGTCCTTATTTCATAGCCAACTATAGATTAAGACAAAGAGCAAACATATACATATGTGCTGTATGACTGTTGAAAGGAAAATATTTAATAAATGCAATGCAATAGACCATCTTTTCATTTTATTCTTGATCTATTTTTAATCCAGGAATGTATTCTTTACGAATTTATTTAACATCATGTATTCAGTCAGACCATTAAATTCTTAGTTTAGTGGCACGTTAACATATTTACAACGTTATTTACATTGATATATTGTTGATAGTTTTTTTTTTTTATGCCGCGTTGATTGCGAGCAAACGCAAAAAAAAATGCTGAACTTTCCAAGTTTTCATTGACATGAAGTGGGGTGATATCTGTGGTCTTGTTTGTCCGGAGATTATCTACTTATCTACTGTGGCTATTCGCACACATGAAATTATTCAGTTAATGTTAGATTTACATTTTGATTAAAGACTAAGCACCTGCTACACTTAAAATAAACATATACGTGTGAATTTAATCTTTGTTAAACTGCAGCTATGTAAAAAAAATTTTTTTTTAATATTTTCATTGTATTTTGGGTTTCCCCTTTAAAACGTATTGGCGTTAAGAAATAACGCGTTAACACGAGATTATCGTACATTTTAAGACGTTATACGTCTAAAGACAGTCAAAAAATTTACTTCACGGGGGGATTTCCTATCGTGGAGACAGCTCAATACGACGTGAGGACATTTGCAACGCCGATTGGAAATATGATACAACTGAAGTGTGTAACCTGGAGGCCGCTGGTCTCTTCATAGTTTGTTAGACTAGTGCTAAATTTCACCTAAACTACTGTTGTTGACACTTTGGGTCTGTTAAGTAGAATTTAATGTGGAATGTATGATCAAGAAAGGTCAACTTGAAACGCCACCCGGTTGATTCATAATGAGCTTTCTTGATAAAGGCCACCGCACCGAACCAATACGCGCGTATAAATGATCAATAACTCGGTGAAGCGTGAGTGTGGGATATGATACAGTTCAACGAAGTACAAGGTTACACTAAAACCGAACACGTAATTTCTGTTAATTTGAAAGTTTACACATTTTATTACGTGTCGATAGTCATTATTTATGACTTATTAGTTAAACCAATTAAAAAAAAAAAAAAAGAAAAAGATCGAGCCAGCCAGGAGTCGAACCTAGAATCTTCTGATCCGTAGTCAGACGCGTTATCCATTGCGCCACTGGCCCAGCGGACGACACCTAAGAATGCGGAAGTAAGAAAAAACATGATTACACTACGGTAGCCCTGTGGTTTCGATGTCTCTTTCTTGCGTCGAATAAAAGAAGTTTTAATTAAAAGATGAACGGAGTCGAGTCTAGAACAGTCTGGTTAGTATAGCAGCTGTAATATACAAAGAATATATCAGTTCATTTGTAGAAAATCGGAGGCTACATTATAATCCCTTAGCACGAACCCAGATCAATTAGCACTCATATTGAATATTGAAAAAAAAAAAAAAAAAATCCCGAATTTTTCAACACTCAAATGTCACGTTGTGAATGATTTCGTGGTTAGTAGCAACAGTTCAACAGTCCTTTGCCAGGGCGAATAAATGTCCTGATAATAATCCACCTCCTTTGGGTTCTTGTACTGCCCTCTTTAGCCAACAGGTGTCGCTGTCGGACCATAAAATGCTCGATGGGTCGGCTAGAGCCACACTGTTACAGACAGACTTTTACAGTAGGTGGTACTCTCAGTCAAACTAAATGCCTAGAGTTTGCACCGGCGATCCTTGACAGATTAAAGAGCAATTTAAAAAAACAAACAAATACTAAGCCATCACTATTGTAGGAAAATCTAAGTGATGAAACCAGAAGGATAGGTGAATTAAGAGGAAGAGTTTTTTTAAGTTTTCATCTGTGGATTTTTTTTTGTTCTTTTTCACTTCAACACACAGTAGGTTTTCGGGTCATAATATTCAAACGATAGCTACTCACTGAGAATATTCACCAAAAATACCATTAGTCTGCAGAATACAAAACACACACACACACACACACACACACACACACACACACACACACACACACACACACACACACACACACACACAGTTGTGTAGCCAATGATGACTTCATCTGTCCTGGGTGGAAGCGCTGGTTTTATGTTCACAGATTCCACAGAATAGTGACATTAAATTCAGAGTTGTCTTGTATATTAAAATCCTGTGCTGTTCTGCTTTTAACTGCATTGATCTGAATGGTGTCAGACTAATAAGCCTACTGTATGCAGTTTGTTTCGTTGGGTATTGATTACTCTCTAAAAGCATGATTTTAGGTTGAGAAAAGGATTACTTTGTTTGCATAAGATTAGCTGGTCTAACACAGAGATAACACTCTTCTCTCTGGACATGTTTCAACTAATTTTACATGTTTGATACATTGAGCAACACATGTAGGCGGCCTGCATGTCTGTGCTCTTGTATTTGTGCAGCTACAGCCTGCTCACATGTTGGGAGGATCATTGGATGTCCATTATTGTTATGATTTTGTAATCAATATATGGGAGTCAATTAGGAGTATTAAAATCACAATCACAAGGGAATTGATAGTTGAGTTCAACTTTTTTTGGCTACAAGGAATAAAGTTTTATATCACAAATATGGCCAGTATTGTTTGATGTAGTGTTTTTTTTAAAATTTTTTTATTATTGGACGTTGCACCCTTTCGATTTGTATTGTTTTTACTTTAAAGTGTTGTGTCTTTCTTTTGTATAGGCCATTTAATTTCCATCTTATTTAACTATATGATGCAGACTTGGCACAACATTTGCATTGTGGGACAGATGTAATATTTGTGGAGGTGAATTGTCACTGAGGAAATCCTATTTTGTTTTTCTCAGAGTAGATTCAGTCAGGAGTCAGGAATTAATTCACATTGTGTAAATAAAAGGCCACTCTAAATGATCACATTTAAGCAGTTTTGAAAGAAAAAAAAAAATCAGCCCTATAGCCTCAGTGGGTGGAAACTTGTTCTCATTTGATCCAAAATAGATTGAAAGGTGGGCAGCAAGAAGGAAAACAGTCAATCTCACCTTCCCAGTTATATAGTTATATTACAAATATTTTTATATTCTATACTTATAGAGCTAAATAAGGTGGAAACGTCCCCTTCTTGGAGTTAACAAGATTATCAACACAATTTAGACTTCAGTCTGTTCAGAAAAGCTTGACATTGATGGTTGACAGTTACAAATTACCCTGCCTGCTTTACATAAAAAAAAAAAAGGTAAAGTTAAAAATTGTAGAAACTCTATTCCATAATTAATTACTGCTATAAGCACATCTTAATGTCCCACCAGTCCCACCGCTCGTTCCTCCCAGAGGCAGGCGGTACATGAATCGAGCGCACCCACACGCCTCTGTAACCCCGCCCCTCCGGTTAACTCCCCCAGTGACGACAGCAGAGTCCTCCCAATGCGGGGGCTGCTCTGAGATAGGCTCTGGCTTGCACCGTGGTGGAAACGTGCGCTCAGCCCGTGTGTTGGTGTGTCAGTGACAAACAAACCCAGCAGGTGAACGGGAGAGTGCTGTTTTCTCCAAACCTGTGCAACCGAAGAGCGCCAGATCAATGGGGGGGATTCACACAAAGACTGCTGCATTAATGAGCATGTGAAGAGACATTCAGTGGAGGTTTTCGAGAAATTGAATGTGGACGGTTTCCGATGGGGCTGCTGGCGCACTGAGGCGCTGCCCGGACTTCTGTCACTTCTGACTCCCGTGTGTTGGTGCATATGTCCCCTGGGATGGAACAATCGTCTTCCTGATTCATCAAAGGAATAATTGACCAACTCTTCTTTTTGCTCTCCATGGTGCTTGAAAGGTAAGCAAAAAAAAAAAAAAACACCAAAAAACTCGAGGTGCCAGTGTATTGTTTATCCTCTGAGATCATTACCGCGTGGATGCCTGCATGCCTTTTGTTTTTCAGTGCAGTCTCCATTCTTTCTGTATGTTTGCCAGCTAAAAAAAAAAAAAAAAAAAGCTACTGGTGCACATTTTTACTCAAAATATAAGGCTGATCATGCATTTCCCCAGTGCAGAGTGATGTCTTTGTGTGTGTGTGGCTGTTTGGCCACAAAACCACCCCTGGTGTGTGCCCCTTGTGTCAGCAGGGAGATGGACGGGATCGGGAACACCATGCAGAAGAAGGCTGCAGAACTGGAGCGGCTGGCCGAGGTGCTCGTCACCGGAGAGCAGCTGAGGTATGTCCGGATTCACGACCCCGCCGACTCCGTGTGCTGTCGGCTGTAGGGCACACCTTGTTGTTTGAAGTATTATTGTCAAGATCTTCTACAAACTGACACATTTATAGTATGAAGCAATACATGCAATTCTTAGTAAACCCCATATGAATATAACAAAAAAAATTGTCGTTGCTTTCATGCTCAGTCCTTCCTGCTTTTGTGGTCCTGAAGAACAAGGACATGATAGGGCATGACACACTTAATGAGAGAAGTGGGCGTTGCAGGCTGTTAGACAGTAGGTTAATGACCGTGCATGTAGATCCTCTCCCTCATTACAAACAGGCACATGCAGGCAGTTTCAGCCCCACTGCAGCATGCACAGCCAAACAAAGACATCTACGCGTGCACAGCCCTGCTCGTGCACACTGCTGCTCCTCACCTACTCTCATCTCTACATTCTGCAAGATCCTCTTTTGCTTTACTGTTTTGGTGAAGTGGATTTGTGTTGCGCCACTAATACAGTGGCCACTGAGCCTGCACAGAGGATGATGAACCTACTAACTCCATGCCATGATCATGCCCCGCCCATTTATCCAAGCAGGGAATTGTACCGAGAACTCTGGCAGTGTTGATGATATGCTGCACCCTTCGACCTGTGTACCCTTTGTATGAGAAAAGCTCCATAACCCTGGTGGAGTTCACCGCCTCGTGCCCCCCAGCAATACATAAAAGCCCAGCATTTGAAGGATGGCACCAATAACTGGAATGTCAGCCCCCTACTGAACTACGAGCAAAATATAGGCAACTGAGTATTTTTTTTTTCCAGCTGAGTGTGAAAAACGGAGTTAGATCTTTTGCTATTTTTTTGAAGAAGCACACTTTGTAACATTGTTGTGCTCTGAAGAACCATAAAAAGGGAATAAAGTCATCTCCTTAAGAGATTAATAGTTTGCCTCTTCAGTGTACTCTTGCTTTTCCCCAGAGTGTGTTTCCCTGTTCATCATTGTATGCTGTGTGTTGGTGTCCTTGGCACAGCTGTACAGGGAGGCTGCCAGCTGGCAGCGTGGCTGGTGTCAGTGAACGGAGGGTTGGTTGGGGTGGCTGTCCTCTGAGACGCTGCTGTTCTGGGCGAAAGGACTCGAGGTTGCAACACACTAGGCGTGCTCTCTGTCTCTATATCTGCTTGTATCTGCCTCCTCTGCAGACATTCTGTCAGTCAATCTACCACTTCGGTCCAGACTGAAATATCACAACTATTTGATGAACTGCCATGAAATCTGCTACGGACATCTGCAGCCCCCACAGGATGAAGTCTATTGTCTTTGGTGTCACCATGACTTTTCTTCTAGAGCCACAGTGAGGCTGATATTTTTTTATTTTGAGTTAACTGTCTCACTGGTGATGGACTGCCATGAACCTTCACAAACATTTATGAATTTTACTATTCACCGTCATCAGGTCAGAATTTTAATTTGTCCAAAACGTTGCTTTCTGATTGGATGAAACCTTGTCGTGATTTTCACATCTTTGAAAAGTCATTAAATCAAAATAAAAAGTCAATAGTTTATGTCTATCATCTTGTCTGAAAATATATATATATATATATATATATATATATATATATATATATATATATATATAATCTCATGTCGCCTGCAATTTCATGTCGCTTGGATGAGTCTGAGAACAGCATCATGACTTTAAACAAGCCAGAGGAAGAGCTGCACTCTGTTTTTTTCCATTGTTAGAAAAATTACTCGGAGGCTTGGTTCAAAATCAAACACATCAGACATTTATTCTTGCAAGAAGGAGCAACTACGTGCACCCTCAAAGAGAGGTGTCCAGCATTGCTTAATGTCACTCCTCTGTAGGGCAGCTTTTATACAGTGTGACAAACAGTTGACAGTCACTCCCATTCCCTTTGTATCTTCTTTCGTATGGTAATACCGAGTTGGTTGTAGGTCACAAGATAAGGACACAAGGGAGTCGTCAATTAGATGCGGAAAGTAAAACAAAAGGAATCACTTGCAAATAAAAGAGAAAACGAAGAGGCTTTTCGGAGCCTACTTGACAAGAGACTTTCTGGAGCCACAATGCAAACAAGAGCAAGAAACAAATATTTGTTTTCATCATCCATTATAGCGGTTTTATTTTTGTATGTTTTGTTTTCTCTATGGACCCTCTTGTGGGTCCAAAATAAAGTTTAAATATATATTTTCCCTGTTTTTCCACCGGCGTCTGATATTAACGTGTCACTATTGCCGGAAGATGGCAGTATTGCGCCTAAAAGCTTTTTGGCAACTACCGAAGAAGTTACTACCAAGTGTGTCGGTTGTACGTGCGTGGAGCAGTGAAATCAGATGCAACAGCCAGAGAGGAAAAACATGAAAAGCCAGTTTTGTGAAAATAAGGCACAGGGCAAAGTCTGGCAGGAAAACTAGCATCAGCATACAGCAAGCTATGATGAGTCATTTTAGAGAAACTCGCTGATCAGACGGTCCAATCACAGATCAACAATCAATGCTACCAGCCCAGCTGTCACCAGATGAAGCAAGTTCATGTTAGACACGCAGAGCAGAAAACGGTCCTCGTCCCAAAGATAATGGCTAAAGACATACTTTGGCGAAGTTTGATAGCATTTGTTGAGCCCGAGTTTAGAGGATTAATGGGGCTCCCTGCCTCTCGTTGTGTTTGTGTGCGCGCCGAAACGGGAGGTGGTGGGGGGTAGGAGAGGTGAGTCTCTCAATCATGGTCGAATAAATTCCAGTGAATAGTATTTTTGCTTCAAATACCCATCCCTAATACATTTCACTGGACAGAACATAGTACACTTAATCAGTATCAGCATGTTGCATTGCCATCTTGAGCATGTTTAAATGCAGATATTTGCTTTTAACTCAATAATGCTGTAGCTGTCTCACTTGGCTGCTACTGTAACTCTTATCTTTGTTTCTCTGTACAGTTTGAAGACTCCCTTGACAGTTCAATGACTTGATATTCTCAGTGTTTTACCTAGACTGTGTGATTTAGCTTTGTACTTTGATAGCTCACACCAAAAAGGATGATCTAAGAGACAGAGAAAGTCAATTTCATTTTATTGAGCAGCAGTGTCCTTGAGGATCAAATGAGACCTGATATGAAACACATCTGATATCAAAGCAGGTGTCCACACCTCTGTTTGTTCATTTTTATCACGAGTGAAGCTCATGGAGCATGAATGACACGGTTCCTGATACTGATAACAGCACACTGGGTGTTTTCTTTTTTTTTATATATATATATATCTTACTGCACATTTGCGTCTCATCATGTCTACTGCTCGCATCTCAGCAGATCTGTTTCAGGCACAGGACGTAAAAATAGACAGAGGCGGCTATCATGGCACAGAGGCACATGCAGCTGCTGTCGTGAGTCTCGTGACCAGTTCATAGTGTGAATAGAGAGTTTGTTGCACCATGGCAGAGTTTGATGGAGGGCGAGGGTTCACAAATGTTTTCAGCCTGGGACTCGGCATACTGAGAGCCAGAGAGATTTTCGGAAATACTCCTGCCTGTCATTGTTTGATTCGACGCAGATTTAAGAACCGAGTTGGCTTACAGCTTCTTTTGAATCATTTTACAGGTACATTAGACTGAAACTCTCCAAAGCTGTGCGAAGAGAGAGGATTATGTTTGGCCTGCTTGGATGTAAAGTGTCTATGTTGTTCAGCTGAATTTGTTTGCCCTTCTCCAGTCTTGGCAGAATAGTCGGGCCGACTTGGGCTGTCATTGCTAATCCGGAGTGATACTAGCCAGCTGCACACCGACTCAGCATGGAGTGGAACCAGCTAGCTGCAGGAAGCTTGGCTGAGGCTGGAGTGTGCTGTTTCACAGTATGCAGGTTCAGGTGGAGGTCACTGTAATGATGGGAAACCAGCATCGAGGCTGTCTATAGAAGCATGAAAGCTTTATCGTGCCACCATGTGATACTGTCACATTATAAATCCCTGCAGACTGTTTAAAAAAACAGACATTCACCTTAACTCTAAAGGACTGATTTGCTCGATCTTTTTTTGTAAACCAACATTTGATCTTGTGTGTCGAGATTATTAAACCATGTTTTTTTGTTTTTTTTGTTTTGTTTTTTTTACTTTTGAAGATTATTTATCTTAAAGACTCATATTATATGCATCTCACTTAGTTAAGGGAAACACAAAATAGACAGCAAGCTTTAAAGGTCCCATATTTTACACTTTTTTTGGTGTTTTATTTGCAGTCTATATATCCATAGGAAGATATTTTTGCGGTTTTAAGTTAAAATAAAAATAAACCTTTCAATGTAGTTTTACATCTCTTCTTTTAAGCTTCTCTCTGGAGCTCTACAAGAACAGGCTGTTCTGTGTCTATGTCTTTCAGGCGCATTGATATCAGTGACAGTCTCCTCCGATTGGCTGACTCTTTTCTCAATGACGCACGCTCAGGCCAATCAGAGGTTTCCTTCCTCTTGTTTGTCTTTTGACAGTATGACTGCTCAGGGTTTTCTCAAGGTTGGACAGTGGGCCGTGCTGAGAGCAGATATGACATGAGCGTGAGTTTGTGACATCACAATTTTACAGAAGTATAAACAGCTCAATCGCCGAATGCAGACTCTGTTAATTTCTCATTGGAGTGAGGGTTTTGACACTTTGACAGTATTCATAGACCTTATAAGGAATCTGAATTCATACAATATGGGACCTTTTAAAAAGGAGAAATAGTTATATATTATATATACATATTGCATATTGTCCTCTGTGCCACAGAGATCCATTGTTGCCCCAAAACTATTAAAAACATTCAGACACAAGACAATTCAAAGGGCTTTACAGAAGCCCATTAAAAATAACTGTAGGATGAATAAAGTCAAAATCTAATCTAGTAAAAAACATTTTTTAGAAATTAATATTGTATTTAGAAGACAATATCCTTGTCTACTCTAGTCTATCTAGTCTACACCACCAGGGATCAGCCCAGGCCCCCAATCCGGCCTGTCACCTTGTTTATAATGCACCTCAAACCTGATGTTTATCCTGGGTGGTGGGCCCACAGGGTGCAACACGTTCTTTCATTTTAATGAGCACTCACTCCAGAAAAACAAAACAAAACCACGGTCCTCATCTAATTCTCTTTTCCTCTGGTTGCTCGTGTCCAGACTGCGGCTCCATGAGGCGAAGGTGATCAAGGATCGGCGGCACCACCTTCGAACTTACCCGAACTGCTTTGTAGCCAAGGAGCTCATTGATTGGCTGATCGAACACAAGGAGGCCTCAGACCGAGACACGGCCATCAAGATCATGCAGAAACTTCTAGACCAGAGCATCATTCACCATGGTGAGGCTCAGCTGTGTGTGTGTGTGTGTGTGTGTGTGTGTGTGTGTGTGTGTGTGTGTGTGTGCGCGTGCGCGCGTGTGTGTGTGAGTGTGAGTGTGTGTGCGCGTCCAGTTAGTCATGTGTGTACTTTCCCTCTCTTTTCCACTTTCTATTACAGCAAGGGTCTCTCTCCCTCTCTTGCTCTCTCTATTTCTTTCTTGACATTTTCTGGGAACAAGCAGCGCCTCTTAATGGATGGTTCTCCATTGCTCCTGTCCAGTTTGTCTCTCTAGCTACTTCCCATCTAACTGGACACACAGAGAGAGGAGAAGGCTTCCTACTTCTCTTTAGTTAATGTTTAGACATAGCCAACTTAACTGAGCTGTAGATTAATTCAGTACTGATGTCTAGATTTTAGCGATTGCTCTTCCTGTTCTGGCTCTATGTCTCCCATGTTTTTCTCCCACTGCTGTGTAATTCCTGCACGATGTGTTTTCAGTGTGCGACGAGCACCGGGAGTTCAAAGACATGAAGCTGTTCTATCGCTTCAGAAAGGACGACGGCACGTTCCCGTTGGACAGCGAAGCCAAGGTCTTCATGAGGGGGCAGAGGATCTATGAAAAGTATGGACGTACACAAGCACCGGCACACACACACACACACACACACACACACACACACACACACACACACACACACACACACACACACACACACACACACACACAAAATCAATGTTCTTCATGGTGTTGCTCTGAGAAGGAAGATTTTCTCTTTTACCTTTTGACTGGAGCTGTAAAGGAATAGTTTGACATTTGGGAAAACATGCATCTTTTCTTTCTTGCCAAGGGTTAGACGAGAGGATTGGTACCACTCTTACATACAGTATATAAAGCTACAGGCTGCAGCAGGTTAGCTTCACTGAGAATAAAGATTGGAAGCAGTCTGACTGTCTCTGTCCAAAGGAAACACAATCGGTTACTAATTAAAGAATGAATAATAGTGTAAAAATGAACTTTTGCCGTGAACAGGGGTTAATGTGCTGGACGGTTATGTTTTGGCTGAGGGTTCCAGGTAGAAGTTACTGAGATGATCAGTGAGCTTTACAGGTGTATAGAGGCTGATGTTGGGCCAAGCTAGCCCATTCCTCTTTGATAGGAATGCCTCTTTGCCACGGTCAGCGACGTTGCAGCCCGACTTCAAGTCGCAGCCCTCTGAGCAGGAAGCCTGGAGCTTAGGTGGAGTTGGTAGGGGACACAGGGTCATCCGGGTGGAAGCGAGGCCCGGACTACGGCACGTTTTTACGTCGGCCCCTGCCTGCTGCAGCCTCTACCGGGGGAAGTCTGCAGACGTGGGCGGCAAGAGGCCCAGGCAGCGGACTCGTGTCCCTCTGGAAACCCTCGTGAAAGCCACAGGAAGAGTAATGGATGGCAACATCTTCGCCGTGAGCCACCGAAAGTGGACTGGGCGAATGACCCTCGGCAGTCCAGAGACAAAAGAGAGCGTACTGACAGAATTTCATGTCACATGCAGCCCGAGACACGATAATGGTCTCAATCCCTTCATCTGACTTTTGACAAGAAGGCAAAGTTCCCAAAATATTAATCTTTTCACCTAAAGTAATACATAAATTAGATCTGATGTGGTAAAAAGGTAGTGGCTGATGCATAGCTGGAGTGTCTCATTTCTTAAACATACTTATGACAAATAAATTCAACATGATGTTGTATTATAAAACATACACAATAAAGGAATACACCCAAACCTAAACTTGCAATCAGCTTTAAGGAGTTACTTTGTCATAAAGTGTATTGTGGTATGTTATTGAATGATATACTCCACATTCCCGCAGGCGTATCCTTCCATTACCTCTGTGATTGGTTTCCTGTGATGCACTGATGTAAATACGACGTGTTTCCTTAATGGGACTGGTGAAGCCTGCTGATATGATGAGCATTGACTTTGAAATCTGATGATGCCATTTAAAACTTTTAGAGCTTCATGGCCACTTGACAATCTACAGCGCATCCCATCTATGTATTTCCTGCCTTGCTTCTCTTTGTTAGTGCTGTTCTCCTCAGCATGCTGCTTGAGTACATCAGAAATACCACCACAAGTCAGTAATGGAGAATTTGTTTTGCTGGTTAATTGGATTCTGTTAAATTAGAGTGATGTGAATTGAGCTCGGCTGTTTCTTCTTTTTTTTTTTTTTTTTTTTTTTTTTTGGATAAAAGCCTGCAGGAGGAGGAAAATTAGAGGATTTTGGAAGCATCTTAACAAGAGATGACTCATAGCAGTTTGTTCAGAGATGGGCTCTGTTTAGAGGAGGGCACCATGATGGGACTCATGTCATCAACTTTCTACCCATGATATTGTTTTTCCCAATACTGATGAGACAAGTAATTGCTAGAAAAACACCAAAGTCTTCCTCTGTGTGCCTCCACCTCTTTCTGTTGCTGGTGTATCAGTGGTATCTCTTATGATTTTGGATTTACGTATTTTAGTTTCTGCGCCAACCGAACACAGCAGCAAACTGTTATATGCCTCTCTAACATGTACACAGTGACACACACTTATAAACAGAGATCTATTTTTCTTCACACACAATCGCTGAGTCGTTGCATAAGAGAAAGAAGGGGAGACATCTGTCATCTCAGCTCTCAAAGCTGTGTGTTTACGTAATCACCATGGTACACACACACACACACACACACACACACACACACACACACACACACACACACACACACCAAAGCTTACACTGGTGGTTGCTTTCTTGTGAACCAGATTTGCTTCACAGCCACACTTAAGGCACAAATAACACAAATAACAGTCCTTCACCATAAAAAACACCAGTCATGTCTCGTGCCTCATTGCAAAGTGCGAACATCAGCCATTCAGGGAAAATTGTTGTTCCTGCTTCCTGTTTTCACAACACTACAACAATGTCTGGTTTTGTTCTATAGTGAGTAGTTTGCTCACCAAAACACTGCACAGATTAAGTCGGTGATATTGTTTTACTAGGTTTTAGAATACACAGGACACACCACACTCCAACAATTTTTTTGTTTTGTTTTTACCTGCCTTGTTTGACATATCCTGGGACGTGTTGGTCCTCATTGTCAACCAAAAGATAGTGTTGCCAGTCTCATAACAAAGAGTGAATTTAACCATGACTGATGTGGTTGTACATTAGACTGTCCTTTACTGAATAGATCTGTGTACATGCTAAACCTCCCACCATACGGTACATACTGCATGGCCATACATTATGTTACATAAAGTACAATTCCCTTCAGCCATCTCTTTCCATTGCAAAAATAAACAGCCTGCCTCACACGTGCATTGATCTCAGATACCTGTTGATTGTCAAAACAACATTAACAAAGTCCAGTAAACAAACTACAGAAAGAAGTTGTTTTGACAGCAGTTCCTAAGCAACAGAGTTAGGCAGAGAGGAGAATTTTAAACATAGTTCACCGTGTGTGTGTGTGTGTGTGTGTGTGTGGGGGGGGGGGGGGGGGGGGGGGACTCTGTAGACTTCATACACATGATTTAGTCTTGCTGATATTAAACTGTAATAAAACAAAAAAAAAACCTTTTGAATAGATTAATCCATCTGACCGTGTGGTTGAGCAGGACGTCTTCTTATTACACGGAGGGCGGTTTAATCCCGAGCTCGTTCTGTCCACATGTTAAAACAATATATGTAGTGCAGCTACTTTATTTAATCCTTATTTATCTGGGATAGATTCACTCAGCATTCTCTACGTTCACATCTGCAGTCAATGGTCCAGTATTTGTGGCTTCACTGGAGCAGCCATGTATTATGTACCTTGGTGAAGGACACCTCAGCAGTAGCAGCAGTTAGAAAGGTTGAAGCTTTGCTAAAACATTTACCTGAAATGCAATTTATGGACAATCTGTCCATGTGCTCTACTTTTGGTATAATCTGTGTGCACATGTCTTTATTGTATGGCTGATTGCTACATCAGTGTGAACTTAAGCATGTGTGATTATTATTGTGAGAGTGGTAGAGGCCGACAATGCTGTTTGTCGATTCCACAGGACTCTTGAAGGCTAGAAAACACCTCGGTTTAAAACAACAAAGGCTGTTTTTCATTCCCCAGGCTGCCCTGTAGTCTGACCTTTTGTCAGCGTCTTGGAACCACAGTCCTTAAAGGACCGTACTGGTGGTTTTGCAACGGAAAAAATGGTGTATATTTTATGTTACTGCTGGCCATTTTTCTGCATTCCACACATCCATCACACTTAACCACTGTTCTGCTTTGCTTCTGTCGGATACATTCATACAATACATGCAGCTACATTGAGATTAACAACAGAACCTTTCGTTCCTAAACATACTAATGCAATGTTATAACTGATAGGGGCTAACCTTTTACATGACTTACTGGTGACTGGTGTTATATCGTTGTTTTTTTTGGCGAAAAGGAGAAGGTCATAATAACGCTAATGATTTATACAAGGTTAATAACAAAGCACATTTTAACATTAATATCAAACATTTCAGGTCTAAAGCTCGATTATAATGGTGCTGATGTGTACTGAAATCCCTGAGTAGTAAGTAAGGCTCATTAATCATTTGTTTTTCCATCAGGTATCAGTGAGGAGCCTTTGGAGGCTGTAACTGAGACTAAAGACTAGAAATAAAACTAATTTGATTTTATATGTCATTAAGGCTTGTTAACAGTCTGTGTCGTCGGTACAGGCTGTGTCATGGAAATACATACAGTAGGATTCGTTTAGCTGAGAAGTAGCTACAACGCAGCTAAAAGGGAATCATAAAGTCATGTTTGCATGAATATTATGAGATAGCAACAAATTTATTCATACTCTGTAAATAGGGGCTCTTGGCCAGAAACTTGAACCGCTGCTGAGACCAAACCCACAAGCAAACTAACCTAAACAAGAAAGATATAACACAGTATAATCATATACTATAATAAGGACAAGTTGCATCTATACAAATCAGTATCTCATATTTAGAATAATGCAACTTTTCTTTGTACTTTGGCACATTTAACTGTTGTATTGACCTGTGCATACATACCAGATCTACCTGTAAATACACTGTTGTGCACCGTGTATTTTGAATATTTATACTTCTGTACTTTTTAACTCTACCTCAGCTCTACTTCGAAATGAGCTATATTTAGTAATCACTTCGACTCTGCATTAAATAATTAAACTCAAAACCTAATCAAATCTTAATATTCAGCTTTTTCTGTTCCTGCTTTGTAATGCAGCAGCTTGCTTACTGTATAGTGATCTTACTTGCCCCTAAAAGGCCCCTTAAAGCAGCATTATTTGTTTTAAGATTTGTTGTACGGCTGTAGAGTCATCATTGTTCCACCTTCATGCAAGACCAACTGTGAGATCAGGGAAAAGCCTGGTTATCCTACAACCACACCTCACTGGACACCACTCAGGCTCAGTTAGCTATGCTGACTGAGCAACTGCTCTGAGTGCATATACAGGTCATGGGAGCTCCAGTTGTCCCACTTTAAGTTAGCATGATCCATTTATATACCATATGTGTAGTCTCAGGTAATGAATAATGCAGAGTGTTACTCAAGTTGCCATTATTCAAAGCTCAGAGTACAGTACTTTGAGTGAATCACTTTGAGCTAGCGTACCATGATCTGTTGACTTAGCGTGCTTAAATGGATTAAAAGGCATCGTGTACACAGTCGGGTCTCATGGAACATTATATTCTCTTCTTTCAACGTTTGTATTATGATGCCCGCTGCTAATTTGGGCCGTAGCAGTTCTGCTGAAGCTCCAATCCATCAACATGTGACATGCAAACCAGTCACGTGTTCTGTCGTGTGTTGACTTGACATGACTGGAAGACTTGAGCAGTTGTGGCTGTGCACCTTGGACCAGTTTTATGTTCTATTTTTGACTCAAATCAGGGTTGAAATTCGAGGAACACAGGGTGACCCTGGGACCGAGTTTAACGACAGTATTATAGTTTTTACTCTTGAACTGTGAGTGGGCAGCTTTCTCATCATCAGTCGTAGTTGAATGAACCTTACTAAGAGGACAGTCCAGGCCAAAAGGACTCTCGATCAGAGAGAAGGCTTTTTACAAGCTGCACCTGATTTAGGTTTCCTACAGCTTCATTTCATTTATTAGCGTCCCCATTTAGCTTAACCAACACAAAATCTGTTCTTCTGGGCACTAATGGCTTGGGCACAAATATTCTGTATTCAATAAGATATCAATTTGTCTCCTCCTTTATGTATAAACAATAAGTGGCTTTTCTATGTCACCCCAAACCTGCCTGCTACATGCATCATATTTATAGTCTTATGAATTATCCATGCACACAAAGTCTTTACAAAAGAGTTTAAAATTGTGGTAAATACACATGTTTGCTTACCTACGGACAGTTAAAGGAGAACCTTGATACCAACCTCCATTGACAACATTAAACCCTACAGCCAGTAGCTTAGCTAAGCATGAAGGCAGGAAGTGGATTACCATGGGATAACAGTTTCCCTACCAGCACATCTGAAGCTCATTAGTTAACATGCTATACATTGATTGTTTAATCCAAACAAATTTGAAGTGTAAAAATGACAATTTACCTTTTTAAATTGGCTTATGTGCCACATTTCCTGGCTGGCAGCAGTTACTAGGCAAGTAGTGGAGACCCTGGGATTGTACGGGACTCTAGAGGTGCTGGTGATCAGATGTTTGTACCTGTGGACAAAGCCATGCTAAATTGTTTCCCCATTTTCCAGTCCTTATGTAAAGCTAAGCTAACCATTTCTTGACTGATCTGGTGGAAATTCATAGAAACAGTCTCCTCTGTAGTTAAATTAATACAGTTTTAGAGATTCTCTGTTCATTGTCAAACAGACTGAAAGCACTGGTTCCTCTTTCCTGTTTGGACTGGTCTAATTAGAGTAAATTGATGGTTGTTTGCCTGAAGCCTGATTGCTCAGCTCTAGGATGTGTCTGGTGTCTTCATCTGGCAACTTTGAGTTTTCCATAAATTCATGTCGTTGAATATTGTGAGCATTCCTACATATCTCCAAGCTGCTATTCCATTCACACGATATTGTCTGTTTTTTTTTTTTTTTTTTATCACATTGTGTGGGTTTTATGGGATCAGTGAATGATTGATAGGGCAATAAAACAATTTGGGGATATAATTTGTGACGGTGAAACACAGCCAAACGAAGACAGGGAGAGTTGAGTGTCTTTTTGATCTTCCAGTTCATTGCTAGCACATGTTATGACATGTTCAGGTGTACCACAGACAACGTATTGTTTCTTGTAAAGCTGTTACAGCTCTTTTACATTGTGTGAGTGTGCAGGAAACAGTGTTTGGGTGTAAATGACGGGCGTGAATGTGTTTTTAGGAGAGTGGCATTCATTGTGAAAGCGTCAGCAGTTTGCTTCTTTTGCAAGTGTGTACCTGTCTTGTTTTTTTTGTTGGAGTCTGTTACATGGTGCCATTGAGAAAAGACCAACTACTTAATGTAATCATCTTATATAGACATATATCAATAAATTAAACAGGAAAAAAAACAGCAGTAAAACTCAGACTAACTTGTGATGTTTTTTAGGTTTTAGTAAGTAAATGTTTACTGTTGTGAGGACAGCACAGTGGAGCAGTGGTTAGCATTGTCGCCTCACAGTAAAAAGGTTCCGGGTTCGAATCCTGGGACTTTCTGTGTAGAGTTTGTATGTTCTGTGTGGGTTCTCTCCGGGTACTCCGGCTTCCTCCCACCATCCAAAAACATGCGTCTCAGGTTACAAATTGCCCTTAGGTGTGAATGATCTTTGTTTCCGTCTGTCTATGTGTTGGCCCTGTGATGGACTGGTGACCTGTCCAGGGTGAACCCTGCCTTCGCCCAATGTGAGCCGGGATAGGCTCCAGCCCCCCCGTGACCCTCTTCAGGATAAAGCGGGTATAGATAATGGATGTTCACTGTTGTGAAAAAGATGTTTGGGCTTTTACATCCAGCTGCGATGACGGTTTTTCTTGATGTAATTACCTTGTAATCGTGCAAATATGATCTGTAGTTTGGGTGTATGAGGTTCTAGGAATAACACAAATTTAGCTTTAAGAGTCACTCTCAATCCTCCACTTCTGTGGCTGAAGTGCTAATCTGGAGACAGTTACAGATGTCTATTCATGTATTTTGACTGTGCAGATTACTGAGTGGAGAAATGGGCAGATCTGCTGGTTTGGAAGATTTTCTATGTTGGATATTCCGTCTGGGGAAACTTTACTTTTTACACAAACCCAAGTTTCAAGTCTTGGACAGAGAAAGAAGGTTTATATTATGGCTATCAATTATAATTGTTGCAGAATTCTTGAGAGCTTACTCTGTTTTCCATCAGCTAAGTATGTACTGTACTCTGTGTACCATAAACAAGTTGTTACTGGGGAGACATTGGGCGTTTAAAAATGACTGTTTAAGGATATCCACATTGCTTTTTTTAGGAGAATTATTACTGTGCTGTAGATGCTAAACTGATTTAAAACCAAACTGACTTCTGGGCTGAATTGTGACATTGTTTTATTCAGTTTCTATAAAGCCAAACTTTCACCATCCAGCTGCCACTGTGTGTGCGATTGAGTTTAAGGCAAAGATTGAATCACCTTTTTTGACTCATTTTCCACTTCCTAACAAGTGATTTACAAACGTTTGCTCTTTTCTCTCCATAGGCTGATGAACACAGAGAACAACTTATTACAGACCAGAGAGGAGGAGGGCGGGTCATTTGAACGGACTCTGGTGGCCTCTGAGTTCACTGACTGGCTGCTGCAGGAGGGGGAGATGGCGACCCGGGAGGAGACCGAGCAGCTGGGGCGGAGGCTTCTTGAGCATGGCATCATCCAGCATGGTGAGGGGGGTGCACACTTTTGCACTTTTCACTGTTTGATCCTTTGGACTGGAAAGGGACATGTCTAGATACAATAAATATTTTTTTTGTTAGCAATGACTGCTTGCCTGTGAATGAGGTTGTTCATGGTGAGGAACCCACAGTGTTGGCTATTTGTTAAACCCTTCCCCCAAACAGTGATTGTCCAGTGATAGCTTGGCATCCAGGCAACGCAGCTTTGGATTTCTATACATGGTGGAGGTGCAGTGTTTGGGGCTTTGGATGCATTGTGTTTTAGTTCATTGTTTTTTTTTTTTTTTTTTAGCCCATAACTTGAATATTTTGGTTCACTCTTACCGCTCTCATTTGTGTCGTTTTCTCAGCTGCTTCATGCTGCTGTAAAAAATAATTTGATTAAACCAATTGTAAGTACCTGCCCACCTCCAATCGGCAGACAGACAGATTTGGCTTTTAGCTTGTGAGCACGGAGGAGCATTTAGCTGTTGAAGAGCAACATATTTCCCACAGGAGTTGTTGGAAACTAAAACAGCCAAAAGGAGAATAAGCATTGGACATGCATTCATCAGGTGGCCAGAAACATGACTCAAAATGAATGACCCCATTCCTCTGTAACGGCTGGATGTGTAAAGTATCAAATTCAGTTCACCATATGAACTTCAGTTGGGTAATGCAGGCAATGTAATAATTTGCACAAGCATCTAACAATTTCATTACCTTGTGCTGCCTCTGGTCAAAGCAGCTTCAACTGAAGGGCACATATTCTGGCTGGCAGCCATGCTGTCTACAGATTGATGGTCTGTGAACTACCCTTGGTGACAGTAAAGCTAGTAGCTCCTGTAGACTGGTCCCAACTTATGTCTACGTGATCCTGTCAGACAGCTGATACAGCTCGTCCTTAACCCGGAGACCTCGACATTATATAGCTCTGTG
Organism: Embiotoca jacksoni; assembly: GCF_022577435.1. NCBI lineage: Eukaryota > Metazoa > Chordata > Actinopteri > Embiotocidae > Embiotoca > Embiotoca jacksoni. The sequence goes on from NW_027185241.1 coordinate 10,935,479, forward strand.
GCACCGGTTTTAGCTTTGCTCTTTTGGGTCTTACAATCTGATAACTATTGTAGATGTTGATTACAGCACTTTCACACATGCATTTAACTTTACTAAAAAAAAACAAAAAAACAATGTCCTATTTATTTTATAAAAAAAAAAGGGGACCCAGTTTACTTCTTTAGCATCACAGATATGTCTAGAGAGATGTAATCTGGGTAACGGTCAAAGCTTTTCATAAAAATACACTGAACGAGATCTTCTAACTATCCCACCTAAAACAAAAAATAGGTTAATGTGGTCTCTAAAGACTAACTCTAAATGTTAAAATGGAAACTGTGTTAGTTTCGCTCCTAAAACTCATTCTTGCTCATTTTGTGCTCCCAGCCGTTTTGAACTGACCCACATTATATCTCGCACTGACCGGGATTGTATTTCACTACTCGCGCGTCTTGTTTCTCTCGATCTCCTCTGCTCGACCTGACCTGACTTGTGGGCTATGTTCAAGAGTAAGTAGAGTTGCAGAATTTTACTGAGTAATAAACATGAGGAAGATGTGACGCACATGTCATGGCTTCTAGGAGGTCACATGTTCTTTTGACTTTACAGCTGGGAACTATGAGTATCATGTTATCTGTGAACGTGTATTATTTTATGTTTGATTCAGCTTGTAGTTTTAGTGGTGAAAGATGTACTTAGAGTCTGTACTTATGTAAAAATATTACTAGTAGTAAATAAAAGATCTCAAAAGGTTACTTAAGGTACAGTGTAGAAATTTTATCAGTAAAAGTATGAAAAGTAATAGTAGTTTTGTACAAATTATATTACATAGGGGTACTCTAATCTGTTATAGTATCATGTTAACAAATATTTAGTATGTAAAGTATGGGAAAAGTATGTACGATTTAACTTAATTACAGTACTTAAGTAAATGTAAATTAAAACTGCAAGCAGTGATATGCGGGTCCTTGCAACTTCACGTCGAGGATCCAGCGGGTCGGGGCCGCCAGCTCCCCGACGTGCAACACGCGAGGGTCGGCATATTTCCGCTTGCAGTTTTATTTTTTTTTCTCGATCTTGTTCCTTATTCTTCTTCTTTTTTTTTTTTTTTTTTTTTTAAAGGCTTATTTTGGCAGCTTTAATATCTTCAAAAACTCATGAGAGTTGGTGCCTGACTCAAGTTTCATGAGGTTTGGAGCATCGTTTGACCTTAAACATCAACTTCTTGTGTCATGGTGAAACATCAAACTTAGCTGCATACTATACTATATACTCTATACTCTACAAAAATGAATTTTGGGTCACTTTTTGGAAGACATGCCTGACGACTGCATGACTTTTCTTTGAATATTTTGAACGACATACTTGGGATATTTTGGATGAGTTTTCATGACTTTTTGGAGTATGACCTTTTTCTGAACTGACATGCAGGCCTCAAGTTACTTCTTACTGTGAGGCAACTGCTCTAACACCACTGAGTCATACTATATGTCCGAAATATGAAAAAGAAAAAGACACTTTTGGACTTCTATTTTTTTGTTTTGTATTGTTGTTGACCTTTGGTTTGGTATTAGTATGACTACACGTACAAACCAGTGTGGCTTACTCTTAGAGAGACTCACCTTAGGAGATCTTGGACTCCGTGAACCATGTGGCTTACCTTTAGAGGGATTTGCTCTCTGTGAACCGTGTGGCTTATTAAGGGGACTCGCCCTCAGTGAATCATGTGTGTTACCTTGGCGGGGCTGGAACTCGTGTCTTCATGAGGACGTTTCCAGCTCAGAGTCGGTGTCGTAGGCCGCTGGACTATCTAGCAGGAGGACGGATAGCGGCAGGAGAAAGTGGTTCACGGAGTTCACGCAGAGCTATACATTACAGGAAGATATTTAATATCACTGCAGACCCCCTTGAAAACATGTATATCTACTATCCAAAGAATGTCTGTGGCAATTTTGGTCGCATTTGAATGAATATTTGATCTGATTTGAAGATCTGTCACAATGCAGCCCATCACCTGTGAACATTGGTGGCGCAGTGATTAGCACTGTTGCCTCTCAGTAAAAGGTTTGGCAGTTCGATTCCTCCTTCTGTAATGAATCTGTTTAGGGGGCGCTAATGAGCCATTTGGCCACGCCCACTCGCAACTCCACTAAAATACAAAAAAATTTCGCCGGGAGAGACGGTTGTACCAACTTTCATGAGTTTTTGAATATGATAAAGCCTCCAAAAATGCAGTTGTTTACGGAGAATCATAATAATCGCTTGGATAACAATAGGGCTTTCGCACCATCTGTGCTCGGGCCCTAATTAAATTAAATTTGAACGCCAGAATAATCTCACAGCAGGTACTTGATTACAGGATATGAACAGAATAACTTTGTATGTATTTATGACTCTTTATTTTACACAAAACATTGCTGCGTTCAAATGGGGTCATATTTACCGTTTACAAGAGAAGAATTTTTATGATTAATTTTAGTCATGTAGAGTTTTTCTACATAACTTCGATAAGAGCCTACGTCTGAGGAAAAATATTGATCTCACCTTTTCCTCGGTGCCGTTGCATTTCCTGAATAACGTTATTTAGCTTGCTAAATTGGAAACTGTGGCTTCTAGACGCTTTCCACGTTGCCAAGCAACTGTGTTCCTACAACTCAACAACTTTAACGCCAAGCATACGGTGCATGCGACTTCCCATGTCGTAACCACGAGCTCAACAGTTCCATTTGAACGCAGCACGAATCTTGAAATGATTCTAAAAATGATTTACACCAAGTAAAAAAAAAATATTTGTGAAGTAAATCAGAACTCATGCTGTGGAGGTGTAGTCAGGTACTCTGTCTTCTGCATTTGTATATTTCATCACGAGTAGTTTATTGCAGAGTTTTAGCGTAATTGACAAGCCAAATGTTGTTGTTTTTAAAAAAAAATTATTTTAGCAGAGTGTGAATGCCTGTTCTTCGTGTGCAGCGTAATCAAACATGTTCTCTCCAGGTGTGTTTGATATCCCTCCTTAAGTCAATCCAATCAAGGTCATGATGAGCACCAGCTGTGTGAAATCTTTGACCAGCTGTACTGATGGAGCATGCAGTTGTTGTCTTCTTCTGGCCTGGTAAGGTTTTAAAGCTAGTTTTCAAAACTTCTTTGACTAACTAACCGTAGACGCGTTTGCCTGCGGGATGTGTCGTACATTAGTTGTAATACTCCCGTTGTGCGGTGCGTCCGGCACCATTCATGTTTGGCAGTTTGTTAAACATAGCCCTGGAGGCGCATTGTGCTTCTGTCGGTTCAGCGCGTGACATAAAAAATGTATTTGATTCGGATGTTTCTGCTTTACACCCGAGTCTTGGATTAGATTAGCCTGTGTGTTAATGCGGAGAAGAAACACGGCCTCGGCGCAAGAGGCTTTTGTTTTCATTTCAACAAATTATGCCGGTGTCACCGGTTTGTTGATGCGCGTGTTGCACGATGAGGATACATGTGGCGCTTGGCTGTAAATTGAGGCATTGAACATGCGCAGTATCGTCTTCAACATAGCGGGGGGTTGACATGCTGAAGTACTTTAGAGTGGATTGCAGACTGTAGATAGCTACGAGGAGCAAAGAAATCATAAAAATGTCACGTAATTGCTGCCACGATTTTGTCATATACAAATAGATTTAAACAGAGAGAAAATGTTTCCTGACAGTAGAGAATAAGGAACGACTGATGAATGATGGAGAGATGGTTTATCATGTGATGAAGTTATTTATTATTTCTGCGCCTGCTTATCTCCTTGTGCCTGAATGCCTTTCATCTCACAGTGGGTCCATCTGCCCCCTCTTTCTCCTCTCACTCACTTCCTATCTCCCATCTCTCAAGAGCTGTGGTAGGGCTGAGCATCTCCAAGGCAGAGGAATGTGATGCTACCACACACACACACACACACACACACACACACACACACACACACACACACAGACACAGCGGCAGCGCTGTGTGTGTTGTCACTTCACCTTGTTAACGTAATTCAGAGCATGATCTGCTCCCTGCCGGCCTCAGAGACATCCTGTAGTGGAAATAACTGTGCTAGTGTTACTTACATGACATGTGGACTTTACACTCTGTATATTGTTTCATGCCCTTGTGTTACAGTAAGTACAAATTATTTAGTTTTATATGTTTTTACAGGCCCTCACTTCCTCTTCGAAACACTTCATAAAAAGAGAACGAGATGACCAGCTGGTCTGCATTCCTGTTCTGCGGGTCAGAGGGTCGGTCTCAAACCGTTCATTCATACATATGACGTATAGAAGGTCTGGATGGATCCACATTGTGTTTGTCTGGCCAGTGTGTTAACTGTGGGACACACTGGAGGCTGTTTTTTTTTTTTTTTTGTTAAAACAGCCATAGAGGTGTCTGTAATGAGTAAAAGTTGCAGGTTATGTACAAATGAAGCGGTCAGAGTAGAGTAGCTGTATCTCTGTGCCAAAGGTAATAGACTAGCAGCAGGCTGTGATCACACTGGACATGATTTCACACAGTTATTTACAATAACTGACACAAGATCGCCCCGTATCAGAGAGAGATACCAGCATTACACTTCACTTTATGAATGTGAGGAGGAGTGGAACATGTGCTAAAGGCTGGACCATAGCACTTTCTTTTTGTTTTTCATTTTCTCATACAAAAGACGTGGACTTTGTTGGGTTGAGAGTCGCCTCGCAGCAACAAAATGGCATGTAAACTAACCATAAACCCATTGTTTGTTACTCGTTATGCTGCTCCTAAATCAAATAATAACATACAGTGGGGAATAAACTTAATTGTTTTCATAACATAATATGCACTAGATGGACCACTGCCTTTAACCCCTGATCATTTGAACTTTTTCCTTACATAATCTTGCTATGTATTTTTAAATTGTTTTTATTTGTGTGTATGGCGATGAGTAAGATTCATCTCTTGTGGTAAAAATGAGCTGTTTAAAAAAATGACTTGAATGTGGCTACACATTATATAATGCTTTAAATCCGTCAGCAATGCAGTAAATGAGACAGAAGTCAAAATTAAAATGTCTATAAGAGCATTTCATGTTGTTGAAGGAGGTTTATATGTAGTCTGAGAGGAACTGCTGCTTTAAAGGGCAAATAAGGGTCAAGAAACACTAAAGAGCCCAACACTTGATGGATTCTTTTAGTTTGGGTGGGAGTCTCCTCTACAGATCGGTCTGATTAATCATTTTAGAGATGACATTACAGCACAGCCTCTGATGGAAATAATCCTATTTGAACAGTTTACATATTTAACTTTCAGAACCAGAAACAGGAAACTGGGTTTTTAAGCAGATTGCTGATGTGTTTGGTTGGAAAGAAGGGTTATATAAAATGCTTAACACTACAAGAACCATAAAAGGAGGTTAGCAAAAACTTAAAATGTGCAATAGACAAAAATGACAAAATTATCTTCTCAAAACTGTATGATTGCGTGAACTGTGTGTCTTGTGTGTTTAGGAGTGTTGGAAAAATTACTCAAGAGGCTTTGTTCAAAATCAAATACATTGGATATTTATTCTTGCAAGAAGGAGCAACTACATGAGAGGTGTCCAGCATTGCTTAACGTCACTCCTCTGTAGGGCAGCTTTTATAGTGTGACAAACAGTTGACAGTCACTCCCATTCCCTTTGTATCTGCTTTCGTATGGTAATACTGAGTTGGTTGTAGGTCACAAGATAAGGACACAAGGGAGTCGTCAATTAGATGCGGAAAGTAAAACAAAAGGAATCACTTGCAAATAAGACGGACAACATAAGAGACGTTTTCGGAGCCTATTTGACAAGAGACTTTCCGGAGCCACAATGCAAACAAGAGGAAGAGACAAATCTTTTTTTCCATCAAGGAGTTTACATTTTCTATCTTCCAGTTTAAATACATGTTTTTTACTTTTTAAGATCTAAAACTAGAATAGAATCAAAGCTTTAACAGTGAACTGACAGGTGCATATGATTTAATTTCACCTTGACAAGCTTATTATTCATTCAAATAAAATTGTACTGATAACGAGTTTGGCTGGGGTCGATACGCTCTGTTTGTGTTTGTTCAGATAGGCGATCTCAGCTTGATGAAATCATTGTTAAAATATTTATGACTTGGGGTGAGGCATTAAATGCTGTCCCACGATAAAGGGATAAAATTCACAAAGATTACATCACTTCAAAGCTTCTGCTTTTTTCTTCCTTCCTCCTTATTTCTATCTCTCTGTAACAAATCTTATTGTCTTCTCATCCATTTGTCTTTGTTAGTCACCAACAAGCATCACTTTGTCGACGGGCCGCTCCTCTTCCAGTTCAGGATGAACTTCCGGCGACGGCGGCGATTGATCGAACTCCTTCATGAGCGTGGCCGCAGCATCCCTGAGAGCCACGACAGCCCCTTCTGTCTCCGCAAACAAAACTCAGACGGAGGCAACACCAGCTTCCTCTCAGGTAGACACTGAAACATATCACACTTTATGTTCTCTAAAAAAAAGCTGAGGTTACGCGTCCGTCAATTTAAACCTGATAGATAATTAACAAAGCTGACACAATGAGCCAAGTACTCTATCCAACAAAAAATAATCATCTTCCTTCCAGTAATCTTTCAAGCAAATATTGCAAATATAATTGCCAAACATTTGCGGATTCCTGCTCCTTCTGAGATGAGGATGGTATTATGGGATCTGGAAAGTTGTGATGGTAAAACCATCATTGTGGCGACCTGCTCACATGTTTATCGAAGCAGGCGTCTTATTATAAAGTTTAAATATTGTCCCTGGTTATTGGATTCTGTGACATATTTATCCCCTTTGCCTTATCTTCAGTTGACACGCATACCCAAATACACACAATAACTGACGGCCTTGGTGGTGTCTGCCATATAAAGATAACAGAGCAGTCCTGTTTGTGTTGCTAGGCAGAAGCATGAGTTTCATCACATCTCAAAAATAAGTTGTCAAGTCATCTAGTTATGTTCTTAATGTTATTAATCACACAATTTCCACAGAATGATTTGCAGTGTGATTGTAAACTAGTTGGACAAGGGTTCTAAATTTCTGCTGTAATTCATAATATAGAACAGATTTTAAATGCTTGATGCAGAATCTGTTTCTTTGTCTATAGGCAGCTTTTGTTTTAGATATATATTTAGAGATCTTTTTTTATATATATATATATGCTACTACTGGAGGTATTGATGTTTCTCTACCACTCTTTTAAAATAAATTACCTAGTTTATTCTAACATATGTGTATTTTAATGAGCTGTTATTTTGAATATTAATGATGTGAAAGAGTCTTTGTGATGCTGTACTGGTGTGCACATCGACCTCCAGGTAGAGAAGCTAAATTAATAAACTGTGAAAATGAATTCTAGTCTATACACTGCTGTTTTCCCCTCTGGCTCCTTCTCGTTCTGCTGGCTCTCTTGTCATCTAACATCTCAGTTTGTGTGTCTATCTGTCTCAGTTAGTCCCACCAAAGAGATAAAGGTGGTGGTCGGAGTTCGTCGGAGCAGTATGAGCAGCAGCTGTGGCAGCAGCGGCTATTACAGCAGCAGTCCGACGCTCAGCAGCAGTCCACCTGTCCTCTTTAACCCGAAATCTGGTAGGATAACATGGATTCAGAGTGTGCTTTGTGAAGAGCTGTGCAGCTCTTAAATGTAATTCGAGAGATATAAAAAGTTGTTTTCATGTACCTTTTCTGAGTTCAAGTGTCGGCTTTTCTAAAGCTGTTATGTTCAGTTCATTTTTTATAATTAGTCGTTACATAAAATCTGCAATAGACAATAGAAACCAATGCATACAGATCTCCTCCAGCCTCCTCATAACTAATTGGGATAACTGGGCATGGTTCTGAACTGGAAGTTAATTGATCGATGTTTTGTGTACATACTGACAGACCGATGGCAAATGACTTAAACCACCTTCTGCCATTCATTCCATCAAAAACTGTGAATTGGCTTGACTTTTTTCTTTTTGTGGACTTGTAACTAACAAATGCAGAAGAGAGCGGCTAAATGACCTCATGTATACATGCATGTACTGCAAACAGCGTCATAAGCATGTATATCATTTGGAGATGGACTGCTTTAACTTCCGAGAGCCGACTTGAATGAATGAGTGCCCCATTCAAGCCTTGTGTGTGTGTGTGTACGTTTTCTGCTTTGTGTCTTTACTACTGTGCGGTTTCCTTAGACGTGTCGAATCCAATTAAAGTCCTTGACAGAAGTCTCTTTGTACGAGAGGAACCACTCAACATGGGCAGTGACACACACGATACACAATGAACAGGAAAAGGAAGGCACACACACACAGACAGTGAGGGTATTTCCCCTGTGCTTTAACATTAGTAATTGTACGGATGGCATGATAAGAAGATGCAGAGTCCAAAAATATAAGACATTCACAGTCGATAATACAAATGAGACAAAGAAGATGAGCTTGTGTGCGATATAATTTGTTTTATGCTTTCATGAAGTGAGAAAGATTAAAAGAAACGTTTTTGGCTTCTAATATGAGCCGGAAACAACAGATAAATGTAGTAGTAAAAATAAGTTGTTGTGCACTGTATATCTCATGAGATCAGGATTCCAGAGAGATTATGAAAATGTCTAAATTAAGAAGATAAAAACTCTGGCTCACTTTCCTTCCTCTTAATCAGATTAAAATGAAGCGCTACATAGGTCACAAGTGATTTGTCAAATACACAAATATTGCACAGTACACACAGGTCGCAGGCTTTACGAGGAACGTTCTCTCAGGTTTGCAATTGATTTTAGCATTTAAAGATTTTGTTCTGTTGTACATGTTCTCTTTATGTTTCATCTTACAGCTGTTGAATTATAAATTCTCAGGCTGAAATATGCAGTGTACATTTTTGTTTCATCAAATCTCAATTACTGCTCAAACTTTGTGGAACTGCACATGTGCACAAGCCTGTTTTCCACTAGTACACTTACCCATTGATCAACATACTGTAAGCTAATTTGAAATTGTCCTAAAGAAGCACATGTTCACCATAATATCTGGTGAAATTGTCCCTTATGGCCATTACATACTGCTGTTTTAATTAATTAATTAATTAATTCATCACAAATCATAAACAACATTGCAATCATCAAACCTCAAGCCAGAAAGTTAATCAGTCATAAATTAATTAACAAAGTTCTTCACTTTTAAGGAGAAAGAACAGAACAAACAGGAATTAAGTAATCAAAAGGCAGGTTGAATGATAAGAATGCATTGAACAAATAAGATAAAAATCTAAAAAGCATAAAAATATCTTCTTCAATGTAACTTCTAAACTCAAGCTCTCTTCAGACATCTCACCCGCAGCTCTCTAGTTTTCAAATTTTCAGTCATTTGTCATAAAGAATTTGAAATTGTTTTCGTGACACAAAAGTCCAGTTAGTGTGTGTGTAGAGTCATGTCGAAGGGTGTAATGGTTAAGGGAAGTTAGAGGAGGGGAAGGAAAGCTATACTGTTTCAGAAAGCAGTGTGCCTCTAGACCTTGTTAGCATGTGACCATCATTCACAATTTCTACACACACAGAAGTGGCACCATGTCATGGTAGCAAGTAACATTTTGTGTTATGTTGGTGTGTTTTTCTTAACAGTCCTGAAAAGACAAGTGAGTCCAGAGGAGCTGCAGACACCAGGAGGACCTTTTATAAAGAAGACATTCACTGTAGGACACACACACACACACACACACACACACACACACACACACACACACACACACACACACACACACACATTTCTGCACTTTTTCTCAGATGAGTGTGATCAACACATGGTGCCAAATAAGTATTGCATATGACATGATTGTAAGCACAAAGATCCACCTCTTCAAATCCTAAGCATGTGATTAAAAGCAGCGTGATATTATATCAACATTTCATCTGTTGCTGTTGTTCCTCAGATTATGGGAGATGCTGTGGGCTGGGGCTTTGTGGTGCGAGGCAGCAAACCCTGTCACATCCAGGCTGTGGACCCTGGTGGACCAGCAGCTGCTGCTGGTATGAAGGTAAGACTGAGAGAGATGCACGGAATCCTGAAAGCGCTGTGAAGCCCGGTGGGCTTCGTCTATCTGTCAATCTATGAAGGCGAGAGATAAACAAAAGAAATAAGGGTACATGTCAGCACATGTAGTGTAAGTAGATTGATGTTATCTTGATGGTTGGTAAGAGGGAAACAGCAGTTACATAGATTAGGTAAGCACAGAGGATACAACAGAGTTACAGAGGTAGAGTGAAGCAGAAATCCTGCTTCTTTGTGTGGATGCAAAAGACAACACAGCATGCAAAGAGCTTCAGGTTGGGATATGCGTATGAAACATTTAAAATGAAAACAAATTACAGGTTGACTCTTTCAACCTGTCTTCTCCTTTACCAAACAGTTACCTACATTTCAGAAACATGTCCGCCTGCTTCCAAACAATGGATAATAAGGTATTGCAGTTTTACCTGAATGAAAAGTGACTTGCTTACAGTCTGTTGGATGCATCACTATTGAAGACATTTTTATGTGATGTAATTACTCCCTCCATGACTGTTGACCTACAATGCAATATGATGAGTGGAGAGGGGAGACTTTATTTAATTCTGATAGCATGAAACCTGATGTTGGCATCTCTGCACTTTACCAGTAGTGATTTCAACCTTGATGTTTTTATTTATTTAGAGAGGACTCTTCCTTTACATTTGTAAGCTGTTTAAGAGGAGAAGAATGGAAGAGAGGAATTTAAAAAGAATAGAAAGAAGGGTTCAGGTCAGGGATACTCCCTGTAGCTTCAGCCTGGCATGAGGAGGAGGGTGAGGAGTAAAGAGGAGCTGTACGCACAGAAAAAAATGTTGTTGAGGGAAAAAGAAAACAGGGTAATGGTGGCTCTGCTGCCACAGCTGTGGCAGCAAGGAATCCTGGGAATGCAGAGCACTTTAACCACAACATGGAGAGGGAGGTGAGGAGAGGACGGCTGAATGAAAGAAGCAGTGGGAGCTAGAAAAAGAAGCAGAGAATCATGTTACTTGGAGCAGAAACTGGGTAGAGATGATATAATATTAAGAACATAATTTGAACTCCAGGTTGAAAATGTTATGAAAACAACTTTTGAAAAAAAAAATCTGGAAATCTTGTACATTGTGAGGCCATTTTAAATGATATGGTGAGCACATTTCTGCAGGTGCTGAGAAAACTGGCTTAATATAGTCTTTTTAAAGTGTCTCACAGTATTTTAGGTTTTTCTCCAAAACTGAGGTTACAGGGTTTTATGTAATGTTTGGATTAAATCGGGAAATTACTGCAGAACTGCTGCCGTTCTCTCATAATGGCAGCTAAATTTAAATCTAGTAGAGGAAAGGAGGGATGTTGGAGAGAAGAAAACACGAGCTGAAGAGTGTAGAAAAAGAGGAAGGAGACAGATGTAGAGGAGCTTAAGTGTTACCAGTGGAAGAGGAAATGAACAGTGGAAATTATATCACTTCTGCTTTGGTTACTGCTGGTTACCGTTTATTACCATGGAAACACGTATCATGGTTCAAGTTTGTCATAAAGGTGTCCATGCTCATAAAATGTGTGTTTTTATGTCTTTGCTTGTGATTTGTTCTTTTGAACTAAAAAAAACTGATTGACTTACATGTGCATTGTGAGGATATAACATGATTGTTGATGTACTGAGTAAAGTTTATAAGAACCAAGCCAAAACCAGAATATCATGTTGGATATAGTGCCTGATTTTAATCCTATCATCAGTGTAGATAAGATTATTAGTCCACAGCAGGGTGTGCCACAGTGAGGAGTTAATTACACTCCTTGCATTTCCTAGTGGACTACTCCCCTTCCACCTCACCCAAGTAGTTTTATTGTTTCGTAATAATGAGGCAGGAACACAATCCTTGAGAGGGGTTGCCATGCTGTGATGTGTTGGCACTACAGTCCAGGCAAAAGGCCAAAGGAGAAATGTACTCTGACTGAACTCAGATTGGAGGTAGTAAAAAGCACCACCGGGCTCTTTTCTCATCATATACACATCCTCTTAAACGCTGTCTGTCCTTTTCCATCACACACAGACACACATCAGCATTGTCCTGACCATAATGGACCAGAGCACTTATGTAACTGTGCAATACATCGCTCTTAGAGCAGCTTCTAATGCACTTTTAACGCAGCAGGTAGAGCCGGGTGTCTATTTGTCTCGCTTTGGGTCCATTTGTGCTTCCTGGGCTGTGCTGTTTGTGTCCACACCATTAAGTATGTGTGTGTACAGAACAGTGTGTTCTGGTGTCTTATTTGTACCATATGGTTATAAGGAGTCTCAATTTACAACTTTTGAACCCTTAAATTGAACATTTTGAAGAATCAGGAATTGTAGCAGGTAGTAATCTCCAAATACCCTAAGACATCTAATCATCGAGTAATACATGAAATGTTTGAGATGTAGTATATATCTTGCTGCTGAAGACACACAGTTATGACCAGTTGAGAAAGGCAAGAAAAAAATCTTATAGCGTGACTCTATTTTAAAGGAATAGTTTGACATTTTGGGAAAAGCTCTAATTCACTTGTTCCAACTCTCGTGGAATCTTGTTTTCATTGTGAGGTTGTCAGGCAACCAGTCTACCCCTGAAAGTCACTGCTCCTTCCCAAGAAATCATCCATGTAATTCTCTGGAAAACGGTCAACAACTGTTATTTTTTTACCAATCATTTTATATATTCTTTTAGTTAGTTAGAAAACACTCGTATTTCCCGGACTGATTTTAGAATCAGGCCAAATTAATGCTACGTCAACGTTCATTTTTCCATTCAGTTTGAGGGTGATCATGACACCTGATTAATAATCATTGGTTTGGTTGTTGGATGGTCAGGTTTAAAGTCTTTTCTGTAGTCAGAATTCTCACATGGATACTGTCAAAAGTTCATCATTCACTCTAGAGAGTGTATTTTTTAATATTAATGCATTAGTATTTTACATATTGTGGCTTCTCTCGTCTTGACTGAGCCTGTGCGGTGATACAAAATTTAACTTACTCTCTTTTAAGAGTAGAAGTGCACCAAATAAACCCGGTTTTCTATTTTTGTCAACACTTTGAGGCCACAGTCATCTTGTTGAAATAAACTATTGGAACTCGATTGGGTTTCTATGTTTGATTTAAGAAACCTTGTTGTGATTAGTCGAGTGTGAGCACAAAGCTTGTACATTTTCGCTGTGCAGAAAAACAATTTAAAATGTCTTGGCTGAGTTAACAATGGTCAAGATTGATGCAAAGTTATAGTGTCAGGTTAAGAGATGCCCTGATAAACGCAAGTGTCTGTCACTAATTGAGTGAAGTTGCGCCATTGGTCAGCCAAATGCCACGATTTCCTGTGTCCCTTAAATAAAAAATAAATAAAATGCCATCATTTCAAATTTAAAGTTGTATGGGGTTTCATACATGGTTCAGCCATATACTACGTTTTACCTTGTATTGGCCAGGCTACCTGATTACCTCTGCCTCTAATCTTCATGCTAAGCTAAACTAACCTTGTCCTGGCTCAGGCTTCATACTTATAACTGTATATTCAGCATATACTGACACACTGTCTGCATATAATCTGTACATACTGTACAGTTTTGTTTCTCTGGAGGGACATAAAGTCAAACATGACCTCGGGTCACCTTTCACCTCGTTTTTGTAAAGAATGGTTAACCTTGTATTGAACATAGCTGTAGGTTGAATATCTCCACATGGCCTCTTTACACGTGTTGTTTATTCTCCCTGTACATCCTCTCTTCTTGCCTCTTTGTGTTTCTTTGCTTTTCGTTGTGTGAGAGTGATTTTAACCATCTCAGTGCAAGAAGCCATTCAGTCCAGCTGGGCCTCAGCCAAGCCTAACAACCCCAGAGCCTGAAAGAAGAGAAGCATCAGTGGGAGAGAAAGAGGGGGAGGTGTTGGAGGAGAGTGAAAGAGGTTGAAAGGGAAGGTGGAACAGAGAGAGAAATAAATAGAATTTAAGAAAAAGACTGTGTGTCCAGAACAACATGAAGGAAAGTACTTTGACTTTTCATGAAGTGTGTTATAGACTGAAAAGGTTTGGATTAAAGTGAGTCTGAAATTCCTCTGCAGTGCAGGATTAGTAGTCTGGATTTTGTTTGTCTGTCTCTTTCCTTGTACCACTCTTAATCTCTCTTTCCCCTTATTTCCTCTGCCTATTTTAAGTTTTCCTTCACTAAAATATTTAGGAGTGATGGAAAAACATTTATTTGCAATTGCGGTAAAAAATAATCCGAAATATAACCCACTGTTTGCATGTATTCGTGTTTCTGAGTAACTTCAGTTTGTGTAAGGAACAGGCCGGGTTTAAAAAGCTGCTCCCTGCAAGATGATTCTGTATGCATACTCACATACTTTACCTCTGTAAAAGTTTTTCCTCCATCATCACTCAGTTGTCTGCACCTTTGTTGATTTATAGGCGAAGTAAATATCAGAACAATGTACTTTTGTTCCCTCTTACATGTATTATACTTCTTTACATATTGCAGAGCTTTTGGAAAATTTTAGAGCCAATGAATAAGGAGTCTGAATGTGATTGTGAGTGTGTGTGCAAGTGTGCCACTGTAATAGCTTAAAAAAAGAAAACAAAAATGCAGCATCATGTTGCAAGAACAGTAGCCAAAAGTCAAGATCTCTCTTTTTTTTTTTTTTTTTTTTTTATCTGGAGCTGCAGAGTTGGAGCAGTGGTTAAATAACGATAAGGGAGTCAGGGTTCAGACGTGACAGGGAATGTGTCATGATGTACCTGAGGTTAATTAGATGTTTACTGTTGGAGCTTAGACCGTAGTCACTTACACCTGTGTTACGTTACTGGACATTGTTAGCTGCACTGTGATTTTTTTTTTAAAGGAATACTCATCTATGAGGTTTAAATACAAACTAAAACTTTGAAAATGTGATTCTGAGAAAGATGGCTGCTGTTAATCTGTATATTTGTCCGGCTTTGATAGATGCATTGTGACTAGTAACTAGATTTAATCTCGTACAGCTCAAGTTCTCTCAAAAAAATCAAATCAATACAATCCAGCAACAATATTCAGATTTTAACAGCCCTAAAATGTTTAATAGATTGTAGTGGCGCTGATTAGCCAGACAATTATTTTCTCGATTAATAATATCTCTATAAAATATATATAATTATATTCGAAATTATAATTTTCCACTGCCCTGAGTGATTTATTTAGATTGTTTTATTTAACCAAAATCACAAACCCCAAAAGATTCATGTTACTATCATATTCAGCAAAGAAAACCATTTAATCCTCATCTAATCTGAGAAAGTGGGACCAGAAAATGTTTACGTGTACAGCGATGCTAGAGAAATGACAAACAATTGATGAATTAAAACTGTTCTGGATTAATTTTGTGATTTGATAGATTGCTTATTGCAGCTCCAGATTGTTTACTGTGCTTTTAAGATTTATGTGAGAGAGATGTGGAAAAGTGCAGCACACAGTTCATAAATGATGACAGCATGAAAGCACAGAATGTCTCTATAATCAAGGAAACTGATTTATCAATACATTTTCAAAGAACTACTTCAGCAAATGATTTTAGAGTAAAACACTTCCCTTCTTCATGCTTGCAGGGTGTCGCTGCAGGAGCAAAGTGCTGTTTGCAGCTGTAATCATCTTGGATTGACAGTTTCAGAGCCACCATGTTAAATATAGCTCTGAAACAAAGGAGCAATGGACTTTTCCCACCTCTTATAGTTGATACGAAAAATATTCCTTTATCTCCCACCTCATTTTATGTCTTTGTATACTTCTTGATCCATTCTTGCGTCTCTTTTCATAACTTGTGTGATTGTGGTGAAAGTTGAGAGCCCTACAGCCAAAGCATCAAGCCCCTATCTTGTCCATCTCTTTGCAGGTGTGTCATTTCGTGGTGTCGGTGAACGGACTGAACGTCCTCTGTCACGACTACCGGACGGTCAGCAACCTGATCCTGACTGGACCGAGGACAATCGTCATGGAGGTGATGGAGGAGGTATAAATTTGACGGCTGGGGAGAAACCTCGTAGAACTGTAGTGCAGTAATAACATGGGGACTAGACGGTTTCGTACTTTACCTCAAAACCACACATCAACAGAGAAACATGGATGACGTGAAACGTGACTCACTCGCTCTGTTTCAATATTGTTTGGATAAGGTGGATGACTTAAGGGACAGCGTGTGGTTAAGAATGAAGGAATTCGAGGCGAGTAAATGATTCAATCCTGAGAGAAAACTTTCAGGTCGTTCAGAAGTTTTTGCCTTTTGAATTTAAAGACACATGCACAAAAGATGGAAAGTGCAAGAGTCGCCACTTCTACAGACGGTGATCCGACTGCTTCAGTACACCCACAACGACTTTCAGTCTTAATAAGGACCCACCAGACTTTGTGTTGAGTAGGAAAACTTTATCTGGAATCCGTGGCTGATCACGAGCGATAAAAGGATGTCAGAGGATGTGAAACAAAGTTTTGTCATTAGGACCTGCAGATGAACAACTAAAAGCTGAAACTGTAAAAGTCCGGAAGAGTATTTCATGGACACATTCAGCGACCTCCCCCCCCCCCCCCCCCCCCCCCCCCCAGTTACTTTCGAACTGTACTGAGTTTCATCGCAGATCGACACTGCCCTCTGCTGGGAAGGACAGGAAGACACAAATACAGAAATGACAAAGTCTTTGGTTTCAGGGTGTTTCATTGTTTTTTCCCCCCTCGTTTGGGGAACCAACATGTGAAATCGTCAAAAGACAGATTTATACCCTTGTCGTGTGAAAACATAAAACAACTAAATAGACAGTGCCAAGCTGCTTGGAATTTATTAATGAACGTGATGGAAATGCAGTGATAAACTGCATGTGACATAAACAGGCACAATGTACATAGAAGAGTCACAAAAGACTTAAAGCACAGTGAAGCTTTATACAAAATTTGTTTAGTGGATGAAGTCTCATTAAAACTGAAACAGCACCAAGAAGATCTTAAGGAGTTTCTCAATTGTTTTAAAAGTTATTAATTTTCCTTAACCTCCCCATTAAAGTCTTTGTTTGTTAGACCAGAAACTTCCACAATGACACATGATGTCAGTATTTGTTAGTTTGTTTAAAAGAATAAGAACTAAATAGGTAAACCTTGTCTGTTTTATTTGATCTTGAGATGCTCTCGTTAGGAAATCTTTTTCAGAAGTGCTGCATATATTGCTTTAAAAAAAAATAATTAAAAAATGAAACACTACAGGTGTTCCCTAGCAGTCACAATGCCAAATACGTCTGAAACTATCACTGGAGTCATGTTTTACCAACCAGCTGAGTGGAAAACTTAAATTTCAAATTAGCAAAGAAAAGATTATTTTGACTTTTGATATTGGTACGATTGATGTTAGAAGACTATTAAAGAGGAAAATGACTATATGCGCACTTGAACAATTCAATAATTGTTTTTAGCAGCTTTATTTAAAAGCTTTGTTTTTGGAATTAGAAGAATTTGTAGATGTACATACATTTACTGTATATATAACTTGTGGGTTACAATCTGACATCCCTAATTTGAGACTAATGAGGAAGAATAACCTCCTGCTTGCCTCCCATATTCGTCTTTCCTTCATTACCTGTGTTGTGTTAGAGAGTCATATGTGGAGTAATTAGGCGTCCGGTACGATCACAGAAAGCAGGAAATTGTGCGGTGCAATCAAAACTTTGTGGGAATAAAGATATCCAAAGTAAGTGGGAACAAATTGTCATTTTTGTTTTTCACAGAAAAAACAACAACTTCTCTTTCCAAAATCTATGTTTTAAATTTTTTACATTAGAAATACTTTTTGCTGAAAAATACCAATACCCCATTTTTAATGAAAATTGTTGTCAATGCAATGAATAGCAATGGAAAAAGCTCCATTCACTTCTGATGTAAATGTCTAATTGGCTGGATACAACTAGAAGAAATAGAGATTTATTTTCATCATCATTTTAATCATGGCCCTTAAAACAAAATTCTGTCTTAAAAAAAAACTGAAAGTAAATGTGATTAAAGCAGGCTTAAGGTTTAGACAAATGGAATAGCGTCCATATTAACTCTACGTTTATAGACTGTGTCATCATGTTCTTAGACATACAAGCATGTTCAGCTTGGATAAGTGATTCTCATGTTGCACTTTACAGTATGTGTCTGTAATCCTGAGTAACACTTGTTTGTTTCAGACAAAACTACAGTGCTTGTTTCACTGGATATATATTTAGTTTAGTCCTGACGTGAAATTATTTCAGAAAAATTTAACAGATGCAGTAAACTGAACTTTTTCTACTCAAGATGAACATATAGTATATTCTGGAAGTCTTTATTGCCAAACTATAGAATTATTCTGTCCCAATAAACTGCCTCCAGATGTGTCCTCAGTAACTTATTCAGTGGACATTTCTTTGTTTATTTTCTCAGTGTGCTTTGATATTGTAGGCAGTGAGATGCATGGGGGCTGTAAATATGTGTTTATGTAGCTTAATCTTCTAATCCAAAGCATTTCTTCAGTCTATTGATTCGTAGAACTGAGTTATGTGACAAATCATTTCAGATGTAAAGTAGATTTTGGGCGTCAGAAGTCTGATTTTCGGCTCTCACGTAGAATGATTTGGATCTTCTGGTCGGCTCTGCTAAACAATTGCAGCATTTAGTTTCAAGTTGCTGATCTCGATTCTGCTCACGTTACATAGATGATGCCATACAACATACTGTTGATACTGTTCAACTAAAGTTCACGGATACTTTGCTGAAAAGTTAACTAGATGTTTAAATATACTTCAATACTTTTGAGAAAACTAACAAAAATGACTTCTTACAGAAAACACGGATAGAAAAAATTTAATTCTTTACAGGTTTTCATTGGTCGACTGTAGAGATGTTTTAATATCTGAACTCTGTGTTAATTTTTCCTCTGTTTTCATTAATCTCTTTTCACTGTTTGTTCTTTTAACGGTGTGAAAGATTATCTGGGTGAAGGCTTGTCATCCTGATAAAGGACATCTTTGTCTGGTTGCAGTTTGTAAAAGTTACAAACGCTGATGGCGGTCTCGTTTGGTTTTTGGGAACAGAAGTATGCAGAAGTTTTGTGTTGTATTAAAGTCTTGGAGGGGTTCTTTGTGCTGCGTCAGCTGGAAAGGTTTCAGTGATGTTCAACTGACATTGTTTGCCTTAAGACCTTATTTTGCTGCTAATCTCAGATGGTTGTCGCCTTATCTCTCATTCTGTTCCCAGCGCTGGTATCTCTGACGCTGCATTGACGCGCTCGTTGCTCCGGGGGATCGTGCTTCAGTTCTACTGACAATCAGTGTTTTAAGGATGCCACCTTTTAAATAGCACAGCAATGATGTGACAATGTATTTCACCGCCACCTTCTACATTGCAGTCAGTTTTATACTTGGATTTTAATGACTCCTAAGAATTAAAGGGATTCTTTGGCCTCCTGAAGCCGGAGTGAAGGCCCAGACATTTTCAGCAGGTACAGATGTGTGTTTATTTTTCTCCGCTATCCGAGATTGAATGTTGGGTTTCAAGACAATAGAAGCTCACAGCACCAGTCTGTTTTTGACAGAGCAGCTAAAGCTCATTACAATGTTATCATGTATTAAAAAGTTGATTGTGTTTAATAAACAAACTGATTTGACTCTGTGACTTCTGGTTTCATCTCCACGACTGTTAGACCTCTTGTACCTGAGACCAAAATTTCACTTTTTGTTAAATAAATGTCAGTTTTGTAAAGTAATGGCAAATATTTCAATTTAAAAAACACAGCATGTAAAAACCAAACTGCCCTCCACTTAGCTGGTAAGGAAGCTTCAGCAAAGCTCTATTTACTCACTCATTCCTATTTCCTGTGTTTGAAGCAATCAATTTTAATGGATAAAGCTGTTCAACTAAAAGCTAAAAGAAGTTAGCAGAGTGGTACTCTGTAGCGCCAGTGACAGTCAAATGATCTTAATCACATTTACTAAAAGATTAAGCTGACTGGGCACTTTCCACTATCCAAGCACCAACTGCAGTGTGTCAGTGTTTTTGCTTTTTGTGTAAAATTCATGACGGTAATTATTGATTGATCAGTTAAAGGTATGCCAAATATTTTACAGTTTAACTAAGAGCCCTCACAGTTTCTAAATTTAGGTGTTTCTGTAGTTAATGCTCTCTGGGAGACATAGTAGTTTACAGGAGTTATTCTCACATTTTGGATGATATTTTGCAAGGTTAATTCATGAGTGTGTTGACTCACACAAAAGCCAGAATTTTATTCAAATAAAAGTAATAGAAAGATTTGTTCTATTAATAGAAAAAAGTACAGACTTGAACATTTCCAGTATTTTATTTTTTAATATACATGCTTTAGTTGCATTTGTATTACTGTAAGTCTTTCGTGTGTTTTGTCTTTTTAAACAGACCAGTTCAACTTTAATTTGAGATGCAGGTAAAAAACAATTAATCTCAGATTTTCAGTGTCACAGTGTCAGTCACTCATTTTACAATGTGCACCACCTTTTCCCTAGAGACAATAAATTCAAATGAGGCTCCACAAGCAGACACATTGCCACATTTTAAGAGACCGCGAGAACCACAGTCCTCAGGTATGTTAGTGGAAATATTAAAAGGAAATCGGAGAGGGAAAAAAGTAATCAGAAGGTTAATTTATAGCCTAATCTGTTCACAGTGCTGCCTTCATTTAATCTCGTCTCTCTTTTTTAGATGCACTACTACAAGGGTACCACTAGGGGGTAATGTTATACTGTACAATCTATACTGTTACATTTTTAATTTTGTTCTAAAGCTCAATAATCTTTACGGCAAGTTTATGGTTTTTAATTAGGGACACTATAACAACAAAGATTTTATAGAACAGTCCAGCTTTGTCAAATGTCTGGATGTGAATGCAGTCAGCTGTACTGAAGAATATTTGCAGGGTGTGCAGTGTAAATGTCAACGTCTGGTCATTCACATTCAGACCTTTTCTTACCGGCTCCCATCTCATTATTTCTCAAGTGTTTGTGCATCCAGAGTGCATAGATGGAGAATCTTCTGAACTGTCTGACCCGTCTGTGGGTTTTCTGCAGACTGACATTTCTGATCTCACACACATGCAGATCCAGTAAAGTGTGATTATGTAGGTATTTATAGAAAATCTGTCAGTTTGAGTTTGCAGCAAAATGCGATATATATCAAATTGTGCTGCAAGTCTGATAAACATAGCAGATAAATCACTGAATCATTATTTTATGGCTTTGTGAAAAATGTGCACCTTATTTTTACCTATACGGGACAGTTTTGTCATCAACAACACCGCCCCCCCCCCCATACACACACACACACACACACACACACACACACACACACACACACACACACACACACCACCCACCTTTGCTAATCTGACCATCACATATTATTATAATAGACCTTATCACATTAAACCACCACGAACTCTCCTCCCTTTATTCCTCCGTTTATTCATCTGTCCTTTTATTCACATGTTCATTGATTAGCTCACCAACCAACCTTCACATCGCCATCCATTCGTCTACACATCCAATCTGCTGTGTGTATTTCTGGTAAGTGTATAGACTGATACATACACACAGGAAATTAAAAGCCACAAGACAGAAACCTGAAAGCCTGCTGGACTTTGTTTTTGCTTGAGGGAAAGATAAAAAGAGAGAGAGAGAGATCAGGGTTTTAAACATTGAAACCATTTAAACATTTAATCCATCAATTATAAAATGTTTACTTAACAATACAAAGCAATTGACTTTTAAAGTTTGCAATACTATATGTTTATATTTTGAAATCAGTTAGTGTGTCAGAGCAAATGTGTGGCGAGCAATAATGATGTTCTGGAGGAGTGGTGAGCATTTGAATTTGAAAATTTAGCTCTGTTTATGGACCCTCGGAGAGTAATGTGCTGATATGACGTGACGTAGCTCTGTGAATACAGAATCCCTGTCACACTGCCAAAGGTAGCAGTCTAAGTGGGGCCTACGTGCTCCAAAAGCCTGGGATCAAAGTGCTCACTGAATGGCACATGTTCCTGTATAAGATCATATTTAGGTTTGAAAAGCCCAGTTGGTCCAATTAAAGAAGCACCAATACAAGCCAAGATCAAGTAATTAATACATATTAAAAAAAAATCCCTCTCGTCACGAGACATTTCTACTTAACTCTTTTATTTTGGCAGCCAAAATAAGAGAGTTAAGTAGAAATGTCAGGTACACTGAAAGCAGTTAGTTTGGGCTTTAGTTTCACAGACAAGAAAAACACAATTTCTTTCCATTTCTATTGTAACTTTACTCTTTATATTAATGTTGTCTTGATTATGGATACAAGTTTTGAAAATTCTCTTTGGATTTCATCACATCAAACACACAAACCTTCAGACCTGCCATAATGACAAAATTAAAAAAAATAAAATAAAACATACTTTTTTGTTGCATCTGCTGGGATTGTTTGTTGCAAAGATCAAGAAGGTCTTCAGTTTTCTCTGGGATCCATTTTGACATAGTTTTGACATGCACGTGCTGATTATAGCTATTTTACAGGTGTGAAGAGTGTTTTATGGATCCTTTCCCCACTAATTTCCCCTGCTCTCAGTCTGCTATTGCCTGCAGAATACCTTGAGGTTATGACTTGCAAATTTCTCTGAGGCTCAAAATCTGCTGGAAGAAAGACATCTCTCAAAAGACACTACATTTCTTCATATTAAAGATATGGTTTCAGGCTATTATTAAATTTGTATCATGCTTTCTTATGTGATTTGTTACATTATGACAGAATAAATAATGTAGTACCAGGAATATTAACTGGAGCAGTTTAATTAGCTTCTCAAGTGTGACTACTACCTTGATTGAATAAAGGTGATCAGTGTTGTCACTTGTGGGAAATAAGGAACCTTTTGAATATTACCTAGAAAAAAAAAATAAAAATAGACATTTGCACTCTTGGAAAAAAACCTGTTTCTGTGCTAACCCAGACCGATGGACTGAATGCCTTTGAGGCATGATTATAGTGTTTTAAAGTGAATTGTCTCCTGTCCTTCCCTCCCCGCAGGCGAGGAGCTCAGGACAAGTCACGGCGAGCAGAAAATTTGTTAGCCGCCTGCCAAATGCTTCTTGGGCTGTGGCTGCAAGCTCTGTCAATTTGGCTAGCTACTTTGGCAGGAAATCACCTTTTGCTCATACAGCATTTTCTTTTTAAAACTTATTTCTACAAGGAAATGATGGGGCAGGAACATTTTTATACCACATAAGTAATGGAGAAAAGTTATTTTTCAAGCTCTGATTGGGATGCAGGCTGGGAGTGACAGAAATGTCTTTGCTTTGCACCATAATCTTGGAATCTATACCTAAAAAGTTGCTTCATTATTTCCCGCAGCGATTCTGCCTGTATTTCTTTGCTGTTGTCCTCATTCTTTGGCAGGTATAATGTCCATGTTCATAATTTTAGTCTGACATGTTTGCATGCTAATATTTACTAATTAGCTTTAAACTCACATGCTGAAGGTATGATGGCTTATAGTGGCATCTGAAGTGAGCTCAATGTGGAGACAGCTCTGGTCTCTTGAATGCCCAGTGCATGTAAAAGATACCTTTGGTCATGAGTACTTAAACAGCTGCCTGCGGCTTTGAATAGGTTTTAAAATAAATATTGGTATTTTCTTGAATAAATCACCTCCACTCAAGCGATCCACCATGAAAAGTTACATAATGCATCATAACCATAAGAGCTGTCGGGCTAACGTTGCTCTGAGAACGGCAGGCCTGGTACAGATGACAAGCTGGCTAATAACTGTGGCCAGTGGGACTAATCAGAAGGTTGTGGTCACTTCTGTCTGCTGCTGCCCTCATATTAAACTGCTGCTTGTTATTAACACAGAGCTCAAGAGCAGTGTGTGTGTGTGTGTGTGTGTGTGTGTGTGTGTGTGCGTGTATGGCCTTATGTCAACTCTATTTGAACTTGTCCGGGTCTTTAGCGTGAACTTATAACAAATTGTGTTTCTACTGCTGGTTTAAATGCAGTTTATTGTGACAGAGTGATCTGGGTTGTCTGTCAACGTGACAGAGTGCTAAGCCCCACGCCTCGGGTTATCACTGCGTCTTAAAAATGTAGGGCAGGGGGCTTCAGGTGTGTGTGTGTGTGTGTGTGTGTCTGAAATGGAAATAGAGCAGAAAGTGTGGGATGTCTTTGTTAAATGTAATATTAAGTGTTTGTAGAGTGTGTGTGAGATAGAAGTGGGAAAGAATTTTGTTGAAGTGTTGCATTAGTGTTTGCGTGGGTACATGTGTTTGTGCGTGTGCGTGCGCACGCTTGCATGCAGCTGCCGTGCAGAATCAGATAAAAAAGTAAAAATCACATTATTGCAGAAGTTTTTAAATATATTTTCATAACATTTTTGAAGGCATGCAACTTTTTCATATCAATAACAGTGTGAGAGAATTTGCTTCTCTTTCGCTCACTGCTGATTGATACCGTCCAACAAGGCTTCATCCCTCACCCACTTCAAGCTTAAACATGTGTCCTTATAAACACGCGAGTAGGTTCCTGTTTCCTGGGAGAAAATCCTCTGCTGTACAGGAAATAATGCTTTCTCTGTTTGTTAAAGGAACAATGGCGGCTTGTTCCTAACAATTATATTTAGGATAGAGGAAATACAAAAGGCTGTGGTGTCGTTTGATCATTTTTATTATTACAATGTGTCAGCTGAGTACAAACAGGGAATACTAAACACCTGTGGAAAGACTGCTTATTTCCACAGACAACACCAAAATCAAGAAAACAATTGTTGCCAGCATTATTATATTACAGGTTCCTCTCTAAGGTGCTATACAAACATTGGAGGTAAAATATGAAAGAGAAACTGTTTATTTTATAAAAGAAACATTGTTTTGTGCTGATAACACTTCCCTAAGCCTTTGAATGTCAGCCCAAATGTATTTGTCAGAATAGATCAAAAGTTTTGAGTTTTTATCGTGCTGTCTCACCAGTCTCACAGTGCTGCAACCATCATGTTTTACAAATGTGAGATCTGTCGCATATCACCTGCATAGTCACACAGTCACACAGCTGAACTAAACCCACACAGATGTTTCTAATTCCTTAGGTGTATCATGCACTGTTGTTGAAGGTTAAGAATTGTTACACACTTGCTTGTTAAAACTTTTTTTTGTGTCTGCAGAGTTTTGTATGGATGTGATTTATGTTCTTTACTCAGTAACCTTTAAAGTTAAATTTGCCACTAGGAAGGAAGAGTCCCTGCAGTGTTTTGCAGATATTTGTTGCTGTCTTCAAACTTCATGAAGCATCACGGTTGGACCATATGGCGCAGAGCTAAATGACCCAGAGATCAACTCTACTATGTGAGTGATGCATTTATTCAACAGAGCCTCATTTGGGTTGGGCAGCGATGGTGGAAATGTAGACAGAAGGAGGATGAGCAGATTAGAAGTAGTGTGAAAAAGAAAGAGGGATACAATAAAAAAAAAAGAACAGAATAAATGAAAGATAAGATGAACAAATAGAGAACATCAAGAGAAATGAGTGAAAAAGGGACATGCAGGGAGGACAGCAGTTCGGTTCATCCATCGGGCAGGTCTTCAGGTCTGTTGGCCTGTGAATCTATTGAGAGAAGCTGTCAATCAAAACCCACCAGGGACTGCAGCGACTCAGAATATAAAGTTAAATAAAAAAAATGATTCCCCATTATTGTTGGTGTAAATCACAGTTTCAGCTGTGCACATTTTAGCTGAGCTTAATTGGTTTTTAATGCTGTCTAATTTAGTATCTGCAACTGATTTCTTATATTTCTTCAATACTAAATTATTCACAACAGAGTTCCACAGATAACAAGATCATTTCATGTACAGTAATTTGCCGTTGTTCCACCACTCCTTAGACTACAGACATTAGTGTAAATCTGAAGTCCTAAATGTGATTTATATTGTGACCTCCAGCTCTACCACCACAGCAGCAGCTCTATGAGGCTGTGGTGCCGTGAGCTAAATGCTAACATCAACAGGCTAACAAGCTCACAATAGCAATTCTTTTTCTGTTTCGCAGGAATAATGTTCATCATGTCCATCATCTTGGTCTAACATATTAGTATGAAGACATCTGCTAACTTAAACAGTAGGTTCGGCTGTTTGCACAACCGAGGCTAATGGGATGGAACAGAGATGGTGGAGAGGAAGTTTAAGAATTGTCTTATTAAGAATTAAAAGGAATAACCAAAGTTATTACAGTTGATCCTGAGGCTGATGTAAATGTGTGTACTCTTAGTCACATGTCATGTAAATTGTTGACTTTTTTTTACATCTGACCTACAGATAAATACTCAAACAATACATAGCAGCAACATATTAAGAAAAAATTAAAGATTTTTTTCATCATTTATTCAACAACAACAAAAAAAACAACCAGTTGTTTTAAAAGAAAGCATACCTTTGGCATCAGAGGCTAGTTGTTCCCCAAAGCAGAAATATCTTATTAATAGAATAAACTGAATTCACTAGATGACAGATATTTTTAATCTATTACTGATCAAAATTTACTGACGTAGTAGTTTTATAATAACTGTCTATAATTTGTCATAGCTGTGCACTAAACAGGGGAGGAGAGCCAAAATGAGAAAGGAAATACTTGATCACATAAAAACATAATTATGAGCAACATTACATTTATCGTTCCAGAGGTAGAGCTGATCATTTATCTTAATACAGATTTGAGGTCACAACTTCCAACCCTAATTGTGTACACTCACTGTGGAGTGGTGTCTACATGGCTGTATTTGTTTGGTGTGTGGTCTGCTGCAAACGGGCAACAGATGAAGGGAAAGTGGACGACAGAAGGACAGGAAGGGAGGAAGAGGCTGAAGGAAAAAAAATATGAGGAGTGAGGGAGGGAGGGAGGAGGAGGAGGGAGAATCCTTATCCAGCTGATTATAGTGCTCATGGCATCTGGACAGTTGTTTGGCTAAAGTGTGCATTTGTGTGTGCATTTGTGTGTGCGTGTGTGTGTGTGTGTGTGTGTGCGTGTGTGTGTGTGTGTGCGTGTGCGCGCGTGTGTGTGTGTGTGTGTGTGTGTGCGTGCGCTCCAGGGACACACCTGGAGTGTTGCTATTCAGTGATTCAACTCAGTCTGCCACTGGCACATTTCACCAGTCTCTTGTTTCCCATGACACCCCGCCCCCCGAGGCAAGTCACACAGTGTCTTGAACAGCAGAGGAGCACAATGTATAAACAGGATTGTAAAGTGAACTCGGATCTTTTTTTCTCAGCTCAAAGGAAAGACTGCTGGTGTTGACCCATCCATTGAAATGCTTACTTTAGTTAAAGGGAAGTGTTCTGCATTTTGGGAAATTCTGCTTAATCATCAAGATTAAATGAGTGACACCATGTTCACACCTATATGAACAACAGCTGGTTAGCATAAAACCTGGACACAGCTGGTCTCGCTAACAACCCAACATAAAATCACAACTTGTCAAATTTTATACTTAAAGTTCTTTTTACATTTTTTTTTTTTTTCTTTTTTAATCTTTAGACAGAGCCAGTCTATCTTCATGCTAAACTAAGCTATATATCCTGGCTGTGGTTTTTATTTTCAACAGATAATGGCATCAGTCCTTCTCATCTCTCAGCAAGAATGTGCTACATTTTGCAACTTCAAGCTATTCATTGAAAAATGTCAGCTCATTTTATCTTCAAATTTTCTGATATATTGGACAACTTAATGGAGGCTACAGCCATAAAACTCCTGCTTTCAATCATCTAGAGCCTGATAGCTTGTTAATGTAACAGGATTCCATAAATCACATATACAACATGTAATTCTTGGACAGCAGTGTCACCAGTAAATATTTTCAGTGATGGAAGAAATATTCAGATCCTATACTCAAGTAAAAGCACAGCAATGTAAAAATACTCCATTACAAGTAAAAGTTCTGCATGACAAATCCTACTGCGGTAAAGAACACAAGTACTGGTTTAGTCCCTCTGACTGATATCTTACCATGTTTGACATTTTTAGATTATCAATAGTGAAGCATGGAGTGGAGCATGTTACTGTTGTAGCTGATGCAGGAGGAGCAAGTTTGAACTACTTTATATACTGTTTTACATCCAGGGACAGCAGATAAATCTGAGGAGTCATCAGATAATTACTGAGAGAGGAAAGAAGAAAAAAGTTCTGATATACAAATCTCTTTTCAGTAATTGGGCCTTATTTTAACCTTTGATTTTTTTGACTGATATTGGATCATTTGCATTTTTTTTTTTAAATGAACCCCTGTGAGAAGTTTAAAGGGAAAAATTCTGGTGGAGCTGTTAACAACTCGTATATCTGAAATATGACCGTGACATTGCTTCTTGTAGGGTGTCAAAAGCCTTACAACGAGCCAAAAAGTTGAAAATCACTGGTTTAATCTTAAACAATATGTTGTATTGTCAAAGCATTGTATCGTCCATTGTGTCAAATCTTTATCTTAAAACTTAAGTTTTGAAATACATGCAGTGGAGTAAAAAGCGGTACTTCTGTAAATTTAGTACTTTCAACCTGTTTATGAACAGCTTTGTCAAATTTAAACATTCAATGGTTAACCCCGAATGAACAAAGTTTAACTGAGCACTCAAAGGCTCACTTTCTGTAGCTTTACTTTGAATAGGCTGAAGTTCATTTAAAAATGTTTGGTTTTGAATACGATTTTCTAAATCTAGCAAATAAAATAACATGACTGCAGTAAATCTCTTGAATCAGAAAAAAGTCGTCGAGTTGTGAAGTTCTCTGTCTTTCAAGATCAAGTCACTAAAAAAAAAAAACTCCCAAAAGGTAGCTTGATTGTTGCTGTGCTGAAAAGAAGTAAAGCAACCCACTGCCATGATAGGTTTCCGGTGATTTCTCAGGTACTTCATGGACAGAAGTCGATCAAAAATGACTTTACATGTGCATTTTTACCAGAGAGAAGAACTGTGAAGTTGAAATGTCCCGTGTGGCTTTAGTCAGATTGTTTCTTTTGAAACTTTGGAGCTGAGGTGAAAACCTGTGTCATTGTGCCTTTAACATCAAAGCTGGGAGAGCAGCGGGGCATGGTCAGGCACCTGCTCCGAGCGCAAAGAGCCATTTTCAGACGGACTTTTTTTTTTTCTACAAGTCAAACTCACACACACACACACACACACACACACACACACACACACACACACACACACACACACACACACACACACGCACACACACACTCACACACACACGCACACACACACACACACACGAGTCTCAGTAATCATTGTGTGGATCCTTTAAAGCCACAGATTACGGATATGTCCTCCACGACAAGTCCCGTCGTGACCGCAGAGGCGCACATAAAGGGCCCCGAGAGGATGAAGCCGATTTGAAACCTGCAGGTTGGCAGCGGAGGATTTTGCGCAGCGCCGCTGGTTCGCGTCTCTCTCTCTCTCTTTCTCTCTGAGATGAACCCGGGCGAAGGAAAGGGTTGGGACAGGGAGGGATAGCCGGAGGGAGGGATGGCCGAATAACGAGGAGAGAAACACCCACTCCGGACTGACCGAATTATATTCGGAGAGAAGGAGTGAGAGAAAGAAAGAGAGAGGGGGAGAAAGAGTAAGAAGAAAGAGACGCGCTTTGGGAGGCAGCAGCAGCAGTCTTTGGTATTCAGAGGATTTCCTTTGGGGATAAAAGGACGCTTTGAATTGATGACTGGAAAGGTGAGAGGCGATTTCATTCATTGTGTGTGTTACCGAGTCGGACTCAGGTGCACGGCGTTGTATTTCTACGCAGTCAGTTAATTTGAATAAATCTGATTTGACCCAAATCTGGCTTAAAAACTTAAATCAAATCAGTCAGCAGCACTTTGAAATGATCAGTGAAGACGCATTTTGGCTGCGGGCAGTGACTCAAACTTGCAGGCTCACATGCAGGTGGATAAATGGTTCAAAACTTTAAAATAAATATTATTTTTATTGGGCTGAAGAACAGGTTCCTCCTAATGAAACATGTAGCTATTTTTTCTCTTTTTTTTCTCCTTAGCTTTTAATTCTCTTTCTCCTTTAATTGACGCGTGTGTACAGGGTCATCTGCGGTCTTCCATGCAATTAATCGCATTCCGTTTTTGCGCAACTGTGTCCCAAACAGCCTTAAAACAAAAGACAATTTAGCGAATAAACTGCTTAATTTTAATGAGGGTGACGCCTTAACTCTGGTTTTCATTAACCAATTGCAAACTTGCCCTTTGGATTGCAAGAAAGAGGACAACACACAAGAGAAACTTTTGCCCCTAATCAGTCATCTTGTGTCATATGGATCACGTGAGATCGGAGACTTCTCTAATCTCCGTTTAGTATTAATTACCTCTCATCTCTCTGTGTGTGTGTGTGTGTATCATTGCATTTTGTGTGTGTGCTTGAGAAAGACAAATTTCTGTTTAATACTTTTCACTACCTTCCTCATGTCTCCTGACTGATCTATAGAGGGAAAAAACAATCCCATTTCCTGGAGTATTTTACACTTATTGATATGCGTTGTCATATTTTTGCTCTTTTGACACTGTCTGAACTGAAGGAGCCAGTCGTTCTTTGAATACCACCGGGTTACCTCCACATCAGTGAGAGATTCAGTCTTGAAGCAACTTTTGTTCCACATGCTGTTTTATTCATACGACTTCAAGAGTGAAATGATAAGATGTCTGTGTGTGTCCATCCTCTGCTTGTAATAATGAGTGGGAGACTGGAAAGGAAGGCAGAGAGGTGGTGAAGGAGAGGATCAGGGGAGGCACAGAGGTGGAGGAGGGAATAAAAAGTGAAGCGTGAAAGGAGGAGAAGAGGCAGCGGAGGAGAAGAGAGGTGCTGTTGTGTTTGCTCCTTTTGGTCGAACAGTGGCATTCATGAAATGTTGCCTCTCTGGGCTGTCAATGAAACTGCTCTCCCCCATGTCTGTCACTTCGCCTGTCCACCATCCTATTTCTCTGTGGCCTTTTGTAATTCTCTTCTCTTCTCTTCTCTTCTCTTCTCTTCTCTTCTCTTCTCTTCTCTTCTCTTCTCTTCTCTTCTCTCGGACAAAGTCCTCCACTGTTTCGCTCCCGGCCTGCCTCTGTGTAGGCGGGAGGCTCTGCCGCTGTTCTGTGGTCGGTCTAGACTGGCAGCCTACTGCTCTGTAATTGTAAAAAAGTGAATCAGGGGATCCTCTGATCTGATTCCCCTCAGACACAGAGAACTGATTCCAGATCTGTGACTTGGAGCTGTGTGGGCAAGGTGGGTCTTGTTGACCCATAGAGTCTCTCTCCAGCTGAATGGAATTCAGTGTTTCTGTCACTGAAATCCCCCTTTCTTTTGACTTGTATCTGCCTTCTTCTATCATTTATGCCCTCATTTTTCCTTCACTTTCTCAACCCGTTTATTTCTCTCTCTATGCAGGTTTAGACTGCTGGTTGTGAGGATGTTGTCAACTGGACAGATCAGGTGGTGTTCGTGGGCTCCACTGGTGTTACTGGCCCTCAGTTCCTATTACCCCAGTAAAGCACAGAGTCAAGGTAAGTACTTTATCTTCTTCTCCAATCATCTCTCTTCTTATTCTACTTCTTATTCCACTTCTACCCCGTCGCCCTCTCTTGCCCTGATTTCACAGGGCCCCTTTATCCACCCTATCCAAGTTTTCTTTGCCTTTAGGTCCTCCATCTTTTTTAAAAACTCCTCTGATCTGATCCCCTTTTTCTACTCTTCTTTCTCCCCTCGAGCCTACCCTCACCTCTTTGACCTCCACTATCTCCACACTCCTCTCCCTTTCCTCACCTGACCTCACTGGTCCACCTCCTCCACCGTTTTCCTACCTCATTCCTCCCTTTGTTATCTCTCTGTTTGACGCGCAGACTCTGTCCAATCAGGTCACATCACACTCATGATCATATCACCTTCATATCATCATGCCAGCATGACAACACTTGCATCCCCGCTGCCGCTGCCACCACGCTTCAGAGGGGTTTTAATAAGTGTGCTGTAACAGTGTGCTTCATGCTGTGATGATTTGCTGTGCAATGTGCTGCACAATATATAACACTCCAGTGGGCTTTGCAATTAACCTCACCTCAGCAGAGCTGATTTAAACTGAGCCTCATCAAAATGTGGGTTGTTGTCTGGTTTGTGCAGTTTGACTCCTAATAAGAAATACACATTTGACTTCCAGTTGAGCACATGTTATTATGTCATTCTGTGGCTATAACAGCAGATTGTGTTAAAATAAAACAGATGTGCGTTTTTCTGAATGACACTCAGATGTTCTGCATCAGATGAATACCTGTTGATGTGGTAATTTTCAGAGCTACAATAGTGGTCCTATTAAGTCATGTGATCAGGTGAGAGGTGAGCATCAGGCGACAGGTGTTGATTGTAGGATGCTTTGACTGAGAAAATTCAGCTTATTCCAACAAATGGATCCACGATCTCTAAGCTGGATCTTACGGCTGCATGTGTGTGTGTGAAAGCTAAAATGTGTGTGAGGGCATGTTGTGCATGAGTTTGTGGGAATGTGCATTTGCCTTTGGCAGCTTGTGCAGAGGGTAGGACCTACTTAAAACTATCTGGATAGCAATCATATGAAAATGACCCAGAGGGACACTTAAACATTTAGCTGACCTTGTGTGTGTGTGTGTGTGTGAGAGCATGCATATGTGAGTGTGTGTGTGTTGTGTGTGTGTGTATGCAGCTCACATTTCTTCCAAGATGTGGAGTTAGAGGAGCAGTGAAGCAGCAGGTCTTGATTAAAGGATCATTACACAGAGTCCCTAATGTTGTTTAAAATTCATAAAGCACATAAAGCACATGTGACATAATCATCAACATGTTTTTACAGCTAAATTAAAAGATTAATTCTGCCATAAAAATGCTTAATTCATTGAATGGTCTTCCTAAGGTTACACGGTGGTTACAAAGGTCAGCTGTTGATTTTAAGTCTTGAAGATTTCTCTTCACTTCTGTGTCACTCCTTCCCTAATTCAGCCCTCACTCTTTCCCCTTTACTCTCTCCCTTCATCCCTCTCGCTTTGTTTATCCTCTGTTATTTTCGCCGTTTGTCCAAGATGTTTTTGCCTGGTTTTGATTGGCAGTTCCATAGGTCACATTTTTCATTGCAGGCAGACATTAATGAGAGGTGAGACAGAGGTGTGACACCATAAATTAGGCTGGGATTTGATCCCAGTGAATCACAGCAGAACATGGATGACCTCCCGGACACTACGGGAGAGTGCCCTGCTCAATCACCTCATTAGGGAGCATGTGATAGCCATTCATTTTTGCCCGATCTGTCCCTGTAAGCTGCAACATCTGGTCACAGGGATTTGAGTTTGAGGATTAGTGTGTTCTACTCATGCAGGATGTTTGTATGTACAGTACAACACAAATGTCTGGATATCGTCTGGAACTCCCACCAAAGGAGGGAGGTTTTTTTTTACTGCAAGAAATATAGCAAATGATCTGGCCAAATAAATATCACTTTAATCCCAAGAATATGACTATATGACTTCATTTACACATAACTTTATCCTCTAAAGCGATCTATTGTCACATGACATGTGTCAAAACGTATTTGTGTGACACTGTACAAGTTGCACTGTAAAGTCGGTAGTGACATTTTGTGAAACCAGCCAACACGGCACGAACTGATTATAATTTAAACAGAATTATTTGTCTTCAATGTTGTCTCCTGCAAAATAAAGGCTCATATAGATGAATACAAATTTTCTTTGATAAATATGCTGAGAAGAAAATACGATTTTTTTACACTTTACTGTAGGAAATGTGACTTTCTTCTCAAGCTTTTTCAGTGTTCACAACAAATAACTTTTTCTGATATCTAACCAAGTTCTGTCATAGTTTGGACTTTGTTTTTGTTCTGTAGTCTTTACTTCAGCTTTGTGTTTCCTGTTTTATTTTGAAATCACTTACCTCTTGTCTGTTTTGTCTTACTTCTTGCCTTGGTGTTTTTTTCCGGCCTGCTGTAGTACTCACCTCTGTCTTATTATCTCATCAGCACTCTGTGTATTTAGCTTTGCTCCATTTTTGTATCAGTTTCTCATGTCCGGCCTTTATGTTTTGACGATACTCTTCGATTTTTGTGTCTCTTTCAGTGTTCCTGTAAGCTTTAATTTTTACACCTGTTATTCACTCTGTTTTTTGACTTTATCTTTTAGTATTCAGTTCAAGGCCAGTTAGTCAGTTCGTTTTTTTGGATTCAGCCTGTTTGGTTAACTTTTCTTTTCCTATTGGCGTGCATTTGGGCCCTTCTTGACTCTGAGATATAACAACTTCTTTGAGCTTTCTTAGACTTCGACATTTATCGAATGTGGATATATGCAGATATATTCATTTTGACTGTTTGTAGATGCTTTCAACATAAGCATACCAGCATTTTTGTGATACCACTTTTAGACAGCAGATGTGCATATGACACGCGTTCACTCAACATGTGATCGACGTGCGTTAGATGAATTCAGCTGCCTCCCACCATCAGCAGTCACTCCAGGCTGTACTTCCAAACACTTCGTTAATAAACCCGCAAATCACACTGGATTGCATTCTCCCTGACAGAAGTTAAATTCACCTCTCTGTCCAAATGTCCGTTGAGATTGTACTTATAGGCACAGCGGTGCTTTGAGTTAAATGTAACATCAACATACAAACATGCTCACAAGCTGATGTTTAGCAGGGAATAATGTATTTACCAAATTCAACAACATAGTGTAGCAGCTGAGGATGAAGGGAATATCATTAGTTTTGCACGTATTTGTTCATAAAGTTGGAGGAAGACAA
The DNA here is from genome assembly GCF_022577435.1 of Embiotoca jacksoni. Classification (NCBI taxonomy): domain Eukaryota; kingdom Metazoa; phylum Chordata; class Actinopteri; family Embiotocidae; genus Embiotoca; species Embiotoca jacksoni. The sequence continues at coordinate 10,970,325 of NW_027185241.1, forward strand.
TTGTCAAGATATTTCAATTTAAATCAAAAATATGAACCTTAAGCGATAGCGAAAAAGTAAGGAGATCACCAGAAACATTTCGATTTCTCCTCTGGGGACCATGAATGTTACAGTCAATATTTCATGTCAAAGCATCCGACAGTTTTTGAGATATTTCACTTGATGAGCGAACACTTGGGCCTGCTGCTAGTGCAAAATACGCCAACGTGTCTAAGTAGAATTTAAGTAGAATTAATGAAGTGGGGAAGATAAATGTCTTCAGAAAATTCCACTGCAATACAGTCAATTGTTTTTGATTGGCCCAACAGACAGATAGCTTCGCCGTTCACTGTCTGGCTTCCCAGCAGTATTTCCCATCAACTATCATTTCTAAGTTTGTTATAATGTACTGTATATGAATCTGATTTTTAGGAGATAAGATTTGGACACAATATACAGTCTGTGGTGCACATGAAGCTCCAGCTGCAGGTCTCTGCTCCTCTGTGTGACCTGTGGGAGCGGCCCTGATACTTGTCTGCAGAAAGGGAGCAGTGTGCAACAGAGTAGATTACTGTTGTTTTTCTCCCTGGCGGTTTCTTCAGCATTAAAAAGTATTGAAGAGGGAAATGTAAATTTTGTTCTCTGCTTCAACAAATAGATGGACGAGAGATGCCAGATGGTGCTGATGGTGGATGTCTGGCACTGTTACATCTGAACTTTCACTTCAGGGAAAAAAAAGCAGTTATTAGTAATGAAGCAGTTATTCATTACACTCAGTCCTGGATTAGGTAGTCATTGTAAAGATGCTAAATGTGTGCTTGGGTTGTTGTTGTTGTTGTTGTTGGTGTGTGTGTGTTCGCATGTGTGATTAAAGCATGCATACTTAATTACTATGATTGATTTTGTTGATCGGCTGACAGCCCAGGTCAATACCGTGCTTCAGGACATATCGCTGCAGATTATGTGCTCCAGAGCACATTTTCAAAGACATTGCAGTTTTTGTGTATGTGTGTGTGTTTGTGTGATAAGTGTGTGTGGTTAGAGGGCAGCCTGGTGAATTAGTATGAGTGAAAGTGTTGGCCAATAATTTCAGTTATAATGAACAGGGAGAGAAGCCAATGATGAGAAATCATTTATTCATAAACAAAAGAGAGGATGAGATGGAACAACCTGTTCTGAATTTAAAAACTGCTAAATTATCCAAACCTCGACTGCTGTCACCTCGCCACTCTACTGCTGTTGATGGTAATCCAGCTTGTCATAATCATCAGCCACTTTAGACTAAATGGAGCATTGAATTTTAGGAGATGTGATGTGCAGGAGGCACACTGATTTTGGCCCATTGTTATTGTTAGAGCATGTCGATAATGTTCTGTGATTGGAAATAAACAAAATGAACTTAATGGGGATATGAGCTGATGAGGAGTTTTGGGAAAAAAAATTAAGGTTCGGCAAGGATCGTACAAACTGTGTAAATGATTTGAGCACAATAGCCCGCGGGATATCCAGTTCACTCTACATCCAATATGCATGCATGTGCATACAGCATGGGCACAAACAGTCAGGTCAAGTGTAAAAAACATGAAATAGAGCATTTTGAAACATAGATGTGTTTCCTAAAATAATAGAGAAGAATAGTGTTTAGAGCAGGGGTGTCAAACTCATTTTAGTTAAGGGGCCACATACTGCCCACTTTGATCTCAAGTGGGCCAGATCAGTAAAATCATAGCATAATAACGCATACATAACGACAATATTTCTCTATGTTTAAATTATTGGTGAATATTTTTGGATGATAAACCCTATTTGAAGGTCTTTCTACAATAAACTAGAAACATAAAGACCAAAAACTCAGACATCAGCCCACTGTTTATCTGCCTGGGCTCTCCTCTGCGGATTCCCTTGCTTTGTGACGCATTTGACGTCAAACGCGTCACAAAGCGAGCAGCGAGCGCTGCTGCCTGTGGCAACGAGCGCTTCTGCTTCCAGAGCAGACATCGCATTTACGCTGTTTTTGAAGCAATTACTGGATTGATTAAAAAAAAATTACAAAACATTTGTACTCATAAACCTCCATATTCTCATAGAAATGCAATTTATGTCTTTCTGTAATTTTCACACTTAGCAAAGTCATCCGGCGGGCCGAGCTAGACCCCCTGGCGGGCCGGATGCGGCCCGCATGTTTGACACCCCTGGTTTAGAGCCTAGTGAATGAGGGTTGACCAGATTTTGTAGTTTTTTTATTGTGTAAATTGTCTGTTTGGATCCTGGTTTCCTGAAATACCTGAGAAAACTAGTAGTGCTTCCTGTTTGGAGTAATATTTAACTTGTTGCTGCATTTTTTTTATTGACTTAAGTCAATGTATCTTTAATGGGGCGAACTTTCGAACACTTGACTGTTCGCCGTGTAGCTTTAAAGACTTTTTCCAACTTGGGTCTAAATTGTGGAGGTTATTTATCAGTTGTGATAAAATGCACAACTTAAAGTAACCGAATCATAACAGATATTTACTATTGAATGGGTAATACTAATATTGTTCAACTTCATTAACTAAAAAGTTTAATTCAATGTGCCCATTTTCTCTCTGTTCGACTACATTTTAGCACTGTTATGCTGTTAATTACTATAGTTTAGATTTTAAATAATGTATTTCATTTATTTAACTACATATTTAACTAACTTACATTTTAGTATTAATGCCAGAACTGTTGGACAAAACTATACAAGTAAGACCCAATTATCCTGTAAACTGAGGGTGTGCCATATTGTATCATTCACAATGATATTGGTGCAATTTTTAATATCATTTAAAAATGTATATTGTGATGATGGTAATATTGTGACTTGTTGAAACAAAGTTTGTCATACTGTTATGTAGCATAGAAGTATGACGTACACTATGTGCGAAACATATGCACAGGAACAACAAGTGCAGGAGTTTGATCCAAAAAGAGCAACTTCATTAGTGTCGAAATGGTTTGGTCACAAAAGACCATGAATACAACACGGTACAATGTTAGTTTTTACTGATTATTTGAAGGCAAACTGTTACCTTAATGCTGACATATAAAACTATAACATTTATCTTTTGTGATATTATTTTAGGCCCCACCTTATTGCCCGCCTCTACTTTAAAGACTAATCTAATATCTTGTCTGTATGTTTCTATATGTATCAGCAATGACCAAAACTGTCTGTTAGAGTAGCAGACTCTAAAATGTAAAAACTGTCCTTCCTGTTTAATGTCAGTCATCTCCTACAGAATTAACCCAGTTGTGTTTTTTATGGTGATATTTTTGTTTAACAGTAGGTTGGCAGGGGTGCAGAATATTATGGTGTCTGGGGATGGATCATGCAACACAATTTTAATATTCAGCCCGTCTTTAAGAGAGATTTGACACACACGCACACGCACACACACACACACACACACACACACACACACACACACACACACACACACACACACACACACACACACACACACACACACTGTAGCAGACAGATGAGTGTTGAGGGAAAAAGGCATCACTTACACAGGTAAGCAATGAAAGGGAGGAAAAAAGGCATTAAGTCACTAAAGCAGGAGTGGAGGGCAGAAGAAGAGAAGATGGGATAAAAGACCAGAAGAGAAGCGAAGATGCGAGGAAGAAGGGCGTTTAAACTCAAGAATAAGAAGAGAAGATGTGATAAGAGAGAGGAGTGTTCCAGGAGAGCAGCAGAGGAGATAAAAAGAGCGGAGAGGTGGAAAGAAAAAGACAGAGTGGATTTGGGTTAAGTGATGTCTCGGTGAACAGAGTAGTTCTTGTACAAACGAAATGCCGACCACACTGAACGGTGCGTGCTGCAGTGCTGAACAGGCATTAAACACATGCGTGCGCACACACACGCACGCACGCACGCACGCACGCACGCACGCACACACACACACACACACACACACACACACACAAGGCCTCATACACACTTCCCCCCATCTCCCTCATGTACAGTATCTTATGGTGACAGCACAAGCCAGCAGTTGTCATCCTTAAATCCTGAGTATAAGTGAAGCGACTGCAGCCTGAATCCTCACAGTGGAGTCAGTACCAGGCTTATCTGGAGAGGGAGGAGGCGGAAACCAAGGAATTAAAAGAGGGAAGAATAAATGAAGGTGAGGATGTGTAGGAGAGAAGATACAGTAAGAGAAAGGGTGGAGGGGGGGGTCGACTAAACATACAGACATACTGTTAGTAGAGAGGAAAGAAAAGACAAAGGCTGGATGAGAGGAAGATAAAGATGATGGGAATGAGAATGAAGAGAGAGGGTAAGTAGGAGGTGGAGAGGGGAGGAAAGAGGGAACTGGCAATGAAAGGAGACACTGGGAAAGCCAGAAAGCTCAGAGAAGACAAAGGAAAGACATGAAGCGAAACATGACCAAAAAAAAAAGAAGTGAGTTGAATAGAGAGACTGTTGAGGAAGAAAGGAGGAACAAATAAGTGATATGAAGAAGAGAAGGGATAGCATGGGAGAGAAGCGGGATGTAAAGAGGCCAAATGATGAGCCAAATCAGGAGACGGAAAGAGGAACCATGCAGAGGAAGTTGAAACAGAGACAAAGACAGATGGGAGGGACGGAGAGGCATGAGATGAAGTGAAGCAGAGGACTGGACAGCGAGTATTTAGTCATTTACCAGGAATCCCCTGCTAGCTTTCACCGCTCCTAATTCTGGGAAGTCATCTTGTCTCAAACTGGGGCATCAAACTGTGCTTGTTTCGCTGTAACCCAGATAATTCCAGTTGGTACTGGGCCTCCAGTTAAAAGTCTTTTCTGGTTCCCTGTTGAGTCAGGAGATTAGTCAAAGTCTGACTTGAAATTAGACCCAATTCAAATTAAGATTCAGCTGCACAAGGAGACAGCGTGTTGAATGTCGTTTTTGAAAGGATTTGTGTAATTCTCACACTGGTGGCATGTCATTTTTTTCATTGAGGCTTCAGTGACTCAGACTATTTACTGGACCTAAATTTGGTCCATATTCATTAATCATTGTTGCTGTCTCTTGTATTGCCTCCAACTTGGAGTTGTGGACATTCATTCACAACATAAAAGAGGCTTGTAGCTGGCTCATTCAAGTTTTACTTACGTTTTTTTTTTTAAACATATATAATTCAGTGGGTGCATGTGTGTTCATTGAAATGCAAAGCAAAGATCAAGATATTCAAGGCAATTTTCATCTGCTTATTAGTACCCTGTCTGCAAACTCAATTCACCTACTATCAAGCACACTAAATTATAGCACAGTAATAATCCACCCAGCTCTATCACACACTTAAATTATTCATAGATTCTTATTGTGTGGTGTAATTATTCCGCTTCATCCTATGCATTTTGAGCATTTGATAGGTAGCATAGTGTGATTACTTAAGAAAAGAAGCAAGCCAAACATAAAACTGTGGAGTGCTGCACTGTGTCTCTGCAAAACGATCAAACAGCATCAGAAGATCTGACGAGGAAAAGTTCAAGAACTTGTTCTCATTTGACAACTTGGGACTGGATTCTGTTTTGATTGGCTTCTTAAAGAGTTGACTTTAGCTTAGGAGGTAACGCCATGACTAAAATTTTAAGGATTTTCAGAAAGATGAAGTTTTGAACCTTTCTACTTCCAGTGATAATTGATTTTATCAGAAAAAAGGTACAAAATTTAAAAAATTCAGGACTGTACACTATATTTTAAGCATGACACCTTATTTATTATCCTAAAAGTAGACTGAATCTACAGTGAATGTAACTGTAAGTGACTCCACTTAACCAGAGTTTTTTGTATAACTAAGAAAAAAGTTAAAAAAAAAAAAAAAAAAAAAAAAAAAAAATCACACTGAGTGTGTAAAGACAACTTGGAAACATCAACATCATCTAACATGTGGTAATTAACTAGGCTGAGCCTTCAATTTATAACTTTTCTGCTTATAATAACACAATTCAGAAGTTCCAGGGCTTTGTGTTTATGGCCTTTTCCATTGAGAAAGATGGATGTCTGTTCTCATCTGCGAGTGAAAATCCCGATCATTACACCTCAGGTTTGTCAACATCATGTCACCTACATTTGTCATGTCTTTCTTCTTCACTCCTGATGCAGTCTTTACATGTCCGCACTCACTACTGTAAATGAAGGACCCGAGTCAGGGTCGGTAAACTGAAAGATGATTTGGGTCAGCAGCTAAAGTGTGAGATCCTTCAAATTTTATTACCTCTTAAAGAGATTCAATGACATTTAACATTTTCTGCAAACGGATAAACTTCCAGTGGGGGAAATTAGTCAAAATATGTCAGGTTGTCTCAACATTTTCCTGACTCAAAAGCTGTTCATATGAGACAAAATTCCCAAGAGCCTATCAATTAAATAGTTGTAAATTTTTTTTTATTTGAATTTAAGTCAAATAATTGAAAAAAAACAAACAAATTAAATCAAGGAAAAAGCTACAATTGATTATAGCTATACTGCGATTCATTCAATTTCTTCATCGACGAGGTACTAAGAAAAATCAATACATCGCATTAATCAATTAATTTGCAACCACATCTACATATCGAGTATTAATCAATTCATTTGCAACCACATCTACATATCGAGTATTATCCTGACCCAAAAAACTGTATGTATGCTGGTCTACTGTATCAAGTGTAATCAATTATACAATAAAATAATCATATCTTTTGAAGGATCCTCAGTTTCATGAGTTTAAAGAGTGCTGACAGCTAAAATGGCTGTAGTAGTAGTGTCATCAGATTTATGGATGACAGCGTCCCCTTCTTTCACAAGCTAACATAGAATAACATAGAAAAATGGTGATATGTGTCGCAGACATAAAGGTCATGTCAGCGACTTTTATTTTCATCTGAGGTGAATTAGTAGTATTCCACATTCAGGTCTTCGCTGTTCTTGCTTTCTGCTTTAGCTGTCTTTTTGTGTGTAGATTAGAAACAGTCAAATTCTCTTCTGCTTCTTTACCACACTGTGATTGGACAAAATGTGCTGTCTGTGTTTGTAAGAAAACACAACATGTACCAACAGACTCATGCGGAGAATGGCTGCTTTCACCGTTTTTTTTGGCCATTGCAGATCTGCTTTCATTGACAGGGGGCTGCAACGTGTAATGAGCTGCTGAGGATGCTAATGTACACCAATTATTTCTCCCTTATCACAGATGGATACACAGTTAAACCTACATACACTGGCACAGACACAAACCCTTGCTTTTTTTTGTATTTTCACTGGTTTGTAAAAATGCATTTATTTTACTTGTCTTTCCTTTGAATGAATCCTGTGAAGAGAATTTGACTGGAAATAGTTTCCTCTAAATCAGTTCCCTTTCAAACCTTTTTCATGCTGTTTTGAGCTGAAGCAAACTGAAGCTGAGCTCCACTCCATGCTGACCTGCTTTATTTGTGGCTCTAATGGTTGAGGGAACTTCAAAATTGAAATTCACTCAGGCCTTTCTGTGTCCTTCTGTCCAACCATTCATTCATTTCCTCTTTAACTCACTTTGAATCACAGCTTTTGGGTCTGGGTTTTATATAATTCTTGACTTTTTCTCTTATTAATACATGTTGATTGATGGCAGGTAGCTTTTTAAATTAATGTCATTTTCTTTCACCAGCATATCATTAATTTCCAATGAGTCCTTTTCTTTATTGAAGGTGACTTAACTGTAAATTTGTTTTTCAGTTCCAGCTCCGAGGAGGCTGCGTTTCAAAGTCCTGAGCTCAAGCATACTCCTCGTTTCATGGAAGGAGCCTAAAGGAGACTTTGACAGCTATCTGTTTCTCTACAACAGTATACCAGGTAGGCTGTTTTTGCACATGCACAAAACACATACACATCAGGAAATGAAAATACTTCTATGCCAAAGAAAAGTGAAACTTAACTTTGAATTTAGGAGGAGGGATCCCATAATGGCTTGGATTTTCTGTCTGTCAGGAAGGATTATGTATTTTACTTCTTATCAAAGCTCCTTTGAGAGGATTACACTCTTGAGAGATGTGGACTACTCAGAGTTTGTCCTGCACCTCTGCCAAATTTGAGACAAGGGAGTGTTTTTCCTGCGCATGTGAAGCCTGTCAGCAGATTTTTAAAAAGAGGCCTGATAGGTGCACAGGACAATAGGACCTATACCAAGTCGTGATGAAGTTCAGTTCAGGACAGCTGAATGACAGTGGCGGCCATAGTGGTCATTCATTCACCATTAAATTGCTTTATAATTGAATCAACGTATAGGCATGATGGACACCTGAAGTCCTGCTTTTAACTGTTTAGAAGTCAGTCAGTCAGCACACACACACACACACACACACACACACACACACACACACACATGGAGCATGACCTCATCTCTTTTAGGCATTCACAGTGTAGCAGTAATCACCCTAATAGTAATCAAAGTGCACCTACATTTACACCTCCTTCAATTCAATTCCTTCACTATGGCTGCACCGCTGCCCACATTTCTCGTTATTAATGCTGTGCTGAACACTGCTGACAATTCTTTCACAGCCAATATAAAAATTAATATGTAGAACTGAATAAGCACTCTGTAACATAAAACTTGTTTCTTGCAAACAATGCTTTGTCAGAGATGCTTCGACCGACAATTTCTTGCTGCGTCCGACAGCTAAAAAGAGAACTAAAACTCAAATTTATTGCAGCTTTCTCAGGGAGGAGTGCAACAGCAGCTCGATGGCATTCAGCAAATGCAGTAAAGAATCTGACTTTTAAAAGTGTCCTTGATCTACACTACGCGGTAAATAATGACTTTGATGGAAAAAAAAAGGTATGAGGCCACATGAACCTGTCCTGTGTCCTGATGTCCAGTATCCTCTGTGCCTTAGTGTGTTTTAGTCAGATGAGTTGAATGACAGGCACATTAAAGCTTACTAAGTCTGTCTGAAGTGCCATTGTTGAGAATAAAACACCCTTTTAGATCACAAAGGGGGCTGTCACACTAGCAGCTAACCTTTTGGCTCGACATAATATCCTTTTCTTTTCTCATAAGTTTAAGCAAATAGTGAAAATGGATAAGGATTCAAGTTTAAGGTTGAAGCAGATGATTCACTTTTTCCCCCAAAAATGAGCAATTTAAAAAAAAAATTCTTAACACTTTAATTAATTCAAACATTGTCCCCTGTCAGTTTTCTCCATTATCAGGTTTTATCCTTGTGGATAATGTGACCCATGTCTCATTGCATCAAAACGTATTTAACTTTAGCCTGTTTTTCTCTGTCCAGTTTATTTGCTTTTCTCTGACAGTACATGAATAAAACTAGACTATGCACTTACTGTCTGTTCAATAGTCTGCCAACTATCCTGAAATTCAAATAGTTTGTGTTGTGTCTGTGTGTGCACACATAATTGTTTGTTAGTTATTAGTGCCAGGTATCTATGTGTATTCCTTTAAATCTCAGTGGAGATGAAGCCAAACCAAGCTGAAAAAGGTTTCAGTTTCTATAGTGTACAACTGAAACTTCAGTTGCTGAACATTTGGAGGAATCATTTGGGTATTGGAAAGTGTGTTTGCTTCTCCAGCAATGAAATGTACCAATAGTGGAAACCAGTCATGATCCCATAGGTTTATCATAGATTGTGTTGCAGTATTGCCAGCTGCACACACACACACACATATATATATATATATATATGTATATGTATATATGTATGTATGTATGTATGTATGTATGTATGTATGTATATATGTATATATATATATGTGTGTGTATTTACTGCAGTACTTAACGCAGTATAAAAACAACAATGGTGGGGTTTTGTGTCATCCATACAATAAAATATTTCTAATGCAATTTTTTTTTGGGGATCAGATTCTTTGTAGTATTGGTCAACTTTTTCATGCCTCAAAATTTATCTAAACAAGTTCTGCTCAGTATTGAGTAAACTTCCTATTGGGAGGAATGAATGAGTGAATAAGGGAGTGAGTTTGGGCAACCAAGATCAAAACCTATATTTGGCTGGACCATGCATGAAATTAGAGGACTTTTAATTTGAAAAACAAAACATACAGGATGTTGTTGCATTGGCTGACCTCATCAGACAGTCATGTATCATTTGACTGACCAAGGGTGTAGTTTTGTCACTCAGCAGATTTTTTTTTAGAGTTCCTCCCACTTTTGCAGAGAAGCCAGAAAGCTGCTCGCTGACGTTGAACAGTTAACCAGACACACATTTCCAAAACTTACAAGTCAGTCTTCATCCATGAAGTCTGTTTTCCTGTTTTCTTTCAATATACTGTTTGAAAATACTTCATAGAAAAGAAAAATCTCACCTTTGAGTCACTTATTCAGGTGAGTTTTTTTTAGTTTCAAACTGTGAACTGCAGATATGGTGGTTGTTATATTTCAGATACAAGAGGCAACACTGACCTTATCCCCCCACTGGAAAATAAAATTCAGACTCACATTCTGCAAAGCTGATGACGTGATTAAAATTGAACTTCAAAGAAGAAAAAAGTCAAAGACTGAGGAGTGTAACTTCCACTATGATATTTGGTGGGTGTAGGTCATGGATTATATCAGAAATAACAGTGGAGACATGTTATGAGGTAGAAATGAACAGGTTTTTAACATCATACTTTCTCTCAAGCTGTGCTATTTATTGTATAACTCATCATTAACTCACTCATTTTAGTGTGTTATACATTATGGTCTTTGTCTACAGTACTTTTGGCTTTCTTATAAAGTTGTTTGCTGTTGCTTTATGCATGTTGTTAGCCACAGTAAGGAAAAGGAACATGACTGTGTCTTTTCTGATGACACCAGGTCTTTTTTACATTTGTTATAAAGCCTTCATGTTAAGCAGAGTGCCATGAAATTCCAGCCAACTTTTTGTATTTATTCTGGTTTGGAAAGCAAGTAAAGCATCAGTAGTTTGGCATGGATGTCAAATATTATTTGATATTAATTAATACTTAATTACTATAGTATATGAGATGGAGAAATTATGATTTTAAGGAGTTGTCCACAATTGATGCACGTTGCTACTCATGAAAGCTTTTAGATATCATAGAAACAAATTGCATTTATGTTGTTATAGTTAAGTCAGTGTTGAGCAAATGTTCTAGGCTTTAAACCAATTTAAAGGATTAATTCAGCATTTTGGAGGAATGTATATATGTGTTCTGAACCTGACTGATGGTCACGAGCTCTGGGTCATGACCGAAAGAAGGAGGTCATGGCTACAAACGGCCAAAACGAGTTTCCTCCGTAGGGTGGCCGGGCTCAGGAGGGAACTTGGAGTTGAGGCGCTACTCCTTCACGTCAAAAGGAGTCAGCTGAGTCGGTTCGGGCATCTGATCAGGATGCCTCCTGGGCGCCTCCCTCTGGAGGTTTTCCGGGCATGCCCAAATGGCAGTAGATCCCGGGGAAAACCCAGGACAAGCTGGAGGGATTATATCTCCCAGCTGGCCTGGGAACGCCTCGGGATCCCCCAGGATGAGTTGGAAGATGTTGCGGGGGAGAGGGAAGTCTGGGTCAGCTTGCTTGGCCTGCTGCCACCGCGACCCGACCCCGTATAAGCGGAAGATGATAGATGGATGGATATATTTGTTGGATGAATAAATATACACCACTTGTGATAAATATACGCCACCTGTGCACAAATGCAATTTTTCTAGTTTGCCAGGCAGTGAGCAAAGTTCCTGTGTATGTGAAGTGCAGAATAAATGATATAACTTTTGTGTTGCTACAGCATGTCACCTAATGCCTTCTAAAATAATAAATGGTAAACTCTTTGTGTATAAGTATTACATAAATAAAATACAACATATTGAAGCTTTTTGAGATGCTTGATGGTGAGTTTCTCATCTTAGGAGACAGTCTGATTGGCTGATCGGCTGTGTCTGCCTGTTTCCCGTTTTTCTGACAAGCTAACTGCCATTTTTAACACACAAATGTGACAGTAGGTGGCCTTTAACACCTCACATTCAGTAGTCTTTAATCGTTTCAGTGGGAAATGGAAATCAGGGAGGATGATTCATGCACCTTTTGTGGTAAAGAATGAGTGCCAGTTGTTCCCATGAAAACGTCATGTAGGCTGATTGGTGAGTCACAGCTCAACCCAGCGTCCCTGTACAGAAGACAGTTACAGCGTATAACTGTTTTGATTTTAAATGAGGACTCCCACCTATTTGCAGAGTGAATATCAGCTTCTTTGTTCTGAATAAGGGTTTACAGTCCCAAAGTACAGAACAAAGCAATATAAAAATATCTTTGTCCCAGCAGCCTTCACTCAGATGAAGTCGGAGCAACATTGCACACACACACACACAAAATAAATTTTTTTTATTTTTTATAATCTATTCTATTTTTAGTTGCTGGAACCTTGAGCACTTTTATCAAGGTTGTTTATTGTTGTTTGTAAAATGTGTCAAACTGGGTGCTGCAAACCAAATCTACCTCACGGGTACAAATAATGGAACCTGACCTGAACCTTTTAAACAAGAGATTCAGGTGAAGTCTTTGTCACCTAATACATCTATTTCAGTCGTGAAGGAGATCTATATAGGTTAGAGAAGGTCTGGAAATAAAGTTTTGAAGACATCTCTGAGGAAACTGAGACATGAACTCTCGGTGCTTGCAAAAGTTGTCATATGACGACCGAGTGAATGCCCTTCAACTGGAGTCCTGATGTTTGGTTGATTGATGGCGGTTTGTTTCGTCTGCACAGACTCAGCCCTCAGTTTGTGCAGTTGATCAGTGCACCTGATCTGCAGTCGCCTTCAAGAGGATTTATCTCCCCCCTCCCACAGGTGTCATTAGTCATCAAATGGCGGGGACAGAAGAGCTGAGGAAGACGCTCGTACACACACACACACACACACACACACACACACACACACACACACACACACACACACACACACACACACACACACACACACACACACACACAAACACCTTATTGATGGCCAGATTGATTGCAGTGTCAAAATTAAAAGAGGGCGATAATGCAACCTGTTGGCCTGATGGAGATTAACATCTGAGTCGAGGATACACACACACACACACACACACACACACACACACACACACACACACACACACACACACACACACACACACACACACACACACAAAACACAAAACACAAAAACACAAACTGTTTCTATATGAGGATCAACAGTTTATTTTTAGGGGCAACTGAAACTAATCAAAACTACCTCTGACCTTTTACTCTGTGTCTAAGGGTCAACCACTTCCAATAGAAATAAACAACAACAAATTCACTTCGAACCCGCAAAAGAACTTTCTTTTTCTTTTTGGTATTTATCAGAAGTCGAAGAACAATCACACAGAAGCACATCCGCAGTGAAAAAAAACATTACGACCTTGAAAGTAATGTTTCCTTCTGCTTCCAGAATGCAGAATATTAATCAGCTGCTCTGCTGAATTAACTTCATATTGGCTCGGTCACCAGAATACTAATATTTTCCTCCCAAGCAGCTGAACACAACAAGAAATTAACAATACAGATTAAAATATCCACGGGTCTAACCTTTGCCTCTCTGCCTCTATATCTTCTTCTCTCTGTCAGGTGGTCAGCAGAGGGAGATCATAGCATCAAAATCGGACACTAAGGTGTTCATAACAGACTACAGTCCCACTAAACACTACACTGTCAGTGTCATCGCTGTCAGCGGCAGCGAGCAGAGCAGACCTCTTCAGGGTAGATATAAAGGTTGGTTCATGCATTTTTACTTTTGCCTTCTGTTCTTGTGCTGTACTCCTCTCTATTGTACTCATACTGAACACTGTTATCTTCTACATGACTGTACTATTCTCTCAAATATGTTTTACCTTGTTCCTATCTACTAAACTTCATTCTGATATGCCACTTGTCTTTTTTCCTCCTCTCAGATTTCTTGTTGTTGCCTCTCCTCTCATTTCCCCCCTCCTTCCTCTGCTGTCTTTCTTCTCATCTGTGTTTGTCTTGATTTCTTTCTCCTTGTGTCTTCTTATCTCCAAACCCTGCTGCCTTTTTAATCTCTACTCTTCTCCTTCTCTTTGTCTGTCTTCTTCTGCCTCTCCTTCCAATTCTCCTTCGGTCTTTTCTTCTCCCTGACTTTTCTTCTCCTTCTCCTCCCCCCTCTCCTTTTCCTTTTCCTTCTCGTCTTGTCTTGTCCTTCTCTTGTCTTCTTCTCTTGTCTTTTCATTGTCCCTCTTCTCCTTCTCCTTCTCTTCCACCCTCCCCTTCTCTTTCTCTTTCTCTTTCTCCTTCTCCTTCTCTTCTGTTCTGTTCTGTTCTGTTCTGTTCTGTTCTGTTCTGTTCTGTTCTCTTCTCTTCTCTTCTCTTCTCTTCTCTTCTCTTCTCTTCTCTTCTCTTCTCTTCTCTTCTCTTCTCTTCTCTTCTCTTCTCTTCTCTTCTCTTCTCTCCTTCTTCGTCTTGTCTTCTCCTTCTCCTTCTCCTTCTCCTTCTCCTTCTCTTCCTCCTTCTCCTCTCTGTAATGTTGCACTCCACTTTGACCCAGTGTTTTCTCCACTGTATTCTGCCCTGCTCTGTTTTAATCACTTGTCTCTAACTATACCTCATCAGTATATGCAGACTCAGATCAAAAGGGACTCTACGATAACCGTTAGGATTCTGCTAACAATGAATTTGCTCTATCTCCTGCAGGTGAAAGAGGTGAGAGTGAAGGATCAGACAAGACTGAGCCCCACAGGCTGACTGATTCAGTTGGACCTCCTGAGGATGCCAACGAGATCACAGGAGGTAGGACAAACGCACACAAACACTGTTTCCAGGAGAGGAATACATACGCAAATCTTACGCTCGCATGAACGTATAAATAAAATGAATAGCGCTGACAAATTGGACTTGTGGTTAAAGAATCCTCCAGTCAGTTGCCATAGTGATGCTTGGAGGTAGGAAAAATAGCCGTCGGTGCTGTCTTTAACACCAGCTCCATCGATCAGAAAGCCAAAAATATGAGCGTGGGTGTGTGTCCATGTCCAGTTGGATCCCACTGCGAAGCGTTTCCCCCCTTGCAGAGTTTGTGTGCAGCCGGCGAACAGCGAAATCCACCTTTTTAAAGCAATACCCAGGCAGACATCAGCCTGGTGGTCTACTTACCCAACAAGTGAGAGCAGAGATGCCAAAACCATCTATGCCTTGCTGGCGAATCACTCACAGATGTGATTTGTGGAAACTTTTTAGCCCTCCACTGTAACTTTTGATATTAGGCGAGTGACCCACGCCACTCGTTGGTGTCTGTGTGGTTGCCTGTTAATCTGAGCTCCCCCCTCCTGTGCAAGACGTCTGGCTTTCCGTCTGTTTATTATTGAAACCAAGATGTTCTTTCAGTTGGCAGCACTGATGTCCTGACATTTAAATACCTTATATTTCAACCTCTTCTTTGTGCAATGAGAGAAGAAAGGAATGTGTTCGTTTTCTTCTTTGAGTGTACTTGCACAGCAACTGTCCCGTCTCTGGATTTCTTTCCCATAAATGAGGTTTTAGAATAATTTATTGTTGTAATATAGTTTTCTGTGCATGCTAATGTGTGTATGAGAGAAAGATGAAGCCGGTTAAGTGCAGACTCAGACAAGAACGATGCTTGTGGCCAAATTTGAGACAGTAATGGCTGCTGGTGCGTGAATGTGATTGTTTTTACAAGATTTAAACGTCATTTTCTGTGACCTTGTTTACCGTAGCTTTCATGCCTAAAGTGTACACAAAGACAAAATCTCATTACTCAGTTACACTTACTTTAAGCTGCTTTATTATTTGTTTTTTTGATTGTTGTCATAGGGGTCTAAGAGAATGTGGTGGTTTAGAAATCACTACCGCCTCAACTTCAATGCATGTACACTGTGTCATCATATTTATGGACTATAACCCTTGTACATAATTTTCACAATTTTAATGTAATGCTATATGTGAACTGCATAGTTGCTGATGTAGCAGGAGAGCAACACACGGCCACACACGCACGCACACACACACACACACACACACACACACACACACACACACACACACACACACACACACACACACACACAGAAAATCAGAGAACAATTCATATCGAATGCATACTAAATTGACTCTTGGGTGGAAAACACATTGATAGTAAATCACAAATTTCATATTGTCTGCAGTCTCTTATTATAGTGTATTAACCTGCTTCCCTGAGTTATAGAAAAATAATGAATTCACAATAAATAAAGTTTGATTTCCACGCCTATATTATGTTAGAGATTATATATTTAGTTTCCAACTAAGCACTAAAATGCTTTACTTTCACTGTATTCACTTTACCATCCTGACAAGACTTGAAACACAATAAAAACAAAAACAACATTTTTATGAAAAGTTTAAATAGAAGTGTTGTTTTACAAAAGATGGTCATTTCAGTTGACTTGTTTTGAACTTCCACTGTCTGATTCTGTGGTTCATTGTAGCAGTTACAATCATATCATAAATTGATTGCGTGGTTACATTTGGACATTTAAAGTCACATTTATTTTTTACTTACTCTTCATTAAACCTCAGAGGACAACATCATGTGTCAAAGCAGAACTGCATTTGTTGTTATAAAAGTCACATGACCTTATTTACAAAAAGAAACTTTGATTACCAGTGGACCCGAAAGGAAAGTGGACCTTTATGGAAACAAAAATTAATAATAAAAAAAAAATTCATCGCACTACACACGCACACAGAGATTCAGATCTTTGATGTTCTGTTCTTCTTTGTTTCTCCTGCTGTCCTCCTCTTCTCCTGCCTGTCAGTAGGCAGATTATAAAGCTAGATTTCCTCCAGTCTGCTATTATCAGAGCCTCTCACCATTCACTGCAGCAGAGGTGACCTTGATTGGTGTTCTGCCTCCTACCTGTTGGGGATTATAATAATATCCTGCTGTGCTTCAGTAGAATTTGTGAATGCACTGTGTGTGTGTGTGTGTGTGTGTGTGTGTGTGTGTGTGTGTGTGTGTGTGTGTGTGTGTGTGTGTGTGTGTGTGCGTGTGCACAGCTTTGTTTACTGTAGTGATGGTGATAACATGTCACTGTGGATCAATAGAAGACACCCTTTTATGTTGCGCTGTAACGTGTGACTGCCTCTCTTTCTTCCCTTCTCTATCATGCTCTGTGTGTGTGTATTTATGTTGTACAGAGATAATAACAATGTCCCACCGAGCTCCAGAGATGGTCTTTTCTTGATGCATCAGAAAGTCTTCCTCTGTGTGTGTATAGGTGTGCTTGTGTGTGTATTGGCGATGCTAACCCCATCAGCACTTTGTTCCAGAGTAGTAATCAGCTTTCTTTCATGTCAGGGTGGGTTATTTACAAAACATTTCATTAACAGCTGGCTCACACTCCCATCTTTTCTCTGATCTGTGTGTGTTTGTGTGTTTGTGTATTCCAGACATCATCTTTTTGCACTCAAGCCAGCTGTGTGTACACTACTATCTATACGTGTGTGTCACACTTCCGTCTCAAAATATTTGGAAAGAAATTGCAGTAGTTTTATTAGGAGGCAGTTTCTGTAAAACAACAGTGACTTTTTGGGAAATGCTTTATGTTGAACATCCCAGCTTAGTAGGCAAAGGTCAAACAATTGAGAACACAAACAACTGTGGTTGTGAGCATATCAGTAAGGTGGATAAAATTGGGTGGATGTGTTTTAAAGCAGAGGGAAGAGGGCGATTAGCCAAAGTAAGTACCATGAAACTTCCTCTACTCTCAGTAGAAGAACCACCTTAGCCACCCACTTTTGTTCTAAAGATACCCTACAAATTACTTAACCATATCTTGCAGAGCAGAAGCACAGGCTGCTCTGAACTAAATACAGTTCGTCCGTTCCCACAGCTTTAAATGAAACTAATTTTCTGTCTGCTCTTGGGGTGTCATTGACTGACTCTGGCTCTGAGCAAACAGAAAAGGCTTTTAAGGGATACTTTACCTTGGATTGTAGTTTGTAGTCTGTCCAAGTCTCTAATACGGATGAAAGTCATTTGTAGGTCTGTATGGCCTAAAAGTTGATGATTGGAACTATCGGTCAGGGACTCATGACTGAAGCATTTTTTACAGCCTCTATATCAATTCAGTGAATTAACCTGCTTACTGCTGGAAGAGAATTCCTCTTTTTGAAGTGTCTGACATTTGTTTTTTTCTTTTTGCTGCATTGTTTTCTTTTGAGAAAAGCAATATATACACCATGGCACGCTACAAGGATTTAAATACCTGAACTATAGTGCAGGATAGGAATTAACCCTCCCGCTGTCCTCGGGTCAAATTGACCCGCAGCTGTGTTCAACCAAGTTCTATTTTATTTTTATATTTTTTGGGATCATTGGTGACAAGGGGAACGTGAGGGTTTCTTTAAAGAAAACCTCACAGCCTCCTATAATATAAAATATAAAAATAAAATAGAACTTGGTTGAACACAGCTGCGGGTCAATTTGACCCGAGGACAGCGAGAGGGTTAAACTCAAATTATAGAAGACAAAACTGCATTTTCCTCTACAAGAGGAAATTTACACAATTTACTGTGATGCAATGACATCCTTGCAGTTTGCACATTTACTGCTGAATCAGTAGGATTGGCTCTTAGTTATTTGCTACCGCTAAATGAAGTGTTATATCATTCTGTCAAATCAGTAAAGTTGTTCTTCATGCACTCCAAATTAATAACATTCGAGAAAGATTTTTACTGTGAAGCATAATTGCCTTACCCTTATCCCACACCACCAATAATTACTATAAATAGACAGCACACCTGCTGTGTTTCCCTCTACAAGTGATAATTGAAAAATTAAACACAGTAACGTGCTGCTTTGATCATTACACTGTTCAAAAGGAGGATTTTTTTTTACTATATTCAGACTACACCTGAAGAGAGGCAGGAGATGGGTGAATCATAAGGTGGCAAAGACAGAGGCAGTCAGAAAAATATACATTGTTCCTGTGAAAATATACATAAATCATTCATACATCTTAAAATGACATCTCAGCAGGTTAGTGAAAGAAAAAGAAATTCGTTGAATGCACTCTCTGTGTACGCAGTAAGATTACAGAAGTGCAGACTTCAATATCTACTTTTTGTGATCTATATAGTTGCATTTCCACCCAAAGTCCTCAGAACTCTTAGAGTCCTTTTACACCCACCTTGAACCGAACCTTCAGCCTTTTCAGTTTGGTCAGAACCAAAATAGCAGGTGTGAAAGGTGTCTTTGACCTCAGTCCGGACTAAAGCACCAAAATTTGGTCAAAAGAGGTGGTCTCGGTCCAGATCAAACTAAAACCAGGTTCAGTTTGTTTGCGGTGTGAAAACACTTTCAGGATGGTTCTAACTTTTGGACCAGTTACAGAAAATTGAGGTAGCGTATCATCGTTGTTAATAAACAATAGAGGATAGCATTTAACTGTAATTTGTTTTTTTTTAAGAAATAAAAGTCAGCTTGAAAAAAGTCCAAAAATGACAAAACTTAGAACTTAATTTTTAAGAGTAAAATAAGGTTGTAACGTCGTCATAATAATTATGACACAATGAAATTAACGTTTTCCTTAATTTTTCTCCATTCAAACAGAAGGGCTACTGGCTGTATCAATAACACGCCAACAGCAGACACACACTGTCTACAAAAAAAAAAAAATCAATGTAAAGTACAGGGATGTAGGTAAATTCTGCAAAGTCCTTTAGCTTGCTCACAAAATTGCAACGTGAATCCAAAATTAACTGACATAAT
The DNA here is from genome assembly GCF_022577435.1 of Embiotoca jacksoni. Lineage (NCBI taxonomy): Eukaryota > Metazoa > Chordata > Actinopteri > Embiotocidae > Embiotoca > Embiotoca jacksoni. The sequence continues at coordinate 10,990,035 of NW_027185241.1, forward strand.
GGTTTACAATTAAATAAAAACACGACCCTTAGTTGGAACCTTGGTCCAGACTTTCTGATGTAGAAATGCCCCAATGTCACAGGATCTACTTTTCAAGAAACTAAAATGTTCCTTCAACCCATTGTTGTTTTCTTCTGAGTTTTTACAGTGGTTGGCAGCTTAGCTTAGTGTTGTGCTGTAGATTCAGCTGACGTATTCGCTGTACATCATACAAAACAGAACCTTGAACTCATCTTCGGTCTATCTGTCGTATGATTCCTTCTGTGGCTCTGTACTGATGTGTCCAAGCACAATAAACAAAAAACATAATGCAGCCACAAAAATGGCAGTGGAAATAAAAAGCAGCAAGTACTTAACCAATTAGAATTTTTCAGCATTGCAAGCCCCTCTCCCAAAGTTCCTGCACTTTGGAAAGTACTACCCCTCGAACAGGCTATGGTAAAACCTAATTTAGATCCTGATCCCTGTTGTGGAAACACAGCTCTTCAAACGTTTCGTAGTCCCTGGGAAAGTTCCTGCAGTTGATACGTGGCAAATATCTTCTCGTGACAAGTTAATTTGTGTAACTTGAAAATTTCATCTGTAAAACTGCAGGACAAAACTAATCCAACTGATGCAAATGGTCTCATTTCTCTTCCCACCACCTCAGTCCTAATACAAAACAAACTTTAGATTCCCATTTGTCTTGGAAATATTCATTTCTCCAAGAAAACTTTTATTTCAGGATGTTGGAAATCTGCTTGTGATAACATCAGGATAGATCCATTTTGAACTAAATGGGGGAAAAAGCAGATCAGGTACAACAGAGACAGCACATCATAACCTCTAATTTATGGAAAGATTATGATAATGTATAAAAAAAAAAACATGTTTAGCTTCTTTTCAGCTGGGATCAAAGCAAAGTTTATCATTCGCTCACTTTCCACTTGTTTCTGACAGTTTTATCTTTGCCAGCAAAATACTCTCTCTGGGTTCCTAAATCAACTGCCTGCATTAAAAAAATGGCTCAGTGTTTGATGTTCATTCTTTATTCTCACGGTCCAAGTGTCAAAATATCAGCATGTACTCTTTCCATTTTGGACTGTGACAAAGAGGCTGAGCAAATACTGTGTAAGGCTGTGTAAGGCTATTACAATATAAATGACATCATTTCACAAGGCAGCCATTTTTGTTCACTTGATTCTGTGAATCCTACGGAAATTACACCAGAGTGCTTTCAGTAGCTGCTTTCCCCAAAGAAAGATTGCGCTTATCTTTTTTTTCTCAAAATGATAAACATCACTTGACTGCAAATCCTGTCTGTCATTTCCACACAATTCATTGTAGTTTTAAAGGTTCCCTATGAAGTTTATTTACAGAGAAATGAGGCAAAAAGAGGTTGGAGGACTTGTTTTTATTTGTCGCTCTCTCTGTCATACTTTACTATAAACTGGATTAACTTAAAATTGTATATTTAATAAGTTAAAGCCAATACATTTTCAGTGACCCAACAGCGGAGTAGGTGTGAGCCCCTTGGTTCGATTCCTACCTGGCAGGAACTTTACTGCACATCATTCTCTTGCTCTCTTTCCCCACAGTTTCTGGCTGTCTCTATGACTCCTTCCGAATAAAAGCCAAATGCCAAAAAAATAATCTTTAAAAACAATTGATTTTGCTTTGGTTATCTAAACAGTATCTTAACAGTTTGCTGTTGCTGCTGGTTTCATTCACGTCTCATCCAAAATAAAGTGAGTAAGGAAGTCTGCAGCCAATAACAATACATATCTGTGTTTTGCTTAAAAAAAAAGTAAGAATGAATCCATTAATGCACCCGTGTGTAAGACAGTAATATATTTTCTTTGGAAATTGGCCCTGAACAATGTTTCTTCAAAAGTAATAGCCATTATTTGGACAGCTGCATAATATTAAATGAGAGGACTTCAGAGTGTGTGTGTGTGTGTGTGTGTGTGTGTGTGTGTGTGTGTGTGTGTGTGTGTGTGTGTGTGTGTGTGTGTGTGTGTGCGCGCGCTGCATCTGTAGGTGTGTCCATGTATTTGTTACAAATGTGGGTCAGTAGCCCCCAGTAGTAAAACAGATGGTTGTCACCCTGCAGACCATAAAGACCTAACAGATATTGTAACTCAATACTGGGGTCTGCTAAATCCTGAAAAAGGCTGCATTGTTGTATGGACCACAGAGATTAAAATAGTAATGCTAATAATAAATAGTTTGTAACATTGACATAAAGTTATAACATGATCCACTTGAAGAAACACTCTGAATGGGTTTCAGTTTAACTTTGATTTAAGAAAACTACATTTCAACATATTCTAACAAATACTTTGTTTTGATGAATCATCACTTTTAATATGGTTGTGCTTAAAGTCTTGGATATTGACAACAAGCTACTGATGCCTTTCAGACCTCTTAAATGGATAGACTCCTACCAATCCACTCATTAAATGGTTGACTTACTCGCATACATAAAGTAATCAGAGCGCCAAACCAACAGCAGACACACACAAGTGGAAATCATTGAGCAATAATGGGCAAAAGCCTCTCTTCCTCCATGCTACGGTGCCTTTTTTCAATACATATTATCTAACGGGATGTGAGTGGAGCGTTGCCTTCCTCACTCCCCGACTGAAGCTTGAAACCAGCGCTCACACACGCAGACACACAGATTGAACCCAAGGGACAGACGTAGTTAAAGTTGAACTGAAGGCCAATGAGATTCTGTTGACATTCACCACGCTGGCAGCGAGAGAGAGGGAGAGTCCGAGAGTATCCATCAATTCTGCAGAGGGTAACAAACACACACCTGCAGAGAGAGGTCTCTGTATTTATAGCCTGCCTTAATTCCTAACATTATCATTTATTTCAGCTCTGACACTCCCTAGCTAGATGTGTGTGTGTGTGTGTTCATCTCTCTGTATTTCTCACCTTGTTAATTTCCAGCTTTAACATCCATTTAGTGTGAAGCTCTCCATCTCTTTGTGGCTGTGTGCCTTGCTTTATTTATTGCCTTATTAGTTTCCACAGAATTACCAGTTACAGCCTTCCTCAGCCTTTGTGCATTTTGCTCTCTATTTAATTCAATTCCCAGCCTTCACCATTCAGTCAGTGTGATGCTCAGTGGACACACAAGATGCCAATGGTTTGTGGCCAGAGACATGTATTTAGGCTGACATGTAGGTAGAGAGACCAAGGAAAGAGGCCAGAACTGATACCACGAAAGAAAGGTGACAAATACAGTAAATACATGCCGCCCATTCAATAACATGCAGGGAACAAATTAACTCATGAGGGATGATATCATTTCTTTTAGACGTCTCTCAAAGCAACATAAGGCAACTTTTGGTGAACAGAAACAACAACAGTGGCCTCTGTGGCCACATGTGGTAATCACACAAAATTCAAATTACAATAAAACAAGCAAATGAGCTGTAAACTCATGAAAAGCCAAAAACATGAGCTGCTAACAGATGCAGCTGTTCAACTAAATTAGCCTTACAAAACCTGGATTATTTTCAAGCTGTGTTGCAAACATGGCAAGCTGGCCAACATAGCTAGACTCCAAATGATGCAAGAGCACTTATACCAGTTCCAAAATTTGAGATGTTTACATTGCAGCTAAACCTTTGCTGAAATGGGCTAACTTGGCTTATGATCAAAAACTAGTGAGCAAACAACTTGGCTAGCACAACCAAGCAAAGAGCGACAACACAACAAGACAAAATAAGATGGCTAATGCCAATTTCTAGTCCAACTCTAGTCAAGAAGGCTAGCCTGCCATATGTTTTTTTGAGTTTTTTTTGAGTTTTTTTTTTTACAAAGCTCTCTTCAACAACTAACAGCCACTCCGATATTTACAACCTCTTGCTCAGCCACTTTCTCTTCTTCCTCTGTCAACTGTCTCATTGCGCATTGATGTCAGTAATGAGAATATGCAGCCAGTGTCATCTCATCGCAAGCTGATGAGATATTTGGTGGAGTTGGACGTAGTGTCGTAAAGCATTATACACTTTTCGCTGGAGATCCTATTCGCTCAACCCAAGTTGCATACAGTGGAAGAAGAACAGGCATTCAGGGCACAGTTACAAGTTAGTGCACCATCGAAATGATTTTGAATCTGTTATTTTTAGGTGAAACAGTTGCATAATGTTGCTTTAACATTACATCAGTCTTTTCCATTTGAGAGCAAAAGGAGCCAAATATGTACGACATGGCTAAGAGCATGAGAGGTTCCAAGAAATTCTAAATGGATGTTGTATTTGATGTGAAACTAATGATGTGACTAATGTGAAAATGCACAATTTCCATGAGCTTATGTGATGTCTGTAAGGCCTAGTAAAGACAGCGTTAAAGAGAAGTATTTAAAGAAAAATATTTAAATAAATGAAAATAAGAAGTTGGGTAACAAAAAGTAAGCTCAGGTAAACGTACTCCAGAAATACACATTTCATCTCCGTTTGTCTCGTTTCACTTTTTCTATCATTGCAATTCCTGTTTTACACTTTGTTTTGGACATTTTCCAGCAACTGAATTCTTCCTGTTGAAAGAAACTAAAGAAATATCAACCTCAAATGTGTTGGAGGTGTGGTCAGAGACTTAAGAGCAGATCAGTGTTTGCTCATTTGCTCATTTGGACGTGTGTGTGTGTGTGTGTGTGTGTGTGTGTGTGTGTGTGTGTGTGTGTGTGTGTGTGTGTGTGTGTGTGTGTGTGTGGTCTCTGTACTAGCCAGATTTCTGTTCATGTCCTCTGTTAAAAGAGGGTGATTCATGGGTGAGTTGAGCTAATTGTATGACAGTAGTTAACAAGTGCATGTGTGTGTGGATGTGCTAATGGAATATCGGTCATTAGTGGCAAGGACTTCTTAAGCAGAGGTCAATTAGAATAATTAGCATGCACTTCCTCCCTGATTTTCCATGCTATCGCTTCTCTTCCCTCCGTCCTCTCTGGGACACTGTGCCACTCTGCGACTATAAGTGCCACATCAAGTCCGCCGCAGGCGTTTAATCAGAAATGAGCCAAGATAAAAACAATGTGTTTGACAGGAAGAGGGAAGTGTGCAATAGAACATTTTTACATAAACTTCAAGTTTCAAATGGCAAACCATAATCACAAAGAGAAATACCTACCTTTATAACTAATGTTTGTATTAAGGTGACTTTTTTTTTTAAATCAGCAATTTTACGTAAGGAACCAAAGGTACATCTTAGTTTAGTTTATTAGATTTATTTATGACATGATAATGAATAAGATGCATTCATCTCAAAAAGAGGAAAGATGTTTTTTTTTTCCAGATGTAGCTACTGGCTAATTTCCATTTGCAGCCCCTGCACAGGTGAGAGGAAACAATACAACATTATACTACAAATGGACTAACTTAAAAGGCCGTTTAATTTGAATAATTTACACATTCTTCTTCCTTTGCTGTCCTGCTGTTATCTGTATCCAAATCTTAGTGATCTGAATTTCCTGCCACATCATAGACACAAACTTTATCCTCTCTGCCTCCCTCTCCGCCCTACCCTTTTATGCATTCATTACATTCCTCTGTTTGCTCTCCATGCACCTTTCCTCTCTGTTATTTTCCCTCCTTTACTCTGCCTCCTTTCCTCCTCTTGTGACGCTCCTGTTTTTAACTTTGAAGCTGAAAAAGCACCTCAGACCTTAAACTGTTGTTTGAAATTACACCACATACTATTTTAGGTTGATAAAATTATCCACGCCTCTATTTTGAAAAGAAGCGCATGACAGGATCAAAATATATTTTAAGTGTATTTTCTCATTCATGGCAGACAGACAAATCACAGCTCTGTTTTTTCATTAATTTCCATGATTTTCCAATGACTCATAGGTTAGCTGCAATAAATCCTCCTTACACAATTTGCTGGCTTATTTTCCTTCCCTTGAGTCTATGAATGTATACATCTATCAAACAACTAGTAGTTTGTGCATTACTAAGAAGAAATAAAAGGATAGTGGAGGGATAAAAGGGGCTGGGCTGGCATGCTGTCCCTCCAGAGGAACTAATAATTAAACCAGTATTGTATTGAATGGTGACATAACAAGCCCAGTTGGAGCGCCATACCCATCTCTAGAGATCTCACAATGTGTGCGTCGGGCTAAAAAATAACCAGATATGATAAGAGGGGCATCACTTTCAAAATAACACACTATTTCAGCAAGTGTGTGTGTGTGTGTGTGTGCACCAGACAGAGAGATTAAAGGAAGGCAAACAGAACGAAAAGAGCAAAGAGAGACAAACGGAGACAGGTAGATATGGAGGAACGAGGTAAAAAGGTGGAGACAAAAACAGTTTATAGGCCGTGTATTGCTTTTAGCATACATGCAGCGTCTGTTCTGTCAGCGTGTCTGTGTGTTCAGTGAAGTGCAACAGAACAAGACGGTGTATTAAAGATCAGGAGGCCAAGCAGGGAAAAGGTCTCTGGTGGAATGACACAAACCTTCTGGAAACAACTGTCGGATTACACCTTAAAACCCAACGGATTGCACCGCATACACTCACATAGACGCACGCACGTGGGTCCACAGGTCTCACACATGAATATGAATATGTGTGCATGGCTGAGTTTGTCTGAGTTACACCGAGGGGCACTGAACAAACGACAGGTGTGTCAATCTGCTGTCTGTTTCCCGACTGAACAATCAAGCTCATAAAACAAAGGAAATCTTGTTTCTGAGCTCTTGTTGATCCTCAGGCTGTTCAAAGCGTCGGCCGGGTATGAAGTTGTGTCATTGAGATGGTGGCTGTTCTTTTTCTTTGAATCAGTCCAATTACTGCATTTTCATTTTCCAGAAAAAGATTGCTTTCAGGCGAGTATGCAGTTTTCACATCTTTTCTTTGCTATAGATGGTGTTTTAATTCTTGCTATTGTCAGGATTTTCAGCATAAATGATGGTGAACCAACAAGTAATTGACAAAACAATCTCATTTTGGGGTCCATTTTTTCACAACACTTGAAGGATTATTTTTAACTATGTCTCCACGTCCATTTTGATGCTGATTTGAAGTTTTGGGTCATATCACATGCATTACGAGTGATGACTAACATGTTAATTATAACCATCCAAAGCATGGACGCTTGAGGTAATTCCTCCTTAAAGGATAACCCTGACATATTGGAGAAAATTGCTTACTCACTGTTTTGCCACCAGTTATATTAGAAATTAATGGGATCGAGGATTAATATCAATGTCACCTATTTGAGTTCAGTACCGGTGTGTGTGGACTGTCTCGGTATAAGACAAAACAGCTGGCCTTTAAACTCCAAAAAACTCTAAAAACGGTCTTTCTTACAGTGCATCTTGTTCTGTAGCCACCAGTGCTATCAAACAGTTCTGTTTTGTTTAGAATAACATGTTCAGTATTGATCAAATGTTTAGATAGGTGATGATACCTAAGGCTGTCCTGTGTCAGATTTTGCTTCTTCAGTGTCAGGGTCCTGATGTTGTGCATGACGGATCACTGTCACGCTGTCATGACTCACTAGGAGTACTGAATAGGACAAAGCTAGGTGATAATGTTAATGGTAATGTCTGTATTTACATGTTCACTTCCTACTGTGACAAGTTCAAAGGTTTGCTGTGAAAAAGGCCTGTAGGTCTTTAAATGAAACAACCTTGTGCTGTCATGTCGCTATTACTTGTATCATTTCCCCTAATAAATGATATATAATGGATTTGAAGAGAAGAACACTGCTATAGTTATTTTAAGGGGTAAATAAATAAACTTTGTAAATGTATCGTTTTGAAATAAGAAAAACGAGAAGGAGCAGAGGCTGATTGTGAGATTTAGAACATCTGATTTTCTTATTGGTCATTGTATATATACAGGAGACATTTTTAAGATTAACATTATATCACCAAATACATGCAACCATAATGACATTTTTATTCAAAATTACAAACACATGTGTCTGTTTTTTGGCCAGCAAAGTCACTTCACTTGGTTGTGACTGTCTCTTTAAATGATGTCCACATTTTCATCTCAGTTTAGGAGAGCACTTAGCAAGTACACCTACACATGATCAGATGAGGTGGAAAGGACCCGACTGTATTGATTTAAAGTGGACATTTATGCCACAGTTTACAGGAAATTGCTTATATGAAAACATTAGATTCTACATGATAAACAGCAGGCAGGAGAAACTGATCTTATTACTATTCATCCTGAAATTATGTATTGAGAAAACATTTTACAGAGGTGACTATAAAATAGGAAGTTCACCCACTGTATAATATTATTTCTATTTTCTTTATTTCACTGAAGTTAATGCCATGCTGAGAAATATGTCAAAATCAACCATATTAACTTGTGTTAAACTATTTTTGAGAGTAAGTGTCCAATTATGTGTGCGTTGAATTAGCCTTAACGTGGAGGTGAAGTCCTCTTGTAAAAGCAGGTTCACCCAGGAATCAGTCGAGGAGAATAAAGAAAGATTTCTCACTGATGTGGAGACTGTCACTCCTGCTATCCATCCATCTGTATGCCTGTCACTGTCCTCAATGTTAATTCCAGACACTGAAACACAATCACAGTGGCGGGGGAAATAAAACGTAACCAGAGAGAGATTGAAATGACAGCACAGTCTGTCTGATCCCTGGCTAAATAGAGGTCAGCAATAAATCAGGGCCGGCTGGGAAGAACTACTGTTAATGAGAACAGAGAGACAAAGAGACCAAGGAAGAAGGAATGTTTTCTGAACTAGATAAGGGTTAAGATGTGTTGTGTGAGTCTCTGCATTTATTTGTTTGTGTATTGTGCCCTTATACCTTTCTCAACTACGCCATAAATTTGAGTGTGCGTGTTAGTTTGGGTGTAGGAGATTACAAAGCAATCTGCTTTGCTTTAATTAATCATGTAGCCTACTTTGTTTTTAAACCTTCATGTGCATTATATGTGTGTTTATTTGTTGCTCCAACAGCTCCCAATGCTAACTGATACTCATAGTCACTACTTGTCTTCATAATCTCTCTCTCTTTCAGTTCACAGTACTGTTCACAGTCTCTTTCGCTGCATAGCTGTGTCTGCTTTGTCAAACATTTCAGCCAATAGTAGCTTCCATTGTTACGGTCACATTTTTAATGCCCATTACTCCACTCCCACACAAGTAAATTCAATTGTCCGGGAGCCACATACTTTTTCCCACAGCTCTGCAGACTGCTCCGTGGGCTGTGAGTTGTAAAAATGTAGTTGGTCACTCTCTCATGAATACCAGGTGGACAGTCTGTCTAATCATATTCTCGCATGCCAAATATTCTTGGTGTATGTCCAACTGTGTGCTCGCATGTAAATAGACTCAATCAGCACCTTTTCTAATCATGCGCTTTTATGCAAATAAGGTTCAGACGCAGTTCAGCCAACCCCTTGGTTCACAATCAGTGAATATAGACACAAATTTGTAAAGTTGGCTTGATGACATACAATGTTTAAGCGGTGCTTGTCTGAAACAGGGGGCGAGTTTGGTGCTTCAAGGTCACTGTGACCTCACAAAATACAGGTGTTAGTCACTCAAGAATTCAGAATTCAGAAGAATTCAGAAGCTGAGTTTCAGGATGGTAGGCAAGCTCAAAAAAATTAAAACAGTAAGCCCTTTGGTTGAGTGAAAAGCAGTTTCAGCTCCAATTACTGGCTGAACTCGAAAACACTCTCCAGTAGAGAGAGAAAAATAAACCAGTGTTTAATACAGGAATAGTTCCTCTGCTATTCATCATGTTAAAAAGTGTCACAAAGCAAAACATCAGTTTTTTGGAATACATATATGGAAGATTGTTGAAGTACAGATATGTCATTCAATGGTTAATTTAGAACGTAGATATTAAAAACTGTGGCAAATGTCCGTTTTGCGCTTTATCGTAGTATCAAATCAAACCTCGACTCTGGTCTGTACTATTAAAGAGCTGATAAAAAAATTACGAAATCGGCAATTTCCAAATGTTTCTAATTCCATATAAAAAAACATTTAAGGACACACACAGATTAATATGTCTTGTGCTCTGCCATGGAACTTTGCTTTAGTGGAATGTCTCAGACTTTGGTTGCAAACAAAGCCTGTCTCTTATTAGTTAGCCACAGCGGTGGACAGAGAGTGATGGAGCAGTGAAGAGAGGCTGAGAAGAACAGTGGAAAGTAACTGTAGACTTGAATAAAAGAACAACTGAGCAATACAGAATCTGTTAATATATCTGTGGTTTTTCATCAAATGCAAATACAAGCTTTTTACAATTGTTATTTTTTCCTTGCTTCAGTTGATCCTCTTCCTCCATTTCACACTTTTTTCCTCATATGGTATGTTCACACACAGACACAGTTCCCCACTGTTCCCCAGTAAGTGCACTTTGACCCTCAGCAAAGGCATTAGACGAGGAGAGAAAAGGGGAGAAAGAGGTAGAGTAGAGAAGGAGAAGAAGAAAGGCAGATGAGGCTTATAAGGAACAGAGGGACCTTTGACCAGCCTGCTGTTGTCTGGCAGTCAGGCAGAGAGCAGGGAAGAGGGATTTCAATAGCAACTACAGTAGGAAGACACGCTCTCCAACATCTATTGTTTGGAGGAAAATACGATCATTTGCATGTTGAGTATGCATGGCTGTGATTTCCTATTTACACCCGCTCCTCTCTCTGTTTTCTTTGTGTTTCTGTTTACACACATCTACGACATGATTGCAGACTCAAATCTAACGTGATTGTGATTTATTTCCTAAAAAGATTCAAATTGAATTGTAAAAATCCTTAGTTGATCAGTTCCAGTCAGAAAAATTCCACAAATGGGTCAATTTGTTTATGACATGATGTAAAACTTTCACAAAGATGGACAAACTGGATCAGGATGCAGTTTTGTATGTGTCGTTTCTAAATTCTTCTCAACAGCCTGCAAGTTTCATATTTACTAAATCAAGTTGCACCATTAAAACTTCAGGTTTGTTTAAGTATTTAGTATAGATTTAAGTAATATCTGTATTGTTTTCTTGGAATATTTTAACTGCATTTTAAAAAATCACAGTGTAAATCTACTCTTGATAAACACTTGTATTTGAACAAGTCTAAGTTTAAGATTATTATCTGCTCATTTAAATTGATGGGGGAAACTGGCAACGTTGTTCTCTGAATTTATGATTTATGCACACATCTACACCCTGTGGCACACTGTGAATTTAATTGGGTTCACAAAACTTTTAAATAGATAGGTATAATCTCTCACCACTAGCTAACTCATCACTCTTCCACCTTCTTGAAAACAAGATACTCATACAGTAATACCATAGTTTGTGTGTATAAAACCACAGTCACTTTTGCTTCAAGTTATCCCTTTCCTATATTCGGATTACCGGCAGTGGATTAGTGGATTAGTTTCTCCAAGTGTCTGTCAATATTGAATCAGTGGTGTTTGAGATATAGCAGTGTATGACACAGCAGGGAAGCCTGATGGGTTGCCCTCACTGTAGGTTAATGATAAAAGGGAGAACACAGGGATGCATCTTGAACCTACATTTTGACAAAATTGAGTATCTCAAAGTTTTTAAAGTAAAGTTTATGTCATTGTTGCTCAAACTTGATTTATGCTAGAATACAGTGTTTTCCTTTTACCAAACATAATGCCTCTAATTTGAACTGAACTGTCCTGTTTTTGTCTCATCCGTCCATTCTGGTTCGTCCATGTGATGTTTAGCATACTGCAGATGGGAATCAGTGTTCATTTTGGGGAGCAGTGGCTTCCTCCTTGCAACCCTGCTGTGACACCTTTGTTGTTGGACTCATGGACATTAGCATTCACCAATGTAAGAGAGGCCTTTAGGTGCTTGGAAGTTACGGCTGGTTCCTTTGTGACCACGCAGACTATACACACCTTGTTCTTTGAATGATCTTTGTTGGCCAACAACTCTTCTTCTGACGTCCTCCAAAATCTTTGTTCGTGCCATGATGTACTTTCCCAAACGTGAAGCTCAGACTTTGATTGATCCCTGTCCTTTAAATAAAACAGGGCATCCACTCTCACCACATTATCATCCTATTGACTGAAAACACCTGAGTCTAATGTCACTTTCAAATTAGCTGCTTATCTTGGACATTCACGTACTTTTGCCAATCAGAGATATTTAATATTGGATCATTTTTTTTGTGATGAAAAAACAACCACGTCTAATATTTTGGTCTCATTTGTTTAATCATCATTTGTTATACTTTTAGGGCTTACTGATGATGTTCCAGGTCATATTCATACAGCAAAAAATTAAATTCGAATGGGTTCACAAACTTTAGAGCACCGCTTTTAACGAGAAAGAAACAGTTTCCTGAGGAAAAGAAAACCTTTTACATTCACCTAAACAGACTGTGACTGTCAGCAGGAATAATGTGAAGGACCGGGGCAACTTTGATTATTGATTCAGATGTAAAAGACCAGCGTTATGCCTAGTTGACGTTCTCACCTCCCTGGCAACGATAGACTTGGGAATGGCCGGTGAGCTGTAATTAGCTGTAATTACAGACCCTCTAATCCTCTGTTTACCACCTCCTTTGTCATTCTTGATGGCTTTTCACGTTTAACAGTACCCCACTCTCCCTGTCTGACTCTTTCGTTCTCAGCCATTAAGTCTCTCTGTTTAGCCACAGTTACTACACTCACCTGTAGATGTCTCTCACTTTGTGTCAAACCGTGGCCCCTCAGTTGATCTGAGTCTTCTATTGCTTTTATAGATGCTTAGTTATGGTTCGTTCTTTTTATTCTGGAACCCTGGAGCTTCTTTAAAGGCCATACTTGTTTGTTTTGTAAGAAGTGGACCTCTACAGAGAATTGCCCTCATGCTCTTTGGCATCGTTCCCTTTTGCCATTTTGCTGAAACTCAAGAACTAAGCTACATCTCTTCTTCACCATCTCTTCATCTTCTCTTCCCCTCCTTAACGTTTTGGCAAAACAACAAACCCTCATGTCCCTGAACTTTGAAGGATACTCATAATATTCTTGGCTATTTTGAAGCAATAGCTTTAAAGTATTTATTAATGGCATCTCCTTTGCCAGTCAAAGATTGTCTTCAGCAATCTCCCGATCTTGTTGTCGTTGTGTCTCTCTTTTGTCTGCTGCCTACAGCAGATGGATGGTTCAAACAGTCAGACAGACATAGACAGCAGAAAGAAGGCTTTGTCTGGAAAATCGCTTCTTTAATGTTTTAAATGAATACTTGTGATGATGGCACAAATATCACAGGCGGTGTGCTAAATGTGACCCACTTCAGTGGAAAAAAAAAATCTAAAGGGTTGCCTGCCCAAAGCATGTCTAACTGTGTGTAGCATTTTGTATGTTTAATGCAGTTTAAGTTAATAAGTCCCTACACTCTTTATATTCAATTTGTTTTTGTTTTACCTTCATAACCATCAGTAATGCAACAAAAGAGCAGCAGCCAGCTGCATCTTGAACCTTTATCTGTCCTGTTTGAGATGTTAAAAGAATACAGTCCCTGTTGTGTTCAATTACGAATGTAATTTAATAAGGCTAGTCACAGCTGAATTATCTACATTAATTTATATGGTATGTTCCACTCCTTAATCTGAGGCTTAATTCTTTAAACATACTATTCGGAGCAAAAATCCAAAGTAACAATTCAAATTTTCTTTAGTCAGCATTCTGACTTTTATGGCTTTTCTTCATTAGGACACAACTGTCCAACCTTATCAGCATGTTCTGGCTTATTCACTATTACATTTGTAGAGAGGAAAGTGACTTATGATGCAACTTTAAGTGGATTTATTCATTTTCAGGTTATCACACCAGGAAAAGGATGACAAGATAAGCAGTTATAGAATTACGATGAATGAACTAATGGAAGTGTGTGTGTGTGTGTGTGTGTGTGTGTGTGTGTGTGTGTGTGTGTGTGTGTGTGTGTGTGTGTGTGTATTTGTATTACTTATGTTGTGAGGACATAAAGCTTTTTACAATCATATTCTTCAGACTTGCCTACTTTATGGGGACAAAAGGCAATTCCCCACAAAATAAAACATGCAATTCAAGGTGAGTAAGAGGTTAGGGGTTATTGCTAGGAAAGTAGTAGTTACATTTGGGGTAAGGCTGCAGAGAAATAATGTGGTGTCTTCTGCAAAAACAACTGTGTGTGTGTGTGTGTGTGTGTGTGTGTGTGTGTGTGTGTGTGTGTGTGTGTGTGTGTGTGTGTTTGTATATGTGTATGTGTATGTGAGGCTGTTTCCACCATATTGACTCATATCTGTCTTCACTATTACATTCAGGTGGGAGGTTTCAGGTGTCAATACCTCCCTTAAAATGAAAAGTGAGACTGTTCTCCAATAACTTGGTGGGAGATTCATTCCAAGAAGCTGAGTGATACTGAAAAAAACACCAAGAGATCAAAGGAGGCTCTCAACCTGCCATTTTTACATCATTCATTGTACACGTTTTCAGAGCAAGATAAGAATACGAGATGCAGGACACGTGTTTGATGTTGGGTGGTTAACTGATGTTCGGACTGTGTGTTTGTATTTGTGTTCTGAATGAAAAGAAACTGCCCTGTTTTGTTTTTACTTTCTGATGTGTTTTGTTCAATAAAGAAAACTTGGAACCTGCTTGCTTGAGTGTGCATTTATTGTATTTTTGACTGAGAAGCCTGTGCTTAAAAAATATAAGCATTATGTTTTTTGATATCTTCTCAGTGACCTTTTTTGTCCTGTGGCTGTGCCGGCTTCAGTCAATTTAAATTTATGTCATATTGTCTTCTCTCCTTTGTCTCTCTTTTAGTTGACCAGTTTGTGTGCCACACTGCGGCTATCGCAGACATTGTGATCCTGGTGGACGGCTCCTGGAGTATTGGTCGGATCAACTTCAGGCTGGTCCGTATGTTCTTGGAAAACCTGGTCAATGCCTTCGATGTTGGCATCGATAAGACAAGGATAGGTGGGTCCCCTCTACTTTCCCTCTTGAACAGATGGGTACACCATGGGACCAATATGGTTATCTGATGGTGCTTTATTACAGATATTTTTTTCTCAGATCTGTCAAGAAATGGTAATGTTTTTTAATTTCTGAATCCAAGTTTGAGTAAATAACACAAACAAATGATAAGTCGTGTAAATATGTGTTTCTAGGTCTGGCTCAGTACAGTGGAGATCCCAGGATAGAGTGGCATCTAAATGCTTTCTCCACTAAAGATACCGTCATTGATGCCGTCAAGAACCTGCCCTACAAAGGAGGAAACACTCTCACAGGTTCTGGATGTATTTCTGTTTTACAAGAGTTCAGGGCAGGATATGAAATTTGATACTATTATAGCACTGACTGAATCGCTTTGACCATACATATACTTTGGGTGGACAAAATAGATTAACTGACTGTTTCAATTTAGGTAAATCTTACATTGGGACACCTAATTTCACTCTTTCCAACCTAAGCTTTGGCCACATACCTGTCTGAGTTGTATGCGCTAAAATTGATATTAAATTTGTTTTTGTTCAGGTACTGATAAAATATTTTTATTTTATTTTTAATTAATACATTATTTTTCTCTCCACAGGTCTTGCGTTGACATATATCTTGGAGAATTGTTTTAAGCCTGAATCTGGCTCACGGGTCGGTGTACCCAAGATTGGGATCCTCATCACGGATGGGAAGTCCCAGGACGATGTCATACCACCAGCAGAGAGCCTGAGAAATGCTGGTGTTGAGCTGTTTGCTATTGGTGAGAACAGACGCACCCAAACACACTCATGCAGAAGAAAAGAAGTCTTAACAAAGCCCATCTATAATCAGTTGAAACAGTTGCTACAGTTCATTTATGTGATGAATGTCTATGAGGATTGATCAACAGACCTCTGATACAGGTGATGTTTCTTGATGTTATGCTGACAGTCATGTATATGTGCCCTGTCCTTTCCAGGTGTAAAGAATGCCGATGAGAATGAGTTGCGATCCATCGCCTCAGAGCCAGATGACACTCATGTCTACAATGTGGCTGACTTCAACATCATGAGCTCTATAGTGGAAGGACTAACAAGAACAGTGTGTGAGCAAGTGGAGCAGCAAGACAAAGACATCAAGCACTGTAAGGACAGAGAGTTAGAAAAAGAGACTCGTGTGACCTCAGAAAAGCAATTATGTGTACTTTGTGCATGCCAGAATAGTAATAACTACGCTCTGCAATATAAAGTATGCAAAATAAAGTAAAGTAAGGCAAAGTAAACTTTCACAACTAGTCAAATCAACAACGTGCAGTGATCACTTTATCTCTTGCTAATGTAAATTTGAATGACTAAATAATAAAAAAGTAATTAAAATGATTAGTCTAACATTGGTCGTAGTTACTTTCAAACATTTAATGTGAACAGTATTCTTTAACATTACAAAGTACGTTTTATTTGGTATGAATCAAACAATGTCCATTTAGATAAAACTTGAGTGGTCTGAGATTGTCATGTTTAATGCATCTGTTTGTGGCAAGGAGGTATTTTTTGGGGGGACAAACTGTCTTGTTTTTTCATCCTGCTCTTCCATCTCACTCTTTCTTTCAACACATTTCCATCTCTGTGTGTAAAGACACTGGATGGAAAAACAAGAAATAGGATATCTTTGAAGGGACACCATAAATCTAGCCTCATGTGTTTTGATTATATTTTAGCACTATCTTCTTTACTCTGAACCTCAAGGTATGTGGAATTTCTTCTTAAATGTTCCTTACTCAGTAATTTTATCCCTCCCTTTTCCTCTCATTTTATTAGACCAAATACCAGAGAAAATGGGACCGCCACTTGACCTGGTGACTTCAGATGTCACAGCCAGGAGTTTTCGGGTCTCATGGACTCACGCCCCAGGACATGTAGAGAAATACAGAGTGGTTTATTATCCTTCTCAGGCGGGAGAACCTCAGGAGGTAAATACTGTGTTCTTTGCTGATAACACGATTAGGTTTAAGTTGAATCAGGAAAAGCTGAGGAACTAAACAGCTGCTACAAAAATGTTTATTACCACATGAAATTAAGGAATATCCATGTCATTGCAAGCACACAAAAATCTGATGTTGTTTAGTGCTATCTAAAAGCAATGCATGCCTTCATATGTTAGAACCACCAGTAAATAATTTACTTAATAATAATTAATAATAATTTAAGAATTATGGTCTCATCATGAGAAATAGGCTGCTAAATTTCAATTTTTATACACCCTTCCAGTTATAACACATTGGCCTGTTTTTGTGCGTACGGGATCTGTTGAATTAATATAATTTAAAAAGCATCGAAAGCACTTATTTTTACAGAAGATGTAATCTATGTATTTTATTTTACAGACTGTTTTGTAAAGTTACATAACTTTTATGACTGAATTATTTTTGTAACTTTGAGTCCATGGTTGTTCAAATTCAGGAAATGAAAAAGATAAGAACTAAAATATTTCTAGTTATTTCTTTGATGAGCTTATTATCCTAGGAAGTGATTATATGACTTTTCCTTCACCAGTATGAAAAAACAATAATTTTTTTCCCCCTCAACTTGCAATATTTGCCAATTCCTGCAATTTTACTGCCAAAAGAAATCACATCAAATTTCACAAATTGCATGACAGTTTTTTTTTACATAATATAGATGTCAAAGCATAAGCAAGAACTAAAAGTTACTGCAGTCAATAGAAGCAGAGTGAAGGTATAGTCTACTTTTCCATGATATTTATGACACCAGTGAGAGTTACCTGGGATCGGGCAGGTTTATAGTTTGAGATCAGTTTTTCCTTGAGATGCTGATGGTATCGTTCATCCATGCCTCTCATCCCTTCATTCACAACTCCCCCAGCAGGTTATGAGGGCTCACTAGAAAGGAGACGGTGTCTGAACCAGCCACCTGCTTGATTTTTCCAGATTGTTTTGACCATTGAAACCATTAAATCTTTTCCTTAGCTGGGTTTACAAGGACCAGATGTTCTGGAGCTGCGTGTGAGGAGACCTTTCCAGCTGGCTCTGCCCAGACCTAATCTTTATCACAACTGTCATCGTTTTTGGTTCAGAATGAGAAAATATTCTGCAGCCTTAGACGTTTGTGCTTTATCCTATTCAATAAATTGATTGTTTCCTCCCTCCTTTTCCACTCTCTTTCGCTCTCTATTTCCTTCTCTGCCTTCCTCCCTCTTTCCTCTGTTCCATTTGTCATTTTCATTTCCCCCCATTTATTGCCCTGATTTCCATTTTCCCTGCCATTGTTTGTCCCCCCTACCTCTTCCCACCCTCTTTTCCCATCCATTTCCACACTTTTGTCCCTTACATCCATCTTTAACACCCCGTCTTCCTCCCCCGACTCTTCCTCCTCCACCCCAGGCTGTAGTGGTCGGCAGTGAGACCTCAGTGGTGTTACAGCATCTCAGCTCTCTGACTGAGTACCAGCTGGCTGTGTTTGCTGTGTACGTGAGCGAGGCAAGTGAAGCTCTGAGGGGATCCGAAACAACCTGTAAGTTTGTTCTTACACACAAACACACAAAGTGTTCCTACAAAACCCCACACTTAAGTGAGAAGTTAATAACAATGGTTTAAAAGTTTGACAGCTAAAGAAAGCCAGACATATTGAAAATGAAGCACTCATAATACACAGAGAATATCCTCTGTAAATATAAAGCTTCTAGAAAAGTTCAAATTCAGGTAAAACTGTGTCGCTGTGATATTAATTTATAAAACTGAAACCCAAACTTATCAAACTAAAATGTGTGTGTGTGTGTGTGTGTGTGTGTGTGTGTGTGTGTGTGTGTGTGTGTGTAGTGGCTCTTCCTGCAGTGACCGGCCTCCAGCTGTTTGATGTGACTCACAGCACCATAAAAGCAAGGTGGGACAGCGTGGACAGAGTCTCGGGCTATATGCTGCTGTATGCTCCTCTTACCGATGATGAAGACTTGGATGAGAAGGAGGTAGTGAAAGAAAGAAAATGCTCTTGAATACAACATTTGTTGTTTAATACAAAGTTTTAAACAGCAACTTGGCCACAGAAAGTCCAAAGTTTGAAGTGCTGCAAGTGAGTGTTTTTGTACCTCTTTGTTTCCAGGTCAAGGTATCGGATGCAGTTACAGAGCTGGAGTTAGATGGGTTGACTCCTCAAACTGAATACACTGTAACTGTTTATGCCATGTATGGAGAGGAGGCCAGTGACCCTATTACGAACCAGGAATCTACATGTGAGTAATGCACACAAATGCAGTTCTTAATTTCAGATAATTTCTAACCTTAATCCTAAATTAAATGTTACTCTTATCCAAGTCTCAACCTTCAAACAGACTTTCAAAAGCCCTTCATAGAAGTGAGGATTGGACAAATTGTCCTCATTCTCAGAGTCTAGAATTCAAAGGGACAAAGCTTGAAGCGTGGGAGCATGCAAACACACATCAAACACTCGCTGTGTCTCTCCCTGCAGTACCTCTGAGTCCTCCCAGCAACCTCCAGTTCTCTGACATCACTCACAACTCCGCCCACATCAGCTGGGATCCCGCACCTGGGGAAGTCAAAGGCTATCGCATCATGTGGGTCAAGACAGGCGAACTACTCACACAGGAGGTGTGTACGTGTGACAAGCGTGTGACAAATCAATATTTGATTCATTTCTGTTTGAGAGTTTGTGTATTGATGAAAAGAGATTAGAACAAAGGAAGAAACAAAGAGGAGATTAATTATAGTGATTGCTCTCCTCAGTATGACAGCATCAGACCAAAATAACTTTTAAGTGAGTTACACAGAAATTATGTCTTTAAGCACACATCGGAGAAGAAATGAATACCTGCGTTTGAAGTTTTCTCGAAATGCCTGCATCACTTCATGTTATTGTTGAAGGTTATTCTTCTGGAAACGTTGCTCAAGTTACATGGACTGAACTTCCAACTGCCTTGGCACTTTTGTAAACAAAAAACATCCCTGCAGAGAGCCTTAGTGGACAGGTGGTCTTTATAGCTGATTGTGATCGAGCTGTTCTCTTATTGTATAGACATAATAGTGTGTATGTGATGTGCCTGTGTGTGTCCTGTAGATGGAGATGGGTCCTGTGAGTTCTTATGACCTCAGTGAGCTGACGTCTCTCATGGAGTACTCAGTGGCCATCTTTGCCCTGTACGATGACGGCCAATCAGAGCCCCTCACTGATGGGTTCACCACCAGTAAGCAACTGTTACTGTGTTACAGGAAGGATAGATGAGAAGATACCGTAGCTAGAGTAGTAGCTGATTAGTTCGTTGAGTTGTGGAACTCAGTGAACAAGGGCTGATAGATGAGCATTATGGTGACTTTAAAGTGCATTTGTTCGTTTTACCTCCCAGCCCCCTCTTTGCTGAGGACACTTCAGTCTCTATCTCCTGAAAATACTTGTATCAATATCATTAGAAGGCAAACCATTTCTCTCTTAGTGCCAAACAATGTTGAATTTTTATTACCTTTACTGGTCCCTTCTACTTTTTGGCCATCTGCCCATCTCATTCACACCTCTGCATAATAGCCTAGTCACATTAAAAGGTCATTTCACTGTCCCTGACTATTCCGTCACGCTAACAGATATTGATTTGTTGGAATATCCCTTTAAGCAACAAGCAGTTTGGCTCCAGTGCTGAGTCAGCTCAAAGAAATGTATGTCTGGCAAGCAACCATTTAACTGCTCACTCTAAAGGACCGTGTTGATTTTTATTTATCTCCGGGCAAACTTTGTTCAATGGGGCAGGTTAGAGAAAGGGAGCTTCATAAACTAACACAAATGTGTTGGCACTTCTAAACTTTCTGAATGATGAAAGCGTAAAATAACGATAAGAACCCAAAAAGATTAGACTTAACACCAGAATGGTGCAGCAGTGTTTTTTAAGTTGTAACTATAACAATTGCAGAACAGTTTAAACTTATGCAATTAAACTGGCCCACCCGAAAAGCAGCTTCATAAACTGTAATTATGATCAGAACATTATCAAAAATAGTCCTAAAAGTTTTATAAATATTTAACAATTGAGGTAAAAAAAAGAAGAAGAAAAGAAATAACGTCTCTCTCTCTCAGCTCCAGTTCCTGGTCCTCTGGATCTACGCTCCACTGATGTCGACACAGACAGCTTTAAGGTCAGCTGGGATCACTCAGCCGACGACATCGTCCTCTACAGACTCTCCTGGGCACCGTTCACAGGTGGCGACACAAAGGAGGTCAGTGCCAGTGAAATCTAATAAATGAATGTGTGCAACTGGTAATCAGAAAGTTTTTTTTCGACTGCTGCTGTTGTGTGAGAATAGAGTGCAGCATCCTGTTGTACGTAGCAAGGCTGTGTTGTTTCAGGTCGCACTTCAAGTCATTTGCACTGAATGTTTTCCCTCGGACGCCTTAGAACGTCAAAGTAGAACTTGGGGTTGATAGTCTGACCATGGGGGAAAAATTCACAGTGCACAATCTTATGAATGTAAAAAAAAACCCCACCTGGTTGCGCTCCTGACTCGACGCGCTTTCTTCAGTCTTGGACAGTGACGTTCAGCCCATCTTGAAACGTGAATGTCACTCAGAACACCTCACTGCTTCATTGCCGCAGACTTTCTGAAGAATTTCAATGGGATCTTTTGCAGATTTCTAGAGTTTCACCTAAAATCGGATGTTGGCTCTGATCAAGTTTCAGGTCAATGGTGAAAACACAAATGTTCACGTACCACTGCTCACAAAACCATGCCTCACTCGGGCATTGATTTTTATCAAGCAACATAACTTGGAATACTTTGTCATGAAGATTAAAGCTTTCCCCTGCTCCATGCACAACACGGTTCAACGCTCCGTCAGTGCATGACAGGAACTTTTTGATCCACCCTTGTATTCGGTAAATCAAAGTGGACCATGTTATTGTAGAATCACAGAGTTACACTCCCACCATGGATCCTCACAAATGATATTGACAACATCATAAGCATGAAATACTAAGTCTGAATCCTTTGATCAGCAAACTGCAAACATGTATTTAACAAATCAAATGTATAATTTAGCATCAGATGATAAAAAACATGTATGGATTCAGAGCTTTTCATTCACTTGTAAGCTCTGTTTCCAGAGGAAGAAGTGGCCTCACTCCTTGTCCCCAAATAAAGAGAAAGACTGTACTCTGTAGACCTACATAGAAGCTTCACTACACCACTGGTAGCTGGTAAAAAAAAAAATCCCTGGCATGGTTGAATATAAATAAAGGCTAAATAAATCTAGAAATTAATGGCTTGGGTGTTTTATTACCTTGATCTGGGGTTTAGAGACAGCTGGGAGGCAGCGATAGAGTCCTTAGAGAGTGTTTTGTGTGTGCATTTTGTGTGCGTGTGTTTGTGTGTTTTGCTGAGAGTCATCAGAGCTGAAAATGACACTCTGAGGAGTTGGAGAGGTGGGCTGGTAATACCGCCAGCCTACCGACAGGGATACATGCAGCTTTTCTCCATTTCTCACCCACATATTACACGCACGCATGCACGCATGCACGCACGGAAGCATTTATTTACGTCCTCCACTGATCTCCTCTGTATTGTGATATCTGAGAGGAGATTAAATAATACATACAACACAGAGGCAGAGGGAAATATTAACCAGAGTAAAACTGAATCTAACAGCTCTTTTTAAAAGTGTGTTTTGGGTATTTTTGTGCTTTTTGTTAATCAATAAAGCATCCGTTTCTCTTTCAGGAAACAATATTATAATAAATGGAAATAAATCACACTAAAGGCAAGAAATGTAAAAAGATAAAGGAGATGATGACTCACTAAAGATGCTCTCGCTCAAAGGAAAGCACAACTGTTTGGCCCCAATGGTAAGATTTAGACGTAACTGTGCCTTGAAGGGCTTTCTGAAGAAACAAATACCTGCACATAATCTGGTTATTGAGTCATCGACAGTAAATTCCAATTTCAGAGTTGCTCTCTGTAAAAACAAGCTGTACTTTTGATGACCTCGTTGTGTTTACCTCAGGCTCTGATGTGTCTCTGTGTAATACAAATTATAGTGGTCGTTTGGAGTCCTGGAGCAGCAGTCGATCCAATTTAGGGGAAACACGTTTCTGTATTACTAATTTTGTAATCATCATCTCTTATTCTCACAAAGGCCCTATCCATTTAAAATTTTTAACATAAAGAAAATCATACATTTCAATAATGAGTACTTAATTATTACATCTTTTTAAAATTCATACATCTTTAACACATACCAAGTATAAACGTTTGCTTTCAGACACCAGCTTCTTAAAATATGCACCACCATTTCCTCCTGTTTTTATGAGAATAATTACCAGCACTGAGGCGATTTGTTGTTTTATGTTTTTAGCAGCTTTGTCTACTAAAACTCAGTGATGACTTTGGTTCTTGAAATTCTGGAGTTGTACTTAGGGTATAAATAATATTGTCAGACTGTCGGGCCCAAATATTTATCACATGCTGATGGTAACTTAGGAAACTCTTCCCGTTTATTTCCTCCATGCAAATATAGAAACAACAAATGAAAGTGCAAGTCAGAGGAAGGTGACCTAACTGCTCTTTGTGAAATACAAAATCACTTAATTCAATAAAAAAAAGTCCCATGTTTATTACAATTAGGCAGGTTTTTATACTTTTTTTTTAACCAACATCTCAATGAGCTAAGTTTTAAAGCTCTTTATTTACTACAATATTTTCATTAACACTAATCTTCCAGATAAAACTGCTAAATACTAAAGACAAACTGACCGATGTTAAAACTACATATGGTTTTGAAATATTCAGTTTTGACTAAGATGAACTGCTACAAACATTATAAAACAATAAAGTTCCCATTTTAAGTAAATATTAGCCAACTTCTTTCTAAAGTCAACTTTTGGAGAGAATATATTGTAAATCAAATATAATGTGACACTTGAGTGTGTGTTTCTCTTCTGTAGGTGGTCTTCAGTGGACGTGACAACAGATACATCCTGACCGGTCTTAGTCCCTTGACTGAGTACGAAGTTATGCTGACGGCCATATTCAAAGATGAATCCGAGAGTGACACCGTCTCCGTCATAGAGACCACATGTAAGTGACTGAAGATTGTTTTGGAAACGTGTCGCTATTCAAACTTGGGTACCTGTGGTATCTGCTTTATCTAATCAGTACAAACCTTAACAAAAGTCAGCTTTAACAGCTTTTTCAGAGACATATGCTCTAATGCTGAAACTAACCTGTGACCTAACTAACCTTCTTCAACAAAGTGTCACTGTCGGCTTATTACAACAGACTAGTGCAATCACATGTGCATTTTAGATTAACAAGATTACCATTTCTAAGTCAGTGCACACCTCAGCACGACCACATTTGTAATGATTTGTTTTGTCTCTCCTTATCTCAGAAGAAAAAAAAATCTATTTTACCATCCATGATTTGTTACATATTTCTGTCTAATTGGCTTAGTTATTGACACAGAAAGTTGTAGCGGAGAGTTTGTATCCAATTATCTGATTTGTACTCTCTGTATTTCCCCAGTGGCCAAGACAACAACGATTGCTACCACTACTACAGGTAAGAAGTGTCCAAATTGGTCCTGTGGAGTGAAACAGTGGAAGCATTACACTCTTCCTGCTGGACATGTATAGAAATGACCACACATACTGTATATCTGAAAAGATGTGGCACAACACAACGTCTCATGTTGGTTCAAATTGTGCCATGCAACGTTTTCATTCTTTTAGCCAGGTCCAACCTTTGGAGTGTGACTTTAAATAATTTTGCTAGCATGAGTCTAGCAGGCACATTTCACTCTTTGAAAAACTATCCCTGCAGAGAGACTGGCCAAATTTGAATCATAGCTCAAGCCAAAGCATCTGTCAAGAAAGTCTATTGCCATTCAAATGTGAAAGGCTCTACTCCCTGCCAGTGTGTGATAATGTTCCCAAAGTGTAACCGTAGTTGTACCAAGTCAGTGTAGCAGAGTTTTGGCCAGTGTTGCTCATTTAGTTTGAAGAAGCAGAACTTACTGAGGCCTTTTAAAAAAAACTCCACATGGCTGATAAATTCAAAACTGCAACACTGATAACGTGCATGAGCTGGATGCACCTAATGAAAAAAGTTTCTAAGATCTTTTGTGTTTTTAAAAGCCTGTTTACCAAGTTGGCTTCACCCAGAGACTGGAGTTCAAACTCCATTATCTCAGAGGCAACCTGGAGGCCATCTGGATTGTGTTTTGTATAAGAAGCAGGCTACTGCTAAATAAGTCAGAGAAGTTTCTCCAGTCACGGCTTTGAAAACTTTGCAACATGTCTCCCTAAGTCTTTTCTCACTAACCTGAAGACTCGAACACATATGCTTTGTTTAAAACTCACAGGGTTCCTGAGAAGAAAATCACAACTTTAAGTGGTCAACTAAAAGACAGCGAGTTGCCTCTTGTTTTAAAAGTCAAGGCTTGTAGCCCTGAAGCCTTAACTGATGCATTATGTATGGAGCCCCCACACCGATTTTCATTCAGCTCTACTTTGGTTTAAAGCCATTATTGAGACTGATGAAACAAAACACACATGCAAAAAAACAAAACAAAACAAAAGCAATTTGCTTCAAGTGGTGTTCTTGAGAAAATGTTCTCCACCTGGACCTAAAAACTTTCTTTTATCACCCAACATCACAGCAAACTGAGTCTGCCGGATCTTTAACATTAGCTGTTGTGACTTTAAGTATACTGACATTTTCTAATGCACAGTTTACCAAATCACATTAAAAGTGTGAAGAAAACAGAGTTTAAGACAATATAATGTCTATATTTGAGAGTATATTCCACAGTAGCTCAATGCACTAACTGTTGTGTGTGATGTGCTGTCACAGTGGTGCGTCAGGCTGTGAGAAACCTTCAACTGAGCGACGAGACCACCCAGAGCTTGGAGGCTTCATGGGTGCTGGAGGACCCTAACGTGGATAGCTACAGGGTCACCTATGGCGGCCTCAACGGTGAACACAAGGAGAAGTCTGTGAGTTCATCAAGTTATGAGCTGCAAAGTAAAATCACAACATATAATTAAGTACAGAGCTACAGGTTTAAGGAGCATTTGCTGCAATGGATCTGTGGCTTTTTGCAACGTCAAAGTCTACCTTCTTGCAGCTTTCAAACTCATGCATGCAAACCCACACAAACGTCTCCCCAGGTGAATTGTGCACATTGATTATGTGGAATAGACAACACTGACGTTGTGTTCAGAGGTAGATCCTTGTTATTTCCCTCCTCCAGTCAAGTGGATGACACTGCAGTGGTCAGCTCTGGGTCATCTGCGACAGTCAGAAAACTGATTACACTTATAGTCCCGGTCCACGCTGCCTCTCCTCCCTGATCCCTCCATCTCTTCTAAGAGCCCTTTAGCTCAGTGTCATGTACTGACACTGATCACTGATGCGCACACACACACACACACGCACACGCACGCACACGCACATGCGCATGCACACGCACACGCACACACATACTCTGCCTCTCCATCTGTCCCTCTATCGCTCTGTTTTTCTCTGTTTTCTCTCCATCTTGTCTTCTCCCTCACTACCTCCCCGCTTCCCCCTCCTCCCCCTGCCCCCCCCCCCTCTCCATCTCTTTCCTTCCCCCCTGTTTTAATTTCCCAATGTGGTGTCAGAGCCGGACAAGATTGAGAGGCCAGGCCAAGCCAGAAGACATTCCATTATCTTTTCAGCAGCCATTTACCTCACTGGGAGCAGAGATGGAGGGCAGCGAGAAAAGAGCAAAAAAAACAGAGAGGTGGAAAAAGAAACAATAGCTAAACAGAACGGGAGAGAGGCTTAAACTTGTCTGCTGGCTGATAGATAAGGGTTGTTTCGGGTCACACCTCTTCTTAAAAGTTGAGAATCATTCTGATGTGTATGTGTGTGAGAGACAGAAGGAGGGCAGAAGATACAGCACGAACAATTCAGTATTTATCAGGTGGTTAATTTGTGTCCATGTTTCTGTTTTTCAAATTCAAGTGTGTGTATGTGTGTCTGCCTGCCTGCTTTCACGCTGTTAAGTGTTTCAGCACCACAGTCACAGTGGACAGCTCCTCCAGACTCGCTGACTCTGGGAGCTTTACCTGGCCTCACCTCAACACACCTTTCTCTGCCTCTATCTTAGATATGTCTGTTTCTCTGACACACACACAAATACACAGATTACCATTTGGCTCGGGATCAGTGCTCTTACCACAATAACCGAAAAGTTAATCTCTTCTCTTGTTTATGTTAAAGTCTTGTATTGGAAAGCAGACACTTTGTTGTGAGCAGACAGCTGAACGTTAGAAGGTTTTCTCATGTGCATATCAAATAACGTTTTGCTTTATGAATGAGAAAGTTCATTAAATCAGCAGCGGGAGAGAGTTGAATTTTATAGTTGCCAGTTTGTGAGAGACTATCTGCAGTAACTCAGTCACTTCAGTTAGTTTATAAAGCTAGTTTTTCAAGTTACTTTAAAAAGTTACTTAACAAGACAATCTCCACTCAAGGTCTGCTTTCAACTTACTACATGATCTTCATCAGTTTACTCAGCTGACACTTTCAGAAGGCCAAACTTTAAGTGCTCAAATCGACATGAGCAAGGCGTCCTAAAAGTGCTCAGAATAATGAAAACATTTACCTCTTAGAGGTTCATGACATCTGCTGATGAAGACTGTGATGAAGTTAAAATAGCTTTAAAAGAATCAACTGAGTGGACCTTGTGGAAAGTGGTTTGTCAGCTGCTGTTTTCAGAATAAACAATGAATCTCGTTCTTAGTTCCCATCTGTCTTTTTTTTTTTTTTTTTTAATATATTGCAAACTGTCACCATTGTGATTATCAGCTTTGTTATTGTTATTGTGCAGAATACTGTTTTTGGATGGCAGTATAGCTCATTTGAAACCATTAGATAAAAGAAGAGATCTCATTTATACAAAGGAAGCACGGAAAACTGATTGTATTGCCAAAACTGAAGTGAGCAGAATTCTTAATGTCTGTGAAGCATTTTGCTGCTACTTCCTGTTTTCCCACATTACACTTGGCCTTCATCATTCGCGACAAATGTTTCTATAAGCCAGCAGAAAAGAGCAACAGATGTGTTTGTGTGAATTATCCAGGTGTGTGCTTCTGATTTGTCCATCTTGCCTTTGTGCAAAAATCACTACTGCTTTAATATTCACTGTACTGTCTTACTCCTTCAAATGTTCCCTGAATCTGTTTATGCATGTGAGTGTGTGTGTGTGTGTGTGTGTGTGTGTGTTTGTGTGCATCTAGGTGTTAGTACCAGCTGCTCAGAGGAGAGCAGTGCTCCAACCTTTACTATCAGACAATCAGTACAAAGTGACAGTCACACCGGTGTACAACGATGGACAAGACGGCATCAGTGTGTCAGCCTGGGGTTCCACGTGTAAGCCTCTTCAAACACGGCAACATCCAAGCACACACTCTCACACACACACACACACACACACACACACACACACACACACACACACACACACACACACACAACTCTGTATTACAAATGACCAGAGTCAACTCTGTTTCTCACTTTTCATTATACAAGATGCAGCTCCCAGTTTAAAGGAACACATGTGACAAAAGTGAGAGTTAATGACACTGACTTTTACTGCAGTGAGCAGAGTGTTCATTTGCGTTGCATTAATTTCATGCTCATTTACTTTCCTGTTGGAAAATATGAATTAAAGCCATGACAAATACTGATGCCATCCTAATTGTCTCAATGAAGGCCTCTCATAATTACAGCTGCTTCTTTCATTAATGAGACGATTAAATAATTTTGCTCGGCTTTAATTGATTTCCGCAGCTATTCTCTTATGAGCAGTTGTGATCGCCTCCTCAGTGCTCAGAGAATTGAAATGTCAGATGAAATATGTCATCTTTTTTATGAGAATATTGCTCAGCTTAGTGCAATGGAAACCCCTACTTAGCTTGAACAGTCATGATAAATCAGAGTCCAGGAATACTTTATGTACAGTAAGAGATGGAGAGGGGAAAAGATCCTCATAAATCAGGAATTTACAGACTTGTGATTGAACCAATTCAATTGCAATTTTAACATAATTTTCTTTCACTGTTCATTGAAAAGGATATATTTACACTATATATCTATCAACAATGTATCGAGTATGTATATATAGTTTTAAATATGAACAATAAGGAGCAAAACTCATCAGTCATAATAGGGCTGAATATTGAAACTTAACAATTTCACTGTAGTGTCTGTTGTACCAAATCAAAAACTGCCAAGTATTAAAAGTTGTAAAAGTTGCCATCAAACACTTAGTTTGTCACTGTTCTTTGCATAAGAAAATTAATCTGCAGCTTCTTCTTCTGATAATCAACTAAATACATTTAAATGTGAACATTTTATGCTTTTTTTCTTTTTCTTCTTGGTAAAGAAAATACTTTGTGGTTTTCAACCTGTAATGGGATAAAATATGTAATGTGATGTTGCCTTTAACGTTTTATGACATTTTTTTTAGTAACAGATTAAAAATACCCTGTTTAAAAAAAGCTTGCTCCATGCCAAAAAAATACTTAAAAAACATTTAAATGTCATGCTGAATCCCAATATGTTTTCAGAATTTCTCTTTCACTTTCACCCAAATTCTAAAAACAGTTTCAAAAAAGTAAAGAAGTACTATAAGGTTCATTCATTTTAGTTTGTGGGCCAACCTCATTTTTTTTGTCCACTTTTATTGGCAAATTATTCAATAACCTCGCTAATTTTTAGCCCCAATCTTCTTTGCTTATTCAAGAGTATCTGATTAATTTATTAACTTTGCCTGTTTTTGAATTTATTTTATTCAGGTAACTTTCTTGTGTGGCTAGTTGTGCTGAGACAAAAAAAATAAATAGGGTGACATTCAGCCCTAAATCATATACTGCACAGTCAGGATGCATGATGACGACCTCTACATTAGTAGACTTAATTTTTTAGCATCTAAACCTAAAATAGATAGATAGATAGATAGATAGATAGATAGATAGATAGATAGATAGATAGATAGATAGATAGATAGATAGATAGATAGATAGATAGATAGATAGATAGATAGATAGATAGATAGATAGATAGATAGATAGATAGATAGATAGATAGATAGATAGATAGATAGATAGATAGATAGATAGATAGATAGCTATACTTTATTGATCCTGCAAGGGGAATTTTTTTTAATTTTTTTTAAGTCAAGTCAATAGAAGTTTTTCTACAGTCTGATTTCTTTCCTGGTTTCTGCAGTGCCCCTCTTGCCTCCTGAAAATCTTCGGTTGTCTGAGGAGTGGTACAACCGCTTCAGGGTCACCTGGGATCCACCTCAGTCTCCTACAGTGGGTTACAGGATCGTCTACCAGCCCATCTATGGTACATATACACACAGACAGCCAATCAAAACATTATTTGTATAATCAAGCAGTCATTTTAAAATAGATCCTCAGGGATGACCTGCAAAATGTGGAAACCTTCTCCGGGCCTTTTCCTCAGTCATTTTTTATTGTAGTAGTTTTTATGAGTGTAGAAACACAAAAACAGACACACAGGCACATTTATTAAATTCTGTGTGTCTTTCCCACACAAGTACACTTTTATAAATATGGCACACACTCACACACACACACACACACACACACACACACACACACACACACACACACACACACACACACACACACACACACACACTTTGATGCACTGTTAGACAGCGGTTAGCTGTCAAGCACAGGAGTATTTTTTAAATTTGTGTGTGCTTTGCCTTGGGACTCAGATTCATCCAAACATACTAATCCACTTGTTATGGGAGGACCCACCAGCGACAGACCTGTGATAGACACATAATAGCTGAAAAAACAAACCGCTCTCAGGGTGTTTTGGCTTTCCTGATAGTGACTTTGTAGTTGTTGTTTTTTTAACAGGAAGCTTGAGGCTTCAAGGAAAACATGGGCAATCCAGCACTGAAATAAGACATTACCCTTCCTCTTTTATTTTTTTTTTGTCTTAAAGCGTCATCAAAAGCCCATTTTCACTGTTCTGCTGCTTCTCTACTGCTAATTGTTTCATCTTTCCAAGTCAAGGCTCCGGTCTTTATAGTTTCCATGTCTGTTTTTAGTCATCTTAACACAATTACTGCGTCTCTGAAGTTCCAGATTCAAGCAGACGGGCAGCATTAATCTGATTTCAGGAGTTCAGTTTCACCAGGCGGCTGTTTTCACTATGAAAATCTCTTATATGTGGAGGGGAGGAAAGTGTCCATGTGTGCAAATGCCTGCACACACACTTCCTGCACATATATAGCTCGAATATACATCATGAAAGCATAAACCTACTCATTGTAGCAGATGTGTAAAGTATACATACACTTCCACAGACAAACACACAGCCTGTTCCCATAAACAGTGTTCCAGTGGGTGGTGTGTTGTAAAGATAATTGCTGCTCCTCCTTTATTTATCTGTTTTCTTCTTGTATTGCATTTGTTTCATTTTTATTTAGCCCTGTAAGATGTAGTTTACATGCAGGGTTGTTATTGTTATAAAGCAAAATAACTTTGTTATTGGCAGTTGTTTGGAAAATCTGCATTAAACTGACCGTTATTGTGTCTTTGTTTTATTTTAATATCCTTGATGAGGGTGTGCGTGTGTATCTATGTTGTCGTAGATATTTTTGTTTAGCACATTAAGGCCCTTTTTACACCAGGGACAGAAATTGTTTCATTTTTCAGTTAGACTTTGTTTATGAGTGTGTATATAAGTGTATTTTTGTGCAGGTTTGTGTGAAAACTGTAATGCTAATACCTGACAAGTTCACAAGTGAAGTTTTTCTCTGAAAATTAAGAGGGTATTACTCGGTTTACACAGCTTACATAAATCAGAGAGAATCAGCTGTTAATTTACATATATATGTATCTATCTATACACACACAAAGGACATGAACAAAATCGCCAGTACAACAACTGTTGGTTTAACCATGATATCCTGCACACAACCCACCCCACAAAAATAACAAAGGTTATACATTTTAAAATATGATATAGTGTATTTGATTTGTAATGTGTTTTAACAGCAGCTCTGCTTGTCTTCTGTCCTCCTCTTATGTGTGTTTGTGTGTCATTCCCAGATAGAGGTCCCGTTTTGGAGACAACAGTTGGTGAAGATGTGAACTCCTTGCTCCTTCTGAATCTGCAAAGTGGGACTGAGTACAGTGTCCAAGTTATGGCTTCCTACCCTGCAGGACAAAGTGAACCACTGCTTGTGAATGCCAAAACATGTAAGCATTTTTTTTATCAGCCTGCAAAAAACCCCACATACTTTGTTGTAAGATTAGTTATTAAATGGAATGATATCTGTAGAGGCATTCACGTCCCTCATAGAAATGAAACTGTATTCCTCACAACAAGATAAACACATTGTGTATTGGCTGACTGTAAACAGAAATGGCTGTCTCAGTGTTGGTTTATTAAATCAAAAGGTTATTGATAATGGTAAGATTCATGACCACATGTAAACATTATTTGAAATTAAACGCTCACTGAGGATGACATGATTTAATTTTGGAAAGCAAAATGAAAGTTCACAGAGTCATTCCAAAATGAGCTTTAAACGCCTCCACCAGCTGAAGTTTTGGGTGTAGATCTGTCAGAAAAGACATGTGACTTTTAGAAGGAGGGAGACAAAGGCAGCAGCGAAGTGAACTGGTTGAAGGAAAGAGGGAAAGGTACAACATGCATATTAAATACTGGCTGATACCATCATTTCTGTTGAGACTTAGTCAAACAGACAGATATACAGCAGGATGTTAATATTTCCTTGTCAGCCAGTGAAGAAAATCCCTTTTGCATATAGATTTGGTATCAGACGGTGCAGTAAGACCAAAACGCAGGCTTTAATGCTTCTCTCATCTAACACAAATATACGGACAAAGAGAGAGACAGACGTGCTGATAGATAGAAAATTTGAAAAGTTGATGTATTGTACATATACTGTCGGTCTGCACATGCATCTGTTGGTGGGTTCTTTCTTTAAATATGCTCTCAGCAAAAAAAGTACTGTGTCACTATCAACAAACCTTTATGTTGACAGTTTAGCCTCCTGACTTTATGTTTGTGTGTCTGTGTAATTGTTTTACTCATTACTTTAAAATCCACTTATTTGTTTTGTGTTTACTGTCTGATTTTTCAGAAGGAACTCACAAAATAGTATGATTAAATGAAATGCACGCTAATTTTTGATATCCCACATTCATTGATGCACACAGCAAAATACATTTTCAACTTTATTTTTCTTAATAGCTATTTCCTTTAATTCTGAAACAAACTAATGAGAAGTAAAATATACAATTTTGAGTGAGTAATTGATTTTAACCTCATTGGTAAAAAGAGTGCAATGGTTTTCATGCACAGCTTCTTTTTTTTTTTATTAATCTATGCTGCAATGATGTGCCATCCTTCATGTTCTTTAATCACACCCCTGTAGGATGAATTACAGCTCCCCCCAGCCTCTCTATCTCTATAAAGCTCTCATAATGAAAGATGCTTTCATAAGGAGAGAAACATCAAATATGAGGCTCTGACATGTTGATTTAACAACCCTCCATATTTAAACTTAATACTCTGGCACTGCTGAATTCACGACTTTCTTTTTTTCCTCCTGTTTATCTCAACGGTGAAACTATATCTGTTTTTAATAACTTTATCTGCATGGTACTCTTCTGAAATTCATGTTTCCTTCTCCTTTTTTAGAGCTTTATTTGTACACATAGTGTTGTATTCCACATTGTAATTTGTTTTCCTACACTGCTGGCTAGGGATCAAGAAAATGGCTCATTGATAAATATTCAGCAGAGCACATATTCTGTATTAGATGTAATCAATTCCCAGTGCACTGATACATTTTCAGATGTGTCAGAGTTCCCCACGTTACACAGCTCGGGCTTCGTTAAATTCCTCGTCCATATTTTCCTCTACACTGGAGGAACTCTGATTTATTTAGAGGGGATGCATTCAGTCATTTGTCATTCTAATAAGGTGGAGATACATATTTCCAAGGGTTCACTGCATTCATTGCAGTCTTATCATGGGACCTAACTGGCATGTTTACACCAATAAATTACACATACTAACATGTAGCACAAAAAGGCACTTATTGATACCTTGAGGACCACTGACTGAAATTAAACTGTTTCCTTTAAATGAAGTTATATGTGGTTTGCATTTAGGTGCTGGAGCTCAGTTTCACAGTAGAAATTAGTTTTTGCAGGACCGCTGAAGGGCGATTTGCCAATCCGGTCTCAAGACAGTTTGTAAAGTTTGCATGATGTTAAAAATAAAAATAACATGTATTTTTAAGGAAGTAAGAGAAGTCTTAACTCCCCACCGTGAAAACCAAACAGGCTGAGGAACGGGTAGAAGATTTCTGCAGACAACTTGAGGAGGAGGCAGAAATCCGACTTTCATGTTGGTCACTGGTCATTTTACAATGCTACCATGCCGAGTTGGTTTTATTGAGACAAAACATACGCATCACACAGTGGCTATTTGGATGTATGCATGTGCACCCACATGTGCACCAGATTACATGTGACCATATTTTGTGCACACCAGTGACTCCTGCACGTCTTTGTGTACGGGAGTAAGTTTGTGTGCGTGTATGCATATTATTGAAAGGAATGATGGTTTGTTGTATGCATTATTCACTACTATTTAAATAAGGCACCTGCCATATGGTCCCAGCATAAAATATAACTTTACTGGCTCAAGAGCCAAGTTTATTTTATATCATCAGCAAATTCTGTTAACAAGGGGGAAAGAACAAGAGAGAGAGAGTGAGAACGACGGAGAAAAACAGAAGAGGAAGGGTTTGCTTGCCTATTGTACATTGAAATCTCACCACCAAACAAGCTTCAGCTATTTAAATTGCTCATAGTATTTAGCATTTTGCTGCATCATGCTCCACTGTTTTTCCTCAAGACGTACATAGCCTGACTAATTTTGTCTGTTAATAATTTGTTCTAACATGTACTAAACAGAATGTTTTACATTTACACCAATTAAACATTATATGGATGGTGCACTATTCATTTTCACCCAACAGCAGACCAAAACAGAGATGTTTAGACCACTTGTATCTTTGTACTGGAATACAATGTTGCTCCAACCTGTCAAATTAGCCCAATCCCGACTCAAATGCTGATGTCCCTGAACCTTAAACCTTTTCTTTTCTAAGTCTACACTGCCTGTTACAATATTGTCTGCCAATGTTTGTATGTGATATGTATTTGTGTAATAACCAAACGATCATATTTTTCAATGTGGTTTACTTGATGATAGATTTATGCAAAACTAGTCACAATTATATCTA
The DNA here is from genome assembly GCF_022577435.1 of Embiotoca jacksoni. Classification (NCBI taxonomy): domain Eukaryota; kingdom Metazoa; phylum Chordata; class Actinopteri; family Embiotocidae; genus Embiotoca; species Embiotoca jacksoni. Next base: position 11,025,320 of record NW_027185241.1, read on the forward strand.
AAAAGCATTTGCAGCACAATGCTACAACGTGTCTGTAATGGTTGTAGTTTGATGTGCACATGATGAATGTCTGCAAAAAAAATCCAGCCAGAGCTCCCTGTCTGTAGATGTTAGAATCTTTCCCAGTTAAAATCATGGGTTGTCTGGTGAGTGACGGTGCTGGGATTAACTGCCAGTAGTATTAAAGACAAGGAGTAAATTAATGATTGAAGAATGTCAAAAGATTGTACAGTTTGTCAGAAACCAGCGCACTGATTTTACTGATGTTCATTTAGGTTCTCTAATTAAAGTCAGTTCCCCAGGAGATGCAGATACAGTAATCATAAGCGGACTCATTTTTTGTGAGTGTTTGTGTGTGAGACTGCACACTGAACATCAGTGAGTGTTACATGAAAACAGAAACTTTTCTCTTAAGACTTATAAAAATAAATGTTCAATTAATCTCTTTGTCATCTCTCTGTCTTGCTCCAGTGTTCCTCGGTGTCTCAGGCTTGTCAACCTACCAGGTGCGTCCCAACAGCATGTGTGTTCAGTGGCAGCCTCTTCTACGTGCCACATTATACAGAGTCTCCATACAGTCTCCACTCAGTAAGTATATTTACTGATATTAAGACTGAATGCTAGAGTTTGCATACATTTTTATTTGTGTCAATGTGGCACTTTTAATCTAAGTTCTCAAAGCTGGTGAAACAGTTCATTTCTTGATTCAGTGATTTCATTACTTTTTCCTTTAGCGTAAGAATGTGACACCCGACCAGAAGCTCACTCTAACTCAATCAACATGTCTGTTCTCAATTCAAATTAAGTGTAACCTCACCTCCTTGCTTAGATATGGTCTGGATCTAACCTTTTAACTGCAGTACAACAACAAAAGCAGAATATTTTAGACAAAAGTTTAATTCAAACTGATTTTTTTTTTCCACAGAAAGAAACAGCAGTGCTTTGTAGAGACACATAGTGGACAGTTGAGCACCTTTAGTCATCCCAGCGTGTTTTACCACTCCACAATGTGAGAAAAGAGGCTTTTGCCAGTAAAGTGACTGGAATACAATTCAGTCAATAAATCAAAAGCTTTACTAGAGTTGTGATATTTGGTAAGGTGGCTGGATTCAAACTCGTAGATTTACAGTCTGTCCTTGTGAAAATGTCTCCTTCATTTATTATTAACACAAAAACCAGTCAGCTCAGGACTTGTGAGTGTGATGATTACATGTATATTGGTTACATGTCCTTTCACAGTCATCTGGATCCAAATTAATATGAGCCTCTGAGGGAATATGTGTTATATATTTCTGTCATGCTCACATGGCAGAGGTTTACGTTGTAAAAGATATTCGTAAATCTTCCTGTTTGTAGACAAGAAAGGAGATATGATATGCACAATAAACGACATGGGAGGAAAGAGGATTGAGAATTGCATGTCATTGTGTCAGAAATAAAACAAGTTTGACCTTTAGAGGATGTTTAATGCACAAATCAGTCAGTTAATCATTGGGAAAAAAGGAGACCTTGGCATCACACAACTATCTCTCAGCCTCAAACAGTTTTAGTAAGTGTGAGCATGATGCAGCTCACATCTTAATGTCTGCTGAGTCTTTTGAATTTGTATCTGTCCCTGAGTTTATTTTTCAAATGAGATTGTGATACAGTGCAGTAGTGCAAAAGTGTGCATACTTTATCCTATAGAATATATAGGATTTGCAACCACTCTCTCCAAACTTCATTACTGCTATAAATAATTTGTAAAATCTGGCCTTAAAAGTGGTACAAACTATTGATAAAAGAACTGTAGGCCATCTCTCAGTAAAAGACATATTGTAGTCCTGCTGTTGGGCCCATTTTTTTACATCTTACTTCTTCTTTAAGCTCTATTCTAAGTAAAAGATTACATTTTTTCCTCTGATAGAAATTTTAAAGAATTGGAAATAAAAGTGGGGGCACTTGAAAATAAATTATTTTGGTCTCCCCTACTTTAATTTTGGGCCACAAGAGTCAAACATTTAAAAAAAAAAAAAAAAAAAGAGTCAATCTGACATTTACCCTAAAAATATTCTTTCATTTATCCAATCGATGCTATTTAGTGAGATTTATAACAGACTTTGCAAGCGACTTGTCCACAGGAGGCAGAGCACAGGTGTGACTACTAACTTTAACAATGACCCTGTTTTGTCTATCAAGCAGCTGGGAATTGGGAAAATTCTCCTTTGGGAATGTGCCACTTCCTGGTTGAGAGCGACATGGTTGCCCCCTGAAAATCTGCTCTATTTCTGCCGTGTTTGAATTCAGAAAAGTAACAGCCTCGTCACTAGCCATATAAACAAGCACAAAGACATAGATAAAGCTTTGTGCATGACATTTCTCCATATTTTGATTTACCACAGCTACTAAACTTGGTAGGCTCGGCTAACCAAGTCTGGCTTTATCACCTTAATTTTGCAGCAAGTAAATTTCCTCATTTCACCACAAATGCTGCCGTCAAGTGACGTCAAACTCTCTCACTTTCCTAGTGCAATGTTGTAGTTTAACAGGCATTCAGGTGTATATCCCACTCATAGGTATGCACTTTCCCACTTCCCAGTTGCTCGTGAAATGTCTCAGAGAGGCAGTTTACACAACATCAGGACAATGACAGCATCAGGGCAACTTTAAAAGCTATTGTTATTGACATCAAACAGAATAATCGGAAAAGCCTGTATCAAATGTCAATTCAGTTTTTAAATGTGTTTTCCTGACAAGGCCCCAGTAGATGTTGGAAGGTGTTTAGGAACTCCAAGTGTTGGCTGATAAATGTAACGATTACAGACGTGAATAAAACTCCTTTTACTTGAAGGAAACATGCAGTAAGTGATGTGTTTACACATTTTTTTGCCTTTTACAGTCAGAAAAAAAGACAGCAAAGAGGAGGAGGAAGATTGCTCTCTTCCATCTTCTTCAGCTACTCTTCCATTTCTTTCTTTGGCTCTCTCTCTCTCTGCTGCCGGAGCAGTTGCTGCATGTTCAAACAGGAGTTTAGAGATTTGCTTTAATCCACACAGAGTTTGGTTAAACACCTCCGCAGATGGAAAAGTGTAGTCTCTGTGACAGCTGTTTTCCTAAACTTTATTATCTGCGGCTGTTTCCTGTGTGAAAGAGGAGCTAATTTGTCACTCTCCGAGATGAGACACACATTAGGAAATAGAATTAGACTAATGAAACTGACAAATGACAGCTATTAGAGCATGCACTGTATGTGTGAGTTTCCTGTATCCAGTTTGTCCCTTTTTGGCTGCCAAAATAAATTCTTGTTCCTTTTCTTCTTCTTCTTCTGTGATTATATCCCTGTACAGCTTTTCAAAATAAATATCAAACTGAAAGATGTTTACCATCTGCAATTCAGAGGAAACTGCCAAGCGAAGAAGAAAGAAATCAATAATGGGCCTCGTTTCATTTTTCAGCAGACATTAACATGTTTTTCTACAGTTTTTTTCTATTGATACTTTTTGGTGCAGTGAATGCAGGTGCTGCAGATTGTCACCTTGGTTTGTCTTTTTGTCAAGTGTTTGTTTTCATATTACATACATCTGTGTATTTGTAAAGAAATCTTTGAGAGGCTTGGTGAGTTTGATATGTTACAATAGATTTTGTTGTAAGAGTTTGGGATAAATTAAGTCAACAAAACATGGAGCTTCACCAAGGTGACTGAGTCCTAGATTGAACTAAAATAGAACAATATTTGCTCTAAATCCTACGATCGGTTACCTGTTATTAAAAATAAATAATAAATATATATTATTATTATAATAAAACTGTGTTTATTCTTCATCTTCCAGTCTTCAATATGATGCAGAACATCGCGGAAAATAAACAAATATTCCCGTAAATAATGAAAGTTCATTTTATGCAGGATCTCCAGAGTATTTGAGCTTGTTCAGATTACATGACTCTTGATCTGTATTTCATTGATTGTGAGTCAATTCTTTGATTTGTTGTTTGCTTGCAGATGGTCAGAAGCAGGAGGTGAGCTTGGGAGGTGGAGCTTCCCGACAGTGCTTCTATGACCTCACGCCCAGCAGCCAATACCAGATCAGCATTAACACGCAAATACAAGAAATGGAGGGACCTTCTGTCTCCGTCACTGACATGACATGTATGTTGCAAAGGTTTTATATATAAATGCATGATTATGTTTGCATGTATGATTTTATACTCAGCACATAAACAGTTAAGTGAAACTGAAGGAGTTTTTTTTTTTTTTAAATGCATCCTTTTATTTCCATTTTTCATCAGCATGATTGAGGCAGCTGGGCCTTTTATAACTGCTTTTTACATCCATTTCTCATCTACTGTCACTCACTTGCTCCTTTCTCGCCGTATCTTATTTTCCCCAGCTGATCCGTCCAACCTCCTTTAATGTCTCTTTCTCCATCTGTCCCCCCTGTAGCCACCTTCTGTGACACATCTGTCTCACCTCTGCAACTTTCTCTCCTTCCCAAACCTTTCCTCACTCTCTTTGGGAAGATAGATTCTTCTGTTGCAGTTCATTGGTCAGCTGATGAGCTGAGCTGAACCGCACAGCTCTAGGGACCCAGAGGACTCACCTCTCGACCAGGGTTACAGACAGATGAATAGATAGACACAATCTCAGACACACACACACTTTCCCCGAGTAATGTAACGGGCAGCTGGTGATTAAATCCAATGCTAAGCTCAATAGTTTGTTTTTAGCAATAGTTGTAGGTTCATCTAAAGAAATGTTACAATTCTCACATTTAAATTTCACTTCAGGAAAGTATATTGATGAAAATGCAAATAAGTATCTGAAAGTAAATGCACTCATTATGCAAAACAGTCCGTTTCGGAGGATTACATTGTTTTATGAGGCATTTTGCACTAATTACTGAACCATAATTTTTATGTTGTAGCTGGTGGGAATAAAACTAATTTTAACAGTATATTAAACAGAGTACATTTTATTTCACAAGATGATCACACCTTTGATATGTGAAATCTGCAAAGTAACTAAAGTTGTCAGCAAGTAGGATTAAAAAGTGCAGTATTTTCCTCTAAAATGTTGTGATACAGAAGTAAAAAGCATCAATCAGAAAGAAAAGACCAACCAAGGTAAAAATTACTCAGAATTGTAAATGTACTTTGTGACTTTCATGCACTGTCCAAAGTTATGTTGTATCATGTATCTCTTTAAAAGCCTTTTAATGATAATTTTTTAGGAGGACACATGACATGAATCACCCCTGATCTCCATGTTTAGTTTTTAGTTGGACATTAAATCAAACAGTAAAGTTTGTGATCCAATCAAACTCATTTTTACCTAACTATCTTTTTTATCACCACAGCGTGACAGTGTGGGAGGTGAAGAGACATTTGTTGAGATGTTTTTTTTCTACTTTTATAAAGTACATATCCTCTTTTTGTGTAGTCGGTGATGTTTCTAAGATGATTTACTTACTGTACTCTGGTTTGACCAATGCCACTGCTCTCTACAAAGTAATTGCCCTGGCACTGAGGCATGCCTGAACCTGGGGCTGCTTCAGGCTCTTAAAGGCAGCCTCTGGTCAGGCTGATACCAGAAAATAGTACTTTTGTTTTCCCCAACCTATAGATGGTAGGAGAACGGGATGTATGAAACAAATGTAGAAAGATAAAGTCTGCTGTAATTTAGTGATGGAAAGAAAGATAGACAGAATGAAACACAGTCACTAGATTGCTTATATACCAATAGGTTGTAAATACAGATTGCACTAGAAATATTTGTTGTGTAAATGTCCAGAGCTTAGTTGTTGGAGGGAAAAAGAGGATTAGGAAACTTTCAGCTTAATAGAAATTGGCAGCTGCTGTCTGTCAGTGTGCCAGCTTATTTACTGTCTATTTGTGTGCACACGCACAAGTGTGTAGTGTAAATTTGTGGCCAGCAGACAGACCCTGTGATGGTGCCACTTTTCACTGCCATCATGATTGATGACCTTGTCTTGTTTTCCTGTGTCTCTGTGTGTTTCTAGTGCCGGCACCCACACAGGCTCCGACTGAACGACCCACCACAGAGCCCCCTCCTACCATCCCTCCTGCTAAAGAAGGTTAGCAACAGGCTTATCATACATGAACACACACTCTCATGTTAGTAGTTTCTAGAGTTGTGGGGTCATCTTTTCTGTACTCAGATGTTATATTAACTGTAATCACTGGACACCATAGTCATCAGTTTTTGGACTTCATATTCATTTGAAATCCTGAAAAGCCATGCAGGCTAACATGTAAACCTTTACACTTCGTATACACTAGCTGTTTAACATTATCCATTTTCATTTCCAATGTTTTTTTAGGTGATAATAAACTCCCTCTACTTTACCAGTAAGGCAGCATGTTGAAGGGGAATTTTAGTTTAAATTATTATTTGTTTTGCTTGTTCCTAACTTGCTTATTTTCACTGTATATTTTGTAAAAGGTGATATTACACCTGGTTTACTTTTTGCAGATAGTTGCTGTCAGATGATTTGAGTTATCTGATATCTGAAAATCTGATTGAGACATTGCTACACTGGAAAATGTAACCAAAGTAGACTGAGCTGTGGTTTCAGGATCATAACAATCACTGCTAAGCCTTGCTGGTCTAGTGTCGTTCTGAAACAGTAAACATTAAATCAATCTCACAGTTTACTTTTAATAGGGTATGTCAACCTGTACTTTTTACAAAGCACTAAACTGTTTAGTGTCAAAACATCAGCAGTGACCTGAAAAGAAATCTGAGGATTTCACAGCTCTGTAACACAATCAGGGAGGGTACATTTGTTTAAAGAGCACATTTTAAGTGCTTTAAAAAGTTAAAATGACCACACAAACAACAATAAAAAAACAACAACCCTAAGTGTTAATTGAATGCAATTATAAAGAACTAGATCTTAATCTTAGACTTAAAAGTATTGAACATAGTCTCAAATCTTAGCTCTTCCGGCAATTTATTCCACATTTGGGCAGCATAGAAAGCAATTTCACTGTGTTTAGATTTAACATCAGTAGTGAGCCTGAACCAGCTAACCTGTGAGGGCAGAGTGGTTCATACTGTGTCAGGAGATCTGATAAATATCTTTGAGCTTAACCATTCAGTGAGTAATAGACGGGTGGTAGAATTTTGAAGCTGATCCTATGAGAAGCTGGTGGCCGATGTAGTGATCTGAGGGCTGGAGTTATGTGCTGAGATTTTTTTGGTCCTCATTCCAACTGCTGCACTTTGGATCAGCTGAAGCTGTCGGATAGCTTTTTTTAGACGTACTTGTAAGAAGTCCATTACAGTCGTCCAGCTTGCTAGGAATAAAAGGATGTATCAGTTTCGCTAGGTCTGGCTTTGACATCAAGTCTCTGATCCCTGAGATATTTTTAAAGTGGTAGAAGGCGAATTGTGTTATCGATTAATGAATGAATATTATTATTGAATTTGAGGTCTGAATCAGGACACCACAGAGGTTTCTAGCTTGGCTTTGACCCTTTATAAACCAACTGTTCAGGTGGACAAATATTTTCCAAATCGCCTTACAATCCTAAAAAGATCAGGGTTAAAGTTTACAGTCCAACCCTCCACCTCGATCTTCCTCCTCCTCTGTTCCTGTCTGATGAGCTCAGGTAAAAGGTCGCCCTGCAACACGAGGTCCACAAACGTGAACAGACACACCTGCTGAGCCCATCTGTTAGCATTTCTGTCTAAGTTTCCTGACCTTTGTCAGACCATTGCTCCATCGGTAATGACAGCCAACCTTTACTCAGGACAGACCAGCAAACATCGAGGAAACAGAGAGCAAGGTGTGTGTTTTTCGGAAAGTAGTAAAAAGACAGACAACTTAAGCAACAAATGAAACAAAGTGATGGTTAAAATGAGAGAAACAGGCAGAGATAGGGGAGCAGAGGAGAGCAGAGGGGAGTTGACAGGAGGAGAGACAAATGGGGAGAAAGACTCAGTGGTGGTGACAGACAGAAGTAAGAAAAAGACATACAGTGCACAGGGATGGACAGGAAATTATAGAAAGTGGTGAGAGTCCTCCAGACAGATGGTAACACAGACAGGAAGCATGAAAAAGTTTTCGTAATACCTCTCCTTTCCTTTCCTTTCCTTTCCTCTCCTCTCCTCTCCTCTCCTCTCCTCTCCTCTCCTCTCCTCTCCTCTCCTCTCCTCTCTTTACTGTTCGCATTCACAATTACAATCATTTGTCAGGTTTTTCCCGGGAACTTATGGAGGCTGACATGATCATAAACGAGGTTTGGAATTCAGCAAAGACTTGGGAGTTTGAAAACTTGTTAAAACCACAAAACAACTTAACGGCAGCAATGATAAGGCTACAGGGAGTCATTGAGAAACCTGAGAAGAATAAAAGCAGAGGGAAAAGCCGCTGCAGGACCAGGAATATGAATGAGCAGCTTACAAAATAGGAACACAAACACAGTGGATAGAAAATGTTTGAGTTCAGAAAAATCTGAAACTGTGTGTTTAATCTTATGAACTCTACAGAGTGGGTATTGCTCCGAAGAACCAGTCGTTGCATGTTTACCCTCTTCCAGCAGATGTATATTTGCGGTGCTTCAGACTTTGCATATTTACTCAAAGTCTGAATATATTAAGCAACCAGTTAACATTCAGCTTATGCTTTGTCCTCCACTGACATTCATTTGATATTAAATTACTTTTTTAAATGCAGAGACAAAGTGACATGCCGACTAAGTCTATATATCTTTCTTATCTGTCTGTCCAGTGTGTAAGGAGGCCAAGGCTGATCTGGTGTTCCTGGTCGACGGCTCCTGGTCCATTGGAGATGACAACTTCATGAAGATCACACGTTTTCTCTACAGCACCATGGGATCACTGGATCTGATTGGACCAGATGGCACGCAGGTCAGACATGTGACCACACCACACCTATGTCACTTGACCACCAAATGTGCTTATGTCAAGTTTTACACCTTCTTACCTCTTTTTTACTGAATCCAGCATTACACGGTAGATTTCTGAAAAATAAAGTCATGCAGTCTTGACCACCTCACGCTGAGTAATGTTGCAGTGAGTCTTCCTGGAGCGTTTGTATTCACATTCATTGCTGCTAGTGGTTCTTGTGTCTAGTCTAAATGTCTGAATCTAGTAAGAAATTACTGTATTGCCAGTTCATACAGTACCATAATTTTCACCAGCAGATATACAAATGTGCCTTAGGCTTTTAATTTCTGTTCTCTCTCTTTGTAATTTATTCTCTTTTTTTTTTTAGCATTTTTCTCATGGAAAATGCACGCTCATGGGAAACATAATGCGAAGCAGATGCTGGGGATCTAGCCAAAAGTAGCCACAGTGAAAACCATAATAATGATGAAATAAAGAAATTACATATCTTAGAGTAATTTGTGGGTAAGAAACTCACAGGAGAGAGTATCTTATGTTTGTATGGGGGTGTTAATCCTTGAAAAATGAGACTACAAAGCCATGCAGAATCTGCAGGGTTATGCACGCTCTCCACTCATGGTGTTTTTCAAGCACAGTGTCAAACGTACAGTCATACATATATCCAACAACCCATTATCCCCGCTCCAGTCAACTACCTCATCGTCTGCCCCCCATGTTTTGTGAACTGCAACCTATGTCACCACTGGCTACCTACCAAAAGAGAAAGAAAAACATATTTTTCATTTCTTAAAAAAATTGCTCCATTCAGTAAATGATAAAATAATGAAGGCAGGGTGCTGATAATAAAGGATGGAGTGATTTAATGTCGTCTGTTCCTTGTTTTCTGGTACCTACTAGAGATTACTTTTTCCTTTTCTGTCTTTCATTGTCATTCTTATATTTCAGACACACTTTTCTTCATGTTATAATGAACTTTGGATCATTTCAGTCCTTGTTCTTTTGACCCATGTGCTTTTGGCTCATTTATTGTTTGGGGGAGGTGCTGCTGTTAGCATTAATTGGTATTGGAAGGATGCTTTGGACCAGATTTTCACCCAATTTCCTTTGTCCGTCTCCTGAGAAATCAGCATGGCCACAGCTTTGTATCTATAGAAAAGTTTAGGGAAGTAAGATGTAACTTTTTAAACCCCTCAGTGAGTCAATCTTTTCTTTCTGGGAGGATTTTTTTTGTTGCTGAGCAGGATCTGATTTAGTCCGCTCATTTGCTGCTGCTGTTTTTTGTGCCAGAAAACATTACTTTTCTGGCAGGAGTGCTGATTTTGGTATGTTAAGTCCAGATGCATTAAAAGCTGGAATAAACATCAAGTGGTTCAAGCGCTGACTAACACACTATCAGCTTAATTTCCACCAAGAGCAATACTTTGAATCACATTACCGCAGTGAATATTACCATCTCCACTGTGTCAGACTGTTTCTCATTTATCAGGGTCATCAATAGTAATACCAGGCTCTAACTTGGGGCAGGTGTTCCCTGTTGTCACTGCGAACTAATTTATTTGTGCTTCTTTCCTGCATGGCCCCCACTGTGTCAGGAGACCTCAGCTGGTTCATTTGTCACACTGTAGCAGTGCTTGCTAAACCCTTTTGTTTCATTTGTGTAGTGTCTGCTGTTAAGCAGTTTGCTACCCTCACTGTGCCCCATAACCCTCTGGCAGAAGGCTACCAACAGCAAAGCACTGGCTGTAATGTGAGAAAGTTGGCTGCACAGTAAAGAGAGAGTTGGCTGGTAAATGTATGCTGACCTGAGCCAACAACAGCACCATTAGCAGTCTGGAGGTAATGATAGTTGTTCGGCCCTCTCAGAGTAAGGCAATTAGATTGATTGTAGCTCTGATTTGGGAGTTTGGACATGTAGCTTTCTGATAATTTTCTTCCAGACTTGCATGAAATAAGGGTGTATAACCTTTTGACATCATGAACTTCTACTTTATATGATCAGTATGAAGAATATTAAGACCACCCGCAATGACCTGGTGGAATAATGTGAAAAATGTAACTCATTATTGTCTGTCATGTACAGTTGAACCCAACAATATTCACTTTTTAGGGCCGTTTAAGCACACCCAATTTGTATGATTACAGTATTTCCTTCAGTGACCACAAACAGCATCTGTTTCATACTATTATTACTATTAAGGATAAATATAGAAATTAGGCGATAATGAGGGCGATATTATGTTGTTGAACTCAAAAGCATGGTCGTTTGGCTTTTTTACACTTAAATAATGCCACATACACTGTTTGGAGTAATTTAGCTTCTTGCTTTTTGTTGTGGAGGAGGCTGGAACAAATCCGTGCACACAAATGTAGAAACCCGTTGCTGTGGTATTGTGACTGACGTTTGAAGAGATGATGACAGAAATATGATTTGTGGGTAAACTATCCTTTTGCAGCGAGTTTAAAACCAAACTGGTACAGACAAATGAGAGTTTAACTTTGTGTCATTGTATCTGACATGTGCTTTGAACTTGTTTCACCGTCTCTTTCCAGGTGGCCGTCGCTCAGTTCAGTGATGACGCCCGGACAGAATTCCAGCTGAGTTCCCATGGCAACAAGGAAGCGCTGCTGGAAGCTATTCAGAGGATCCGCTACAAGGGAGGGAACACCAAGACAGGTTAGAGCACAGTATGAGCAGGATTATTGAAGTCATAGTTCTTGCAGGTCGAGAGATAAAGTCAGAAGTCATTATTATACCTGGCTCTTGATTTACCTCGGGTTGCTCACAAAACAATCTCCCCACACAATGCCTTTTTTTTTTTTTTTTTGCAGCTGTTTCACAGCTTTCGGTCATATCAGCAGGAAGAGTGATCATGTATCACTGGAGATATAAAAGTTAAAACTACAATATTTCGGAGCATTTACAGGACTAGTCAACTTGTCGCCTTAAAAGTTGACATTTGAACCAGCAGTTTACAAAATAAATCTCAGGCTGGACTGGGGCTTCCAATCTTCTGTAATTCATGGAGAACCAGACAAACTCCACCTCCATTGAGGAGGATAGTGTGATACACTCAAAACCTCCAGAACAGCTACCAATGGACCATGTTGTGAGAAATCTGCTGTTTCTCAGGTCTGAATGAACTTTTAATCTTTAACCAGTCTTGATGAGCAAACTTTAAAAAAAAGTATGTTCTGAATTTTGAAATATCTCTATGAAAATGCTACTTCTCATCTGGTTTGTGATGCTTGTCATGACTGTCCTCCTCCAGAAAAATGACCCTATAGATATTTTTTTTTGCAAGCAGCTTATTACTACACAGACCTACGTTTTAAAGTTCAGTGACCTTATAGTGGTCATCTAAATAGTGACAATACGGTGTCCCAGAAAACTGACGCAGTTCAGATGAAGTCTGTATGATAAAACTGCAGACTTGGATGCAGGAGATTGACGTTCGCTTCCGTCTGCAACCACAAGTCTGGACAGTTTTTTTAAACTGTGTTTACTGTTGCCATGAAAACAAAGGTTGAATAACTTTAAATAAGTAACAACTTTAACACACAACATGGTTCAAGTTATTATTTTAAATCAAACCATTATTTTTCTTTAACCGTAAGTAAGTTTTTTTTTTTTTTTTTTTTTTTTTTTTTTTTTTTGCCTAAACCAAACCAGGGACGTTACTTTACAGGAAAGCACTCCTGTGTCGTATTTGAGGGTAGGGTCTACATGGTCGTGGCGGTTTGATGACTTGTAGCCTGTTGCAGATATACTGCAGACAGGTTTAAGAGTTTAAGTCAGGGTCAAGATGCATGACGAGCACTTTAGGTTGTGAATCACTTGCAGAAGTCATGTGGAAGCAGCTGTGCTCGTACAGACAAGGTGAATGTCGTTAACTCAGTGCGTTATGTGACTTTACAGGTGATGCTGGCTGTTCAGAGTACTTTCACTCCCCTAAAGTCTGGGTCATGGCTCAGTGTCTGCTCAGAGTAATTGTGTCCTTGAGCTGTACCTCTCTGTTCCAGAGCTGATCACACTATCATCTCTACACTTGTCCCATCCTCCCTCTTCTTCCTCCTCTTCCTCCTCTTTTCTCTTCCCTACTCTGTTACCTGCTGCTACCGTCTTCTCCTCCCTCACTTTGTTGCTTCTTTTTTCTTTCTTTTCCTTACTGTTTTCACTTTTCTTTTTTCAATTCCTTCCTCTTCCTCTTTTAGTATCCCCTCATCCTCTTCAAACCTTCTTCTTGCTAAACTGTATGTCCTTTCTTCTGTCCATTTTCTCCATTCACCTTATAAACCTACATCTACCGCACTGTCTAATAGCTAAACAGGTGGAAACAGGTGGTGTTTTAGCTGATGTGTGCATGTGGTCTACAGCAAAGCAGAAAATAAACCATCAAATTTCATCTTCCCCACGCAAAGAGAGGTAGGAGGCGGCCAGCACTCACAAGGTTAGGCTAATGCTCACATACTCACAATTTCCTCATCTCTCTCTCCTCCTATCTCGTTGTCTCTCACCCACACACACACACACACGTACATACACTGCCTTCAGTGTAGAAAAGACTGATGCTTGCATCACAAACCCAAAGTCTTGTTTCCTCTCCAAACCCAAACTATTCCCTTTTTCATTTCTAAAACCACAAATTCTCCACAGAGACCCCGTCAGGGCCCCTCACTGTGTCTAAATCCCCTAAAACCCTCAAATATACTCTGTAGCTTTCTGCCTCTCAAACCTTTAGCTTCTGGCAGATATAGCTGTGTGAGAACAACTGTGAGCCAACATAAAACTATATCTTTAATACTTTTTTATGTTTACTGTAAATGGCTTGCTTACTTCATCTCTTCCGTCCTGACGAAAAAGTCAAGTAGATGCTCTTAAAAATACACGAGGAGATATTTTTTTGGTGTTCAGTCTATTTATTCATTTTCATGCATTCTGGGATTTAGTTTGAACCTGCTTAGTTTAGCAAGCACGCTGCTTCATTTCACATTTGGTAGCTTCTCACTAACCTCACAATCTCGTATAATTGACTGCAGAGCTGCTACTGCAGCAACGGGTTGAGTTTCTTGCTCGATGGCACTGCGGACCAGCTTCTTATTAACCTTCTGAGCAAACCTCGAGTCACAAGCCTTTTCTTTATATCCAATTCACAAACAGTATGTAAATGATGCGGCCTTCTTTAAGTCTGTACTGTCTGATTTTTCTCGGCTATCTGTACCCGCTGATACAAGTGTGAAGAAAGAGTATGTTGAGGATCCGGGGTGTTGAAGCTGATATTCTAGGATTTGGCTTTTCACTATACATTTATTCATTATGGAATTAGTGAGACTCTGACTGACTCAGTGAGTGATTGATTTAATGTTGTAATAGTCTTTATCCCCATATATATACAGTCTATATGAGTGTGTGTGTGTGTGTGTGTGTATGTGTGTGTGTGTGTGTGTGTGTGTGTGTGTGTGTGTGTGTGTGTGTTTTAAGATTGATTTTCATGCGCTACACAAGTAATTGTGCTAATCCCTGATACTGCTTGACTGTACAGTACAAACAGATTGAGGAACTGTGTTTCATAATCTGCTTGTGGGCAGATGTGATGGTGCATTTGATTTTCAGGTGTGTGTGTATGTGTGTGCATTAAGTCACTGACTCACGGCATATAAAGTAGTACTACTTTTGATCCTTAGCTGCTCAGTATTGTCTTCACATATCAGATTAGTTAAGGGGTGATTTGTCCTCTGAGATTTTAAAAGCAGCCACCCTGTTTCAGCTAAAGAGATGCAGCTGTTTGAGACCCTCACTCAGTTTTCAAGGTTTACGAGTCTTTTATGAGCTCAGGAATGAATTTATGAATAGGCAATGAATGTGCTTCACTGACTATAAAAGCTAATAAAAATCTATTCAAACCCAGTGTATAGTATCAATAATGAATATGATGATCCATATTTCTTTTCAAGTTATTCATAGAAACTTACTGTAACTTGGATTAGAGAATGTAATCGCTCTTTCCATTTATATCTAACCCAGATGAAATATTAGAATCTCTTCCTAGTTGTACACCGGCAGCCACAGAAGATGAGAAAAACAGGGATGCATAATAATATCGATGGTCATCGGTATTGGCCCATAAAGGCTTCAAAATGAGATCCCGGCATCGGCCCAAAATTAATATTTCTGCCAATAAAATGAACTGTAATTATGCCTTAGTGCTTGATTCCTGACTAAAGGCTCGATGTCATGTCCCTGGTGCGAGAGTGCATGCAGAGAACACAATCATCACATCTCTTCTGTGAAACAGGTGAAATAATATGTTTGCGGTGTGGAGTTTTTTTTTTAAATGTCTGATATGGACAGCAAAGTGGTCATTTATAACAATCAGGAAGAGCATCATTCAAGCCTAATGAAGTACAATGAATCTTACAGTTTTGTTTGAAAGAAAGTGTTTCATAAAAATAATTATGGCATGTTTTATCTAAGAAATTTAAGTCTAATTTAAAGTAGTTTTCTAATCCTGCCAGAAAGTGTGTATAATTTGAAAAGCATAACATTTTATGTCAGTAGAGACCCAATGTTCTCTCGGTGGAAATTAGGTGTATATATCGGTATCGGCAATGGCCAAAAGAGTTGAAAAATATCGGCAAATCGGATATCAACATATATTCCAAGTTTCCTGCTTTAATTTTTTGTATCAAGCTTTTGGGTGCTAAAACAGTAAAGATGATTTCAACTTTTTAGTTTTCTCATCTTATCTCTCTTCTTGAGGGATAGCGACAAAGCTGGTAAATTGCCAGATGCAAGAACAAATCCAAATTGACATGGATTACTTCACACACACACAATGTGATGGATCGCTGATCGATGATGGGCATTTGAACCCAAGCTGCCCCGACATGTTTGCTTTTTTTTCATTTTTTTCCCCTCGTCTTCACTTTAACATGCTCTCTCGTCTTCCCCGTCTGTCTTCTTTCTTCATCCCTTTCTCCGACATCCACCGAGCCCCCCCTCTGTCTCATTGCCCCTCTTTCCTTCTCTGTCCTGTGAGTCACTTCATGCCTGACTAGCTGCTGTAATTCCAGTCTCGCCCATCATGATCAGAGGACAGCGTAGAAACAGATGTAGCACTGGCAGATATCTGACGTCCCAACACTTTACAGGCCCGAGCTCTCTATCATTTGTCATCACTGACAGCTCAGTATAAAAAAAAAAAAAAAAAAAACAGAGGGGGGAAGGGATTATGTGGTCTGAGAGTTTTGGTTTGGTTAGAAATTTGGAGACAGAGACATCATACACATGGATTCATTTTCACCACACACTTTTACGTGAGTAGTCAATTTATGGACCATTCACTGCTTTATCTGGTGCCTTTGCTTTTAAGTTTCCTGGTAGTCAGCACCTCCTTTAATAACTCAGACACACTCTTGAAAACACAAGAGGGACTTGAGAGGATTAATGGTGGCGATTGTCCCTTTAATTATGAAAAGGTCAGGTGGAGATGAGCAGCTGAGCTTTATGAACAATTAATGCAAATTATAATGAACCGTATGCAGATATTGGCACTAAACAGATATAACCTACCGCTGTGTGATGATCAGAGGGCTGCGCTTATTGGTGTATATTTTTCTAATTTGTGTATTTTGGTGTTAAATCTTGAAAACTATCTTGCTCTTTGTTTAATAATGACCATCCTTCATCTGGGCAGAGTTCATGTTTCAGCAGTCAAGTTCACTTAATTTAATAGCAACAGAAAGTCAGATATATCAGCAGAAACCAAGTAAGAATAGAAATAACAAAATATTTATATAATAATGTATAATTGAACATAGTTCCTTTCTGCATATTTGACTTCCCCTGTGTCAATGACCTGCCTGTTTTGAATTTTATTTTATAAAACGTGAGGCTCAACGATGCACATAAAGCCTCATTAAATTCACCAACATGTATCTGCAGAAACCACCTCAGTTGCTTTGTTATAGCTAAGTCTTGAAACCTTTTAAAACTGTCCACATGGATTTTATTGAATGATTAAGTCCATTAGCAGATGATCAACCTACACACTGTCAAAAGTTCATGCAACTTTAACTTTTTTGACAGACTGCTGCAGACTGGACTCTGACATCTCTGCGTTTATAGGTATCAATGAAATACACTGGCCCTTCTTCGTTTCCTGGCATTTTTAAAATGGGCACTCGGCCTCAATCTGATTTCAGAAGCTTTTAGGTCACTCATTGATATGTAATAATTATGGACTCAGTAATGTATTTTATTAATGTCTGTGGAAGAATAAAGAATAGATGTTTTTTAATTGGCAAGTACATTAACATTGTAGCAAAGGTCACAAGCATTCACCTTCATGACGGAGGCAGGAAGAGTATTTTTGAATATTAGTGCTTCCAGTAGAAGTAGAAAATATATGTTTCATTCCTGGTGGCCGTGTTCCCAAGCAATCCGCATTGTTTAATTTTTCATGTGTGTTTCTTCCTTCAAGGCAGTTGTTATAGTTTAATTAGAGACACTTGTGTTAAAGACTTTGGTTACACAGTGAGTTTTGGTGGAAAAGACCCTGACTCTGAAAAATCCAAGCTGTGACGATGATTTACCCGAGAGACTTCATAATACATATTTACAGACATTAAAGCTTGTGTCAACAACACGCACATAAGGAAGAGGCTGGACTCAGTGATGGGTCAGGTTTTAATGTCCATGTTTATTTTTCTGATTTTGGTTTATTTTGTCTTCTATTAGGTCGAGCCATCAAACATGTGAAAGAATCTATTTTCACCCTTGAGGCAGGAGCCAGGAGGGGCGTTCCTAAAGTCCTGGTGGTTCTGACCGACGGACGTTCGCAAGATGATGTCAACAAAGTGTCAAAGGAGATGCAGATGGAGGGTGTGTATTATAGGTACCAAACCCAACACAAATCCAGTAATAAAGTCAGACAACATTGGATGGAAAGTATGTGATTCCTTCACTATGATAAGGTGAGTTATGTGTGTTTGTACAATCCAAGCATGATGGAGAAGAGAATGCCACTCCACCTCTCCTTTTTCCATGATGCTTCATGTGCTGTATGTCTCATTAGATATAAGACTGTTCAACCACTGCATTCACACCAAGTCAGACAAGGAAGCCTCCTATTCATTTGAATGGTCGTGGTGTGTTTAAGCTGCAGACCAGAAGATGCCCGACCATTTTTACCCTGTACCAGGCATTCCTCTGTTTACCAAGCAAATGTGAAGATGACAGAGAGATTGATCGCCGCCATGATGACCTTTCTTCTTATTTATTTACATTCTCAGGTT
Source organism: Embiotoca jacksoni (assembly GCF_022577435.1). Classification (NCBI taxonomy): domain Eukaryota; kingdom Metazoa; phylum Chordata; class Actinopteri; family Embiotocidae; genus Embiotoca; species Embiotoca jacksoni. Next base: position 11,043,486 of record NW_027185241.1, read on the forward strand.
ATATCATCTTTGCAATCGGCTTCGCGGATGCAGACTATGGCGAGCTGGTGAATATTGCCAGCAAACCCAGTGATAGACACGTCTTTTTTGTGGATGATTTGGATGCTGTGAAGAAAATAGAAGAGCAGCTCATTACCTTTGTCTGCGAGGCTGCCACTGCCAGTGAGTAACAACACCTCATGTATAAAACAGAGAGAGAGTAAGAGACCATGAGGAAAATGAGTTTGAGTCAGACAGGGATACAGACTGACCGAAAGAAGCAGAAAGAAGACTCTTGTCAGTGGAGGAGACATATCTGGAGAGAGAAAATGATTTATTTGAATGTTGAGAATTTGAAATATTAAAGATGCATTAACCATTTCATCTGTCTTTCAGCTTGTCCGTCTGTTTTGATGAGTGGTAACACGATGGCGGGTAAGATTTTCAAATGACAGCAACAATATACAGAGATCTCAGAGGTCCATCTATTGTACCAAACCCCTGGATAGGAAGTAAATAATAATGACAGCAGTAATGTAATGATGGTCCAAATAGTGGTGCTGATGGTGATTGTGATAGCAGTGATTACACGAAGAGGGATGCAGTTCATGGTGATGATAATGACTCTGCTGCAGGTTTCCATATGATGGAGAAGTTTGGCCTGGTGGAGAAGGAGTACAGCACCATACCTGGAGTTTCTCTGGAGCCGGGTTCATTCAACAGCTTCCCCTGTTACCGGTTACACCGTGACGCCCTGGTGTCACAGCCCACCAAGTGAGTTAGGATATATCCGCACTAATGGGGAGGAATCTAAAAACACAGAGTTCACTATGTGCTAGGATGACTTCTGTTTACAAGGATTGTTTTCTAGGAATTATTTTTCACTTAATAGGCAATAAAGTTCTGCATTACCTGGAAATGAATTGGATTGGCCCAGATCACTGTGCTTGATTGAACTTCCTTTCTCTCAGCTCCTACTCTTCTTTATCTTTTTTTATTCATGCTGTGCTATGTTACAGCTGAACACACAATTGAAAGCTGTTGTCATAGATCTATTTGTATTTTTCTCTTGTAAGAAAACTCAGAAATGCAACCTGCAATCAAGGCAAACAGAAATGTGAAGCAGACAACAAACCGTTGATTAAATTACTTTTATGTTTACGAGCTTGCCTGACTGTATACATACAGATCAGCTTTTACTTTGTGATCTGTGAAAGTGGCGGTAACAGTTTATTCAGGGATAGTTTTAATTGTTCAAGTGTTTTTGAGGTCAAGATCTCATTTGTGAGAGACATCTGAGATCAAATTATAAATATTGACAATTATGAATAAAGATGATTAATTCAAAGGAGTCACTGTGACACACAGACACATCAGTTGATAAATCACAAATATAATGAATCTTTAGCAGGCCTATATATATATATATATATATATATACACACACTATATACTGTATAAACACAGTAATGACTCAATGACTCCTTTGAATTAATCATCTTTATTCATAATTGTCAGTATTTATAATTTGATATATATATCATATGCATCGATCTTCCTTTATTCCTTAATAGAATGAGTATTTAGTGTTACTGGAGTAGGTTAGAAGCATGAATGCTTATCTGTGCTAATGTTCAAATATAAAATACACCAATCAGCCACAACACTAAAACCACTGATAGCTGAAGTGTTAAGTATGATACAACAGCCTGTAATAAATACTCCCTTAATCATTATAATGTTCAATTGCTGTTCAGTCTGATTGAGAGAGATGCTGATTTATTTGAATGGTCATTTTGGAGGCTGTAATTTGTGGAGCTGCTGAACTGAACTGGGTTAAACTAAGAGGTCTTCCCAATATTTTGTCTACCCAAGTCATTTAAATAGGAGGGACATTACTGCTTGCTACTTTATCACTGGTCAAGTTGAGTGTTCACAGCAGACCTGAACGAGCCTGAGGCCGGAAATGCTCTGAACATGCAGTCCACATGTGAACAAAACCTGAAGAGGAACACTCAGTGGCTTCAGTTGTGCTCCTGTAACGTCTTTCTTTTTGTGATGCTGTCATTTTAGGACCTTTTTTCCAGTTTATGCTGTCAGCCAGTTTTAACTTTAGCTTCCTGTTCTGTGAATATTTAGTTTGTGAAAAGTGACATTGATGAGCATTTTGAAGAGTTGAAGCTAAGAAGATTTGAGCCAGAAGTGCTAGGAGGCAGCTACACAAAAAAGTCTAGGCTCTGTGATCAAAAAGAGGCTGGCACTCAAAGTCAGACTGAGGCACTTGAAAAGGGTTCACAACAGCTGAAAAGAGACAATGGCACTTTTAAAAGACACTTAGTAGATACCTGCCTTTAGGGCGCAGCTAAGCTCACTATCTGTGTGTGTGTGTTAACCCATTCTTTGTGTTTATCAGGTACCTTCATCCTGAAGGTTTGCCCTCCGACTACACCATTTCCATGATGCTCCGACTACTTCCGGAGACCCCGGAGGAGCCCTTTGCATTGTGGGAAATCCTCAACAAGGACAATGAGCCACTGGTGGGACTAATTCTCGACAGTGAGTTAGAATCATTTACATTTTTGCTTCTTTATATTTTTTCCCTCACCTGCATCATAACACCCAACAGTTTGAGAAGTGCAGACTCAAACAGCAGACGTGTGCTGCAGTTCTTGTTTTCTCCCAAATAATCCAAGTGAATAATGAGTAATGCAGCCAATTATAAAAGACTGCAGAGATATCACTAATTATAGCTCGGGTGGTTCATCAACTACATTTTTGATCCTCTACACTACATGTTTATTTCAGTAAACATTTTCAGCTTCCATTTCACCCTCAATTATTACTAAGACTCTGATAAAAAACCTCTTTTGTTTGATTGGCACTGGCTATTACTATAAGACAGCGCCATGACCTCATGATCCTCCAAAACTTGTTTGTATTTTAATAAACATTTTTACCTGAGGATCACAGTTTACAAAGCCAGATTTTAAAGTCAAAACAGATGAGAGATTATAATAACAGTGTCTTAAGATTCACCTTGGTACAGAGCCTGCAGTCATGTTTAGTTAAGTGTTTGTGTCAGACTGTGATAAGCGATATCACAGACACACAGGTGAACTCACCGCTGGCATCAACCTTCAGAGGTGTTTCAAACATCATTGACTCGAAGCAGACCCAGAGCAGATTCCTGACCTGCTGCAGAGACTCTATTACCCTCTGGCCTTGATGATCCTGGGATCCCCAGGAGTAGCTGGACAACCTGGCAGGGTTAAAATTAGTTTGGCTGCTCTGCTTTCCCAGTCGCCAACGAAGCAGCAAGAAAATATTAATATAATATAATAATATAAAGGATATTAAATATTAATTTGGGTTTGAGTTATAGTGTTTTTGGTTACTCCTTTGACTTTTTTGGTAGTGATCGCATATCTGTAATAAAAATAGCTACTGTTGGTGCAGAATCTTTAAATATGCTGACAGTATTTTAAATGTACCACCTTTTTTCTACTTGTTGTGCTACGTAAGAAATTGTACAGCGTTCAGTAATTCATGGTTATATTTAACTATAAACTGCTTCTGTACAGAGGATTTGAGGAATCAACAACAACGTTTCTATCCAGTGATTGTTCACTTTTATTTTTGCTTTTCATATTTTATTTCACAAAGACACAGACACTTTTCAATGGTATGGTTCAAACTCATAGTTCTCATTGCCACTAATTGTATATATATTAGTAATGAGGAGGCTGAAAGGAACCTGGTGAATGACAGGGAGTTCATGCCTTTTCCTTGCTGCATAATGAAATGTAGTAATTAGATTTGTCAGTCACAGTTACATCACATGAAAAAAGTGTGTACCTTTTTCCAATGGATTTTTAGTGGACACGTGTTTCTTGCGAATATTGTCCAGGCCAAAAAGTTATTGGAGTGTAATAGCAGGAGATGGTGGTGAAGTTTTTACTGGATGGGAACATCAATCTTTTCTATCCCCCTCACCACCAGCTCTGTCCCTCCCACAGACTCTGGAAAGACGCTGACGTTCTTCAACTACAACTACAAAGGAGACTTCCAGACTGTCACCTTTGAAGGAACAGAATTTAAAAAAATCTTCCATGGCAGCTTCCACAAGGTTAGTCTTTAAAAAAAAGTGTGTACTAAAAAAATGTAAGTAATAAAACAGAGGAATGATTGTTGTTGGTTGGGTTTGAGCTAAATATTAACACTGGTGATGATGCTAACATGCTGATGTTGGGTTGGGTTTGTTCACAACGTCCACCAGTACATTTGACAAGTTTGACAAGATTTACAGTGACAAACCCTCATCAAAACTCTTAGGTGGTAGTTTTTCAGATGAATATTTCACATCTGCTATGTTGCAGAGCAGAATGGGACTGAGGGAGCAGAAGCTTGGTGGTAAACTCAAGATAAGATCCACTATAGTTTGATGTTTTTGAATTTGTGGAGCCTGTAGGGTGGTTTTCCAGTGGCTCCTTAGCTGGGATTTCTATCTTGATCTGTCAGCACTGTTGTGTAGGGTGAGTGTGCATGTGATGATAGCCCTCCCTCTTCTGTGTCTCCCTTCTCTCTCCGCTGCTTTTTACACAAGTTTTTATTTATTATTTTTAACCAGTGGAGCGCACAGAGTGGGAGTGAAACTGCATCTCCCTTTAAGAAGTCTCTGCAGTCTCCTGTTATGAAGTTGTAGTGGACTCCAGTCAATATTTTGAAGATATATAAATGGTTTGGTTTTTTTTTTAAATCAATAAATGACTAAATCATAACCACAGTCCTTTTTGCCAAACTTGGAATAAATGCAACATAAATGAATGCAACGCCCCAACAAACCTAATTTAATGTGTATACAGTGAAAACCAGGTTTAGACGGCCATATAAGTTTGTACACCTGCAAACACACTGTAGAAAAATTGTTATAAAAGTCAAAATCTGGGGTTTCCATGACTTTGTTATTTATTTTGACTCTGTTCTCTGATGACCTTAGATTGAACCACCAGACAAAATATTGTTTGTGCTCCTCACTAATTTTCTTACAAAGACATTTCACATTTACCTCAATCACTGCAGGGATTACATCCCAATATTTTCATGTAAATGATGTTGTATCGAATTAGTCCATCTGAATGAAAATGGCAAATTTTGTTGATATTCCTCCAACAGAAGACAATTTTCGGCTCACTTGAGAGGAGAAATTGTTTTGAGAAAAAAATAAATTATGGAATAAATAGTGATGCAAATGCTTCCACTGAATAAATAATGACATTGATTTGGCCTCAACAGGCAGAGTAAATGACTAATGCACATTGCAAAACACTTTGGCACGAAATATCAACATTAGCCGACAAAATAAGAATAACAACCAGCCGAATAACAATCAGATGTGTTCTTTGAATAAGCTTCACTGTTGAAGAGCTGTACTTCAGCAGGCCTGATGGAAATTTGCATGTATTTTTGTGTTAGATTTTAAAAGACTGGTTAACAATTGCTTGAAAGAGGGAAGGAAAGGCAACTTGACAATTATTGTGGTCCAAGCAAAGTCTTTGCAGACAGTTTTTCTCTGTAGCTGTTGTTGTTTCTTCACTCAGACTCTGTAGATTTCTGCTAAAAACAAACCAGCAGCAGCCCACCAACTCTCCGTCTGTCTGTCTTTATCTCAGTTCTCAAAATGTCAGGGAGTAGCTGTCCATCATTCTCTGAGCCTTTTGTCTTCTCCATTGTTTTTGTCTTTCGGTTGGAGAACATGACAATGTTCAGAGAGGGAACAGATGCTGAGGACTGCCTGACTAGAGGAAGCGTTAGTCTCCACTTAGACAGAATGACAAGCAAATAAGAGGACTGTCCGTGAGCGTGGGCATGCATGTGTGTCATTTATAAAGGGATTACCATATGAAGAAACCTCGCGTGAAAGCAGGAATACCCAGCAGGATCTGTCACTGCTCAGCAAAGCTCACACACACAAACACACAAAGAGACAGACAACAGAATCAGATGAAGGAGGGGTAAAGGAGAGCAGAGGAAGAAATAGATCTGACGTTTTAAAAACAAAGAGAAATATAGACAGAAAACAGAGACATGTCGACACAGGAAGGAGAAGTGAAAATTATCTTCAGTGTAGCTCACATATTGCTTAGAGCCATATTATACTCCAGAAGTGTATGGACACTGTTTTTATGGCTCCTGAAATTAATAAATGCCTCACATTAAAAAGTTACTGGTAGTACTTAAAACTGTCCTTGTGTGCTGTAAAAATGTACACTCCGGGAATTTGCTTCAGTACTTTTGTGCCTTTCTAGCCTTCAGTAATCTACAATATTACAGAGTCTAATTCAAAATTCACCTTTAATTTTTTCATCCAGAAATTACTATTTTAAAGTCGCATTCATAAGTGTTGGTAGCTTCCTAGAAAGAAGACGAAATGAAAATTTTTAGTGGAGCAGCAACTACAAATAGGCATGATTTGAGATGTTTGTGTGTAAAAGGGACAGATGAGGTGAGGGTTGTGTGGCTGATAAAGCAATACACTGGTTAGGTCTGTTTTCCTGATGATTAAGCCGGATAGAAGCAAAAATGTCAACACTGTCTGGTGAAATGTGCCTGAAGTTTTGTCTTGGAATATTTTCATGGTCTTCATTTTTAAAGCTATTCAAAGTCTGTCTCTGAGGGTTTTTTATTCAACTGCAGGCTTACATTGTTGTTATGATTGGATAAGACTATGCAAGGAGCTTGTTCAGCTTATCTGGACTGGGGCTTTAGGAGACTGATTTGGCAGCAAAAATTAGACTGTGACAAAATAGTAAAGGGATGCAGATCCCTGAAAGGGAAACACTGTACATGACCTAAATGAACATTTTTCTGCACATATGTTGTTGCTCTTGCTGCTCCAGGTAACACATTTCCTCCTGGGGTTTAATAAAGTACCTATTTTATTTTCTTGCAAGTGATTTGAAGGTAGGTAATGATTTGCAACATTTCAGCGTTCCTCAGATTTGTTGAAATTTAGATTTTTGTCAGCATGTGCAAGTACAGTATTAATGTCACATACACTAGCATGTGTAAATCAAGACGTGGTATCATAGAATTTTTATACTTGGGAGCCTAACCTGAAACAACACCAGGATTATTTTTTTTGATGACACAGGAATATTTGTGGTCTTTTACATACAGTTTAATCAGGTATGTCCCATTCAGGTTTTTTGCGATGGTCTGAGTCCTTTAATAATTTGTAGGTTTATCGGATAACAAATCAGTTGGATAAAAGTGGCACAGCAAGGAAAGAGAGACAAAGACAGACAGAGGACCACATGTGAACACAAGGAGAAACAGGGCAGACACAAAGGAAAAAGACTTTCAAAATAAAACAGGAAACAAAACAGAAAACAAGCTCAACCCATATCATAAGCAACTTCTAAACCAGCCATGTCTGAATCTGTAATTAACCTTTTGTTTATATTGTTTATATCATTTATATAATTTTTTTTCACGACATCTGTGTAGACACATGCAAGAACATACATATTGTACACACATGCAAAGAAAAAGTGCAAGCACAAGCATAAATATTCAGGCTAAAATAAAACAGCTATTCATTTACACACACACACACACACACATACACACACACACACACACACACACACACACACACACACACACACACACACACACACACACACACACACACACACACACACACACACAGTAAAGCATAAGTGAGCATGTAGATGCACATTTTTAAGTGTAGGTCAGAGACAGGTGAGTCAGCATAAATACTAATAGTCTCAACTACTTCAACCCACATTAATTCACAGTATGTTTAAAAACTGCCCTAACAGTTGACGTGTGTATGGGCTGTATGTGTGTGTGTTTGTCTGTGTGCCAGTTTTCCAGTTTCATCATTGAATCAGAGGGTTTACTTCATTTTGCCTTTAGTCACCAAGACGTGAGATGAATTGAATATGCTCATTCTGCCACTCTTGTGTCATATTTTTTATCTCTTTCTTCCTGTTTTTTTCTTTCCTCCACCCTCTTTCTTCTCTTCGTCCCTTTTTTCTTGCTTCAGACTTAATCATTGTTGATGTTGATGCTCAGAATATTCTGGTATAAACTTGGCTAATTTTCCCTTCTTACCTTAAAATATGCTTTAATTTCAATTTTCTTATAATGTTAAGTCATTCTGGTCTATATTTTAATGGTCTAAGCACATGGCGCAAGTTCATTTATGGAAAATCCATATCCACTTTTATTATCTGAGCAGGAAATCATCTCAGTGTATAGTAAGGTACATGGTTCAAAGGGGTTGTACTTTGTCTCTTAATTAATCATACGTGTGTTTTGGGCTTAAAGTGAAATAAACAAATCAGTGGCATCTTCCATTCCCTTCAAGAGGTAGATAGATTACTATTATAACAGCAGATCACATTACATTATAATATTTTTATTTCTAATCTTTTGGAATTTTGCTCTGTTGAATGTCACTGTGCATATAACAAGCAGTTGTTATGGCACATAACACTGTCATAATAATGCACCTGTAAAATGACACCAAAATACTGTGCCATTGACTTATGAACAGTTTTTAGTTGGTCAAGAAAACTAATAAGAAGGAACGACTTTAGTGAATGACACCACTCATGGAAAAAATTTCTTGCACTTTTCACTGTTTCCTTTCCCTGTGATTTACTTTGTTTTCACATTCATATTCAGTGAAGATAATAATAATAGATCAGTTTTTTGTTTTTTTGCTATGAACACCCGGACTTGTTATTACATTTTTAAATCCTATGTGCAACATGGAAAAGATAAAAATATAAAAATAATAGTACTGTCAGTCGTATAGAAAACAAAGTAATTTGTCTTTGTCTGAAAAATGAGAAAGAAACAAATTCTGATAAAGAAAAACAATAAAACACATTCTTTGACAAATTCAAACAAATGAGGTACTTCATTTCACAGAAAGATAGATTTGATGTTTAAGACAGAGGCAGCATTAGAAAAGACAAGATAGTTCATGTTTATCTGTGCATCTGTGAGGCAGGGACAGTGAGAAGATAATTCATCTTGTGCTGCCAGTAGTATTAACTGTGGATGGCTCAAGCCAGCCTACTGACCTGCTGGGAACAGCTCAATGCAAAAAAACCTCATGCTAAGTTTATTTCTTACATTTTATTTCCATTTCTTGTTGTCAGAGGTTTTGTTACTTCTTTTTTTCTTGTGCTGGCCTATTAAACCATTACAAAGACTAAATTCTGAGTTTTTTCTCCTGTCAGATTCATCTAATGTGTCTCAGATGAACAAAAATTTGAACAAAACCCTTTTGTAATGTTGAAATTAGCTTTGCAGTCACCCATTCATGGCAGTGCCAACGTGAGAACCCCATTCATAAACGTAATTTATTTAATTATTCACGTAATCTGCAGTCAAATATGTCATCATGGCTGTGATGATGAGAAGACTGTGCTGGTACATAAATGGAAATAATTTATGTTACCTGATTAACTAAGATGTAACATTTTGACATTCTTGTAGTTTGCAAAACTTTTAGGTATTAAAACTCAGCTGATGTAGTGCAGACCTTCCAGATCAATGTGTATGTAAAATCACATTACCACACAGTGAAAATATATCGATTAAAACATGTGGTGAGGTTCATTGTAAAATATAAGCCAGACAAGTGACAGCATATTGATTACTGTGTACATAAATGAATAGAAAGTAATGCTTGACTGAAAGAAAAAAAACACATCTCGAAAGCGTCATCATTTTATGTCGGCTTATTTTCATGTTCAGATGATTTTTTTTTTTTTAAATCTTGAATTGCACACAATGTCCCTATTAAACAAAAAGGTTAGCATTATTTAAATCCAGATGTTAACCACATGTATGTCACTCTTTGCAGCAATAACTGTATCAGAAAAAAAAAATGCACAATAACAATATTAATACATTTTATTTATAAAGCGCTTTTCAAGATGCTCAAAGATGCTTTACAGGTTAAAATGATCAAAACAACACAATAAAAATATAAATCACACAACATTAGTCATGTTACAGGCCTCAAACATTAATAGCCAGTAAGCAGAAGATAAGCGCTGTTTTGTACATGAAGCCAGAGAAAAGAGACTTTAGATGTGTTCTTTTCGCAGGCTGTTCTCCGTCTTTATTCAACAGAATTTTATCTGTTTTCTCTCTTTTCATTTCAACAAATTCTTATAACAAAATCACAAAACCGACATACAATACAAATACAAATACAATTAACAATGTACAAATCCACATGTCTGTTGTTCAGTAACAGCATTAGTTAGCATACCAAAGTGCTAATATATACAACTCATACATTTACGCTGATTACCAGCTTCAAAAGTATACTTGACCAGTAGCTTTACCACTGCAGTTGAGCCTACTTACTTATTTTTCACTGAACACACTTACAAAATATGAAAAATAAGATATGAATAACATTACTCAGGCACATCTGGCTAATTGACATGGACAAAACACAGTTTCAACTCATTTACAGTATTAGCATAGTGACATGACCAGAATGAGCAACAACTCGTGCTCACCTGAGCAGATACTCTCCCTTGTGTCACAATTGCATAACTGCACCTTCAGAGTCACAACTTAATATTACTCTAACAATGCATTATACCTGGCCTTTTTTACTCATAATTTCAAAAATAACTTAACAATTGTGGCCATACATTTGTAGGCGTCACAGTCGCACATTAAAAGCAATTTATAAGAGTAAAACAACATGAGTCATAGTTTTGCTGCCTGCTTCTGGCAGCCATGTTAATCAGATTTCATATAACAAGTGTAAGAACCTCAAAACCACAGAGGTAAGAACAGAGGGAATGGGTTTTAAGAGTAAAACTTCTTACAGCCTGAAAAGTTTTCTGAGTCATTACTCGAGTAAATGAAGGAACCAGCTACCCTGAAGGAGAATGACTGGCGCACACACACACACAGCCAGAAAGAGAAACTTATACATTTATATGCCATAGACATTTCAGTGCCCTGTATTCATTCCCTGACCATGAATGTTAACCTTAACTGAGCGACTAAATGACACAAAATACCGGCAAAATGTCTGCACCTTAGAGGATTTTCACTATCTTTTATATCAAGAAAATAAAACACACACACACATACACACACACAGACACAACCACACGGACACACAGACACACACATCATGCCCACTGAAGTGTGCTGAATGGAGGACGAGAACAGAAAGTCATTATACAGCAGCCGTTCATACATCAGCCCAGGAATGGGCTCTGACACTCGAATATGAACTTTGTCTAACTCCACATTCACGCTACCTTGTTACTGCGTGTTTGTGTGTGTAAAGGTGTATGTGTTGCTCACGTGCATTCATGTTCCTATAACCTATGTGCATTTTTTACTGAGTGAGAAAGAGCTAAACACTTACAGAAAACCTCTCATGATGGTGAAACATGCAGATACTGATAATCTAGTTTATTACTGTCCTTCATGAGGATGCAGCCCTCTTTGCTTATTAACCGTGTGACCAGTTAAATTTCACGGTTCATGGCTCTGGCAGGGGTTTTGTCTAAGGAGGCAGTTTCAGCTCACAGGCATCCAGCACTCGGACTGGATGGGGTAATTTGTGTGTAAATGCTTTTACACTGTGTTTATTTCAAAAAGAGAACAAAGGAACCCGTTGTCACTGTGATTAGTCAGTAAAGCGGTGTCCTCCTGCTGAAACACACAAGGAAGTTAAACATTATCTATTTTGCCTGATCAAGGCCTGTGACAGTGCTGCACTTAAAATCACGTTGAAACTCTGTTAGACCTCATATACTGAAATTAGTTGTTTGTGTTTATGCCCTGTAACATATATGCATAGGCAATAATGATTGTTAATGCGGACTAAATAAAGATTGAATATTTAGGCAGAAATTATACTTTATTAAAATATAATGGACAGCCCATTTGTATTCCTTCAAATTGCTGTTTCATCATAATTTCAAAAAATATTAGTCCAAATACTTTAAAGGTATCTTCACATCTAATTTGCCCTACAGGTGTTAGATTTTCTAGCAGTTTGGGAAATACTCCAAAGTATTTATAATGCATGCTGTTCTCTCTCTGCCATACAGCTCCATGTGACAATCAGCAAGACTTCGGTGAAGGTGGTGTTAGATTGTTCTGTGGTTGGGGAGAAATCCACCAGTGCAGCCGGGAACATCACCACCGATGGAGTGGAGATCCTCGGGAGGATGGTTCGGTCAAGAGGCAGACGAGACAGCTCTGCTCCGGTCAGTATTAACCTGTATGTAGCTTTCTTTCTTGTCATGGAAATGTAAAGGTCTTTTCCAGACAAGTATGTAAATATCATCAGGACAGTAAAATATGGGAGGGCTGGAAAATTAAGGAATTGACAAAACAGTGAAGTTTTGTTAAATTAACATGTCAGAATTTTTTTTCTCCCACAGCAAACAGTTAAAGAATAAAAAAATGTTTTAATCAAGTGTTAATCTGGCTGTTAAAACTGTTTCGTATTCAGTGATTGCAATGATCTGTCAGCAAGGTGTGTGTGAACATTTATGGCCTGTAAAATGGCAGTCATAATTATCCCCAACCATTTCAGTGAGTCACTCAGTGGGAGTTCATTTTATTTATTGCTGGTGGAAATGCACAGAGTGCTTTATATATAATGTGTAAACTGTGTTCTACCCATTAATGCACAGGCACTCAAAAATAAAAAAAATAAAAACGTTTGGCAAACACAGCCATGGGAGAAGGTGAGATATTCTGGGCTTCTGGAATTACTAACATCAGCCATGAGTAAATTTATACATCTGAGGGGCTCCAAATAAATTTAGAATTAGAAAAAGCTGTGAACAAGTTTTTGTAAAGGAAAATAAGAGAACATTTTAATTTTCTTTGGTATCTACAAGTGAAGAGAATGACTACTGATTCAAAAATACTCTCTGCTGCCATGTTGGGAAAACTCTTTGCAGAAAGTAATCTGTCAGAAAATGAAACTGTAATGGTGGCTTTACCTGGCCTCTAATCCCATACAACTCAATCACTTTAATCAATCAGTCTTAATGAATGTACTTAGTGTCAGGACCCAGCTCAAAGGAAGGACAAAAAGTAGAGACCATACATGACTATTGAAAGTTAAAAAAAAATGTAGTTAAGAAAACTTCAGTAAGTACATAGTCAGTTCATCAGTAGTGTGTGCAGTGTGTGGATGTATGAAGATGTACAGGTGTAAGAAAACAAAATGACACAAACCAAACCAGTGACCCAGAGGAGGAGGGAGAGACAGACTGTTTTGGCACCTATACTGTATATATAAGTTAACAATCACACCAGGACAGGTGTCCTCGAGACATCAGACAACATCAGGCGTTTGGTTATGAGGCTTATAGGCTGTCACATTTAAAACAGTCAGAGGTGAAGCCTTATGTGGACAACTGTTTGTTTTCATTTCCACAATGAGCATCATTTCTTATGATCTAGAGACTCTTCAGTTAAGAGTGTTGGGGTTCGTTTATGAAGACAGTTGAACCTGTGACAATACGTCAACATTAATAAATTAATTTATTTATCATATAATGACAACTGCGATTCTCAATTGTTTCAATCAGCGATCCCCAGCATTATGAATCTGGGTCAAAACCCCAAACTAATCACAGGAAGTCAGTATCTTTTGGATCTCGACATTAGTTCCAGCGTGGCTGAAATTGCTGGGCTCTATTAAATCTGAGACCCCCTGTGGTGCTGCAATAGAAGAACTATAATTACTTGACTATTTCACATGGGCTGCAGGGCAGCACTTCACTCTTTAGGAATTTAAAACATTTGACTAAAATCTCATTTATCAAATCATTTGTCGCCACACAGGACATTTTCCAATTAAATTGTACTACTTATGCCATTATTTGCTATTTAAAAGATATGAGGTGATTAAGGACATTGGATGTTTTTTTAACTTGAATTTAATTGAACAGTGTATGGATCATGTAAATCGAGTTTTAAATAAAGAATAACTTTTGCTGTACTGAGAATAATAGCAGGCAACAAGTCCTCACCCTTTTTAGATGAAGTGGAAAGATAACAATTGTAGAAATTAAACAGTAACGTAGAGAAAAGCAAACAGTCACAGCTTACTTTTCCATTCCCTGACCTCATCTCATCTGACTCTGAAATCCTGTGCTCGTGTCTACACAGTTTGATTCTAACTCCTAAAACAGAGGGATTTCTCCATAGTTTAAGCTGTCTATTTGATACTTCATACTGTATGAGCGCCATGTTTTATTCAGATCTGAAGGTTGTGGATAATCTGGATTGTTGGACTGTAAATGCTCAAAACTGCCCCTCTAATAAGAATAAACAGAGTGTGTTAGCAGGACCCTTCATCAGTTTCAATGCTAAACTTTAGAAATGAATTAGGTGTGAGCTCATGACCTAACTTACAGTCTGGCCCTTCATCTGAGGACAGTGCAGCCTCCAGATCATTCATTTTGTTTATTAAAGCTATCAGCCAGACTTCATGTATCTGTCAACCAGTCCCTGAAGCTGGTCAGCTGCCAAACTTTCTGTCTTCTTGTTTTTTATTGACACAGAAACACCACAAAACCACTTCATTTAAAAATACCGTATCTTGACAGATATTCCACTTCTGATGTTGCCTCTGTTTTCCACTTCAGCATTTTGAAATGTGTTAAATGCTGATATTTTAATTACAATATTGATGGAATTAGTTGAGTGTGTACTCATACATGTACTGTCTATGTGTGTTTACAGTTTCAGCTCCAGATGTTTGACATCATCTGCAGTACGTCCTGGGCCAGCAGAGATAAGTGCTGTGAGCTGCCAGGATTGGTAAGAAACACATGCCTTTAATCTCTCACTCATAATACGTAAATACTATGTCTACTCTCCTGTGTGTTGGTTAAAATGTAAGTGATGATTGTGGCTACAATCAAACTGACGTGACAGAAACCAAAACTACTTGTTTGTTTAATTTAATGTCATGTAATAGAAATTCCAATGATAAGCACCTTGAAAGTCAAGAATTTTGTCTTTTTGATCCAAAAGTCAAGTGTGACTTTGCCATTATAAGAACAACAATTATCAATTAACACCCTGCGCATAAAACATACATACATAAAACACAGCATATGTACTCAGTATGCAGTTTAATTACACATCTGTGCAGTCTGGTTCAAACTATTGCAATGTAATATCTTTGTTTAGCTCATAATGTTATTTTTGATGCTCAGAGACAATTTAATGTAACTCTCTGGTCATTTCTGAGGCTCAAGGTTTATCACTGCTTCACTGTGTATTGAAAGGTGTTACAGTTATGCTCAACTTCTTGGAAGTTTCCTGTAAAAAAAAAAAAAGCTACAGTATGTAATCAGTTGCTAATAATAAAGAAAATAGAGAGATTTCTATTATTTCAGTTGTTTTTGAACTGCTCCATTTAAATCCAAATTTAAATATCTATTCATTGTATATTTATGATAACAAACTTAATTCTTCTTCTCATGAATTATGCTTGTCTTGTAAAGAAAAATATAAATATTTTTGCATTATCACTGACAAAAAAAACCTGTTGGTCATGTTGAGTGTTAATTGTAATGAATCAATTGGAATCGCATCAGTCGTCAAGGAGGCCGAACAAACACTGGTTTTACTGCGCTATAAATTCCACCCTCATCAAAACACCTGAGACAAGGTCTCCCAATCGTTATCTCGTTTGTTGGTGGAGTCAAGGCTTATTTATGTGAAGTTTTAGGTGATGCTTCTCACTGATTACAAGTGCAGTGCAAATGCAATCTGAGCATTGTGTGTGTGTGTGTGTGTGTGTGTGTGTGTGTGTGTGTGTGTGTGTGTGTGTGTGTGTGTGTGTGTGTGTGTTTTCAGAGAGTCGAAGAGCATTGCCCTTCCATGCCTCATGCCTGTACCTGCTCCCAGGACAGCAAAGGACCTCCAGGACCCTCCGGACCCCCTGTAAGAACAATTATACTCATTTATTCTTAAATTCAGTTACTGGTGTACTCCTTCATGCTCAATCCAGTATGAAGACCATGTCTTCTGACCTCATCTATCCAGAAACCTCTGTGGGAACCCTTTTATAAGTTTCAGAGTTTCCCTTCACCTCTGTCCATTAGAAGCTGTTTCTCATACCTCAGTGTGCCTTTTTTACTCTCTTCTGTCAGATCACTTACTCACTCATTCACTCTCAGTCTCTCTAGACTCTCATCAAAAAGATGTTTTCCAAAAAGTCCAGAAGAAGTGTTTGAACTGTCAATAGTGGACACTGCTGTTAAATGTCATAGTCAAACACACACTAAAGCAGCACATTAAAAAAATGTATCTCCTGTTGAAATTACAAGTGAATGTTAAGTATGAAGTTGATTCAATTTAATTCAGTTCAAGACAATTTAGTGGTTCTCTCAAGGAGCAACTTTGAGGCAAATTGGCCTGCAACCATAAGAACGAAAAATACAAATGGTTTATTCACACTTAAAAGCAATGTAAAGGAACAAAATATGATTTTTAAGTTGAAGCAGAGAGGAGTAAATCCAATCCAAGAGTAAATCTGTAACCAACAGTGCCAAACAACAGAAAGTAATATTATGTCAAAAGGGACATTGACAGTCTACTATTTATTTATCATCTATAAACGGTAAGGATATTTCTCATCCACTGATCGATTAATCTGTAAGCATTTTTTTCAAGATCAGAAATCTTCAGGTGTTTCCACTGTGAGGTGGCTGTGTGTTACAGAGAGTCATGGTGTGAATGTTGAGCAGCGGTATTCTTCTCACGCAGCAGCAAGTTAAACCTGAAAGAGGCTGTGAGATGAGAGCAAGTAAACGATCTCATTTGCAGCCTGATACTTTTTGTATATATTCTCTCCTCTTCTTTTGTCTTTCCCTTTCTCTCCCCAACACTTTCATTGTCTCCCTTCTGAAGGTTTCTCGCTTTGTCTGCACCCTTTGGCACTGAAGGGAGGAGAGGGGTGTAGATCGACGCTGGTATAGTTTGAGAAACTAATTATAGGACGATTCCATTCATCACAGCCAATTACAATTCACCAAATTTTCCTCCCTGTCCGACGAGCCAGATGTACTTAATCATCTGTAGAGTTATAGCCGCAGGTCACAGCCCTCCCTTATAAATGTCTTTGTTTTTGTCTTTGTTTAGCCTTGAATGATCCATTTATATACATACATTTACATATTCACATATTACGTATGCAAACTATTGGAGACACTTAAATGAAATTTTATCTTATTTTCTTATCTTTTCGGGAAAAAAAACTTTTAATATTTGATTTCACACTATTTTTTCTTTCTTTCATGTTTTCTCCCCATAATCTCCGTCGCCTCAGCTCTTCTCTCTTGTCTCAAAAATGATCAATATAGCCTTGCAAACAGCCTATGCTTTCAGCTTTTCATTGTTTTTCTCCTTTTCTCTGTTTCTTTCTCCTACCTCCACCTCATCCCAGTGTTTGAGGCTCTTTCTCTCTTTTTATTATCACTTTATGCCTTTTTCTTCCCATGTCTGTCGCTCTGTCTGTGTCTGTTACTCTCCCCGGCATTGAATGGGCTTCTTAAATCACATTTTAACTGCAGCGTATGGGCGTAGATGAATGGCTTAATGGCTAAATCATAGCTGTTTTTGTGCCAAAACGGCACACTGTAGTCAGTGGGATTTTGAGGAACGATGAAAAGGTAGTGCACATTCCCCCTTGTTAAAACAATATAATGGCTGTTATACTGCAACAAATGTGTGTTATCCCCCGTGGAAGCCAAGCTTCTTACAGACAGGAAAACTTTCAAAATCTTAGCAGACTGTGAAAACTGAGTTTTTCTGTAAACAATAGGTGTGTACAGAAGTTGTTGTTGTGCTGCAGAAACTTGGGTCAGTCTGAAACTCAGGATGAATAAAGCTAAATAAACACTTGGATCTGTAGGGATACCTGATGCAGAAAGTTTTGGTAATAAAAAGAACATGTACTTTTCTCTGATCTACACGCAACAGACATTTTTTTTTTTTTTTTTTATCTCCACCGGAGGTAATCAGTCAAAACATTGTTGTGCTTTTCTTCCTGAGAGTAATTTCAATGTTTGCGTTCACAGTCAGATTTATGTCTTTTCCTGTCTTACACCAGCAGGCCTCTTCAGTTTTCTATGTTTCAAATAGTATGGATTGCCTCGGCTAAATTGCAATCTGTGCCGCCTGATTTGCCACAGACGCAGCTCAATACTAAACATCAGTCAACAATCAATCTAGCATTAAGGAAAACGAGACAGGCTCAGCCTGCCATCGCCGTTTGTTAAAACTGAACGGGGCCCGTGCTGTTTGGGATCCAAGCTTTATTTTTTTAAATGTAAATTTGCCTTTTGGCATCAAATTGCTCGATTAAATCATAATACTGTGGCTGTGTTTTTTCGATCATCATTATAGGCTCCTGGAAAATCCAAACATAATTATTTGTATTGCTGCTGTTGGAAGCTCATTCCAGTTTCTCTGCAGGTTTTGCTGTGCCTCCAAAGAGTCCTGGGCTCAGATTGTTTTGAAAAATCCATTAAAAGCAACAGGCAAATTTCTGAATTGACGAACACGATCAATCATTTCAAATATCCCATTTTTTTTCCTCACATAGACACAGTTGTTGTATTTGTGTGTTAAAAGATAATTTTATGAACAGATTTTGCTTGTTGAATCTCTTCATGTTTAAATAGCCAGTCATTGATCACTGCAATCATTCCTCCTCTCCATGGTGGCTTCCCATACTGTATATGACAAAATCCACAGTCCTCGTTTTGTGCAGAACTGCATATGAGCTCAGCAGAAGCAAATACAAGTTCATGTTCCTCCACAGGAAAACACAGTGAGAATATTGTGCTAAAAAGACTGAAACGTTGGAAGATACCCTTTTGATTAGGCTAACTTGGACAGTGTTGCATTAGCTTCGGTTGAACTTTATAATAATGTTTGTATGGACTGAAGACTAGGAATTTTGTCCTTTAACAGTTACTGCAGAGGTGGGCAACATCTTTTTTCCAGAGGGACACACATTGGACAATTGAAACTCGTAGTAAAGTCATCTGGTCACAGTTACAGTGGATCGAAATATCAGAAATTTGTATTGAAGAAAGAGAGAATCACTTCATTTATTTGAGGAACAGCAGTGTCTGTATTATATAAAAGTGTCAAGTAGCTCACTATGACAATCTTCATGTTTTTAAGATGCTACAAATTATATTCAGCCACAAAAAAAAAAATCATAAAAAGCCATCAGTTAAAACAGATGTATAGAGAATTGTTGTTGTGGAGATGTTACATGGTCTTGTCTAGTTGTTTTGGGGTAAATTGGCACTGCGTGCATCACTGCGCCCTTTGTTGGAATCAAGTTAAATAGCAGTACATACTCACTAGTCATTCGCCTCAAGATTCACCAACGTAAGCCTTCTATTGATTTTTTTTTAGGAGTTGTCGTGTTTCCCTTTGACAATGTTGCAGGCCGGATTGAAAAAGTCCACGGGCCGCTTCCTGCACTCGGGCCTTATCTTGCCAATATGTGGTTTACAGTGTAACGGATCAATTCATGATCAGTGTAGACAGGAAGGATAGACTTGGAAGAATCACAAACTCGTAAATTCAAGTAAAAGTGTGAAGTGATTGCGAAAGTAGAAACAGGCCTCATAAACAGCATGTTTATCTGCTTAATACATTTATATAAGCAATAAATACAGATATAAGTTCTGTTCAGCCAAGGCACCAGAATTTGTCAGCAAGTTGTTTAAAAAGATCTTATAAATCAGTGGGAGCTAATGACTCCTGAGAGGAAAAGCGAACAGACAAATTTAAGACTTGGGTTGGCAGTTTGATGGGTTCTGACTTTTTAATGGTAGAAATTAGAAGAAAAAAAATTTAAAACACTGGTTTAATCTAAAATTATGTAAAATAGGGCTGGTAAAGCTTTAACATTATAATCCATCCATTAGAGCTGGCCTCTTGCTTTTACTTCTTATGCATGTCCCCTCTCATATTCCTTTCCTCCTGTCCCCTCTGGCTAAATACTTCAAGAACTACCTAGTTGCCCCCTGGTTCCCAGAGGAGACCTATTTAAGCAAACACAGGAGGAGGATATATTGCAATTGGGCCAATGATTAGCAGATGTGCGTTGTTTGTCCCAGAATAAACCTTGAGGCTAGAGGGGTCAGCCCGAGGTTTACAGCTTCAGACTCCCGCTGTTAGTCACAGATGTAGCGTAATAAAGTGCAGAGCTCAAAGGGGCAGTTTACAGCGCTGATCAGCGTTGGCCTCCGTTCATCATATTCATAATCCAGTCACATGAAAGACATGTGGAGTCCCACTTTTATTCGATTTTTAAACATGAACCCCAATTTTCCTGTTTCAAAGAGAGCATTGGTTATATATATATATATATATATTTTTAGAGACGTGTCTTCGCCAACATTCTCCCTTATAGGCACACGCTTTACAAAGCTTGATTATGTTCTGTTGTTACGGTGTGTTTCTGATCTGTGTTTCAGGGCGGTCCAGGCATAAGGGGAGCCAGAGGAGACAGAGGAGAGCCAGGAGTGACGGTTCGTGAAATACACTTAAATTTTGAAACACTTCAATCTTCTGCTAAATCTTCAGGACATAATAGGCCTCAAAGAATATCTATCTTATACATGGTTGAGGCACCATGACGTAGCATGTACTGAGGTGGGGAAGTAGAAGCGGCCCAGGAGTTAACAGTATAGTTGGGTTGTCGAGACTGGATTTTGCCAGGCAAAGTTTTGGTGTGTGCTGTGGTAAGAAACAAGTGGGGGATATTATTCTAATTTCCAGGATTTTGTGGATAAATTCATTGAACTTTGAACCTTCTCCTATATATTTCTTGGATGAGATCTCAATCCTGACCCCTCAAGTTGAGCCTCGTGATTTCAGCTGTCAAAGTTCAGTCAGACTGACCTCTATGAGAGGCAAAAGAAAAAGGGTCAGTTCACAACTCACAGTAAGCACATCTCACCCTATTCAATGAAAATAATCATGAGCCTACAAGATTCATTTATACATTTTGTTTATAAGCTACACTTGCTGGTCCTCACCTCAACTTCCAAGGACAGAACAGTCTTCATCTTCTGTTTAACCTGCTAATTAGATGATAAAAGGAAAGAAGTTAAGAGTGTCAAAGAGCCTTTACAACAGCAGTTCACTCCATCCTCCAGGCTGAGTGTCAAGTACCCTTGGGCTGAAAGAAGAGGATATTTGGAAAAGCCTTTATCAGTTTTTCAGAATACCTCATTTTCTTTTTGGCTGCAGACTTAAGGCACCATCACTATCCTGTCTGTAACAGACTCTGCTCCAACAAACCCTGTTTTGGATGATTAGTGAAAGATATACTGTGGAGTTTGCATCTGCTGTAGTTTCACTATGGCAGCCTGTTCCAAACTGTTCCAAAGTATCCAGCTGTCACTCGGTACACGGCCGGATATGGTTGGACATTTCTTAATAACAATAATTTAGCTCCCATGAGTGTAATTCAATCTTAAATTTAAAAAAAAAATTTGTGAAGCTTTTCTGCTTTGAAAGATGCAGTGTGAGTCCTGCCACTTCTGCTCAGACATGCAGGGCTGTCAGTCAAGAAAATACGGTTGTTCATCTCAACCATGTGTCCCATTTGAACTTTGTTGAGTGACAGTGTATTGAGTGGACTACATGAAGTGGTCCACCCAGAACCCAAAACTTAGCACATTTAGCTCAAATCTCCCAAGAGGGAAACAAGGCCAGGATCAAGCTTATGCACAGCTTTCCCAGTACTGACTGTGTGTGTATGTTTGATGGGTTTAATTGTGTTAGTTCTGAAGTCAGATGTGGTTTTTCTGTCCTGCTGGCACATAGTACAGTACAGCCTATTAATACATGCCTGGCAGATCCCTCTTGTTTTAGCTCAGCAGCTCTTGTAGCTCTGCAGCTTCAGCCACGTTTATTTGAATGGTTGGATTAGGCCATTGTATGAGAGAAGCTCCTCCATTAACTCATTCATTTCCAATAATCCTTTTTGGTGCATTACTTATGACAGAATAAGTGCTGATACATGGCAAAAATAAATTGTTCAGTTATCCAAATAAATCTTTAAGTAATTTAAATTTCAGTCATCTTTCAATGGATTCAACTCTTCGGGTAGTTTCACATCATATTTCAGAGATATTCGTTATTTAGTTAAACATGACATAACACCCCTCACTCCTCTCTTTGTTTTTATTTCCACTCCAATCATGTACATCTGATTCCTGGTTTCTTTGATTGTTTGCACGGATAGGAAAGACATGAACCCGGTAACTGTAAGGTCGAACAGTAGAACAATAAATAGAGCCGGAGTGAAGATTACTTTGGCTTCTGCTGCCTCTGAGCCAACAAGCTACGAATGTTGCGAATCAGTGGTGGTTTGCAGGAATTTCTCTTTTGTGACTCCCATTGCAGGAACTCTATCTGCAGCTCTTTCACATGAATCAAATGAGTTGCCACACAAACTGATTATAGATGGATGGACAAGCGTCTAACTATATTTACTGCTGTATATGTCATTGTAGGAGCAGCCGGTGGTAGCAAAAGCCTCCAGGCATGTAGTAATGATGTTGACCTGAGGTTGTAGTTTTACCTTGATGGACATAATGTTGAAGGGCCTTTGAAAACATGAGCATACATTCATTAGCTCATGTATGTCAGCAATAGTATCAAATAAAACACATTAAAACATTTTTAAAGGGGTTTTTTTTAGTCAAAAGAAAAACTAGAACCATAAAGCTTAGCGCTCCAATTTAATTACAAATTAGTTAACTTTTAATTTACTCTGAATTAATGCTTATTGTGGCATTACCTGCAGTTAATAAATGTACCCTTATTGTAAAGTGTTACCAATGTGCTTAGATTTGTAGTTTATTAACCTGGAGGGATCAAAGGAAGGGTGCTACAATAATATGAAAAAAAATCGAGCAGACTAATAATGGCTCTTAAAACCTGGTTCTGATTCTGAGAGGTGGGTTGTGCCTCTTTGCTTCTCTTTCTCTGCTCTCTGTGGCTGAGCTGTTTACACATACTCCACCAGAGAGGAGGTGGAGGACATATTTGACCACATTGAAACCATTTATCAAACATTTGTTGAACAACTAGAACACAAACTTGCAGAAATGTCACATCTTCAAACATTCTGCCAATTCGATGACTGTCATTTTCACCACTGAACCAGTGTGTATTACACAACCATTAAGTGTTCAGTACACTGATATTATACATGTGCATGAAAGTCCATCTGATGTTGTAGTCTGTGAGTCTGAGACTGACGAGTTCTTCCACTGATCAACCAGCAGTATCTGTCTGGCAGAAAGTGTCACATCAGAAGATGCTGCAGATTGTTACGTTCATGTATAAAGCTTCCTTATAAATCAGCTTTTGTACTGCTGAATATGGCATTATGTTACACCCTCCTTAAAGTTTGCCGTTCTGGTCTGCAGGGTTGAGGAGGTCGCAAAACATTTCCATTCTCAAAAGGGGGTCACACATAACTGTTAAGATTTATTTGTCTTTAACTTTCTGTAGAGTGAGTCTAAATTACATGTCCTTTTAAGTTGCTCCTTTTGTTCCACATTTTGTTGTTTTCACAGGGACCACAAGGGCCCAACGGCAAAATTGGCTCATCTGGACCCCCAGGGCCGCCTGGTCCTCAGGGGCCCGGCGGGCTCTCCATTCAGGGACCTCCGGTAAGAATTTGCTTGTGTAATATCATATATTCAGGAGTACATTTCCACATCTGAGAAAATTCTAAAGTTTTATTATCTTCAAGCATCACTTATATATTAAATCATGATGGAAACAATCATTTAAAGTGTGCTTTTTGTCCTCTTGTTCCCATTTTCTGCTGTAATTTCACATTGTGTGTAGTTATGAAGGGACTTAACGTTAAGCTGTCCACCACCTGCCACTATAAACTGACAAATGTTGACATACGCTTCAATAGACTTCCAGACATTTGTAGGATCTTGTCCAAAGTACGCTAAAGCTGTTCTCTTCTGACTTGTGGCGGCCCTGCATATTATTAAGATAACTAATGTTGGCTTATCCCGTCCTCTGGTCAGCATCGGTAACATAGTGTAAGTCCAGCTGGGTTGCAGTGACATGGTTTGTTTTACAGGGTACTGCTGGGGAGAAGGGAGAGAGAGGAGAGATCGGTCCCGCTGGACAAATGGTAAGAACATTTCCCAAAAATTATTGTGATAGTAAGAAGTGTGTAATGGGGCTGATATGATTCCCAAAGTAGAACCCAGAGGGGTAACTATTTTCCAGCTTTTTAACTCTGATTTCTTCTTAATTAAAGTAGTATTGTGGTATAACAAACCCAGCTGTGTGTGTATGTGTATCTCTTGTTCTGCTCTGCGTGCATGTGTGGAGAATACAAATGAACTCTCCATCTATTATCACTGAGATACCTTGGTCCTCTCAGAAATGAAAACTTGTTGCAGTATAACAGCCTTTTCTGCAACTATAGTGTTATTGTGTATCTTATGTCCTAATAGTTCTGGAACTACACATCGTAAATGAATGAGAGAGCAGGAAGAGAAGGACAGGAGAGAGGGAAACCAGTGAGAGAGAGAGAGATAGACATGAATGTTGAACCAGCGCTGTGTGTGTGTGTCTGTCTGTGTGCATCTGATCTCATTGCATGCGTGGACTGTTTTGTTGAAGACACACTTGCACATGGACGCCTACACAGAGCAGTTTAATGGAATCATTGAGATGTGAATAATCATCAGCAACGTCTCAATTATTGGGCAGTGGACCAATCAAAGGTAATACTGAATTAATTTAATGGTGCTGTAGTAGGAGCTCTGGACATCAGCAAAGATAGAGTTATTGTTCCAGTAACTCTGTACCAGGAGAACATGTTATTTGCTAAGCAAAATTGTGTCATTAACATGTCTGTTAGAGCATTTGTGGTGACACTATTTTTTCTACAAATTCTGTAGGAAGTCTCTTAAAACATTCGTGCAAAACCTGCTTAAACAGTGTCTCTCGTCGGTCTCAAATCCAAATGTTGGGACTTCACCGCTGTAGCAAACTCGCTGCCATTTTGAGTGCGTTCCTGGGAAGTGTATAAATATTATAAGGACCGTCCAAACTGATAATTCATCCAGTTGACAAGGGGCCTCAAGCAGCCTTTCAGCAGAAAGTTCAGTCATAATGTTGTAGTTTATCAGTTACCGATTGATAAAACAAAAATAACTTATTATAAATATGTAAAACAATTACTCCGTTAATTAAACCGTTACCGTTACATGATGGTGAACACATCACAATACGTACCACTGAAGTCTGCCAGTGGGTGGATGTTTGGATTCAGCTGTACATGCAGAACAGCTGTTTGTTATTATGCTTAATTAAACCTCTGCTCAGGTTGAAGTTGGGTGGACTTATACAGGGAAACAAGGTCACCAACTCAAGGCACAAATAAGAGTTTTTGTTGGTCAATGGAACTCAAGCACAATCGTATGGTCTTATACTGACCCTTAAACCAAGTCTTCGCCTAAAAATTTAAGGATTTACGTGACGGTTCGGCTGATGGATGGACTTGCTCTTTGTAAACAGATGCATGCCCCCTGACATACACAAACTACTAAGAAGAGAACTAATCAGTGGGATTAAGTGAAAACACATGTGAGGGTGCATCCATTCGGTTGATCCAGAGTTTTGGGGCTTGAGTCTGTGCTATTTTCTGGTGAGTTAAATAGTTAATGCACCGTTGAGGAGTTCACAGGAGCTTGACAAAACTGCAAGAGTGCTCCCTGCCAGATAATTTTTCTAATTCTTCTCAATCAGTTTTGTCTGGTGACCTCATTACCGTATTTAAATTAGTATACGTCTTTTGATTAAAATGAATTCTGTTTTCTTGTAGATGTCACAGGAAACTTGTTTTGCAGAATCTATTTTCAGTGATTTATTGTTTGAAAGTGGAGAATGTGCCTGAAAGCTCTTTCAGCATCAACCCGCTCATTCCCGCCGGGTGAAAGTGGATCCTGATGCAGCACTATCTGCCCCACCGTCTGCAGCTCTGCCTGTTGGACAAATAGTGGCTTTTATCAAACCTATGAACTGGAAAAAAGAACACAAATACTGCCTTTTCAGTCTGCTGGCCAGGAGACTCTTTGAAAAAAAGTGATTATGGATCCTTTTATGAATTCAGTATTTATCCAGGTGCCTCAGCTATTGTTGAAGATGAAATGGCATGATTTACCAAATATATTCTCAATTTGGGAGCAATATTGATGTAATTTGTTGGCACCTAAAGTCAGATTGTTATAATCTTTTTTTGTAAAAACCTTTCATAGTCTTAGTTTTCCCGTTTTTATAATCCCATTTACATTTTTTCTTTCATTCTACAACAGTTTATGGGGATGAGAACTTTTAGAGAACGACTGGATAAACTCATTTTAAATTCATTACAACCAGATTTAGCTGCAGTTGAGCTCCATGTGGAGCTGACAGTGCAAAAGTTTAGAATTTAAGAGACAGCTCAGACAGAGCAAAAAGAAGCGCTGTTATTGTTTTTTTTACACCACTGAGCACAACTTGTTACAGTCACCAGTGATCATGTCAAACATATTGATCTGCCTTCAGAGCACACTGTACAATGATGGGATGGTAATTTTATCGTGGTTTCTTCCAACAATCCAATAGTACAATAATACTGCTTTAAATATTTTTGGGGTAAATGAAAGCCCGGGTAATAATTCTGATTCATTCCTCACATTCTTTGGAGTCAACAGGGTCTTTAATATTTTCCAAAATTTACAACTGAAGTGAGCAGGTGTTGATTATAGTGCTGATGCAGATAAACTGTTTTCAGCTGAAGCAGTTACAAAGAGAATTTGGTGTTATGCTGTTCATGAAAATTATAATAATAGTAATACCTTTATTTATGTAGCATTTTTCAAAACAATTTACTAAACATTTTGTACATTGATTTTTTTTTTTTTTTTAACAATAACAACAACATTACAGAATTGGTGAGTGATATTTTCTTTTTAATATGACCGGTTGGTATCATGTAAATGGAAAATAGTGAGGGCCCAAGAATGGAATCCTGTGCAACTTCATATTTGGTGTTGATTTATAATTTCCATTTTCCACACAAAATAACCCCCCCAAAAGATAAACAAGTTAATCTAAAACCAAACCTGAAATACCCACTCAGTTTATAAATTGTTCAGTTAAAGTACCTGTTTCACCATCTGGAGTAAAATGGTATGTTTACCAAAGTCAGCAGCTAAAATTAAAGTTAATTTAAAACTCCATAAGGATTGCAGCTTCTGTGCTGTGATCTGCCCTAAAACCCAATGGAAAGTTCTCAAGAATGAGGTGCTGAATAAATTCACCATAGACAGATTATGACAAGCGTTTCTTTTAGGACATAGGAATGACGTCAAGAGAGCAGGTGGAGTTCTTCATTTTTGCAGGAGTCTCAGTTACATTTTCATTTGTAAATGTATCAAAGGAGGTTCAGGAACAGCTTACACTGGGACAATAATCACATGTATGGTTGTTCCTTTGGGATTGTTATCCACTTGTGTTTACTATTCAGTAGGTTTGAATCAAGATTTTATTTTTCAGAGTTTGGTGACTGGTAGAACCTTTTAATTGTAATGACAGAGGAGGAACAACAGCCCCTCTCATGTGGCAAGAACAACTGATTTCTGAACGAGCTCACGGAAAACTGCAACACTTCTGGATGCAGCACTATCGAGCGCTCTCTTTGCCTGCATAGTCCTATTAATAAAAGCTGGCAGTGCTGCCCTGTGCTGCACTATGTTACTGAGCAATAATGTGTTTTGTCAGAGAGAGGAATATGAATGTGTGTGTGTGTGTGTGTGTGTGTGTGTGTGTGTGTGTGTGTGTGTGTGTGTGTGTGTGTGTGTGTGTGTGTGTGTGGCTCAGTGGGAGAATATTGTAGCTTCCAGGGCCCTGTTGTAATATACGAGGGACCACAGAGAATATAACAACTCTAAAGCATCAATTACCTCTCTCGCTCTCTCTCCCTTTTCCTGTTTCTCTCTCTCCGTTTCTTGCTGCAGTAAATACAATGTAACCTTGTCATCAGAGTCCCCTCCACCTCTGTTTCAATTTGACAGTGAAAAATGCAGCCGCAATGAATAGCAAAGAGTGTGTGTATGTATGTGTGTGTGTGTGTGTGTGTGTGTGTGTGTGTGTGTGTGTGTGTGTGTGTGTGTGTGTCCATCTTTCTCATCCCTCATTTTCATTCTGTTTATCAGCGTGTGGGTGTGTTATCAAGAAATTATTTTTGTTTTGTCTGTGGCAGAAATGTATGTGTGTGTGTGTGTGTGTGTGTGTGTGTGTGTGTGTGTGTGAGAGGTATCACACAATTCAGCCACACAAAAACACAGTCGGCTACCTTCACCCCATACCAGCTGTGCTGTTTAACTATACGTTTAAATGTGTACTTTGACGAGCAGTTGCAAACAGCACACTTACACTACACCTTACGGTTCAATATATTTTTGTGTGCGTATAGGCGTGTTTATGTGAGTGCAAGTCATATTTGTTGCGCTGCTACAAACACCTACACGCTTGCATGTCTAAAAAAAAAAAAACTATTTCTGTCTTATCCACTATTTATTTAGATGGCCTTTGACAATACATTTCACTGTAAGCTCTAATTTAGGTGTGCAGATGTTTGTGAAGCACTCAAAGTACTCCTATTTGTGTAAACGTGTACATTAGTGAGCTATAGCAAACGGCACACCTATGCCACACCTTACGGATTGATAGATAGTTTATGATAATCAACTTAGAATTTACAGTAGGCTATATCATGAAGGCTAATTCTGTTTTCACCACACTTCAACCTGGGAGCATTTGACTATGGCAATGAGCTTTCTTAATATATCAGTATTTACTGCAGTGCACCAAGGACTACACATGCAGGCAGGTGTGACATTCGTGTGAACTAAATCAGGAGTAGTGAACGTTATACGTGTGCACTCTATCAATATGTGTGAACTAAAGCACCAGCACAACACCTACGCTACGTGTGTTACGCCTGTGAGTCTATGTAAATATTAGCCATGCATAAGTAGGCGCTAGTGAGGTGTTTAGCGATAATTGGCCGAATCAGTTACATTACATTACATTTAGCTGACGCTTTTATCCAAAGCGACTTACAATAAGTGCATTCAACCATTAGGGTACGAACTCAGAACAACAAGAATCAAGAAAGTACAATTTTCTTCAAAAAAGCCAAACTATAAAGTGCTATAAGTAAGTGCCATTTAAGTGCTACTAAAGTGCTACTTTTTTCTTCTTTTTCTTTTCTATTCAAGGTAAAGTCGGAAGAGGTTTGTTTTTAGTTTGCGGCGGAAGATGTACAGACGTTCTGCTGTCCTGATGTCATTGGGGAGCTCATTCCACCATTTAGGAGCCAGGACAGCAAACAGTCGTGTTTTTGTTGAGTGTTTAGCTCGCCTAAAGGTGTCATCTGCACAGTTCATAGGCGTGCATGGGCTTTTGTGTCTGTGTGTGTGTCTGTGTGTGAATAATTGAAAATTGTTCTCTCTAGATCTTCTGCAGTTGTTTATGGTTGCCCCTCTGAGACCCCTCTCTTACTCAACTGCTGGGCAGTAAGAAACTGAGCTGTGTGTGTGTGTGTGTGTGTGTGTGTGTGTGTGTGTGTGTGTGTGTGTGTGTGTGTGTGTGTGTGTGTGTGTGTGTGTGTGAGAGAGCGTGTGTGTGAGAGCGTGTGTGAGAGAGCGTGGGTGTGAGAGCGTGGGTGGGCATATCTGTGGTTGTTGTCCTACAGCAAAGCGATCCCAAGACTAATGTGTTGAATCAGAATCACTTGCACAGTTCAGAACATTTCTTTCTTTGGCTCATGTTATTCTCCGTTTCTTATGTTGTAGACAGCATTTGTTAACAAATGATAGAATACTCTAAATTCTTGATAATTCAATACTGAATATTCAGTTGGTGTTTATTGAGTCCTTAAAGTCGTGACAGACAATTTCAGAAAAGGTTTTCAGTGAAACTAAGACAAGAATATTGTCTTGTTTCAAGTATTTTCTAAGATTATGGTTCATTTCTACTGATAATTTTTTATTGTTAAGACACGTGCATTTGTACATTTCAACAAAATTATTGTACTAGTGTGACTACCGCTGCTGCACAGGCCCGTTAGAATGATTGAGATTTTCAGGACTTAGTTTCAGACAGAAATGACAAACTTGTTGCAGTATCTTCCTGAGTCTCTGTGTTTTGTGCAGATTTTGGAGGCTTATATTCCTGCTCCACGTGTTTGTTGAAGTTTGTAGATATGTGACTGAAAGCGACAGGAGAGATATTATTGCAGATGTCTTGGGAGAACGCATATAAGCCAACATCTGAACAGCGGCACATCATTAATCATAAGAGGCCCGTCCTCCGCGACCCCGTCCTGTAATTTGTAGAACCTTTAACAGTGTTAACTGTCCTGTTTTATGAGTGCTCCACTAATGCTGAAGTGCAGACATAAATCACCTCAACACTTAATCTATGGCTGTATTTTGGAATTGGCTGTGTGCGTTGACCTGCACAGAGGTGGATGAAGGGGAAATGGGGCAGGAGATGGAGCAGCAGGGTCGCCTGCTGGTGTAAAGATTGTCTGCATCCCGAGGGTTAGAAGGTGGTTCTTTCCACAAATCAAATTTATGTCCAGTGCTGTCAAAGCATCGTTGAGTAAGACAGCAAACCCTTAGCGGTTCTGACCTTTGGTTGAATGTGTCTATGTATATTAGTTATTATGAGACATTTATGAAAAAAGACCCTGCATGTTTTACTGTATGTGATTTGGCAAATGAAATTACTTTTAAAAATGACAGGTTCTGGACTGTAATGAATAAATGAGACAAATCTGCAAGCAACAAGAATCTGATCTTGAAGGACTGATTGATTTGTTGTTGTGGGCCTGTAAAACAGTGGACATCAACAACAACCAAGATGACCATATTATTAGTTTGTATTATTAGTATGTCGTTCCACATTTTGAACTTGAAACATTTTAAAGTTTTCAGTTCCCCTATTAGATATTTCATGAGGAATACCCGCTTTTTGTGGCTGAAATAAACACTAAAAGGTTTGTATTAGCAGCTTAAATTGTGTTTTTTTGTGTGTCTCTTTTCAGATCCCCAATAATTGTCCAACTCATAGTTTTAATGTTTTATAACCTCACTCTGTGCTCAGTGATTCAAACCTGTGTGTTTGTGTTCTGTTTAGGGGGTTCCTGGAAGTCCTAGCTCACCTGGTAGAGACGGCCCCCCAGGAACAAGGGTAAGATACTGGACCAATATCACCTCTACTGGTTACTGTGACACCGTGGGCTTTGGTGGTCCTTGGGAATATACAGTATAGTAAAGAGATTTTCTGACACATTTATTTTAACTACAGTAGATACAGTATATGTTGATGGGAGTAAAGATGAAGACAAAAAAACATTTTTAATTTAGTTTGGAGTTAAATAGTGTAAAACTACATCTTTAAAGGGGGAGTTAAAGGCAGTTATAATTGTGTAAATGTTAAAAAATGTACCACTGATAAGATAATAGGTAGGTAGGTAGGTAGGTATATACTTTATTAATCCCCGAGGGGAAATTTTTTAATAAATATAATTTAATAACAGACATATCTGATGTAGTTATGATAATAGCATATCTGTCTGCTGACTCGGCCAATAATCATTAAAGAAGATGCTCTAATATAAAAAAAAATTATAACAGTTTTGAGAAAAGATACAGAGGTTTTTTTCCCTCCTAAATCCACACAGCAAAATGGAGAAAATGTGGAAAAATAATAATTTTGAATGATAGAAAATATTAAGCAAACATTATATATAATCAATGGACTGCATTAAAAAATTAGACCATAAAAAATATAACATTTGTATCATCTTTATTCTTATTTTAGCTGACTTTTTAGATCTAATTTAAAATACAGATATAGTTTTCAAATTTTTTTTTGGGTGAAAATATTTGCAGTGTTTTTCCAGCTGTTTGCAGGATCTGAATGCCCAGCTGTGTTTGTCTGTTTGGTTTTATGTCTCTTCATAAAACCAAACATCTCTTGTCCAGTTGTTGAAAACAGTGTAGTGTGTGGGTTTTGAACACAACATTCACGGTACATGAGATCCCATTCACGAAGGCTCTGTGATACCAGCTGGCTGTCGTTGATGCTAACAGTGGAATCAGACCTTACAATGCCCCACTGGGCTGTAAATACCAAAACAAAATCGCAGTCAGGGAGCAATGTGTCGGCAAGCAGAAAATGGAGGCTTTGTCCAAATATGTGAGATGATAACAGAAGAGTTGGGTCGTGGCCTGCCTCCTGGAGAGGTGAAAGACTCTGCACGTAATCAATCTGCTGTGTCTCCGTTGGCTGACAGACGCTCGTCCCCTCAGTGGTAGTTGTCAGAAGTTGTTCATAGTTTTCAGACCTGTCATGTGGTCTCTTTCAGGACACTTGTATGTTGGCAGGAGTTTATTTTCATTGGCCAGAAAGGTTTGGAGTTCATGAACTTTTTGATTTTGGTTTGATTAAAAGAGCCAGTGACAACCTCTCCTTTGTAAATTTACACGTGTATTATTATATTTATCTGATTCCAGCACCACGTTTTTATTTAACATCTTGGTCAATTTAAAGCAGCAGTGTTCCGAAATGTTTCATTAAGTGCCAACTGACCATGAAAGAAACTGTTGGGAAGGTTTTTTTCTGTTCCCACCACACGTGAAAGACTACAATTTTGCTGATCAGACATTTTCTAGGTATTCGAAGTCTGGCAGACGTTAAGCAACAGAACCATGCTGGCCTGAGATCGTGTCACTTTACATATTTCCGTACCAACTCAAATATTTCCCTTTGTGCATTTGACTTTCATAAACAGTGTGTCCATCAAACTCCCACTTTACTGTGAGTGTGTATGCAGTGGAGATGGATACATAATCACACAGTATTGTAGAGGTTCTCAGCTCTGTGTACAATTTAACCCTGCACTCGAGCTAAATTCTGTTGACATGGTTTCTTCCAATGTTATTTTTGCCTCAGGACTTTAGTAACTTCATCACTGATGCTCATTTTGATACCTAATGTTTGACTAACTAAAGTACAGTAAATGTATTTTCTTGCCAAAAGGCCGCTGATGTAAAAACACCATCATTTACATCAAAGAGAGTGCACCTTATTTTACTGTTTTTAATGCATTTGTACACAGCAGTAAAGTCAGGTCATTTCAGATTTATTTATATAACACATTAAAACCAAGGTGCTGAACATAATTAAACCGAATTCAAAAAGTCAAATAGACTTGATCAGAGTGAAAAATAAGCAATAAAAAAAAGTTAAATAAAAAAATCATTGGTATAGAGGTTGATGACATGATATGGAGGGGAAGGTTGTTCCAAAGCTTAGGAACTACAATAGAGAAAGTGTGGTCGACACAGGTAGTTGAGCAGCACGAGAGCTGCCTTTAAATGTGGATGTAGAATCACAGTACTTCTGCTAAACACCACTGTCTCCAAGAACTCAGACTGTTTGACTAAATGGCAAGATTTAAACTTAAAAAAAAAAAAAAAAGTGAGCAGGCTTTGTTTTTCACAGCTGACCTTTTGACCTGTTATAGTAGGAAAAGCGTTACCAATAACATTGTCACTGGTTCTGTTCTATTCAAGTGTGTCAATAAACAGTATGACAGTAAGCGAACATGAAGAACACCAGGGCCTACATGTAGACTAATGTAATTATTGAGGATAATTGTGTAAAATCACAAATCAGGGAGCAATTTTAGCTGACATCAATTGGGGAAGACAGTTTATAGACAGCAATATAGAAATATGACTTTAACTAAGTGAACAGAATAACAGGCCTTTGAAAACAAATATTAACCCACAATGCTTATGCTACATGTTTGGGTTGCCATTTAAAGGGGATTTAGATCAGCAACTACTCTGGATCATCCAGTGTGTACAATAGAGGACAGAGAAATCAAGTCTGACTAAAAGTGAAAAGCAGAGTTAGATGGGTTGAAACAACAGTAACCGTCTCTTGAGTTCATTATTTGTCCGTAACAGAGAAATGGAACAAGGAAAGCCATAAATCTTGATTATATCTTTAGTTATTTTTTCAACTGGGGACCAAACTGAGTAGATCCAGGTTTTCCACATGATCCAGCCTCATAAAAACCTACTAACACTCCTGCCCAGGCCATCATTTTGGCTCACACATGTATTATTTGAGAGATACTGATGACTTGTAAATTATCCAACATCCAAATCATGCTTCACAGCCTTGCATGCAAACTTTAAAATGAGTACAGATTTCAGTCCTGTTGAAAGAGGTTACTCAGAGAACCTGCTCAATTTGTTTGTTTGTAAAATGTGTTTGACATTGACAAACGACTTTTTGGAGGATCTGAGGCCTCCTCCGGAGTCCCATCAGTTGGTTGACGAGGATGAGTATTTACTGTTTGACACCAGAGTGACTCTCGCTGAGGAGTTTTCTGATGTCACACACTGGCTCGGCGTCTTCAGAAAAGCTTGTGCAGATTTTGTGGTGCTGTCACAAACTTGGTATGTTCATTTGGAAGGTGAAGGTTTGCATAAGCTTGATGCTGCTTCGGCGACAGCAGGTTGGAACACCACAGGGGAGTTTCCCCTTCTGTCTAACATGCTGTGTCTTCATATGTGCTAGATTCTCCACTTCTTTAGTAGTTTTTATTGTATTTAGTTGATAGTTATCTCCTCACAGAGGCTAAAATGAAGACTGTATAAGACGTGTCCATGCTGAAAGGGCACCAGCCTCATTGTGTCACCACAACGTTCGACAGACATCCAAACTGAAATTAAAGGATTAGCTGAACTTCAGGTTAAACTGTTTTCCAGAAGAATCCATGTTGAGCTTCCAAACGGTGTAATATTACCACTGAATTTGTTCAATTTAAATGACCCATAAATACTAAAATAAAACAAAGGCATCATCATGTTATTATATATCGTATTATTATGTGTCATACATTCAGACAAAATAGTTCTGGTGCTCCTGAAATGAAAGCTGCAGTTTCATATTAATGTTTTTTTTGTTGTTTTTTTAAACCACAGCATCATGGAGAAGACATTAAGTGGTAGAGGAGTTGCTTTTAAACACCTCAGAGCCAACCAGAGTACTGATTGTGTAACAGTCAGGAAGAATGCACCTGTGTTTTGTATAATCTGTCTGAAAGCATCAGTAAAACCAAACGTAAAGGCAGATTTTTAGTGCGTAGGGTGACTGGCAGAAGCAGCATATTCAATAGCTATTAATTATGGGTTTCTTTAGTTTAGTTTCTTTAATTGCATGAGAAAATAACAGTGTCCCTATCAGTTTCATCTGGAGACTTTCAAGAAATTCCTCAAGCAAAAAAAAAAAGCTTGACCTACAATTATGAACACACCTAAAATGTAATACACAGAATGTATTTCACTTTCATTTTTTCAGGGTCTGCCAGGTAACAATGGACCACAGGGACAACAAGGACCCCCCGGACCCATTGTAAGTCTGTTTTATTATTATTCTCAGCATTCTTTTGTCTGAAAAATTCACTCTGATCCTTCTGCTTCCAGTCACCTTCCTGCTCCATCTGTGTCTTTCTCCTGATGGCTGTCTTTCTCTCAGGGCACACCAGGAGCACCAGGAGCTACAGGATCAGGTGGGCCAGGAGGGCCCCATGGGGATCAAGGACTTCCTGTGAGTAAAAATGATTTTTGTTTTATTTTGATAAGATTGATCTGATACTCCATTTGTGAAAGAACTTAACATTGAAACATAAGTGGCATATTTGTTGTGAGGGCTGAGAAAATAGAAAATTATTCTGTTGTTTGACCTGAACCGTATTAAGCAACCCTCACACAAACTAACATCTGGAGGGTTTAGTAAATTTAAGATGCCTGTGGTGTTGACTGACTGACTGATAACTAATAATACATTTTATTTGTATAGCATTTTTCAAGACACTCCAAGACACTTTTACAGGTTAAAATGATCAAGACAACACAATAAATGTATAAATCACACAACAATCACATTAAAATAATAGTAAAACATTAAAAGCAGCTTTAAAAAGGTGGCTTTTCAGTTGTGATTTGAATGTGGCCAGATCAGTGCAGTCTTGGATGAGTTCGGGGAGGCAGTTCCAGAGGGAGGGGGCAGCCATGGAGAAGGCTGTCGCCCCAGGTCCAATGCTTGGTTCTGAGCAGTGGGGACAGAAGGTTGGCATCAGAGGAGTGGAGGCTGCGGGAAGGAGTGTGGTGGTGGAGCAAGTCGGTGAGGATAGGGGGGGCCTGGTTGTGGAGGGCTTTGTGGGTGAGGAGAAAGACTTTGAACTGGATCTGTTAAGGGATGGGAAACCAGTGGAGGTTATTCAGGACAGGAGTGATGCGATTGCGGGAGTTTGTAAACAGGTGTGCAGCTGAATTCTGGATGTACTGGAGTTTGTTCAGTACTTTGGATGATGTTCCATGTTATTGCAGTAATCGAGGCTGGACGTGATGAAGGCATGGGCCAGTCCCTTACATAATCCATGCAGGAGACTTTGACATAACTTATCCACATTAAAAATTAAACAAGAGGACATGACCTCTCTCCTACTTCCTCATTTTCTCCCCATGATGCCTCCCTGAATTTAAAGAACAACCTCAGAGCTGCATCACATAAAGTTACAGATGTGCTGAAAGATAACTTTGTTGTTTAGTTTTCTAAAAGGAACTCCTGCTTTCAGGATTGTTCGTTTTTGTCCTATTCCACTTCATAATGTCCCTTCTCCTAACTGGAAGCAGCCTGTTAGCATTGGGAGCAGAACGTAATAACAACTCAATCATTTAGTCAATTAATGTTACTACAGTCATGAGGGTAATTGTTTGAGATGATCCAAAACAGAAATCCTGATGCATTTACTTCATAAGGTGATTTTTTTTTTTTTAAGGAATAATGAAGGAAAACCGTAGTATTATGGTTTGGCTTGAACTTTTCAAAAGTAGAATGAGTCAGATTTTGTTTAGCCCTTCAAAAAGGAAAAAAGTTGTGCAAGTGACACAAGCAGAAGCGCAGACAAGGATGCTGAGGCGAAGATGTTGGGATCCAAACTTTGTGTAATGCGAACAGGAACAGATGATACCGTGATGCCGGTGACAGCTAATCTAGCCTGGGGTCAGCTCTGCAGGCCAGCAGCAAGTTTGGCTCAGAGAGTGGAGCTATAAATCACTTACTCTCTCTCCAACTCACACACATATAAACAAAAACCAGTGAAAGATCCCATCTGCCTATTCCCTGAGATGGAGAAGACAAAAACACCCTTATGAATGATTGTACATGCAGCTAATGCATAAGCAAAACAAAGTAATCTCCCTTTCCTGGAGTTCAGTCTATTATTTAACTTCTTAAATTTTTAGTTTCAAACTTTAGCTCCACATTAAATTATGAATTCAGTCCCTGTTCTGCCCCCTGCAACCCTTTGCCAGCGCTGCAAGAGAACACTTTTCTTTTTAAACAAGTTGTTTTTATTGCAGCCAGTTAAATCTGCAGGGAAATTTAACATTTTGCTTCATTGTGACACAACTGACCTTAAGAAAACGGCGAGTCCCACATATCTCTCTCGCTAGGCTGAGAAATTAGTTGAAGGGCAGTGAGTTTATGCCACTGAAGGCAAGATAGAGTGTAAAGATGCAGAGCAGCAGCTCTTCAATTGCTCTCTACAGATTCTTGACCTGAGCATCTGTGAAATCCCAATTGCTCTATTTTAGGAATGACATGATGCATCTGGAAATGTAATGCTCCATCTATCAAGACACATAAAATGTTATAATAGAGACAGAACAAAACATTTTGATTTGTAGCCTACTCTAAAGATTATGTAAGAAACTCAATTTGGTTTACTGTTAGATTGTCCCACCGCAGTTGTCACCAGGTTTACTTACAAGTCCACCAGATCATTGTAGCTCTTGGTAATGTCGTGAGTGAGACCATAAGTGTCTGACTGGATACTATTTCTTGAAAGTGGTTTCCAGTGACTCATCCTCCTGAGTTTTTTTTTTTTTTTTTTTTTTTGCTTGATTTGGTAGTGAGTGGCCTTAGTTATGACATAAAAATCAACAATCTTGTGACTGTTTTATCAGTTCACATTTTAAGTGCTGGCCAAGAATAAATCCATCGTAAGTGTACTTTCCTCAGCAGATAAACTAAAACGTTTTGAGTGAAAAAACACATTGGACAGAGCCTACATTTCCAGGGCATAATGTTAAGACCGTTTTGATTGAATAATAATAGAAATCAGATTTATATGAGGGATATTCCTGGCTTTCTTGTGCTTTTTGGCCCCCACATAGTTTCATTTTGCTTTCCCATGTCACTCTGATAAGATAGAAGACATTTATGTGCCCAGGAAGATTCACCAGATCCAGAAACACACATAGAAGAGATCCAGAACGAGACATTTATTGTCGAGACCTCCACTCCAATTCAGCAGCTGTGTC
Organism: Embiotoca jacksoni; assembly: GCF_022577435.1. Taxonomy (NCBI): domain Eukaryota; kingdom Metazoa; phylum Chordata; class Actinopteri; family Embiotocidae; genus Embiotoca; species Embiotoca jacksoni. The sequence goes on from NW_027185241.1 coordinate 11,082,083, forward strand.
AAATATTGGCAAAGACTTTCTATCATCTGCAATATAATGCGCTTTTGATATTCCAGGCCTACACACACACATTTCCTCTATCCCTCTCTCTACCCACCCTAACACACCAACACGGCCAGTCAGTCAGTCGCTGGTCAAGGACATGCTTCCACCAAGATAAACAAGCCTTTATTCAAAAGCTGTAACAATATCAAACTGAAATTCATGATATCAGCGGCCCATGGTTCTGTGCTCAGGAAATATTTGTCTTTTATTTGCCTCTGGATTACAATGCGTTACACTGTGATATGCACAGGCTTGGCAGGTTTGTATGTGTGTATTGTGGTCAGATATGCATCTCTGCTTTACAGCGTTGACGTTAGCAGAAAGCCAGCCCATCCAAGGCGCAGATGTCACTGTTTGTTTGCGGGCACTAACATTGGGGCCCGTGTGTATATGTTATCTTTAGGACACAAAGAATTTTAAATGTATATAGATATAGTACTGACTGTTAGATCAGTTTACAAAAGAGATGAAGAGAAGGAAACATGGAGAGTAATGGGGTGGGGACATTAAAGGGGAGAGAGAAAGAGGGATGAGCATGGCTATTTGTGAGGATTTAGCTCAGTCGGCTGTTTATTCTCCTCCTGTGCTTTTATGTTCCAGGGTCCTGCTGGTACCAAAGGCGATAAGGGAGAAAGAGTAAGTCACTCCACTCACACACTTGAGCCACCATTTAGAGAAAATCAAATTTTACTGCTCCATTTTGCAGTGGAAATTCAGTTATTTCTGCTGAAATAAAACTCTCGACAATTACTCACTAATGCTTCACACCCTCGTTTTGAAGAAATTGCATTACTCTCCAGTACATAGCCACTGTTTCCTGTTGGTCTTCTGCACAAACATTCACTTTATTTCTCTTTCACTCCCTCAACCTCGTTTAAGGCACACCAAATCAAATCAGTGTGCATGGTTGAAATTTGCGGAGCAGGGTATGTATTTTTGCTGACACAGTAGCGAAGCCATCACTGCCGAGGGCTTGAGAAACACACAACTTGCCAACTTGAATCGAACCTGTAATTCCTGTTTCTGCTTCATTTTATCAACTGTTGGAGACATTTATACGTTGCTGCAGTTAATTTTTGCACAAGACTCAACATGCAATTGTCTGAAAAAAATACCTGAGAGGCGTTTTTTTCCTTGGTGTTGTAGATTTTAGCAAGTGAGGTGGCCAAGTTGTGAATTAAGCGGGTCAGAGGAATCTGAATATGATCATGTGGTGTGCATCTACCCTCAAACTCATTTCACAGTCCCAAAATGATTCATGCAGCAATATCTTCACTGAGCGGGGAAAAATGAACATTTACTGCAAAGCTTTTTCCCCTAATATATTTTTGCTACGTGCACAGTAATAAATGTCATATCATACGACTGTATGATGATGATGATGATGATTGCAAGGTAAAAGAGAATACTGCCAGCTATTGAATTCATAACAAAATGGTGGTTCAGCAGAGACTCACCTGGACTTTAAGCAATTGTTCTTTTAAATATTACTGCACATATATATTATATTAAAAGCTTCATATCAAGTCAGACATCTAACAAATAAGAGTCTAGTGCTTATTGAATAACTAAATAAATATATTTTCAATGGAATAACTTTTTTTATTGCGTATTTAAGTGATTTTAGTATTGAACATCTTTGAATTAGAGGACTTGAGAAAAAAATCATTTAAGAAATGAGCTGGGAAAACCCAACTTTTAGTTTCTTATAAGGGCCAACCTGTAGAAACACTGGATCCTACATTTCCCATAATGCACATCAAAAGTATCTTTTATTAGACCTTACCAGGGTCATCAAATCAAACTTTGAAAGTTTCTCCAGAGCCGAAGAAGACATTGTGCAACTGTTATTACAGGCTAAGAAGCAAAACTAATGAACTACATGTGTAAAATCTGCAGTTTCCCTTTAGCATTTAAGGACTTATAACTAATGTCAGCAGTTCTCAACTGGTGTGTCGCAATCTAAAAGTGGGTTGTGGAGCCATTTTGAGTGTGGCATGAAGGTGTGTTTGTGATAAATTAAAAAAAAAAAGTCTGAATCATTTGAACATTTGTAAACAAGTTTAGGATTTGCAAAGTCTGCCTTTTTATATCATACAGTTCAGTTTAAATTATTGAGACTTGATGAGCATCGCAAGTTTAAACTTTGTTTTGAAAAGCATATACAGTATTCCTGTAGTTTAAGATAAGAATTGCTTTTTATTCTTTGGGGGTTTTAGCCTGTTACTCTTTTGTTGCACTTTTGTTTATTTCATGTTTTTAGCAGTGCATGACAGCACTGTGTTTTACTGCAACATTATTTGAGAAAAATATTTAAGTGGCTAAACATTTTGGGGTTATGACAAAGGAAAAATGGGGTTCCCGAAGGTTAGACCAGTTGAGAACCACTGACTTAAGTCATTTGATTTATATAAAAGCCCCAAATACTGATCGTTCATATACTCATTTATTGTTGCACTCATTTTAAATTAATACTGCACTCCAAAACATTCATGATTAAAAACTAAGGTATTGCAGTGTTTGATCTATCCCTCTGAAATCCCAGTAAAAAGAAAGGACCTTAACTCTGTGGTCTAATAAAGACTGCAACAATTCAGTTTTATAAGTTTTTTTACACATTTCTGACTGCTAATTTCAGCCGCAGTAGAAGAAGTTGCTTTAAAATTTGTATTTGAAGCACTGTCAAAGTCACCAGAGTTAGGCCTAAATATTTAGTGTAATTATGTTTTGATGTATTAAGCAGTTTACAAATCTCTCTCTTGCTGTTTTGGCCAATATAAACATAGCAGCATCAGTGTGGAATAGAGGTGGAGTACGTTCATTAAATAACCGCCCACCAATTTATCAAGCACTGGTGTGGAAGCTTATGTTGCTGCAGTTGCCCAAATGGAAAAATGGTATCAGTTTACTGTGTAAAATCAAATCCTAGGAGCTCTGTGTTTCTTCTCTAGGGCGATGTGCAGTCCCAAGCTGCTGTCAGAGCTATTGCACGGCAAGTGTGTGAACAGCTCATCCAGAGTGAGTAATCAGTGATATTTGCACATCAACTCAAACATGTACAAAGTACAATTTCTTGGTTGAAAATGATTCTTCTGACCTTTATTGCCTTCACTTCCTTGTTTTCTTCTAATTTGTCATAAAACATAAAAAAAAACAGAAACCAAAAAGCCCCTCAAAATGTCAAGAAGCTAACTCTAAATCTTTTTGTCCTCTTCCACCTCTTGCAGGCCATTTGTCTCGTTATAACTCAATCCTGAACCAGATCCCAGTCCAGTCGGAGGTGTCAGTCCGAACAGTACCTGGACCACCTGGAGAGCCTGGCAGGAGAGGCCTCCCAGGTCCTCAGGGGGAGCAAGGCCCAACTGGGAGGCCAGGTTTCTCCGGTACTAACGGTCAGAACGGCCGACCGGGTGAGAGAGGTGAGACAGGAAGATGTTTAAATATGAATACAAACATGGCTGTTTACAGGATTAACAACTCAAGAGGCAGCTAGAGGAAATTACACCTAACAATTTCCACTTATATCCATTTTTCTCTCTCAAATACTGACGGATCATCAGTGCTTCGCTGTCCGTGTCTGCATCCTCCACAACAGCGAGAGCCACAGTCGTTGATGAAATTTCTTAAAATATGGCAGAAATGTTCAAGTGGATTCAACAGTAAACTGATCAGATTTTGGTGGTCAAATGTCAAAGGTCATAGTGACCACATGTCCACCACATTTTTGTGAATGCAATTTTTCAGTAACACCTTGAGGGAATATTTTAAAACTAGGCAAACACGTTTTGGTTTACTCACGAAAAAACGTATTACACTTTTGGGGTCAAAAGGCAAAAGTCAAAGGTCATTTTGACCTTACCAAATACATTTGTGGCAATAACTCAAGAATTCATGGGCTAATAACGACAAAATTTCACACCATGTCTAAGTGATAAAGTATTGACATTTCATCTCCAAAATGTTAAAAGGTCAACTTCACTCTGACATCATCATTCAACACCATAACTCAGGTAGAGAAGGTGAGATTTTGGTCATATTTTGCCTCTGGTCATAGTTGGTGACTCTAGTCTTCGGTGTCCACTTTGAAACTGCTGTGATCATATAAATCTTCTGTGCTGTGGGATTGAAGATTTGTGTGAAGCAACCATATTTTTTTATTATTATTATTATTTTTTTTAGCTTCTTTGCAGCAACACTGTCTATTCTATTGGCTTTATCAGCTATCAGCTTTTTTGGCCAAGCATGTGACCACCTCAAGGGATTCCTTCAAAGTCTTCCCCACATATATTTTATAAGTTTGGGCAGATATTGATGTCAACTGTAGCTTTACTGGTTGGCGGAGGCATACAACCGTGAGGCAGTAATTCTAATTGTATTGGCATCAGAGGAAAACATTTTGGTATTTATTTCAGACAGTAAATTAGTGGTGAGACAGATGTGGCAGAAATTGAATCAAGCCTTTTGTGGCTCCAGAGAGAGATGAACACGTTTTATAAATTGCCTTAATTGTTGTCACTTGAGGCTGCATAGGTTGGGACTCAAGATTAGTTTGCAAGTAAAGAAAAAAATCTGGAAGTGTAAAATGATGCTTTTTCCATGTCAACAACATAGGGTAAAAAAGAACAGAAAAGAAATGGAAAATTTAAACAAGAACTTCTCCATTGCTTGTTTGCTGTATTTCGTGGTTTCTGGCCTACAAACTCACAGTCAATGTCAAATCTCCCAAGAGGTTCAGTCCAGGCCAGAAGACAATAACTCCAATATCCATGAGGTCATTCCCCGCCACGAGCCTTTCGAGGAGAAACAGCCTTTATGAGGCTCCGTCTTCATCACTAAAACACGCAACAAGGATAGCTGAGGGCAGCCGAACTTCTGTCAGGAAGTGTCCAGCGTGGTTACATCTTCCTCAGCAATTCAAACCTTTGATTCTCCCCAATGTCATTTATGACCTGTAGCCACTGGTTCACCACAAAAACACACACACACACAGTAATTTACTGTTTTAAAGGCTCAACTGAAACCAGAGTAAGCCACATGTTATAAGATGTATGGTTTACTTAAGAAAAGATGGTCACTCCAGGGCTACCAGAATCAGGACCAAAGCTGTCCTCAGGCTCGACATCAGATAACAGTATATTTTGGGATAAAACTGACAAACTAGAATCACATAAAATATTTTCCTGCACAGAGACAAGGGAGTCGACTACTGTAGTAGCCTTAGTAGCCTTCACAGAGGGACTACTGAGATGAGGCCGCCATCGTAGAGAATAATTTTTTGTTTGAGGTAATGTAAAATGTTTCCTCCTCAGCCTCATCGTGCTTATTTCCTTTTCACCGATGCAATTGATTAAGATGGTCATAAAAGCAGCAGGACAGAAAATCTGCACATCATAGTTTTATGTGCTTCTCTAATATTAGTGCGTATGAAAAATATTCCATTAGGTCATTGAAACAGCTGCACTACTGAACAGCAGCACAGAGCATGCTCTGGCTTTTTGTTACTACTTTTTTTTAGACTGATCATCGAGGCAGAATTTATTCAGCAAAAATTCACATTGTATTACCGACGTTGGGGCAGAAATTATTCATATGCTTTACTTAAGTAAAGGTACCAATACACCAGTAGAAAAATATAATACCTGCAAACTCATAACTCATTAATATGGGTTTGGTCAAAAGGGTCACAAGATGATTTAATGGGGTAGAAATTAAGAAAATAACACATCTGTTCTCATATTTTTTACTTTTCTCTAATCTGGGATCATAAATTGTGATACTGTCTGAAAAGGGGTCAAAAGTTAAATAGGTTTGGAACAACTGGTTTCATCTTTCACAATTTTACCAGGTTATTAAATATTTTTTATGAAAAATCTTAATCAGAAAAATAACAATGGCTTTCAAATATATGTAGCGGAGAAAAAGTACAATATTTCTCTGAAATGTAGTGGAGTAGAAGTTTTAAAATGAAATCCTCAAGTTGTGTTTAAGCACCTCGCAGGCCACCTTTAAGGAGCTGGAGAGGTGATTTTCTCCTCTTTTGAACTTTGTGTGTTTCCAGGTCTATCAGGAGAGAAGGGAGAAAGAGGGAGTCCAGGGGTTGGGAATCAGGGACCTCGAGGACCACCTGGATCTCCCGGTAAGATACAAACATATACACAGTCCCGAGGGCGCTTGATTGGTGTAAGTAACTGAATTTACTGTATGTACTCACTGTGCAGCCTCAAAGCTCAACTAACAGGATTATCTAGCATTATTCTGTTCCTCAACATTTGTTTTTGGATTTGTTTCAGCCTGTAACTGAACCACAGCTCCCGTATGTGAAATGTTTTTCTTTGTGTTTCCTCAGAACAAAACCCAAAAATTAGTCAAATATTGAAACAAAGGAATGAAATAGCAAAGAGACTTGATGCGTTTTGGGTTTACTTCCTCTCAAGCAGACATTTTGGACCATGAATACAATTGTCTTTATTGATTTCCCTGCGCGTTGTGTGGAATTTGAGGTTTGTGTTATGAAAATATGTCAGTCCCAGGACTTCTGTGTACTACGATCAATACTCACAGAACAAGCTGACAAAACTTTCGGGAAACTTTTGCATGATCTGATAACTGTAAAAAAAAAAAAAAAAAAAAAATAGAATAAAAAACATCAGTATATGAAATAGGAAGTCTTTTCTAAGAGAATGGTGCAGGGGAGAGCGCTGTGCTTCTCTGGAATATTTGTGGGATGATAATTTTAGCACTTGGCAAATGAAACTCACCTCAAAATATTGATTTAATGTTTCTGCTGACTGCTGAAGTGAGTCCTGATGGAGCGGTCTCCTGTGAAAGCACACAACAGAAGCCTCTGGCTAAATGAGAGCTAAGAACCGTGTTATTCTTGCTCCTGCTCTCTGGACATTCACCATCACCTCCCTCATCCCAAAATGACAAGCAGGCGTTAACTGTCCCCTAATTTTTTTTTTAATGTCATGTTGTCACAGTAGCAGAGATTAAAGAGGTGATAGTACACTGACAGGATGTGCTCTTCCTCTATCCTTTCTCACCAGGCGTCACACTGCCGGAGTCTTCGTACTAAATGATAGTTGACTTTGTGTACTTGCTGTCTATTAACACAAACTTGTCCTCCATTCTCAGGTTTGCCAGGTGAAGGACAGACAGGCAGCCAGGGCCCATCTGGTCGGCCCGGCAACCCGGGGACAGCAGGGCGGCCGGGGAACCCAGGTACCACCGGACCAGCAGGCCCACCAGGATACTGTGACCAGAACTCCTGTATGGGATACAACGTTGGAGGTAAACATCATTCAGCTGAGATTTAAGTGTTGGTAACACTTTACTTGAATCCACTTATTTTGGCCTTTATGAGCAGACCACAAACATTTTATAAAGGGTTTTTAACACACTATTGTGAAGTTGCTATAAGGACATTTTAATGTGTAAATATGAAGACATATTTTATATGATTACATCTGTGTTTTATTGTAGTGACATTTGTTATCTATTCATTATACGGTCATGGGTGCCCACAGAGGGAGATAGAGTTATTACAAGCATATTAGTCAGCACTTGCTTACAACCTCATTATAGTGTGTTATAAACCATTTAGTAAATGCTTATATCCTGATTATGAACGATAAATAGGGGGACTTCTCCAGTTCTTTTTTCTTTTCTTTTTTTTGCATTTTTCATTCCCACTGAGAAATGAATAAGAAACACATTCTTGATTACCTTATTGTTATTTATATTTTTTTTTATCAGCTCTCAAAGTTTGGAATCAATGCTGTAGAAAATTAATACAAAAGCACCTTCATTGGAGTGCTTTTGTATTCATTCTGACACAGTAGGTCAAGATCTGGCAACTAAACCAGAAATAACATTTTGACTGGAATATTTTACTGAACATTGTCAAAACACAAAATATCCAGACCGAACAAAAACATGTATTTAGACCTAAGCATTTCCTGATTTGTCCTTCAGTAAATGAAAAAAAAAAATTATTCAACTATATTACTAATTTAAAAGATGTACTCGGAGCAACTGACTGCTGAATAATTATTTCTTATTTGCTGACTTATTATAAAAAAAAAAACAGCTCAAACAATCCAGCCCTGCCCAGTCTTTCAAACTCATAAATCATCTTTTTTACATATGAAAGACTGAAATCTTGTTTTCACAGTGACAGCTGGCTCTGAGATCGTTCTTGTTCTTGTAAAGCTCTCAGAGAATTGGAGAGTAATTTGTCTTTTATAGTTGTTCCACAGTAAAGTTTATACATTCATGTCCACACTGATGGATTAACTGGCCAAAGTTATCTGTCTGCGTTGAGATCTAATAAATATAATGTTACGCATACATTGAGGCACACACTTTTGAGTATTAATGCTGATGAGGACCTCGCAGGGTCCATTGTCTGGAGCCATCGCTGCCCGGACGTTACACATCTAACAGTATCTGACAAGTTGCCCTGATGATATATCATCTGCTAAAAGTAGCTGATGGACGAGACATTACTTCATCCATCAAACCCAATTTATTTCATAGTAATGGATTCCAGGCAGAATGTTTTTTATTTTTTATTTTATGACCTAGAAGAGTCTTGTCTGTTATTCCCAACCATGCAATGATTAAACAGCCTCCCTGACCACTTCAAAGGAAAGCTGCAATTATAAAGAGCAGTACGTGTAACATATTTTTCTGAACTTAAACTTTGCTTTGTCTTTGTGACTTTTACAGGTCAGTTTAATTGTATTTTTTTCCACTTGCTCAAACCCATTCTTTTTTTTAATGTGTCTGTATTTAAATGTAACAGTTCATAGCCACAGCATCAGTGTCAATGCCGCTTGAAGACGAGGAAATACAGCTTGATCCGAGTCAAAGGTTTAACCATCAATAGTCAAGTATTAACACTTTTATTTACGTGTAAATGACAGCGTGTAGTTTAATTAATTATCTGTCTTTGAGATGGGATAAGGCTACATTAATTCTGTTTTTGAGAGAGGCTGCTTCTTACCAAACAGTTGACACCTAAGGCAGAAATACAATTGCTCATTTAGTACATTTTAAAACTGTAAGCAGTTCCATAAAACTGTCATCTATGATAATGTATCATTATACTTAACGATACTTAACCTCTTAAGTGTTGCTCTTCAAAGCAATATTTTTTTGACATTGTTATGTTTCACAAAACTACAACGTATTATATATTATCTGATGTTCAACCCAGAGCTGGATGTGATGTTGCTCAAGAACAATTCATATCTTCTTGTAAGGTCATACCCAACACCTGCGTAGCTTATCTTAGCTTATTTTAAATATTGAAAAAGGGGAAACGGGCAGCCCAGCTCTGTCTGAAAGTAACTTTTACTCAGGACGTAATTGCTCCTTGCCAACAAATAGTCCATCTAATAAGCATTAATGAACAGTTAATAAAACAGTAAACTAATGTTTTCATAATCATTTATTAATGGTGTTCATATTAGCTATGGTATTCATTTATAAATAATCTAATTGTTTACAAAGATGTTATTGACGTAGGTAGCCTAAATACGGTAATAAATATTAACTATCAGTTATTTCATACAATAATAAACATTAACTAACTTTTAAAAAAACAGTAAAATAATTAATAAATTAATACCTTAATTAACATGAACACCATCAATAAATGATTGTTTATACACCAGTTAGCTGTTAATTAACTGCTAGTTAATGCTTATTAAGGCATTAAATAAGGTTAACCCTCGTGTTGTCCTTGGATCAAAATGACCCGCAGCTGTGTTCAACCAAGTTCTATTTTATTTTCATATTTTTTTGGGATCATTGGTGACAAGGAGGCTGTGAGGGTTTATTTAAAGGATGATGACCAATGATCCCAAAAAATATAAAAATATAGAAATAAAATAGGTCTTGGTTGAACACAGCTGCGGGTCATTTTAACCCGAGGACAACACGAGGGTTAATTAATGGAAGGTAATTGCCTGGTGGATGTAGTTTCATGTTCATTAGACATACCTGGCAGTGGTATTAATCTTTCCCCCCCAAAAAAATGCATTTCATAAAATAGGTTTTAATCATAATATGAAATGACAAGCAAAAACATAACAAAAGCTTCGAAAAGGGTAAGATTCGTAAGTTTTTTTTTAACAGTTTTAATAGATTTATATAGTAGGTCTTATCCCTTAGGTTAAAGCTTTCTGAAATCACCCTTCAGTGTATATGTGTACATGCTGAATCACCTTTGAGTATTTGTTAACGTGTTAAACACTTTTGTTGTGGTGTGTAACTACAAGAATTCAGTTTTACTCACACAGCATGTAGTCCTCTTCATTCTACTGTTTTTCTGTGTTGGAAATCTTTATTTTACTTTCTCGTGCGGAAAGAAAACGACACACCTGACACATATTCCCTATTTTCAGACACTTTATGTCTAAATATTTATTTGAGCTAAATTCATTGTAAGAATTACTTATTGTGTGTGTGTGTGTGTGTGTGTGTGCGTGTGCGTGTGCGTGTGTTTTCTGGCTCTTAAAGAGAAAAGCAGATTTCAACACTAATATTTCTACCTCTGAAACCACATCCCAGCAGCTAGGGAGGTTGTGTGAATCGAGAGGTTTAACTCTTTGGTGTCACTGGGTTCTTTTCTTGATATGAGGTAACATCTTCTCTCACTCTTTTTTTTCCTCCCTCTCCCTTTGTTCCCCTTCCCTGCGGTTCTTCCTCTTTTGGACTTGAAGTTCAACAGGACTATGGGAATGATTACTGAGGAGCATCCTCCTCCTCCTCCTCCTCCTCCTCCTGTGCTCACCTCCCTCTGTGCCCTGAAAAAAAAAAAAAAGACTAGAAATATGGAATTTCATAAAGCCAATCAATCCCTCAAGGCTGCCCTATGTCCTGGGATGGATAAGTACTCCTGACCCTCTTTAACCTCTTATCCCTGCAGCAGCGGTCTTTAAATTTTGCTTCTCTGGAGATTTTTTTTTCTTAAAAATTACTCTTGAAAGCTACACTTAATTTTTGCAGGAAATTATTTTGTATGTTTTAGCAAATGAAAAACCAAAGTGGCTTTCTAAGAGTAAGGGATATGGGTTAAGTGCAAGTTCTTAGAGACATTATTCACAACAGATTTTCATCCACATAATGCCCTGTGAATCCTTACTAAACATAGAAACTGGATTAATTTCTTCTGTCATTTGGATTTCTTCATTAGACCTGGTTCGTCAAAACCGGCTGTTTCCTCATTTGACTGTCTCAAGGACAAAAGTGGATTAATTTACCTTCCCCAAAAACCAAACAAAAACCCCACAATGCTGCTGTGACAATTGCCTCTGCTGATCGCGGTGCCATCTGTTAACATATACCCGTGTACACAATGCTTTGCTGCAGCAGCCTCCACTTCACCCTGCTTCAAGCTCAAATCTCATCAAAGCTAATCTCATCTTTCAAAGCCAGGTGAATCAGCTAAATAGAGATGAATTGCTTTGATGCTGATTGGCTGCTTTCATGACTGAACAGCTCACCTATTTGTGCATCTCACGTACTATAAGATGGGCAGGAAATATTTCTACCCCTAATGTAATGTGATCTTTTTCATTTCTGGAAAAAATATCTCATCTGGGCCGTACGGGGTAGAAAGTAAATTTTTCTTCAGTTTCATTAAACCACCTTCTCATTAACCCGGTCGTTTAAACTCTGTCTTGAGTCCCAAATCTGCTTGTGCGGTCCCAGAGAACTCATTTCAACATCAAGGAAATGAGAAAAGTTAACTGCTTAAAATCATTGAATCCTGCTGTAAAGCTACATCTCAATCTGTGCATGCCTCACATTCCTGCTGTGCTTCTGTTCAAGGGCCCCTTCAGCTTGTTTTGTAACCTTTTAATACCACACTACTTTCTCCATGTTCCTTTTAAGTGGTGGGTGTACTTAACATGTTAGCAGTCCCCAAAGCCGGCCTTAACCTCACTCCGGGCTCACCTGTGGCGGTGGCTTTATGTTCGCTGTGGTGATCCAGAAGCATCCACCCCAACTGATCCTAAATATTCCCACCACCCCAGTCCAACGTCTGCCTCACGGCGGCTACCGGCCCTACGACCAGCCGTACAATCAGCCGTACGACCCTGCTGCAGTGGCGTACAACAACGACCAAGGAGGGGACGAAGAGGAGGAGGAAGAGGAGGAGGAGGAGGAAGAGCAGGACCCCTATTACCGTGGTTACCCCCCTCAGTACCACCCACAACAGCCTTCTCAGTTGGCTTACGGACGCCATGGTTACCGCTCAAACCCCACCCACTCTGAGGACGTGGAGCTGAGGTCACCGGGCGTCTCCAGGAGGTCGTCGCGTGATGTCGCTGTCATGGAGGAGAGCGATGAGGGAGGACTTTAGAGGAAGGACGGACTTCACCTAAAGTGCTTGAGCCCTGCACACCACAACACACACAGATACTGACACATGCAAACAAATCACACACTGATATGCACATAGCCGCTCATCTGAAAACTGTGGTGAGAACCACCACCCCCCCCCCCCCCCCCCCCCCCCTCTCCCTGTGTCTGCGGTGGGTTGCCCCACCAGGTGAAACAATGTATATAGCTCTGTGGACTCTTGTACCATATCTCTGTAAAAGGGAGGTCCGAAAAGTGCCTGATCTATGTTAGCATCGTCCCGTGGTAGTGTAAAGTTAAGACCTGTTCCTTCCCATCTCAGCTGATTTCAGGACTGAACCCTTCTTTCTGTGTGAAGCCGCATGTCTTCTTTGAGCCGATCACTGAGTGTGTAACTGGACACGTGCATCCTGTTTTGGTTGTAACGAGCTTGATTATTTTACCGTTCAGATCATCACGACCGAAGAGCTTTCAACATTTGTACAGGCTGCTTTTTAAAAAAAAATGATGACTCGTGATTCGCTTCCACGCTGTCTTTTTAAAGGAGTATTGAAAAGTGATTTCCCCGTTCGGTATTGTGTTGACTTTGATTCTCTTCACCAGTGTTTTCAGCTGAACTGTTACAAATTAATCCCTTCATGAAATGCAGAAGCAGATGCATCAAACTTCTGTTATAATCCCTGAACACTGTGGAAACATGATCACTTTTTACATCATCGTTTTCTTTGAAATGTTGGCAACCATTAAATTTTGTCCTGCGATATTTCATTTTCTCATCACAAAGACGGACGAGATCTGTTCTGGGTTTTAAAAAAACAAATGTGTTATTTACGTCTTGTGTTGCTGCCCCACTTTGTTTAATTTTTTCTTATGCAAATTCAGGCCCGCTCACTGTGGATGCTGTTTGCTCACTGGTTGACCTCTGACCTCCTGCTGGAATGAGACCTGAAGCCAGTTATTATTATTAAAAAAAAGTCTGCTGCCTCTCTGTGAAATCAATAAGGACTTTTCCCCCTCCTGCGCTGCAGCCTGAAAAAAACAAGCCCTAAAAGTTTAGCCGTGAGCTGGCCCTAGTCTAGTTTTAAAGTGTCAAACGTGAGCAGCTTTAATAAGCAATGTGTCTCACCACCACACCCCTTTAGAACAATATGAACTTATTTATTTTCTATTTTGTTTGCTTTTATAACCAATAAATCTGTAATGAGACTACAAAATTGAGTTTTAGGTCATTTGTTGAACACAAAAAGGTTAAATAACTAGCTTTTACAACATTTACGTAAAAAGGCCACTTGACAAGAAGAGCTTCATTAAATTGTTTATTAGCCTATTTTACAATTCACTTAAACAGGACTGACTTGTACTGTGAAAACACTACGGAAACACAAAAAGTCTTGACCAAAGTTAACATTTTCAAGGGAGAGGTTACTGATGGAACCAACCGCTGTCATAGCAACATTTTAATTGGTTTAACTGTGGACCCACAAACCTTCAAAGGCAGGATCAGCTCTAGCAGATGTCATTTTTGTGGACCAGATCTGATCATTTCATGGCTGCATAATCAGTAAGAACCCGCGGAATCTGATATTCTCTGATCAGAGCCGAGTCACATGGTGAAATTTCAAGCTGTTCCTGGATAATTCAGGTCTGCTGAGGTCGTGTCGAGGCAGACGTCCTGAGTATATCCCCACAAAAGAGCCGGATGGAGCTGGTGCTGATGGTGTCAGCATCTACGTTAGTGCTTTAAATCCAGGTGATGCCGGTTTGGGATGAATCGGCTGATTTAACAGTTTTTGTGTATTTAAATACTTTAAAGTCTGTCTGACCACTGACATACGAGGGGCGATCAAAAATTTCTGAGGCTGCTGCTGTTGCTCGACACTGGAACGCAGCACCACGACGTGACGTCGCAATTGCGCACATACCAGTGGTCACAAAAATAGTATGTAATTTAGGTACTGATGTAGATTAAGCAACGTAACTTGGAACACTTACTCACAAAGGTTATAGTTTCCCCTTTCATGCACATCACGGTGCTAAGGTCCAATCACGTGCAACAGGAGCAGAGTTGGAAGTTTTTTTTATTGCCTCTTGCATATGATACTTTGACAAGTCACATAATTCGAATTGTAATTGGGGATCCTGTTTTGCGTTAATATAAAACTTTCTTGCTTTGGTCACGTTGGGCACCTCGATTTCATTTTATCTTGTAGTCTTCGGGTCTGCGGAGAAAACACAAGGCAGCACATTAGTATGGGGAGGCAAAAATAACTGATTACAAGGAAAAACATCGGTAGAAAGTGACAGCTGAGAAACTGGGCAGATCTTATCATTTTTGTTTATTATTTTTTTCAAAATGAGTTCAGACACAGCATCTTCTCTTTGTGTTTTTTCCCCTTTAATTTCAAGCAGAGATTGCAGCAGATTTTATCAGCGCATGCTGTATAGATTTTGATACAAAATAGGAAAAATATCATCAAATGTAATAGCTCTGCTATCAACTACAGCAGTATGCCTATGTGGTCGATTTTCTATGTCTGAGCACTTGTTTATGTGATCAGTGTGTGTGTGTGTGTGTGTGTGTGTGTGTGTGTGTATGTGTGTGTGTGTGTGTGTGTTGTACAGAGGTGGAGGGGGAGCGCATATCTGATAATAATCGCTCGCCTCTGCTCCAAGGTTTTTCTGAGAGAATATTAACTATGTGTTTAATAAAGGGTAACGATTGAATCGCCCTTTGTGACCTCAACCCCATCTCTCCTGACACACACACACACACACACACACACACACACACACACACACACACACACACACACACACACATATTTGATTAGTAAAATGAGTAAGACAGTGCGTGAGTGAATATTAACTAGGCTAAGGCTCATCTCTTAAATAAACCAGGATTAGTTTGACCTTGACGGCCGCACACCGACTGGCCTCAGCACACAAGCTGATTGGTTGAGCAGATTGAACCAGTAAACAATAAGAAGTGGCTCATTTATCACCTCGGACACACACACTGCGACAGCAATGCTGAACGCAGTACCGACTTGCTGCACGTGCTGCGCGTGACACAAACAACAGTAACAGTAAGTTTAATTTCATTCTCTTGTTTTCCCACTTAAAACAGATATTCAGTCCATGTTGTCGATTAATGTGGGTTGTTTTGTTTAAATGTGTTTGCTGTGTGTAAAACGGTAAAAGGGTCAGTCCACCCAAATTACAACAAAATATTATGTCAATTGCCTCTTTTGATAACTAACCATGCAGATTCAGTTTTTACTCAACAAGGTTTTGAGAGTCTGGGATTTGTGTCGCGACCCTAACACAGTGGCGATGAATGGCATTTTATTTGTGGTGCACACAGCATTTAAATATAATTATTTAAAAGCAGCATTATTTCCAGAAGTAGTGTCACTTCTGCTGCACAGGAACACTAAAACAGTTTTCATCGGGACTACTTCTGCAATTGAATGCACTTGAAATGAAAGCAGAAATTTTTTTCTGGACACACCGCTGTTGAATTTCACTAAATGGGATCTTTAATAGGCAGTGAGGCCCATAACAAAATTTCCATTCACCCCCCATTGTACTGCTGATATCGGAAAGCCGAGACAAATCCAAAACAAACTAGCTGCATGAGTAGATATCAGAAGAGACAATTTAGTTTTTTTTACCTTTAATTGATGGTTGCAGTAGAAATAAGAAGAAGATTTAAATGTTATGCCCTTATGTCATGGAACTTACTGTATTGACCCAAGTGGTACTCATTTTAAGCCAATACTAAGTTGACTAAGTACTTAATTTAGTCTCTCTGTGAACTACTCACAACAACCTGGTGAGTCCAAACTTTTGCATTTTCACCGCTGAGTGGTTAAAAGAAAGACCACCTGGGTGCGACTGCTCCTGTGGATGAAGAGCAGCGACCCTGACCTGGGTAAGCAGCTGGAAGACGAGCGAACGGAGGGATTGATGGATTAATGGATGCCAAGGCTGACGCTGAGCAGGTGAAGAGAGAGTGCACTCAGTTAACCCGTCAGAATGATGTTCAGTGCAGGTGAGGCTGGAGAAATGCAACGGCACGACATTAACATGCCGGCAAAATGGCGGGTCACAATGTCAGTCTAATCTCCACCCAGAAAATACTTGACTCAGAAAAGCCATGAATATGATTATGCCGAGTAACAGATGCTCTCCCTCTCTCGTCTTGCGGAGAAACCTTGTATATCTAGACAGTTGGGAAGTGATGGAAAAAAAAAGCTGACTTTTGTCTATGTGTGTTTGTGACATCCAAATATTTTTGTTTTGGCATCGCACCGAGGACCGGGAGAATTCTGAAGGCCACCGGTTACAGTACGATGAACCTTCATTTATTAAACTTTTTAAGAAAGCGCGCACACACACACACACTAACTTGCAAATCAGCTTCGGGACAAAAGCTCATACATGTATGTAGTAGTTCACAAAGGAGCAGACTCCTCATGGAGTCTCTCTCTATGAATCAAGTGTCTGTCCGTCCAACAGTCAGTCCCTGTTCTCTGTGCCTCATGTCACATAATGACAGCTCCTAGCTGGCCGACAGTCATTCACACCACAGACACATGTGTTTGTAGTTACAATGAAAAATGTTGCATCTTATTTTTTCCTGCGTGAGGGGAAAGTGACAGAGTCAAACTGGCCACAGAAAGGGCTGGCATGCTACTGAATTGGCTCTATTTCTGCACGCGTTGCTTGGTAAGACCATGAAAACAATACAGAGCGCTCAGACTGCTGACGAGGTCGGAGCAGAACGAGGCAGCGAGCGAGCGAGTCCACAGAAACATCTTCCCCTGCTCCATACTCATAGACATAAATATTGTACTGCACTGGTTAATGGTCGGAGAGACACCACCTACTGCGCCTCGCCTCTAAAGTCACGTTTAAAAGTTAACAACAATCGAATGAAGAGCAGTTTCCACAGATTTTTAAATCTCCATTTCTTTTCAATGCAAAATCCCAAACGTAAACTCATCATTTTTACAGATATAACCACGTGACCAACAGCTGTGTTACAAACAATTAGAGCAAGTCAACCACTGACGCTACAACTGCTGTATCACAGAGCAGCTTGGTTATTGTACATAAGAAGCACTGTGAGATGGTACTCGGTTCAACATCACCCCCTTCTGGCTCGTCCTCACCAACACAAGACACTAAAATGTGAGTGTGTCTCAGAGAGAATTTCCTCAGAGGGAGAACGCCTGTACTAGACGGGATCAGTGGGAGGGAGGCTCTGCTTGTGATTAGTGGTTACATTGTGGGAGGGTTAAGGTTAGGGACCAGCTGACTGACAGTGAAACAAGCCATCGCAGCAGCGTACAGTTGAGAGCGTTCCTCTGGCTGATCCAATCTAGCACCCGCCAAGGACAAAAAGATGAGGGAATGACTCCCAAGTGAGGTAAACACACAGACAGATTAGACTTTAGAGATGAAAGTAGAAGTTGGTGGTTGGCACCATAAACGTTCAAGTTTGTAATTTCATAATCAGGTCACTGACTTCAGTATAAACGGAATTAATTTTTTATTTTGGCTGCACCTGATTTGAGTTTTTTTGCATTTTGCATTTATAGACAGTAAAACCTGCACGTGTACTGTGTATAGTGTCTGCATTTCGGCAAGCATTGTTGTGTTTCAGTGCAGAATGTCTGTGTGTGTTTCTACATACGGCGTCCACAGCCTAGGGAAGGCGTCTCTCTCCACTTGGCTGTACTCGCTGAGTTTCTTGGGGATCTCTCTGGGCTGAGGAAGCTCTTCTGTCAGGTTGGCTCGAATGTCATCTGGCAGCTCCTAGAGAGGGGTGGATGGAGGAGATATGGAAGACATTATAGAAATTCAAAAAGAAAAAAGGAAGGAGATAGGAAGTGGGAAAAGAATTTTAAGGAGGTGACAAGTGAGAGAAGAAAGGACCATTTACACCAAAGAGGAGGATCAGATATTCTTCTCAAAGACTTGAGGGGGGATTTAGGGTCAATCACTCTCCAGTGGCGTCAGTCAGTCTCATAAATATTTATTACAGCAGGACATGTGCCTACAGGTTCATTTAAAGAGCAGGAAAATAGTTCAGACAAGACCAGTGATTAAAAATACAAAACCTTACAAGACACTGTCTGAACTGTTCTGACTAACAGACGCCACTGCAGACAATTTACAACACCTATCTGCAAGTAATTAGTGATGCACACTTCACACTATTTATTCTGATGGTGAATATCGGGTCAGGACCAAAATAAAGTCTGACACCACACAGCTCCTGTATTACAATTCAAACATCTGCTCTATTCTGCTTGGAATTAATGATATTGCTCTCACAATGGTAGCAATTACATCCAGGTAATAGTTAGACAGGTCAATCAACAGCCTGCCAAAAGTTTTTTTTGTTTGAATTAATTTCAGAAGCTGTCATGTGTGCTGCCGCTCATTTTAAACCTGTCAAAATTATTATTATACTTGCTTTTAGCTCTGTTTTTGGTCTTCACCAACTCGTGAGGTAGGTATCTGTCTATTAAACCGTAAATGCTCCACTATGTTCACCATCTAGTCACTAACTTGGTCAGGTAGCTTGAACAACCGTTCAACAAACTCCTTCAAAAACAATTTAAACACAAATGAGGTGCAGTGCAAACTCTTGACAGGTAAAGCTGGTATATCATAAGTCTACCACAGCTATGCAGTCGTTTGGGAGCCAAACACAGGGAAGCCGGTAGAATAGTTCCCTGTAAATATCAAATGGAATTTTTGCATAAAATGCCCATCGTTCCCACCTAATGATCCACTGTTCATATAAACCTACAGATAAGTGCAGCATCAATTCATACAAGCCTGAGAAAGAGTAAAAGTGCTTATGAGAAAACCTCAAAACCAGTGGGAAAATATGGATGAAAGAAAACAACTACTACTCTGTCGTGTCTATATTAATTCTATATTGATTAACTGACATTAACTGTAAAGGTGAAACAGTATCTGCAACATGAGTGGACCAGTTGCGCCCCTTCTCATAATGTGCCCTTTTTCTTCTTGTCCTTATTAAACCAGAACAATTAAGGTTCAGAGATATGAGGTGAAACAGAACTTACGTCTTCAGGAAAGATGTGTAATCGCTGCATCATGGTGCGCCGGGGCAGATTCCGAGGCAGCATGCCGTAAACCGCTAACTTCACAATCTGGAAAGAGGAAGCACATTGAAAAGGATGACACACAATCAACTAACTGATTCCTGTGTCTATGGCAACCTGAGACACTTTCTCCATGTTTTCCTTCTATTTGCCTCTGAAATGCAACCGTGTCTCTCAATGGGAAGCTTGTTGTACATGTGAATTCAACTTGGACCGAGTTACTGGACTGAGTAACTGCACTGAAACATTGGAGAGAGATGTTGGACAGAGTGCAGTGCCAACAAATCACTAATCTGTCCAGTTCCATTTCCCCCTCTTTGCTCGCCAACCCTCCAAACTTCATTTTAACTAAATCTCCATCAAGACACACGTCTGTGGTCATCGGCTGGACTGAAACCTGCAGCAGTTGCAGAGCCAAGTGCAGCAGAGTAGATGTTTCTCATGGCTTAGTAAACAGCAGGCTGGAGACCAGTACAGGTCATTCACTAACTTCTAGTGGTCCCCACATGGCAACAGAAAATGAAGGTATTTTTATCGGGCTACAAGCTTCATGCGGTAAAATTTCTACAAATTCTTGCTATGTTGTGTAGAGTTGAAACAAAATACACGACTTCTTACAACACGCTGTTTTAACTCAAACGTTACTCGAACAGGAGAAATCTCAGCAATAGTTTGGGATTGTTTTCAGGTTCAGATTTAATCCATGTTTGGTTTCATTTTCTTTTTCCTTTTCTTTCCTTTTCTTTAAATAGTATTTTTCTGCATGGCACAAACTTGTTGACTTTATCATGTATTAGTGTTAATGGAAGATGTAAATTCCTTGTTAAATTCCTTGTTTTGTTCTACTTTGTTGACAATAAAAAACAGGACAGACTGTAGTGTCTCCTTTGAGCTCATGAGTTTCTTCTCTCTCTTTTGTCAAAACCCTGTTGTTAAATAACAGAGGAGTCCAATTGGTTTGTCAAGTACAGTATGTAGGTCACGTAAAGCTCTGAATGTAATCATCACTGTTTATGTAAAAGGCTGTCACAACAGGCTCCACTCTTCCTTTAACACAACAGAAGAGTCCGTAACCCTGAAACCATGAATATGCAACACAAGCAAAACCGCGGGGATTATCCTTGAATTGACACACCGAGTCTCCGAACACACCAAACACCACCATCACAAATCCAGTGCTGCTTAATCCCACTTCCCTGCACTTCACATTAATATGCACCAGCGGCACACACGAAGAAGGGGATAAGTGTCAAATCAGGAAACACCTTGTCTGCACGGCACACATAGAAACTGTATTAATCTCTTCATGACCGCGGCTTAAATCACACATTCAGTATAACAAAAATCCAAGGTGTAAGGTACAGTATGTGGCAGTGGCATTTCAAGGATTTAAAAATTCTCTCTCACTAATAATAATAATAATAAAAAAAAGAAGCAAAACAGTGAGTGGAAACACTTACAGCCTTTGGGTCCTTTTGGTGGAGCTGGGCAGCTGTGAGTTGTTTGAATCCACCGGGATACCTTTAGAAAAAATACAAAGCTAAATCAGTCCTTCTTCTGCACAACAAACTAAAGCTCGTCATTTTGCCACTCGCAAGTATTAGATACAGAAAAATATCAAAACATACATACACCAAACAAGCTGACATTTCTCATAAAATATCTGTTCTCCTTTAAACAATGTATTAGCCTCTTGTAGGAGACGGATAATGAATCCTAATTCCTTTCGAGCAGCCACAGAATATTAGATCACCAAAGGCAAAACTCTGTGTTCTTTTAAAGTGTCATACTGGAAGCAAGGAGAAATATAACCACTAATGTCCATATCTAATGTACATGCAGAAAATATGCAGAAAAAAACTGTTATTGGTTCCCAGCAGTTTACCGTCACAAATCTGTGACTCCACGATAAAAATACAACACAACAAGCTACTGACACACCATGTCTTTATCTTTCTTGTAACAGTTTCCAAGAGGTTCATAGGCACTGAAGAGCAAAGACAAATTGGACACAACAAAGAAAAGGAGACAGGAAATGTGGGATTATGGTGTCACTTACCCCGTGTGTGATGAGTAGACTTTTTGCTCCCATTTGTTCCCAGAGAAAGCTATGTGTTTGGTGTTTATTAATACTACGTGGTCACCACAGTCACCTGTGAAGACATTCAAGAGGTTTGTTTTCAGACTTGTCGTTATGATAAAAACTTAAGTAGATATACTCTATTTTACCAGAGAGACAGACAAGGACACACACTGCTGGTCTACAAATCAATATATTCTGAAAACAGATGCTAGTTTATGAAGCCAACAAAGATAAATCTTAATATAAACACATAGTATTACCAGAATATAACTTTTTTAAAGTATTGGTGCAAAGGAAGCAAACACTTTTATAGTTTGTCCTCTACTGCCGTCGTGTGGCCGTTTCACACTGCAACATCCTTGACTAAAGATGGGTTGTGGTTTCGCAACAGGAAAAACTGTAGTTTATACAGAGTGGAAGGATTATGTTAAAGTTGGAAATGTACTTCTGACTTTAAACAGTTCCTACTCACTCAGTGCATGGTAGATAGGTTTGTGTTTCCCCTGTAATCTAACAGAGCACATAGAGGCGATCTTGCCAGGCGGCTGCATCCTGGCGTCAATCAGGAACCAGGAGCGGGCGAAGGTCGCCCATTGCTGAGAGAAGGAAAGGAGAAAGAATGGAGTACATAAACTGACAGGCACAGAACCAACGCAGGTTTAACAGGATGAGAAAATGCAAACATTTTTCACAGAAGATATATGTCACAGTAGGAAAAGCACACATTGTAAATGTCATGTTTCACTGTAGCAGAGGCATTATTAAGAGTTTAAAAAAAAAAGAGAGAAAACGTGGCAATGTGTTTCTAAACTAAAACGACTCATCGGATAAACAGAATATTTGTATTAATGGGAATAATTTTTTTTAAATGTGTTAACGTAGTTGTTGACCCCATTACCCTGACACCGTGGACATGCGACTAAAGCCCACTACTTAACACAAATAAACCCCAAATAATTATCAAGAACTGACAGCTTACACTTATTTACACAATGCATCACCAATAAAAACAAACTGCTGTCGATCCCATTTCTCTGCAATCTGAACATTAACCATGTGAAGAATTAGATGTCTCCACACAGCAGTTGATTAGACACAAACACGACAATGTTCTCAGATACCTGCGTATTTGTTCAAGTGTATTTAATCAGGTTTGAATCATCATCATCAACTTGGTTGTTGTTGTTTTTTTAAAACAACATTTCCAATGCAATATTTATCATGTCGTGTCCAAGGTGATGTGAAAAAAAAACAGGAGGCGGCTGGAGGCAAAAGCTTTTCTCCAACTGCGCCGTCATTTCCTCCATCTTTTGAGAACACGCACACACACACAACGTGTTGAAATGACTTCATAGAAAAACTCAATAAATAGTTCTTAAGATTACGCAAAACAATACTTCAGGCTCGGACGTGTTTATTTAATTATTCCGGCTAAAAGTTAATTGAAGATAAAAAAAATTTGATTTAAGGTTACATTGCTTCTTAAAGGTAATGACGTCATAATAGTAGCTGTTAGCAACGCGCTGCTAACAGTCCGACTGAATACTTCCCGTCTCGTTAAACCAACATCACGTTCAAATGGTGACTTAAAAACGAAAGACAAAAGCTAACGCAACGTACGACGTGTCATGTTACCTGGGCAGATCTGGAGAAACTTGACATTTTGATGTCACTAGCAGCACATCCTCAACATGTTTGACCCTCAACGCGAGTTACAGGTCCGCTTGTTAATTGGGTTCGGTTAAAACAAGATTTGAGACTGTACTGTTCCTACCGTGATCGTATGTTACAGGTTCATCTGTATTTGGTCATGTGGTATAATGCACTTCTGTCTATGTAAATTGATTGTAGATCTCAACGACAAGTTGTAGTATAATTCACGTGTGTCTATGTAAAGTTATAGTAGATCCCAACGACAAGTTTCAAATAACTTATCAAAGATAATTACGTTGTATTTTTTTTTTTTTTAACGCTGTCGAATAATAGTTTCCACCCGGTGGTATTTTGCCGTCACATCTAGACGGAGTTACCTCACTTCCTTCCCGCGACAGAAAGAGAGCGGGTAAATTTGACAAAACACAGTAACAACAGTTACGAATAATTGTATTCATTAGCAAAAGGACAGTTTGTGGTTCATTCTTCAAAACCTCATCGGTCGTCGGACCGAAGATGAGAAGTTTAGAGGAGGTGCAGGCCACTCTGCAGATCGCCAAGCTGAAGGAGGAAGATCTACAGCAAACAATCCACTGCCTGTCCTTCGGGGAAAACGTCTCATCTGCCGACTACTGCCTGATGGAGCTTGACGACACACTGTGCAGACACATCGAAGCTGGCCAAAGGTAACGTGTGTGAACTAAAGTGAGTCTGTGTTTGTACTGAACAGACCGACTCAAAGGAAGCATTGATGTCCTGTTTCTGTTCACAAGGTCTGCTTAGTTTCATGATTGATTAGCTATACGTGTGATTATTGAAAAACTTAAATAATAGGAGTATCAAATAATATTCTTCACAGGTTCCCCAGAATTCAATGTGACTTTTTCAAACTTTAGTTTTATCTGATAAAGACCTGTGGTTTTTAATTGACAATGACATGCAACAAAGACAACAATAATTTCCCCTGTTTAATAACATCAAACCAGTCCATATTTGGCATTGACAGTTTTTTTGGGGCATGCTTTTGTCAATTTATAGTTATGATATACCAATTAATACCAATCAATTAATCAACTCATTATTTCTGTGTTACTGTTTCTTGTTTAACACTAATCATATACAGGGCTGAAGATAATTAAACTGGTACACCATGCATGAAGAGCAGGATGTATGTACATGTACATGTAAATATAAACATAAGTGATCCAGTATAAGTACGAATTCTTCTTTCCCTTGTTACCAGTCTAGTAATCCGGGGTGATACAGATGAGCGTGCAGTGGTCTGTACTGGCGACAAGACCTATGAGCTAAAAATAGCTGACACATCCAACCTGCTGCTGTTTCTACCAGGATGCAGAACACCAGACCAACTCACCGACAGCCAGGACAGCTCTCATGTGGTGCACAGTCAGGTACGGAAATCACACACCCAGGAGCCTTCTTTCAGCCGATGAGCTGGTTATGCTGTAACACACAAACATAAACGACATACGAGGGGTGATCAAAAAGGTTTCCAGACTGTTCCTGATATGTGCAAATGGTGCGCAGCATGGTGACGTACTCGGAGCAGGGGGAAGCTATAACCTTTGTGAGCAAGTAGTTCAAGTTATGATGCTCACAGACCGGTGGTCACAAAAATGCAGGTGATGGTGTTGATCAGGTGACGTAACTTGGAATACTTACACACCGAGCTTATAGCTTCCCCTCGCACATCACATCACGGTGTTGCACTCAGTTTGTGCACAACCAGAACAGTCTCAGAAGGTTTTGATTCACACGTGTAGGTTTCGAATTAATCGCAATCTTCTTCTTCTGTTGTAGATCTGGGGATTTTGTAACAGCTACTGGGAACTGAGGAAACAGCGGCCAAAACTGAAGAAACTGAAGAAGCTTTTATTGGAGAATCCTTATGAAGGACCTGCATTACACGGGCAGGATGAGAATACAGAGAACAGGGTGAATATATATATATATTCCAATTACACGGTGTCATCCCAGTGTAGGCAGACCAGCGAAATTACTATTAAATTAGTCCTAACTCTTTTACCCAGAGCACCACCTCTCACCATGGAGGTTATTGATTAGTCAGATGGTACATCAATTTCGATTACAACCTAAACGCAACTTAATGAGAGACGTTTTCATGCTGAAACATTTGATTATTGCAAATAAAATATCTGTCAGTGAAATATTTGTGGAGCTCTAACTGATTGTATCATGTAATACAGCTGGTGAAAGAATATAGAGCTTCTGTATCTACATCTGTACAGACAATTTCTATCTGTCTTCTGAATGTTATTGTACCTGTTAATAAGTGGTTTGCTCTGTTGCCAGTACACAATGCTGGACCTGCTGGAGAGGATTCAGGCCAGTGAAGAGGAGATAAAGACCCACTTAGAGGCCATCCATGCCTGTCAGATAGATGGTAAACAGTGATTTTTTTTAAAATTTATTCTGTAATTTCTGAAATAACATGTGCATGTAATGTTTAAGTTTAATTTATTTACTAATGTAAATGATTAAAAAAAACAAAACAAAGATCCATACCAGCTGTTTAGAGAGAATCTTTCTTCCATCCAGGCTTTTGGCGTGTGCTGGAATTTGACTATGAGATGAAGCTGCTCGGTCATGTGGCTCAGCTGGTGGATTCCGAGTCGTGGTCCTTCAACAAGGTTCCTCTTCAGACCAGTCTGGACGAGCTGGGCCCACTGGAGCCCAGGTAAGTCAATACATGTGAACAAAAGGACAAAAGGAAAGCAAAATGTTGATATTTTAGACTGGATTTTGAATTGACATGAGCAGGGGTTATAGTGACTTTCTGAGCATCTGTTAAAAGGTTATTTAAAAGGATATGTTTTTAAATATGGTAGATACACAGCCACATTGCAATGATGATATTCTTTTTCTTATTCACAGAGAGATGATCGAGCACTGTTTGAACTCCTATGGGAAACGATCTATTGAAAATGGTAAAAAAAAAAACTAGTGATTTGAGAAAATTCAACTGATTTCATAAGTAAACTTAATAGTGAAATCTTACACTGCTCGGCACTAAAATATCTATGTCCTCCTTCCTCTGTACAGATGAGGTTTTTTATGCGTTGCATGAGGATAAAGTGTGTCGGGCTATGGCACTAATGCTGCTGCAAAACGCTGTCAAGTTCAATCTGAGGGAGTTTCAGGAGGTCTGGCAGCAGAGCGTCCCAGAGGGCATGAGCACACGGCTGGACCAGCTAAAGGTGAAACTGCAGTCTGAGCAGAAGAGAGCTGGCGGAGTTACATTTTGATACAGCTTAATGCAAAAAAAAAAAAAAATTAACTAACTCTTACCCATCCATAAAATCCCCCTGAATCCTCTTTAGTTTTTATGTAATTGTTGTCTGGTTCTTTTTGCAAGGCTGTTCGCACTTTGTTGGATTTGAAGAATTTGTTTCCAAAGTTTCGTTTCCTGACTCGTTGTAAATCTTGCAGAGCGTCGCGCTGGTGGATCGCACCTCCCGTCCCGAGACCATCTGCCTGCTGCGCGTGGAGGATCTCCCAGAGGACACGATGGAGCGCTTCAACCACCTCTTCATCCTCCGAGAGAAATGGACAGAGGAGGACATCACACCGTACATTCAGTTAGTGTTAGCCACTTGGGAAATGATCATGACATTTAATGAAAATAAAATATTAACCTCTGAATGACCTAATTTGTAGCATATAGATAAGTGTTCTGACTCATTCTAATTTGCAATGCTCCACCTCCTCCATCTTCTCCTCATCCAGAGACCTGTGTGGAGAGAAACAGACCACCGGAGCCCTCCTCACCAAATACGCTCGATCTTCACTGCAAAATGGGATTAAAGTTTTCAACTCAAGAAGACCTGTAGCTACATGAACATGTCCAACATCAAGCGAGGAATTTACGTTTGGAGATGTATGTGTTTATGTTTATTTTCACTTTTTCAACCAAGACACAGTCAAAATCAATTTACTACAAATACCTGTTAGCATTGAAGTTATGAATCATCATTCAGCAGTTGTTTATGAAAAATAAACCACTTGACATTCAAATGTTAAGTGATTAGTACAGATATAGGTTGACTGTAGTCAAACTGGATTTGTACTTCAGTTTTTATTTTGTCTGTTAAAAAAGTTATACATGTAATACAAAATATTCAAATAAATATAAAATCATAATTCTCTGTCTCCTATGGACCATTGTTAACTAGTGTTGGACAAATTAGCACTTTTTTCACTTACAGCAGGGAAATGTAATGTTGGAACTTACTCTGTGCTGCACTGGAGGTTGTCCACCAGGTGGTGGCCTGTGCTGATAAATATGATACACATAAGCTCCACATGCTGACTGGAAAACTCTGCTCTGGTCTCTACTGCATTTAAAAGACATTTGAATTTGGTTGTTGAACATGCGTATTAGTAAAACCCCAAATCACCTCAGCTTGGTGGTTACTGGCATCATTACAGCTGCTTGAAACAACTGAACAGGAGACAAATGGTAATCTCACAAAAAAAAGTATAAATCATAATGCTGCACAAAACACTCATGAACCTTAACATGTATGAGCAGAAATTAGGATGTGAAAATGGGAACGTTTTTTGTTTGAACACAGAAACAACAAGATGAGACAAAGTTAAAAAGGTGATCAGAAGAGTCTCAGAAATCATCAAACTTATATTAATGTTGGCTTTAAAACATTGTGGTGTGGGAAAACGTTATGTACATGTTTTGCTTACTGTAACATCTAAATGCAATATTTGAAATTTGTAGATAATATCAGGGACAAGAGTGGTTGCTATAGGAGTCAAGTAAGTGTGTACCGGCGGTTATAAAAAAAAAATCTTTCGTTAAATGGAAATCTCACACAGGAGATCCTCAGATCATTAGAAAAAAGCGGGGCTCATTTTAATTTAATATTAAACTCTTCTGTCAGAAGATCCCTCTGATCTTAATGTGTTCATGAGGTTTTCCATCGTTCAAGTCAGTGGCACATACGTGTGATTCAGAGTGTGTTAAACATCCACTGACCCAGACTGTGTTTCTGCACTAACAAAACAGTCTGAGTGTGAATCAGTGTTTCCGACACGAGAGGAGCTCACTGGACAAAAACCTACACGAATTTCTGTGTTTCTACACACACAATGACTTTATCTGCACTGGTTGGCTGACTAACCTTGACATCACCCACCGGGAGTGCTGACTTATCAGTTCCTGGTGTAAGAGATCCCAGCTGTGTGTGTCTTTGTTGTAGCTGCCGTGATGGTGTGCACAGCGCCCACAAAGTGATTAATTCTCGTTTACTTCCTCTCTGCATGACATCTTCACACCATCCTGCCACCACTGCTTCCCCATTTGTCATTCCTCTTCTCCTTCGTATGAACTAAATAAGTTTGACTCTTATGCGGCCATCTCGTCTCATCTTCCTCTTTCCTGGCAGAAACTACGTGATCAGCAAAATAAAAGCATTGCGGAAGAAGAGCAGATGTGAGTAACTGTTAAACACGGATTAATACTTTAATGATGTGCAGGTTTCAGTTTGTCAGATCTTACAGAACATTACAAAGAAACAAAACCTTAAATATAAAAATAAAAATAAAACTTAAAAGTTTAGTTCTAGACAAAACATTGGAATTGTAGACAGCGCTACAATTTTTCAACACACTTTATTTTTAGCTCATTGTTGCTTGTTTGCTTTGGTTGACTGTAGGTCAACATTACTGATACAGAAACTCACTTACAGAGGATTTTTCCAGACTTCCTACTACTCTCTACTATAGTTTAAAATGTATACAGACATTAAAAAAAACTTCCTTTTTTTCCATCTTTTCTGCAGCACATTATATTACTACAAATACACTACATGACAAAGTCCACAGTCCTGATTTTCTTGCTTGTCTAAGACAATAACCCGTAATTGTGTTTTATTTAAAAATAGGCATTTCTCCATCATTCTAAGTATAATGAGTGTTCTCTGCTACAGATCATTAAAATCTTAATCATAAAAGCATCTATCATATTGCTATGGGCTTTCAATAAACCATTTCATGCCGTCTCTTGGGTCCTGGATTTGGACCGAGTTTGCTTCAGATTAAAAATGATCATAACAGATCTAAGATTAAAATCAATCAAGGTCCTCACTCTCCCATGAATCCATTTTTGGTTTAAAGTCAAATGACTTACCAAAACTGTAAACAGAACTCTATTCAATCTCAAGTACTTCTATAAAAATTGGATTTAACCAGGTGCTCAGCTAATCTCGCTGTTGTTTACATGCTACCTGGGCAGCATGTCCTGCAGGTCTGCCACGACATAGGCGACCACAGCCCACAATGCTGAGCAGAGGTCCATGTCTCGAGGGTCCTGAACGGTCATGGTGTCCCCTTCACTGTGGTGGAACCAAAAGTAACGACTGTCTGCCACGTGGAGGCTGGCACCTGGATGAGAGATGGAGAAAAAAGATACACATTAACATTAATGATCAAATACAAACTATTAACACAAAATGTACCATGTTGAGGAGTCAACTGTTTGCACAACATACTGGATTAATGCTGTTAAATTTCACACCTAAAATGAAACATTATCGCTTCATCTGGTTTCATCTTTCAAGACATTTCTGTGGAACAATCATTAAAACTGTTGGCCTATTCTAGTCAGAGAATTTGAAAATAACTAAAGCCACTCATCTCAGAGACTAATGGAGAGTAAAGGAGGAAATGAGTCTTGTTTTGATAAACACATTAAACACTATTGAGTGCTTTGCTTTTGGCTCTGGCAGAAAACAATCTGGCAGAAACAACATTATTATTTCAGATTAAAAACTCATTTGTGTGAGTGTGTGCTTGGAGGTATATCATTTCTTGATTTAAATGGTTGATGATGGATGTTGCTGTTGCTGTGATCCCACAGAGACAAGATTAGTCGGCATACAGCAGTCCGTGAAAACTTCCCTCCGAAGTACAGGTTTGCAGTCCTAATATCATGAGTCATGTATGAAATTACATTTATACTTTCACTGACTACTGTGTAATACTAAATGTGCTCATTCATATTACTACTGTAAACTAGATGTGACTGTCAGGATTACATTTCTTTGTATGTGCATTAAAGCAACCCAGGTACAAGTTCCCAGCAAAGATTATGGTGTTTGAACCATCACCTTCACTAAGAGAATTTGGGTCGTTAATACCAGACTATTTAAAAACATCCCTAAATACCAGTAAAGACAAATCAATGAAGAAACTCTTCTGCCTTCAAATGCCCTTTGAGCAAAGCACCAATTCCTCTGCTGCTCTATGGGAACTGTTAAATGTTTGATAATGAAGGCTGTCACAGTATCCCTGTTTGCCACTGTATGTTTTTGTGACTTGTTTCAGTTCTTTTTCTAAAGCTTTAAACACAGTCTTTCCGTAAAATATCATGTGACCTATACAAAACCTAGACAGAGGCAGAATATGTCTCGACCACAAAATCTCTACCAAAACCTCAAAGTGAGAAACACACTGTTAAGTAGTACTGTATGTATAATATTGGTGCCAGTTCAGTGCTATTTCAAAATAAGCAATGCAGAAAAGCACAAGTTTATCAAAATGTAATTATATTGCTATACTGTTATAAGGTTTCACGGGGTCACATTAAGTCTGGTTCAGAGATTCAACTTGACAGTTTAGTTTATTGACAACTACATATCCATGCTTATAATATCTTGGAAGTTTCAGTTCAGGTTTTTAAGTGAATGTCTGTCCCCACTTCACAGTACTGTGGTATTTCACAAGTCGTCAGTGAGCATGTGTTTCTTTATAAATAGCACTTCCAGAAGAGAAGTTATTAAAACCAGAACCTCTGAAATTAGAATGAGCTACTTAATATTTCCCGTTTCTTGTGTTTATGGCGTCAAAATGGACAATTTTTAACACAGCTTTACGAAGTTGTAATAAATATGACTAATAACTTATTCTAACCATTTGCTGCGAGTTGCAGACAGCCTATTGATTCAACTGACCTGGTACTCCTGCCTGCATCCATGGTGAGATGTCTGTCCCTTCTCCATGGGTCTCCAATTTAGTTGTATTAATGGGAGCCAAAAGTTTGACCACTTCCCCCATTACCTGTTTATACAGACACAGCAAAGTGCTGTCAAACATGGTTCAGTACTATTTATTGAACAGTAATGTAATTCCAAGATACATCAGTTTATATTAAACCTACAGGACAATTTTAATCGAAACACCAGACTGTAAAGTAAACAAAGTAAACATTTTATAAGATGTTACAGTGACACAGTAGTTCTGTGGTTAAGCATGGTTAATCTTTATGTAATGTTGGGCTTCCTGCGACACAGACTACTTCTTCCTGTGATGTAAAAGAGGTTCAACATTGGAACAAGTTAAACATTTCTTAATCTAAGAAGCAAACAGTCTGAACCTTAAAGGAAATATGAACTGGACATGTAGTTTTTTCACGCCACCGTGCAGAATCTGTGGTCAGCAGAATTCAGACATTCAAGGCTGTGAAAAGACTAATAATTGTGTAAATAGTTGTGTTTTTAACCCCACCTTCCGTGCTGCGTCACTGCCAGTAAACTGCAGAGCCACTGGGGTGAAAGTCCCCAAGTCAGACTCCATGACAAGGTCAAAGTTAGACATGTTCACCTGTGCAGGGAGAATAAGTAGGGAGAGGAAGGGGACAGAGCAGATAGAAAAGATAAAAGACCAAGAGAGAGCAGACATATAAAAAAAACAATCTAAAGTGTGTCTGTATAATACAAATGACACAAGCCTTTGTCCATGGAAATAATTAAACTTTTATAATGTTCATATGAGGCCTCAGGAGCTGAAGTTGTTCATTTTAACCACAGCTACTTTTAAACACAGCATTTCTATTGAACGTCCTTTCATAATGAAAACTGTATTACTTTGTATTTGAAAAGAGACATTTATAAAAGTAATTGGCATGCTATATAATGGAATCAATAGTGTACAACTACCTTGACTGGTTAGTTAGTTTGTGTTATTTTGTAACTTTGGTGTAAGTGCAGATGCAGGCTGACATATGCCACAATAACACAAACAAACTAACCAACTGAGGTAGGTTTTGACCAGCAACTCTCATTTTGTCTAAGGACTCTGGTGGATTTAAAGAGAGTGATATAAGGGTGCACTTCCCCATCGGAAAGGGCTGTTTGAAAGAAGTGGAAGGGGTGAAAAATATTATAAATAAAGCATACACTTGTAATGACATAATTTTTTTTTCAGGTGGACCTTTTTTAGTGTTTAACATTGGTTTTGTTGCTGAACCCATCTACACCTACTTTCTTCTGCAAACTGGGGTTGTGCCGACCCCCATCTAGTGCAGATAATACACTGACTATGGATGCACTGAGTACCTCATACAACCCTACTTAAAAAAAATCAAAACTGTATCTTTATGTTAGTTTAAGATAACCTTTTTTGGCTATCACTATTTCTGTATTTTGATTTTAAATAAGTTAAATAGATTTTTGTTTTATTACTTCACGTTATTTTCGTGTTTGGTTTTGTTCGTGTTTAACTTGGAGGCAGATAATGAATGATGAATAAGACATGAAAATATGCCTTATTTCTTTTATACTTTTCGTGTTCTCAATAAAAGAGAGAGAACAAACACTCAACCAGCCAATAGGAGCTGCTAGAGCAAATTCTAATTGTACATCAAAAGTAATTACCGGTACTGGACCAGCGCATTGGGGAGTTGAGGTACATTGATTAAAATCTTTAGTTTTTGTTCAAGAAATGCACTAACCTTGTACCTCTGGCTTAGGGAATGTACTTTATTATGGGTCAGGGCCTGGTAGGCAGCCAGAGCTCTAAAAAAGGAAACTGTAAGGCTGCGGATTGTTGTTTAGATCCTCTGCACAGAGAAAAATCTGGGAGCTAGCCAAGGCCTTTCCAGTTTGCTGGAAGCACATCTCTACACTCCTACACTCTCCTCCACTCTCACAGTGGTCCGACCCTTCCTGCTTCTTATTGGCAGGAATGATGTTTCCTTTATGGCCGTAACAGTGTGTTTTTTATTAGCCGCCACAGTAACAGAAAACACTACCTTGTGTAGATTAAAGTACTGCTGTGCTCCAACTCCACCCTGCTCTTCAGCTGTCCACAGCACTGTTCGCAAAGTTCTTCTTGGACGTAAACCTACAAACAGATGGCGACACAAATTAACTCAGCAGTGCACTTATAAATATATATAAAAAGAGAAAGACAACAGCTCCAAATATAACTAATGACGGTTTTTTTTGCTTCAGAACCTGTAATACAAACTAAACTATACTGTTAACTCTGTCAGTGGACTTTGTACTCTTGGTTTGATGAGCCTATTCCTTTTATAGGTTTATTTTATAGGCCCATTATAGTCTATTGTCCACAAGAGTACAGTATTTCATATCTGATTACTTTGCTAGTTATATGTGTTCTAGTTCCTCCACAAACAGTTGTAGAAAATTACTGTTTACAGTCTGAGGAATCATCTTGTAATTTGTCCCTAAGTTTGCAAGTAGATACTCTGCTCCCAATTCAAAATATTCACGAACAAGCTGTTAGAGCACCAGTATAGAAGATGTTGTTTTTCTTCTTGATCATGGAGCTTTATTCTGTTTTGCTTTGATACATTAGGAAGAAGTTTTATGTCATGTTTAACAAGCTGTAACAAGTGTACTTTTACTATGGTGTAATACACCCAGCAGCTATAACATAAAAACCACTGACTGGTAAGGCAAGACGTATATTACAACAGTTAGGCGCTAAATCCTGCCTTTATAAGGTGATTCTCAGTTGTTATTCGATTTGATTAGGTGTTGATTTATTTTAATGGTCATTTTGGAAGCTGTAATTTGTGGTGCTGTTGAACTAAACGGGTTATACTGACAGGGGTTCCTAATATTTTGCTCTTCTTATTTAAATGATTTAGGATGACAAAATATAAGGAACACCTCTCTGTCCATCAGTAATTTACGCAGCACTGTGTCTGTCTGTATATTACCAAGGTCTTTGAGGAGCGACAAGGCCTCCCAGGAAATCATGGCTCCACCGCCATCATCCATGGCGCCCTGGCCCACATCCCAACTGTCCAAATGACCGCTCAGTAAGACAACCTAGAAGATTGTACACATAAAGAGAAACTGAACGAGTGTGGTGGGGCTTTTTTTCTAGATGCATTCAGGGCAACTTATCAACTTTGTTTGATCTGCCGAGTGTAAAGGAATTAGAATAGATAACACTATTTGACCCACATCCTGTCTATATTTTTAAAGCAAATAATCACTTTGTAACGAAAATACATTTTTATCAGCAAGGAAAGGCAGACTCATAAAATCATAAAAACAAAGATGAAAGCACACAATTCAGGTCACCCCCGCTTCCAGGAATCCCTCCCCTTTTCGGTTTTGTAACTGAGAACATAGGTCAAGAGCTGGCCTATGTTCTCGGTTACAAAACATTTTGTGACCTGATTGATCCGTCTGGACAACGACCCACTAGCCAAACATTCCCATCAGCCTTCTCTGAACTTTAACGTTAAGTGCCAAATGTTTGCATGCTAATATGCTAGACTAGGATAGTGAATATATAGGAAACAAAATTTGATCTGCTTAGAACATTGGTGCCACCCGTATTAACAATTTGTGCAGTTCACACACTTTTGAGACACTTTTGACACACTCCATGAATCTCTGGGGTAGTTTCATGTCTATGCCGTTTCCCCAAACATCTAAGTTGTCCATGTAAAGGTTTAGCACAGGTTATGATGTGCATCAGAGATTTTACAGTCCAGTCTTCTTCACCTTTGATATTTGCAAATATACGCACTGACCTGAGGATAACATCAAGACATTTATATTTCATTTTCTAAACTGAAATATAGGTTCTTTCATTGTTATAGTGTAATTACTACATTAGTTACCCTCACAACAATACTCCTGTCCCTGTTGACTTTATATATTGATATGCTGATATGTTAATTGTTAACATGTATTGTTAACGGTCTGTTTATAGCTAGATTGTACAACGTGCTAACTGCAGAAACAGCTTAAGATGTTGTTGCCAACAAAGTATTTAAAAAAAAAAGATGTTTAGATGTGGTTCAGAGCCATTTGGTTCAGAGAGTAATATAACAAATCAGTTTTTTCAACAAAAACACACTAACATTTATAAACAATACTCATCACAATCATGCATATGCACAATGGTGCAGTAGTTAGCATTGTCGCCTCACAGCAAAAAGGTTCTGGGTTTGAATCTGGGTCTGGGCCTTTCTGTGTGGAGTTTGCATGTTCTCCATGTGCCTGCGTGGGTGTTCTCCGGGTACTCCGTCTTCCTCCCACCATCCAAAAACATGCACCTCAGGTTAATTGGTGGTTCTTCAAATTGCCCTTAGGTGTGAATGAGAGTGTGAATGGTCTTTGTTTCCGTTTGTCTATAAATGTTGGCCCTGTGATGGACTGGCGACCTGTCCGGGGTGAACCCTGCCTTCGCCCAATGTGAGCTGGGATAGGCTCCAGCCCCCCCGTGACCCTGTTCAGGATAAAAGTGGGTATAGATAATGGATGGATACTCATCACTGTCTTATTTGTTTTAGTATAATCATAAGCCTACACATTAGCACATTTGAGTTTTAAAAACTTCAAAAGTTTCAAAGATAGATGGGAGTTGTGGAAGTTTAATAGTTGGAAAAGAAATTGTAGCAACTCAGCACCCGCAGATGATTCTGACTGGCTCTGACAAGCTAAACTGTGGAAATGACTCACTTCAACTCAAAATAACATCTTTCTGTGAATGTGCACATATACACATACTGCGACCACAATTGCTGCTACTGCCAGCTGGAGTGCAAAGTCACAGTGCCAGACATGATGTCAACTATGCCGTGTGTTTCATTTCCCTCATTTATGATGAACAACCAAGCTGGAGTCCATAGATCAGAATAGCAACAGCTGACATGAGCGATAGCCCTCTGATTCATTCTGATTCATATCTTTTTGGAGTTAGCTGACCAAAGACCTGAAGATTTGCAAAGAAGAACAGAATTCACTTGAATAATAATCATGGGGAACCACTGACCTACTTATCTCATAAGGATTTGTAAATTTGTATATATTATGTCCACTTTTTTGTCTTTCTCTATGCTGCTGTGATGAGTAAATGTCCCCACTGTGGGATTAATAAAATCTAATCTTAATCTAATCTTGATCTAATCTATCTAACTAATTTGTACATTATGACATTGTAATACCAAGCATTCCTGGTTTGAGCTCTCTGTTGGCAATCAAAGCCAGGAAGCTTGTGTTTGGCCATCTTGGACGATACTCTTACGTTGTAATGTTTTGCAATTGTTGAATGCAGAGGGATCATGTTTGTGAGGGAGGGGTTTAGTCACAGTCCAGGGAAATTCCTTGTGCAAACATCATCCTCCTTCGTCTGCTAACAAAACATATCTTGACAAATATTATGTGGTGTGAAGTCTGTCTGAAATGCTAAATATACACTTAACAGAAATAAACACATGCATGTTCCAGGAAATTCCCACACATGACACTATTGAAATTTCAGTTTGTTCTAAATAGAAATGGAAAATGTTGATTCAAATAGGTCAAATCTAATGAGAATCTCCTCCTCTGTTTTCTTACCAAGTTGCAGTTTGGTTTTCCACAGATTTTATCCCTCATTTTCGCAAATGATTGCAACCAAAATTTCGGTACTCTGCTCAGTTATTTAGGACATGCTGGTCTGTTTTACATCTGCCCCCTTTTGTCCTGTGTACCCACATGAAGCTTCATGTGCCTCAGAGCTCAGCATGCCACTTGCCCACTGAATCTTAGCACTGCCTCTTCATCTGGAGATTTGATCTGTTTATCAGGTTCTACCTGCTAGGCGTGTCTGGGTCCTTATACACATTTATACAAAGGACCTGTGTGTGTGACACTGCACTGCATAGCTGCAAGCTGGGTGAGGTAATGTGTTTGTTCGGTGCACTGATAAGCTGCAGACTTGCAGCAGGGTATATTTTGCCATTTTACTCTTTGCTTGAGAATTTAATACCGAAAAATGTATTACGCTAAACTGTATCAGCTGTCTGTCTGGGTGTATTTCCCCTATGACTAAATAACAACTGGTCTAGGCTGCACCACAACTTTCACACGGTCAGAAATTATTTCATTTTAGTTGGTGGTCATTGTCCCTGAAAAGCAATATACTCCATTCCCATTGAATCAAAGTTGTATTTCACACGTGCTGAATGGTCATAAATTGCAGTATTGGATCATTTAAAAAAAAACTAAGAGTAGTAGCAAGATTTGTTAAATTCATGTGGTATATAATTTCTAAAATTAAAAATTGATTTAATTTATAAAAGAAAAAATTTACAATCAGTTCTGCAACATAAATAATTTGTGTGGCCAGAGTTTGGGAATCTGTGAAAACAGGAGGCCAATCTAAAATAAATAAATTTTAAAAAAAACAACACATTTTTGGAATAAAAAGATTAATGTGGAAACTGGACCGAAAAGAGAAACTGTAGTCCGATGATATACAGAGATTAACAATTCAGACATGCAGGTATATGTAATGGGTGAGGGAGTGCTACCTGCTCAGGGTGCTGCCAGCCTTTGATCTCAGCCACTGTGTTGAAGGAGTCAGCGTATGGCAGAGTCTTGGCCCCCATAGTGAGTCTGACCACAATCTTCTGACCCCTCTGCGCCATACGCCACATCAGCTCAGCATCCTCCACAGTGATACAGGCTGTAGGGATGCGCTTCACTCCAACTTGGTAGTCCTGCCAACCTGTGTGGGGACTACACAGGTAGTGACAAAGACACAGACATGTAAGCATCATAAATCAGGTCTCTATGTCTCATCAGGTTTCCCAAACTCATGAGGTCACTAGGTCCTCCTGAACTCTGTGTTGCCATAAGACATGGTCTGTTACGGTTATAGAGGGAGACAGTCTGGTGATCTAAGGTTCCATATTTCAAGGATGAGGTGGGTGCCTCTCCTTCTCTGGAAATGTAGAATATTCTAGGGGACAATATAAACTGGATCTGGGAGGGGATGAGCTCATAGATGGATTAGCACCTGTACACCTGACACTCTGTCTCTCCGTGATTGAGTCTGTCAAAAAATATTGCTGTTGATCATCAAGTCGGTCTCCTGAGACTCCTTTGGCCAGCATCAAACATCATGATTTGCATCACAGAGACAGCTAGATAAACAGATAGATACCTGTTAACCGAAAACGGAGTGATGGATCGAATGAGTGAGGCCACAGCTCCTACTTTGGCAGCCTCAGAGGCGCCATAAGCACGGTAAGCCACAGTCTCTCCATAGCTGACAAATGGTTGGTTAAAAACCACAATCCTCCCAGCAGCCTCGATGGCTCTCTGTTTCAGCTCGTCAAAAGACTGAACCACCAACACCTCTGCCTCGATACCTGAAGAGATAAGAGTGAGACAGTGAGCAGAAAAAGGAAGGTGGATGACAGATGAAAAGGATTATGATGGTTTGATAAAGTATGGTCTTTACCTTCAGGAGGTGTTCCAACACTGCTGCCCAGTCCCAGCATAGCCATACTTTTGGCCCTGGGTGCAATCATCTCTGCACTCTCCTTCCCTCTTACCCAGTGTGGGATTTTGACTGGCTCTGGAGCAGAAGCCACAACAGGGAACAACAAAACTCATGTTACATTCACCAGAGACTCCGGTGAAAGAGTTCCTGTAATTTGCTGAATGTACTGTATGTCTGCAATGTGTCCTCACTGCAAATTTCAAACACACTCACCCAGATGTACATCCAACCCGTCCTGTGTCATGGCATTGTACATGTATTTAATAGCCATCTCCAGGTTGTGTGAGCCACTGACACGGTTCCCTATGTTGTCGGTAAAGTCAGCCAGCCGTCTGTAAGAGCGCTTTTGGGCTGCACCGAACACGGCCAGGTCAATGATCTGTTTGGCCACATCGGCATAACCTGCTACCTCTGCTGCAATGTCTGAAGCTGGGTCCACACAGAAGCATACAAAAAAATATTGTCAAGAATCTTTTCAGCCAGAAAGTCACAGGGAGCAAATACAGTGTCACTTGAGTAGATAAGAGAATGTTTTACTCAGTAGGTATTTATACAATCACACCACTATGCTATGTATATTTACTTTATACCCATAAAGGTACAGCAGGATGGTAAAAAGCAACCCTTCTTGAAAGGTAGAACATCAAATACTTGTACAAACACCCGACCAAAAACATTACGCAGAATAGGAGAAGGAAGCAAGAAAAACATACAGTGACTACCTTACACTTTGTAGTCAGTCAGTGATAATTGAACTGGGCATAATGACAGAGTCTACATTTTGCATCAATCTGTGATAAATTAACTGATATGTGGATATTTTCTAATATACCATATACCAAAAGACAGAAATGAGAATCCCTGATTAGGAACGTATCAATAAAACTTAACAACGGCTTCTAGAGTCACTGTTTTTCCCATTTTTAAAGTTCATTCACACCTACGCATGTTTTCACTGAGTGTTGCCCGATTAGACCCACTCTAAACATTTTAAGTGTACAAGCTGTCATTGGTTCAAAGAGTATACAATTCCCAGCATGTTTCCACCCACCTTCAAACTGGAATCAAAGTGTAATTGTCAGTAGTAATTCAATTTACCTGTCTGCCTGTGTGTGTGTGTGTGTGTGTGTGTGTGTGTGTGTGTGTGTGTGTGTGTGTGTGTGTGCGCAAGACCTTTAAGAAAATAAAGACTAAACTTTGATTTCCATACAAACCTTTATTGCCCACTCCACGTCTGATAGTTAGAGAGTTTAGGTTACCTTTCCGCGCTATATCATTGGATGCGGCCCTGGCAGCAGATGTTGGATGACAGTCACACAGAGAAGACAGCAAGAGAAACACAGAGAGGATGAAGGTCAGTCTCCCCTCCAAAGCCATCTGTGACCAGAAAAATATCAGTGTCATTACAGAAAATCGCTTGGAAGCTGGAAATATAACAAGGACATTCATAAATGATCCCACTTTGCTAGAAAGTCATTTTAAAAACAATGGATACTGCAGTATTACTGAATAATTATTGAACCTCTATACAGTGGGGCATAATCAAGTATACTGTCAACAATTTAAAATAAAATAAAAACCTGTGCTCAACCTAAACTCTACAGAGATGGCTCCCACATTATGAAACGTGTAATATTATTGATAATTTACGTACTTGTGCTAAAATGCGAGTGCCACCGGCAGAAGAGTAACGTTGTGCTCGCTGCCAAGTATTTGAGTCACACAACCAACATTACCGTGTCAAATAGGACGAATTGAATGTCTAGAGTTTTATCTTATACAAAAAGTCTTAACATTATATCGTAAAAAGTGATTCTGACACCGACGAGTTTAGGATGGAGAGACACGTTACGGAAGTTGGATGTTCTGGGAGCAACAATGAACATAAAACATGCTTTGAAACCTGCTTAACATCACACAAACACAAACCTTTCAGCCCAAGTTAGTGTCTTCGTTTTCGTAGACTTTGTTCAGCTGCGGAGGGTAACTACATACACGACATAAAAACCGGTGCATCGGTTTCCGTACTCGTGATTTCAGCGCGCCTCACGAAAGTAAACTTCCGGCTTGACGGATTTCACAATAAAAGCGGCATCTGCGCAACAAAAGCTGTAAAATATAGTTTGAACCAAAACACTTTCCACTCAATAAATGTTTAAAATAAAAATTAAAAAAAATATGCAACAAATGTAAATACAGTTCAAAGAGATCTAGTAATAATAAAAAAAAGAGTTTCACAAGATAAAACTATGAATCTGTTAAAATTACCCCAAGAGAAGTAGGCTAGTCAATTCAGATTACTATAGTACAATACATGGATCATAGGCTACAGGCCACTAACAAAATAAGATTTCTACACATGACTTTCAGTATATCTGTCTTCTACCATCCTGTTTTTCACTGTCTCCCCTATGATTTGGTTTTTTTTCTCTGCATCGTCAGGTCTTGGAAAACATCGGACCATTTGGCTCAGTTCAAATACTGCTGACTTGGTTCAACACAGTGGTTTGAAAACTTTTTTTCTTGGGCCTACATTTGTGAAAGGATGTTTCTTGAGGTTGGAAGGAAATGTTTTTCTGCACTACTGTGCAAACAAGTGGAACAAAAGCTACAGCTGAGTGCTTTTAGCTGCACCTGAACTTTTAATGTAGGGACATTGACCATGTCAATTTCTTTCACATACTGACACCGTGACTTCCTGTGGAGTGATTAGAAGGCTTGTAAAAAATATCAGATTTTGCCTTTTTCAGATTGAATGCGTAACAAACCTCAAAACACAAAAGGTTTATGACAACACAGAGGTTCCTAAATACTCGTAATGCATAAAATTCTTGCCTCATTGAACAAGGAGTACAAAGATTTTGTGTATGTGTTGGAGAAAGATAGAAAGCAGAGATGAAGGTCAATAAAAGGACAGAAACTAAGAGGGACAGGAAGTTGTTTGAACATTGACACACATGCTGTTGATCAAATACATGTCTTACATTAAGACCAGCCCCCACAGCAAAAAAATAGACAGTTTCAGCATTGCATTAAAGCCACTTCTTTTATTCAGTAGTGAACCTCATGAGATACACCAATTCAGCAACATAGTTCTCGATTGGCCGCCTTCATATTGGTGAGTTGATGCTTGGTTGGTTTCTCACTATTGTGTAGTAGTTTATCATAATCAAGGCTTCGGTCAATTCATATTCAACTTCGAAATTCTTTCGAAATATTCTAAAATAAAGCAGCAATATATCGATAAGGAACCCATTGTTCTATTTTAATCAAATATTAAATGCATGAAAATGAGCATTTTAAAAAGATAGATAATTGACAATGAAATCGTGAATGAATTGAAGTGAAGCTTGTCAAATAGACTAAAACATATATATATATATATATATATATATATATATATATATATAAAATTATATATATAAAATTGAGCAGTAGGCACAAAGATGCTTTGACCAGGTAAATACTGTACAATCCCAATTATCACTGACATATTAACCTAGATTAATGTCTAAATTAGTATAAATTAATACATATAAATTATAGTATCGTCAACAGACTGTAAATGTAAAGATCCTAAAAAATAAATGTTGTGTTTCATCACCTGCTGGATTGCCAGCAAGTGCTAACCCGTTGTCTTAACCCTCTATGGGTCTGGTTCATGTCAAACAGAAGTTTCTCCTAGACCACACTGGCACAGTGATGTCCAGCCCAGAACTAGCATTGTAAAGGTCAAAGCATGACACTAATACTGTAATAGCACAGAAAATTTATGAATGTAATATGAGGCACTGAGGATTCAAGTGCTCAACAAATACAATGCTATCAACAGGAGGTCACAGTGAATAGGTAGTATGCATTTGCATTCAGGGAATCTAGAATTGCTTTAAAATAGTAATTTCCGTTACAGCAAACACTATCAAGTAACCTTGAGTTGTGTTACACTGTCTATCAAACAGTTAACAGGGACAAAAACGGCTAAACATTTGGAAACAGAAAGGGGTTTGACCTTTAACTCAAAACTAACAACAAATAAAAAGTCATTTCAATCCTTTAAAGAAATGCATATAAATTTTAACATTTCTTATGTGGCACTAATTCCAAGTCAGAAATAAAATGTTCCGATATTAAATAATTTAAAAGGG
The DNA here is from genome assembly GCF_022577435.1 of Embiotoca jacksoni. Classification (NCBI taxonomy): domain Eukaryota; kingdom Metazoa; phylum Chordata; class Actinopteri; family Embiotocidae; genus Embiotoca; species Embiotoca jacksoni. The sequence continues at coordinate 11,125,126 of NW_027185241.1, forward strand.
GCGGGTCTACTCATAGTTTAACCACTCAGCCCCACCTCTCTTTTTTGTGAACCACTGATCTCAATCATGTTAATGACCAATGTCAGCTTAAAATTTTTTAACGTTAATCTGACCTTCTCAAAAACATAGCAATGTTGCTTCAACAGCAAGCGGTTGGAAAAAAAAAAAAAAAGCAGTTTTCCTTGACACATGAAAAGCAGTAGGTAGCTGGTTAAAATCCACACGAGTCTAATTCCCAATATTTTTCCTAAGATATACTATATATTTAACAGGGTGGATACTTATGCGCTAAGCAAAGGGAATAACACCCTGTTGTCATTGCTGTTAACTGCCTCTTGTATCATTATTCCAGCTCTAAAAGACCCCATGCTTTGGCTGTTTGAAGTAAAGTCTGAAAATTAGGTATATTTACAACCTGACAAGTTTGCCCACAGAGTTTCTAATTTAAAAGAATTTTCTTATTTCAGTATTGAGTCAAACAGCATCTATAATTGATGCCACTTTTAACCCTGCTGTGTGAATGAGCTCTAACTCTATAAAATGTGCGATACACTAAATGTCCCTTTAACTTCCAACCCACTATTATGGCTGTGCACAGCGGACAGTCAGAAAGGAATGCGCTTTGGCTGTCGTCACAAAACGTTGGTCACTTCTACGGTTTCTGAATTATAGTCATCAGCTTTGGCTCTACCTGTCCCACATGCTTGCAGCACTAAGTCACCAAATAAAATAGTCCTGAAAATATTACAAATGTTTGAAAGATGAAGGCCTAAAGGGCTTTTACCAAGACTACCACTGTGTGAATACAAAGAAAATACAGAAATCTCTTCAAAAAATGTCTTACATAAAATCTCTAAACATAAAAACACCTTGAAAAAGCTGCTAAAAATAATTTTCCAAAAGGACAAATGAAGCACATTTATATTTGGTCAGTTTGGTAAGTGTCTGCGAGAAAACAACAAACATGTGTACCTGCAGAGTAACAAAGTCTCACACCAATACTGGACAGCATATGAAAATACATATTCATTCTCATAACAAAAAAATTATTCATTTCAGCAAAGAAAGCATACAGAAAATGAAATATAACACAGTAACAAGCAGAGTAAATCTGACCTCAAATAAAAGAGAAAGGGGTTTAACTTAAGAATGCCCTTTTTAATACTAATCCTATATGTGGTACCATTTCATTTGGAAGCATTTGAAATGCCTTAAAGCTTTCTTAATCATCTTCCTCATGCTGTTAAACTGAGGCAGGCTGGTTCAGCAATAGATCCTTTAAAGAGGACAATTTGTCTATAATACAGAACCAAGTCCAGCCCAGTGGGATCCAGCTTCAAGAGGTAAAGTGGATCTAAAGGCACGGTGTGATCAATTGTTTCAGGTTGACAACTTTCTGACACAGAACGGCTGTGATCCATTGTGATGCCAAAAAAAAAAAAGATTCCTTTCTTAAAGTTCAGGATGTGAATTTACGTTGAAACTCCTTTTTTAGCATGTACAGACAGGAATGAATTACACTTTGTTTTCTTGTGTTGTTTTCTTATGACACCTTCATAAACACAGAACATTATGTAGACGAGAAGATAAAAGGATGGCAAAGGATGAAGGTGGGAATGATGAGGAGACAAAAACATGTATGGAGCACTGAAGAAGGGAAGATGTGTCTGACTTCATCAAGAGGAATCATCTTCAGCTGTTAATAGATCCATTTTCAGTTCTGACTGGCAGGTGACTGATTTCACTTTCGATTGTCCCCAGTGGTCCGTTCAGGCGTAAAACTCCTTAGTAGGTGCTTTGTGATAGGATGTTGTGGAAAGTTTGGTCTCCCCGAGGTTGTAGCTACCTTCGTCCTTCTTCTTCATACGGTAGGCGAGGAGGAGGAGGAGGAAAACGGCACAGAGGAATCCAACCACTCCACATGCTACCACAGCTGGAGAAGATATAAAGAAATACAAAGTTACTTTAAAGATCAGGCTTTCTTGACAGTGTCTCACACTTGCTGCAAATGGAACATCATATTTAGTCAAAAGTGCTAAATTATCATTAAAAAAAAAATATCACACTTTGTAAGACACAATTTTAGCAATAAAAACCTCTTATGAAACCTAAATGTTGACTGTATTCAACAATATAAATCCTAATAATGTAAAATTTAATAGAAATCTATCCTTACCTGCCAGCACCTCCGTCCTCTCCCACAAGTTCTCAGAGGTCCATTCCTCAGGAGAGTGCAACTCGTGTAATCTGCTGCCGCGACCACCTTTGGCCAGAATTTCATTTTCCACCCGTTTGATCAGAACGTCCTCTTTGGTTGGTGCAACATTCCACCTGTCCACACTGTTGTCCTCGTCGGTGTATTCAGTTACAGTGATGTCCATGCTGAATTCGCCCGCAGTAGTTCCATTGGGAGGCATGTTGGTGGAGCTGGGACTAGTACTCTGTGTGAACCAGTCAGCTGTCGGGTCAATACCGGCCACCTGGATGAACAGAGATAGAACGCATGAGGCACTGGGTAACAAAGAAGGACTGAAATTGTTTTTTTGGCATTATGTGGTTTTAATTACTTTCTCGATACCACTATTCATGCCATGAAGTGGGAACCACATTGTTAAAGCTCTTAGTTCCTGTGGTTTTGTTGTTACAAAGGTAAGAAATAATATTCCATCAACTTCCCCTATCATAAATTGAAATATATAGATTGAATGTGTAGTCGCAGGGGCTTGAAATCGTGCAGAAGATGGATAGAAGTCTGGAAATCATGAGATTAATAACAATAATTTCCTAAAACATTATGGGAAGTGTGTGAAAGTATATAATTTAAAATATTTATCGGAGCATTTTAAAAGGGAGTTTGTCTTGGGTCCCTAGTCATCAAGACTTTCTAAATGTTAGATACAAATATGAACAGAAAGGAAAAGTAATATTTCACCTCCGTATCCCTGCTGTTCCCATCAGGGAAAATGAATGGTGTTGTCTCACTGTGCTTCACTGTGGTTGCTGGATCCTGGCTGTCTGCTGCTGTGGTTGATGGGTTGTGAGGAGAGTCTGCTGTTGGCTGAAGCGGCAGCAGTTCTTTGGAGAATGCGGGCGTTGAAGGGTTGAGGAACCTCCTGAGTAGCTCCTCTGTAGCCGAGATGTCACTGAAAGCTAAAATAGAGGAAGTAATCAGCACCTTGAAACTCACAAACACTTCAGAGAAATTGTATTTTCAGCAAAGCACCATAACTGCAAAACTACGCTTGCATCGATTGATCTGTACCTATCACCCATCGACACACTGCATGGACTTAATACTGGTAGAGCCTTATTTTGTGCAATTTTTCACCCACTTATTAAGATGAAAAAATATTTTATAAATCAGTTGGATTATATGACAGATGAGGATCATTTTCCTCGGTATATAAAATCAAACATTTTGAGGATACGTGTTTTTTTATGTGACACAATATTCTGATAGGGTGTTCATTAACCAGTCTTATACAATCCATTGTGTGAGTTTTATAACTTACTGGAATTTATCTAACCACATTTTAGTTTCATGTTGAGATCACACTGAATGTTCCAGCACATCATTCACTGTCGGCACACAGGTGAGTCATTCATAGTAAAACCAGGGATTGTTTGACATCTGTGAGTTTTCCAATAAAATCTCCCCTGGTTAACTCCACATCACCTCAGGACAAACATCTGGCACATTGTAGTGCTTCTGTGCCTGAATATGCAAGCCCTTGTGTCTACAAGACATATTACTCACGTGTCTACATGTGTAACGGAGTGGAGCTATTATTGTCTAATATTTGTAACTACTTTTTTCACTGTAAAAGTTTCCAATTGAAGAACAAGACGAGGAATAATTGTAAAATAGAATTGCCTGTGAGGGAATTTAATTGTGAAGAAATATGATTTTTCTCACGATAGTAATAATCAAGTTTCAGGTTAAAGTAACATTTCTCTTAACACAGTATTGTAACGTGTTATTTGGAAAATCGTCAACTACTCTCGAAACAAATAATACTACATCATAATTTCAGTGATTCCCATTATTAAAGTAACCAAGCAAATCAATCACAAAAAAAACAAAAAAAAGACAGTTGAAGAGACCGTAGTGTCCTTACGGTAGTCTCCAGATCCAGAGCCAGACCCATCCTCTTCACCATCCTCATCATCAATAGGGATATCACCTGATGTTCGGCCCTCTATGTACAGGTCATCTGCTGTGGAAAAAGATGACTGAGAGAAGACGAAGAGCTGCAAGAGAAGAAAAAAAAAAAAAAAAATAGACATTTTTATTCAAGTAGAAGAGAAATGCTAACGATACAACACAGATTCACACTTGCTGAATTCCTCCCACTAATTGAAAACATGCCAGCGTCTCTACAGTTCTGGAGTAAGACAATACCTCTCGCAACCAATGATGTATGCCGGCCAAATATGCCAGAGTGTGCACCGCCGTCTGCGAGTGAAACCACAGTGTGCATTGCATCTATATACTATCTTATGTAAAGCAGATGGAAGCTGGTTCATTGTTCTTTTCATGTGTCGTGGCAGTAATATGTGACACTTCACAGAACCAGTCATCAGACACTTTAATGTGTTTGAGAGGAAGTGGGAAGAGATAGAGCAGCTTCAAAGACAACGCACACACAACAGACAAGTGGACACACACACACACACACACACACACACAAAAAAGACTGTTTTATACTTCAGATTGCAGCCCAGGAAAAACTCATGCAACCCAAACACGCAACAAAGGAGTGTGATGAAAATCAAACGCGTTGTTTTTTTTGGTTTTTTTTTTTTAATCTAAATCCTTGGCAGACACAAGGTAATGGAACAAATGGCTCTCAGGCAAACTAGAAACCACATGAATCAAAGAAGTAAAGATGATAATGATTCTGAAATTCAAAAGGAGGGAAAGAAAGAGGCTAGAACATATGTTGGTGTTAAGACACACACAGACATGGATGAATATGGCCCATTGAGACTTGAAGTATGTCTGGTATGTATACTATGCTTCCACTAACACAGGTGCTGAGAGAGGGAGAAAGGAGGTAGGCTGGAGAAAGGAAGGGAAGGAGAGACACACGGACACTTCTGTATGCTTTTTGTAAAACAGGCGCTGAAGACAAAGGAGAAGATGTGTGATGAAGTGCTCCATTCTGATTTACTGGAATACATATTCACACTCGGGGGGGAAAGATTAACTCTCAGAGAAAGTCTTCTCCTGTCAACACCATTTTTCTTTTGGTAAAATACGCAAATGTTTAAATGTAAAAAAAACAACAAAAAAAACAGACAAAAGCCATGAGTGTAGAATAAATCAGACATGAGAAATAATAAGGATATGAAATTTGTGTATTTATTTTGTAATTCGATACCAAACCCCTGATACCGTTTCATTCTGCAACATATTAGCAAGCTACATGTTGAGCATATTTTAGCGCTTAATAAGGTAGAAAAGAGTCCGAACAAAGTTTTTAGCTCAATTTCCATCATGGGGTCCGCGAACGTAGATTGAGCTAAAAGAGACCTATCAACCGACATAAAACAAAACATTATGAGACGCAGAAAGTTGTTGTCTTCAGATTGTGGTGAAAGAGGCCAAACAGAAAATCATTAACTTCACTTTTTTTTTTTTTTTTAAACCACAGAATCCCATAATGCCAAGTCTGATTAAAATAGCAGAGGAGGCTCTTACATTCTTGCTGTCTTAATCCAGGGGTTACAAAAGCAGATGGTGTGCTTGTCAAAACAAAACACAGACACCCATACAGAAGGCGGTAAGTGCTTCCGCCATACACACCTCGATGCACACCTAATGACTTCTACGGTGTCTTTAAATGTAGAATTTGTGCAGATGACCAAATTGAGTTCAATTTAGATGTAGCTTCAATTTACTATCAAACACACATGTCCAGGTTGGACATCTAGTCTTGGGTGTGTATTCTCCAGCTCTGAAAGAGAGCAGCTCATGTCCCAGGAAATAAGATTGAAATCATTATCAGCATAATGAGGACATATTTTGTTTCACTGGTATTTAAAACACGGGGCCACACTCTGCATATGATTAAAACTAAAACTTAAGTTCTTGCGGAGAATCAGAACTCCAAACTGAAATTTGTGCAGAGGATAACATCATGATATGAGAGCATATTTTGACTTATTGTTTAATGTACTGACCGTATATTAAATAAAACCAAACACAAATGACAATGTTCTCTCGTCCTCGTTGAAGGAGACAAGTTTTGCATTATGGTTTACGGGAAGGCATGACTCACAGGTTTCACACATCTGGAAAACATACGTACATACGTACACACACACACACACACACACACACACACAAAGACCATATAACAATATGGTGTCCCGTGACTTTGTCATTGTGAAGACAGTTTACTGGAAACAGCTGGATCACAGCTGTACAACTCTACGGACATGAAGTACTGATGATGTTGGGAAAGTGTATTGTGGATGAACCAATCCATATATTTAGTTTCTGCTAAGTTAAATATTTCCCCAATGAGGTGGAAGTCAACGAGAGGGCAGTCTAGTCAGGAGTGAGATTGTGTAACAACCATAAAGCCACAGCAGACCTGTCATCATCATCATCATCATCATCATCATCGAGATAGGTGCAGCAGCAGCAGCAGCACACAACACGGTGTTGAAGGGAGTGAATGTTTGACTAAGGTTTTGACTCGTAAAAATGTTTGACTCCTCACCGTCGAATGTTAATTTTGTTGTTTAACAGCAGCTGTGGTCCCTGAAGGCAAAATGATTATATACTGAAAGAAATAGAAGCCAATTTGGGAGTTAACAGATTTTTTTACATTTTTGTTTCAGCTCCAGAGGTCTGGACAAGACAGAGTTGTCTTTCTCCAAACTCCAACATGTGATTCTAAAAAACAGATAGTCACACAATATCTACGGTTGTCCAACACGCGATATTGATATAGGATGTCATATAGGAGTAATATGAAACTTCTGAGTCCAAACTACAGGTCCTAGTCCACATCACACAGCAAAAGATAATATTTTGTGGTGGTAAAAGAACCGAAAGAGATCCAACAATATTTCGTGGAATCTGCTCGCTGGTATTTCCAACTGCAGGATGCCTCGTTCTAGTTTTACAGCTCTTTTTTAGTTCCAGTTGTTCATATTGTGAATATCCCTCGAAGGGCATGCAGAGACTGAAAGTCAGACAATAAAACCAAGTCACAACAACTATCGTAGAAATAACCTGGAGGCCAATCAGATGGTTACAGTCCTCCCTCCATTCACAGAACAATGTTGTGACTACTACTGATAAACTGAGAGCACATTCAACTTCAGGCAAATCGCCACAGAAAAGAACATCAACCTACGTTTCTTTTTACATTCTTTGATTATCATTAAATCATCTCGTTTTACTTTATTGGTAATGTACTTCAGAAAATAATCATTAATAACACCGCGACGAGGTGTCACCCTCTTCCCTTCTGCGGTTGCATGGAAAAGTGCATGTATCCCACGCAGTTAACACGCTTGCCTGAACTAGCCCGGTGGGACTCAGTGTGAGTCATCCATCCACAAAATGACACAACTCCCATCTCACAAGACTGTCGTGGCCTGAAAGCCTACTTCAAACATTCATCTCTCAGATGTGAGTAATATCACCGACTGACTAACCAGTAACTCTACAGCCACCTCAGAAAAATAAACTGGATATACGACGCAACCCATCACGCCCAGCAATTTGGGACTGGAGTATGTGTATTAGTGGCACAAAGTAAAGAGGAAACAAAGCACGTGTGGATCAAAGTACGACCCACATTATAAATAAATTAAGCAGGATAAAGGTTGGTTTTTTTTGTGTGTGTGTGATCACACCTGATTATAAGGTATCATATTCATACTCTTTGGCAAGGAAGAGATGGCAAACATTATTTACTATTTAAATGTCGACAGCTCTTTCAGTCCAAGGCGGCCAGTGTGTGCTTTCTTTTCAGCTGCTGCTACAAATATCCACTACGATAGTCTCAGGTTTCAGCTCTCCCACTTTCACAATATACAGTCCATAAATCTTAAACAATATGCATTTCTGGAGAGGTGGTGAAATTCCCTGGCTCTCATTTGGGACTTTTACAGTCAATAAATCATGCAACTCGGATATTCTTTTCACACATGACAATGAACAGAGCTCCCATGTCATTCCCATGTGTTTCCCTGCTTTACAGCAGACCCACACACATAGATGAGAAAAGAAAGGGAGAGTTTTCTAATTAAGAGCCAATACAGACTTGTCAAGTAATTTTTTTTTTATTTTTTTTTTATCCTGGTTAAATATTTATGAATTTCTGACACTGAATTTCTTTTGACATTTGCAGCCACGTGTGGGTGTGAAATTCAGTCCAGCTCTTGTCCAGATTTGGGTTTAAATCTCAACGCTTTTGCGAGTTTGAGGCTGAACAAACTTTGGCCCCGTGTGAACTTGACACCAAACTGGACGCCTGAACTTGGCTTGAATACAGAGTCTGTTGCTGACTATCAGAAAATCCTGGATTAATGGGATTTATTTTTATTTTATCGTATGCTGTTGATTCCAGGAAGATACCATTTGGGCAAGCTGATATAAAAATGTCGATCACTTTCAGCGCAAACTTCTAACATCCAGGTGGTCCAATAATGGGAAAATATTTCGATAAAATAAACATTCTGAACTGGCTATGACAACATAACACACTATGAAAAGAAAACAAACCAATATTTTATGGAGAGACTGGAAGGAGAAAGTCAACTGAACGAAATAAACGTTACGGACGTTTGCCCTATTTTTTTTTTTTTTTTCTAACGTATTTCAACGGCTCATTAGTGCCATTTCTCGAGATTAAATTAGTGAAAGCTGCCAATAAAAAAAAAAAAAATCACATTAAGGTTTTCCATTAACATCAACTAGTTCAAATTAAAAACGAACCCGTAAATTAAAAGCTACTTACTTTTTCACTGATAAACCCAGTCGCCAGCCCGACGAGGAACAGCAACCACGGGCTCCTCATTTTATCTCACAAAAACCAACGACGTTTTCAAGGGAAAATGTAAATAACGAAGAGAAAAGTTAAATGGGATATTTAAAGTAAAGCCGTTCAGCTAAATTCTTGTCGCGTTTCCGCTTGTATTTAGTTAGTTTGTTAAATCTCTACTTTCTTGAACGCCTCCCGGGACTCGTCGTGAATGAGGAATTGTTGGACTGAAAAGTTGTTTGGACTGGCATCGCAGCGTGGCTCCGCGGTGACGTCAGCACGGCGTGACGTCCATTGAAGAAGAAGGTAGGTGGCTGGGGGCGTTCCTGAACACTGACTCATGTTTGTTTATCCTTATGAGGACACACATCGAGACATCGCATACCTGGCCTAATTTTAACCATCGCATCAAAGTGCCTAACCCCAATCCTAACCTAAACCTGATTCTAACCTCAAACCTAAAACCAAGTCTTAACCATCACATTGACCTTTACATTTTTGAGGACCAGATGACCACCTGTCCTCAAAATGCAAAAATGTCCTTACAATAATGGTTTTGTCCACATGAAATTCGAAACATACACCCACACATACACAACCCTTGCTTTATATTTTTGTGGGGGTCACTCGTTAGGCACTCTGTCCTAATTTCACTCTTACCCTATAACCAAGTCTTAACCTTCATATAGCACTTGGAAGTTGAGGACCACCCTAAATGTCCTGGGGGGGGGGGGGGATACACCTAAAAGTTACAGCTTTAACTTCTGTAAAAAAATAAAAGATAATATAGGTTCCCAAAACACTAACATTTATTGATTTTTGTATAAAATTCAATAAACACTTTTGCAATATTGGCTCTCCACCTCAGTTAAGGGAGAGATGTTGTGCAGCTTTGACTCCCTCTAGTGAAAAATGGCAGAAATGGCAGAAAAATGGCAGTCAGGACAGCCAAGCATAAACTCATCACTTCAAACACACAACTGCTGGTATGTTTCGTGTTCGTATTCTCGGCAATAAGTCAGACACGTTCCCGGTGGGTATTGGCCTCCGACTGGGCTGTCCTTTGTCACGGGATATCTTGGCGCAGCCGGTGGGAGGAGAACGTCAGGTTCTGGGGTCTCGGGATCGCCTCTCTTGCTGTTTGCAGATGATGTGGCCCTGTTGGCCTCTTTGGACAGTGACCTCCAGCATTCACTGGGGCGGTTTGCACCTCCAAATCTGAGGCCATGGTGCTCCGCCTGAAACCGGTGGATTGCTCCCTCCGGGTGGGGACAGAGTGCCTGCCTCAAGCGAAGGAGTTTAAGTATCTCGGGGTTTTGTTCACAGTGAGGGGAGGATCGGTGCGGCTGCAGCAGTACAACAGGCGGTGAACCGGACCGTTTTGGTGAAGAGGGAGCTGAGCCGAACTTGGAGTTGAGGCGCTACTCCTTCGCGTCGAAAGGAGTCAGCTGAGGTGGTTCGGGCATCTGATCAGGATGCCTCCTGGGCACCTCCCACTGGAGGTTTTCCGGGCATGCCCAACTAGCAGGAGACCCCGGGGAAGACCCAGGACAAGCTGGAGGGATTATATCTCCCAGCTGGCCTGGGAACATTTTGGGATCCCCCAGGAAAAGCTGGAAAATGGGGGGGGGGGGGGGGGGGGGGTTGCTTGACCTGCTGCCACCGCAAGCCACTCCCAGAAAAGCGGAAGATGATGTGTGGATGATGGATGGACATACAACTGCCATAATATCAAAAAAGAAAGTGCTGTCTGTGACCACTTTTTTGTATTCTTTGATTGTTGTTTAAATATTTTTGTTAAACATTTTCCAGTTATCCACATCTATCCAGCCCAGTCACACATTTTTTTCTATAAAACATAAAGTCTGCTGTGGCATTGAATCAAAAATGTTTGTTTACTTCTATTAAGGCAATTAGCAGGCCATTATCAGTAACTACTTGTGAGATGGATCAGTCTATTTTACAACTTTTTAAAGGTATTAATTGTTTTTGGCCAAATATCCACAGGACAAAGTCAGTCAGAGCTTTAAAGTCCTACATTATGGTTCTCATGTGTTCGCTTATGTTGACAATCACACCAGATAATAGACAATTATCTGATAAATCCTTGTTTTCCATGGCAGTAAATGTTTCAGGAGTTTAGAAAAGTCCTTATTTTCTAGCTGATGTTACAATTTTGCAGACTGTACTCACTCTAAAGGCAATCTTTTAACATACAGTACATACAGTATACAGTGAGCATAGGAGGAAATCAGTCTATATAAAACTTAACAGACACACATTTATAGGCTTCACATTAATTAAAATAATAGAATTTATGCTTTTGACACACTTTTTCCACCTGTGAAATGAAATAAAGTAAAGCTGCATATTGAGGTGGCGATCATGTTATTTAGTTTGTTACCGGTTTCAGTTCCAGTGCCGCTGCTCCCCTACGCATCCATCCACTGCTCTAAAACCAGCGATGACAGGGCAACACTCTGGGTCCACTCATCTAACCCAAATACAGGAAGATGATTAGAAATGAAGATTTCTAATCGATACATCTGAAATAACCCCAACATATTACACATGACACAATTATGGAGACACTGAAGCACTCATACTGTAACACACAAGTCTCCAGACATGTTGATGCAGTCCCAACATCTGCTGTGGACAGAGGTAAGTTCAAGAGGACCAGCGCAGTGACACAGCTGCCTTTAAAGCTGCAGAGTCTGTGGCATTTCACAGAGCTGAGGTAGAACTTCATCTGACTCCAGTTTTGACGTCTGACGCTTTCAGACTTCTCTTCCAAACTGGATAGATCTGTGTTACATGAAGAAGAAATTCTCTTTAAGCACCCATCCCTCTGATATTACTAAATTAAATTATGTTCAGTTATTTAAAGGAGCAGTTCAGGGCGAGTGGTGGGCCTGCATATATGAACTGAGTGGGGTAAACACTATTATACTGGGCATGTAATGGAAAACCTAAAAGTACTGAGAAGCCAGTGCGCGCGTGTGTGTGTTGTGTGTTGTGTGTTGTGTGTGTGTGTGTGTGTGTGTGTGTGTGTGTATTACTGGTGGGGGTAATGCAGGCTCTAGATGTCGTCCCAGAAATGACAGCAGTCGTCTCCATATCAGCCCGCTGCCCAAAAACATGAAGCCTGTCACCAACCAGAAGGCACGAGGGTCCTGGTGATAAACACAGCCATAAATATATGTGCGTATAAACATACAAAAGGTACAGCATGCATATGGAGAGATACGGACTGAAATGAATAAATCCACTTAAAACAGTTACACACATGCAAAAAAAAAAAGAGCTGTCAACCATTTTGAAATTAGATATATTAATTAGGTTTTTCTGTAAACTATCAACTAAGTTTTATCCTTAATTTTTTGATTTTATCACACGAACAGTTCAAAACAAATTAGAAAATTAAGACAAGGGAGTCCTCGTATTTGAGACGTTGCAAACAACAACTATCAAACTTAATGTTGATATAAACTCACATCTTCAAAAGCTGTTGTCAAATTCATCCCAAAGGCCACCCCTATCAAACCGAATAAGGACAGGGAGAAGGAGCCCATCGTCAGCTGCAGATTCAGACGCATCATCACGTTACGATGGCTACAATAAAACAGACAACAAGTCAATTTATCCTGAGAAAACTCAAAAACATTGTCCGAGATTTGTTTTTAGGGATTCAAGCGAGAAAGAAAGATTTGTATAATGTACAGAACACATGTCGGCAGTTTCAAATAAAACCTTGAACATCGTAAACACAACGGTCAACAGTTTTCATATCCTGCTCAGAACACGACTGGATTTATTGAACTGATTGTTCAATGGTTCATTCAAGCCCAATAATCACAGTGTTGTGTTTGTCACTACCAAAAATATGTGTGCACATACTGTATGTATATTGTGCAGCCAGTGTGTGTACCTGTCCAGATTGATAAAGATGATACTCTCAGAGTCGTCTATGAGTCCTTTCAGCTCTCTGGCTTTGTTCCCCAGCTCCTCGGTCTGTATGGAGATGTTCAAAGTGAACACAATAAATAGCTCACCGAGTGTCAATCACATGTACTGTCGATGTGTTTCAGTGCTTTCGATAGTAAACTAACCAACTAGGAGGGGTGAGTGGACAGGGACATTCACCACAATTAAGGTGCAAGTAAATATAAATGTTTCCATAAACACGAAAATGTATTAGGTTTAATCAGGTCTTGATGAAAATGACTTCAGGCAACTAAAATAAGTCAAAAGGCCAATAATTAAATTATTTCTATTTAGTAGGAAAATTAGGGGAGAAAATCAGCACCACTATACCTGCATGTAGTAATTCTCCAGTAACAGCTCCATCTCCTCAGCGTGGTCAATACCCAAACTGCTCTCTTCACTGAAAGGCAAACAGACGGACATAAGTTCATACACATAAAAAAAAGGTCGGGTAGTTATCAAAACCTTCAGAGTCGTTTTCTGGTATGTTTAATTTTCAGGGAAGTCATCCTAACTTTTACTTCACCCCAACGAGATATTTCTGAAACCCCTGACCGTAACGTTTAACCTAACCCCCAACTAATAAGGACAATAGTAGAGAAAAACATGATCCGTAGGGGAGGGGAGAGACTCTTCAAAATGGACAACAGACTTGGACCCATTAGAGTCTTCTTTATCTTAGATTGCAACCAGTGACTGGGACTTAAGACAAGTCTACAGAGATTGCTGTCTGTTTGAGTGCATGAGTGACATACAAAACTCTTGGGTCTGTCCACTTTGTGAGACAGAGCTCTTCAATGGTCTCATCCTCGTCCAAAATCTTCAGCAAGGAGTCCTTAAACACTTTTATGTCTGTCTCCAACTCTGATAAACTGTCACAAAAGAGAGACAAAGAAAATAAGTGAATACATAAATGATTCGGTCAAACACTGTTATAGACATATACTGTTCAAAGATAACAATAGTAATCTAAAAAGTGAGCGTAGAAGCATGCTCTATTTTATACATGAATCCTGAATGACCAGTAAAATTTAAAAAAAAAAAAACAGTCCCGCCCCAGAGATGCTCACCCAGTTCCTCTAATCTAGACAAATGTTGTAATCCAGAAATGTTACCCTTTTTCTAACTATGTCAAGATAAATGCTTCTGTGTTTTACCTCTTGCTGCTCTGCAGCAGTATATGTAGTTTACTTCTATCAGCAGAAAGGATTTTAGCGTCCACGAGGGATTCCAATGTGTCCAATATTACTGGTTCAACGTCGTTCAGCCGGGTCTGTAGAGTATTTACCTATTGACACAAACACGGACACTCGCTTATGTTGTAACAGAGCTTCAGGCATGTCCTTATTTATGTGGGTTAGAATATGCTTAAGTACACAAGCGCACTGTCTCCCTGTGATCTGTCTCACCTTGTGCTGCAGGACTGCCTCCAGTGCTCTGAACTCAAAGGGCAGAGAGTGTGTCTGCGATGCCAGCTGAGGGGCGAGCTCTAGTACCAGCCAGCGCTCCAGTCCCAGACCGCGAAAATCCAGCACCAAAAAGTACTGCGGGGTCAAAATGGCTTTCAAAGACTGTGAAGAGACAGAGGGTCAACGGGGAGAGAAGTTAGGCACTTAGGGAAACACTCAAACATGTACTCTGATCCCACGAGTCGATGCAACTACTTTGAAAACATCTCAATTAAAAATTTCAGGCTGTTTATATACGTGACATTTCATATGTTCATACATCTGTACTCAGTGTGTTTTATACAACTGTGCATGCATTTCAAAGCCTGTTGTCCCACTAGTTGACTCTGATCTGTAAATATTTGCGGTGAGTGCTGATCAATGAAATCATGCTGATCCCGTACAAGTGCACTTCTGTGTTTGCTTTCTAAAGCAACAGTTAGATACCCAAAACAGGCCCACCAATCAGGATCCGTGATCAGACTCTGCTTCCAGAATTTAGACGCAGCTGATACAAAACTGAGGTGTATCAGTGTGTCACAGTCTGCAGGGGAGGATCTCCCGACGCAGCTACAGCACGGGAAGCTTTTAATATTACAGGCAATGAATCAGCACTCTGTTGTATTTATGTTTTATTTTGTTTACCACTTATAATTACAAAACAAGAAACATGCTGTGCCTCAGTCATTTATTGATTCCAGTCTGGCTAAAGTTTTTTTTTTTTTTTTTTTTTTTTTTTAAAGACAATTATAGTTTCAGTTGCTTCTGTCCTTATTTGACTGATGACTAAATTTATAATTTCATGAACATAATCTTGATGTTTCCTTCTGACTGCAGGATGGCTGCGAAGCTGGCCTGTGTCTGCCTGCTGCTGGTTCTGTTCTGTCTCAGCTGGGCCAAAGAACCAACATGTGTCACATCTGCTTCTAGCTGCGACGAGTGCATCCAGTCAGGCCCTGAGTGCGCCTGGTGCACCGCCCCCGGTGCAAACATTCGCTGTCATACCGTGAACGGGCTGCGCAGAGCAGGCTGTGGTAAAAGTTATATCTATAACCCTAACAGCAGGGTGGAGGTTGTCAAGAATGACAGCAGGTAAGGATCCTGGTTTACAGAGCCGCAGTCAAACTCTGTGGTGGTTAAACGACACGTAGACAAATTTACAAATCTGTCTTCAAACAATAGTGAGGTGCCCATAAGAGCACTGAAACAGTAACTGATTAATTTAATCACAGCTCCTTTTCATACTGGCCAATAAAAGAGAAAATGGAATTACAGTATTTTTAGTAAGAAATTCCCCTGTGTGTCCTATTACTTTAAGATAAACTATTAAATCCATCACCCCAAACTAATATGACACTGGTGCAGAAGGAAATATTTTGATCATTTGTGCAATACTGCAATGACTTCTAAGGTATTGATCTTCTTGCTGGTGACCTCTGCAGCACAGACCCTGCAGACGCCAAAACTCTGTTCCTGCAGCCTCAGGAGTTCTCCCTACATCTGAGGCCGCGCGTGAGCCAGTCCTTTCCACTAGCTATCTCCATGCCGACAGACCAGCCAATAACAGAGCTGACTATGAACACCAGCAATGTGCCAGCAGGAGTCAACATCACAATCAGCAGCACAATGAAAGGAAATCGCCTGCTTGTACAGGTCAGAGAAGTAATGTCTAATGTAACATTCAAGTGTCACTTCTTATTCGTGCCTTTACAAAATACACATTATTATAATAATAGTTCATCTTTCTCACTAGGTGAATGTGGAAGCTGCTCAGTGTCCCCGTACGAGTGATAGCTCAAACCAGAACAGAACTGGACCTTGGTCTGTCTATATCACTTTCAAAGGCTTTCCACAGAGCGTGAAGTTAGAGATCACTTTGCTTTGTAAGTGTGCGGAACCATGCTACACTGAGTAAACAGTCCAAAAGCTGAGGATCAGCTAATCTGCAAAATCTGGACATTGAAATAGAGTCAGTTCTATTTAAACTATGTAATATATAAATCCCAATATTCTGCAAAAAAACAAAACAAAGACTGTGGCAAATTAAAGGAACAGAACAGCACAGGTGTCTTCAATGTGACAAAGGTTTTGTGAAAAAAAAAACAAAAAAAAAAACAACAATTTGCCTTCCCAGGTCAATGCAACTGCACAGGAAACCGTGAGGAAAACAGCGCTGGCTGCAGCAGTCACGGGGCTCTCGCGTGTGGCCAGTGTGAGTGCTACGAGCATTATGACGGACAACGCTGCCAGATGGACACGGATTCCTCGTTATCGAGAGACGATCGATTCTGCCGCTCAGACTCGAATGCCCCCGTGTGCAGCGACCGGGGGAGGTGCGTGGAGGGCTTCTGTCACTGTGACATACGCGAGAATCCAAAGGAAAGATACAGCGGAAGACTCTGCGAGTGCGACAACTTTAGCTGTTTTTACAGCAACGGCAGGTATACGTGATGATCAGTGAACACTTTCTGCCCGAGAAGTCAAACATTGTCTTCTCTTTTAATCCTACTTAATTACAATAACAGATAGATGGATGAATATTACGTTTTTGATCGAACAGATTATGTGGAGGAAACGGGAAGTGTATGTGTGGAAGGTGCATCTGTGACGACGATTGGACAGGTGAAGACTGCAGCTGCTCCATGGAAACCGACTCCTGTTTGGCCAAAAACCAGATTCTATGCAATGGAAGAGGGATGTGCCAGTGTGGAAGATGTAAATGCGAGATGCCGTATGTAGGTCCGACCTGTGAGAACTGCCCTTTGTGTGAGAACAGATGTCAGGAGCACACTGTGTGTGTGGAGTGCCGCGCATTCGGGACGGAAACGATGAAAAACAGGTGAGATCAGATATATATTCACCTCTTAACATGAATAGTCTAGTGCTGCATACTCTATTCGTTACAGAATATTCTGTCTATCTCGTCTATACTTCTCTTCAAGAAAATCTTGACAGAACTGACATGACAGTTTTCTTTAATATCAGTTATTACTCGTCACCAGACTTGCTGTATCATTTTCTTTCTGACAGCACTAATGGTTACGGTTGATGACAAAGTGCAAAAAAGTAAACTTCTTGACTTTACTTGTGTATTTACTTTTTCATCTGAAACAAATGTTAAACTGACTGTGCTCTCACATTCGCCATCAGGTGTGACAGAGAGTGCGGCTACCTCACCGTGACAATGGTGGAGACTAAAGATGATTTGCCTCAAAGAGGAGACACTAATCAATTCTGTAAAATGAGGAGTCGTCATGACGATTGCTTTTTCTTCTACACCTTGTCCAGCATGCCCTCTGGAGAACAAGCGACTGTGGTTCGGGCTAAACAATGTCCACGTGTAGTGCAGAAGTAATCCACCATTCCTTCGTGTGTTTGGTATGGCTTTATGCATTGAGTTTTATATATTGTTATAGAACACAATTATTTTATCTCACTATAACGTGAAGAGTTTCCTGTAATAACATAGTAATAGTATATTGTTATATCAAGAACAGTTTATTGTAATTATGTGATACATTTCTTTGATGTAATAACGTGAAAATATCTTGTTATAACTAAACTTTCCATGTTATGATGTGATACTGATCTGTTTTTGTGTTCTGGCAGCAATACGCTTCTGTATT
The DNA here is from genome assembly GCF_022577435.1 of Embiotoca jacksoni. NCBI lineage: Eukaryota > Metazoa > Chordata > Actinopteri > Embiotocidae > Embiotoca > Embiotoca jacksoni. The sequence continues at coordinate 11,143,195 of NW_027185241.1, forward strand.
AAACAGCCTTATTCACTTTAATTAATGTAAGAAATTGTGATATAATTATATTATAAATAAAATAATTTACAACCTTGAAAACAATGCGGTAATACAGGGCCTTCTGGGAACTTTGAGCCACACATATTTTTCCAGCTTTCATGATTTTACTGCGCTGTCATCATCTGGGCGGCATCATGTTTCCTTTGGTTCAGAAACCTGCACTGATACCTCTAGTTTAAAATGAAGCTATATCGAGAGCTGCATCACGAGAGGTTGATGTAAGTGTTTTGCAGGGCTACAGTATATTCCTGACTACGGCAACAAATATTTACCTGGTGTTACAAATGTTTTGGGTCGGACTTAAGATAACATTTTCCTAATAAACAGGCAGATTAAAGATGATCTTGATCTGAAAGCACCTGCCAGTGCATGTGTGTGTTATAAGAGCAAAAAGGAACAACATACCGCCATTCGTATAATAATGCAGTTGTTTCTTGCAGTGAGGCTGGTACTGTGCTGGAAACGAAGGTCTCTGGCCTGAAGACTCAGCTCCTGACAAAGCTCTGTCTTCTTCTTTTCTTTAAAAAAGAAAAAGAAAAGAGGAGCAGAGACTGAGTGAAATAACACAGACACAATCCGACCACATGTTTTGTTTTTTTTACTTTACATGGGACACACACACACACCAGGCAGAGGCAGCTGCTTTTAGCATTTTTTTTTTCTTCAAAAAAACAACTCTTCTTGTTGGACGACAAACACAACAGAGTGAGCTACCACAATAGGGGATAGTTACACAACATGTCAAAGCAGAAGTAACACAGCAACAGTATAATGTGTGTCCTGTGTGGCTAAGAGTGAACTCCAGGGTATGAAACGATGAAAACAATACCAACACTGTCAAATGTAAGAGACGACCAATCATGTCTCTTACATGGTCATATTTTGACAATCAATCAAAATAAGAGGCATCAGACAATAGAAATTGATTAAATTAATTTTCTAACACTTACCAAATGATGTGACATTTCCATCTTGGTCGAACTTCATCTGTCACATAAATAAAACATGAAACTGGTCACCTGAACTGATCATAACAGCCTCAGTTTAAACTCACAGCAGTTTCAGCATGAATTTCTGCACTTAAAATGCATGACAGTCGAAAATATGGTTTAAATCTACGTGAAAAAAGCTGCGAGATCCAACGGTCTGCATCATCTCACCACTAAGTACTTCTAACTTGGAGCTAGTAGCCACTGCTATTCAACGACCACTGAAACTATATCTCTTACCACGACAAAAGTTGGAGGCACACTAGAGAGCGGGGCGTCTGTGACTCTTCTGCGGATGAAGGACACTGTTAAAAGAAAAGAAAGAAAAGTTAAAACCACATGTGAAGGAAAGTTTTTCCCATATAAAGCAGAACAGACTTGGACACAGCAGGACTAACAAGGTAATAACACTTCCTTACTTCCTTCCTTACTTCCTTCCTTTCTCAATAACAGTTAGAGTCGTTCACTTATCTTCTTTGACTACAGCAGTGCACAATGTTAAAATATAAATCTACTTTGCTCTGAAACTGACAGGTATGGGAAACACGAGTTGACATTTCTCATCGTTCTTTTGACATCTTGGGGCTGAACGGTGAATCAATTCACCAAGAAACAATCAACTCGGATTAATCAATATTGAAAAAAAATAATCATTATTTGCAGCCCTGTTGTTGTCAGTGTGTTATTTAGGTAACTGTTTTCATCTTACCAGGCCACGTTGCACCTCCTCGCAGCAGGTTCTCCTTCCCCATCGCAGCAGACTGAGATCTCCTGGGACATCCCGACACAGGCAGTGTTTGACCGCGCAACGCATTTGAAACGACGTCACCGCAGCTCCAGCTGATCGGTCCCAGTCTTCCGGCTCGAGCCCCGCCGAGTCTCGAGGACAAAACACCGACAGAGCTGAAAAGGCGTTTCGGATTAAAGGTCCCGACGCACGGCGTCCCCGTGGACCTCACACCGCCAGCCCGCGGCAGCGCGTGCGGTTTGATCCTCACGCGCACTGCCGCCATGCCGGTTCTGCACAGCTGAGCAGCACGTGACTCACAAAACATACGGGAGAAAGGAAAAAGGAGCCTCAGTCTCCGTATGCCGAGAAAGAAATGAACAAGGACGAGGCATGAAAAGCTCCACGTGTGTGAAATGCTCGAGTCATCTCATGGACGGTTTCGGAGGAGCCTCGAGTTTGTTTGCCAGTTTGTTTTGTCCCGAGACGAGACGGTCCAGATCCACAGGACTAACCAGAGCCGCGTGTAACAGCCGCGGGACATGCAAAGCAAGGACTAGTTAACGTGTCCTCCTGCGGTGCGCGTCTCCTTTGTCTCCTTTCCGACTCTCCTCGCGCTGTTTTAAAACGTGCTCGGCGGCTCTGCTTGTTATGCTAATTGTCCTCACTTGCTAACAGCTGTTAGCACAACGACATTTATTTTGGTCTCGGTAATTATCCGGATTCGTGGCGACAGTAAACAAAGACACCAGTAAAATAGCTCGGTGACCCGCCGCTGACTACAGGCTGTCCTGAATCAACACATTACTCCGCGTTTCAGTCCCAAAAACACACTTCACCGGGTGAGGAAGAAACGAGCAACCGCGAGGACAGAGGCAAGAGCACTCCGACCACAATGCACCGCGGTGACGAGCGCACAAAGATCGTCTATAAAGAAGTCAATCACTCGGAAAGAAAATGGAGCGTTTTGTTTTTGTTTTTTTCCACAGAGCACAAACAGGTTTAAAAAATACCGAGTGGTTGGCTCTAACATCAAATATGAAAGACGAGTAAGACCAGGAGGAGAAAATACACGTTAAATTGTATTCATGATAGAAGTTATCATTTTCTTGATAAGTCAAACTTATTGTGGCCTACTTCCGACTTGTAAAATACTAATCAAAAGTTTGACCTAATTCATATTTCTTAATTATAATTTTTTTTATCAAAGGCAATTATGAGTCAAGGGTTGCAAATTATGATTGCATTTTTAAAAGATACCGTTATAATTGTTATTTTCGGTAGGCTATTTTCAAACCAACTATGAAAAGCCCAAAGATATTCACTTTACTACCATATGACACAGAAAAACAATCTTCCAACACAAAGGGTGAATGGCGCTTCAAAGCCCGTCTGTAAATGCCAGGAACAAGGGTTTGATGGGGGGGGAAATCCTCAATAACAGGATGACTTTTGTGGCACACAGCTATGACACGACGTGTGTTTGTGTGTGGGCTCGGTGGACCGGCTCGGTGATAACTGTGTGGGCGCAGCCGCGGAGGAGTTGTCGGAATCAGCATCCCTCTGCTGGACACAACCGGAAGGAGGCTGTGACAGGGAAGAAGCGTGGCGATTATTGTTTGACGCCGCATCCGATTATATACAGATACGATCTCGATCCAAACCCCATCCATCCATAGGCCTATTTTTTTTTTTAATTTTTAATTTTTTTTTTTAAATTTTTATTGTATTATTTGTGCTGTTTGACAATCGGCATTAAGAGCTGCCATGTTGCCGTCTTGTTACTCCAAACAGGCGGACAGCAGCGGGAAAAGGAGCTCCATCGCGAAGCTGCTCCTCGGGGTGTTCGTGGTTTACATGCTTCACACCGCCTGGCTGCTGTTTGGCTTCCTCAACACCAAACCCTGCGATGGAGACAGAGGGGAGCTCTGCATCACCTCCTATCTGACAGCCAGACCCAGACTGCAGGTAAGCGCAGGCCTTTGATTCTTATGTGATACAAATCCGTGAGTTTCTGTGATGTATCTGATCATTTTAGCCAGTTGACAATTAAACAGACAGCCATATGCTTTTTTTTTTTTTTTTTCCATCATGTTATTTGCCCCTTTTTCTTTGTATGATGCCTAAAGCATGTGTTGTCTCCATGGAAGTTTAAGACAAGTAATAACCTACATTTTTTTTTATTTTGGCCTTTAGGTTTTTTATTTCTGTGCTCAATTATTTAGAGAGATACATGTTTGTCAGGCCGAACCATTAAAGGCTCATGAGATGTATGGGGGAAGTCCACACTTAGATTCTGAAGGTGGTATATATCTCAGAGTACAGACTATTAAAATATGAGTTTTGGAAAAAATACTGCACTGTTACAACAACAAAAATCCATAATTCACAGATTTTAAATGAATCCTCAGTAAATTTTGTTTAGGAGTGGTTAGTTCAATCACAAAAATAAAGTTATTTGGAACAGACACGTTTTTCTCTTGTTTTCAACTTTCATCTGAATTAGGTTTTGAAATTAATCTCGAAGTTTGCAGAGACTGCTTTAATCTCTTTCTTTTTTTTTTTTTTTATTCAGCTGAGTGTCTTTACCTGCCTTGTGCCAGACAACAGCCCACTCAACCTCGCTGTAAAAATAGATCCGTTTGACCCTCACTCTACATTTGAGAGGTGGGTTTGACATTTGGATACATCTGTTAACGACACAAATCTTAATCAGACAAGACTCATTACTACAAATTTGGTCCATGACATGACATGTTGTGTTACCTGGTAGCAAAATCACAAGTCATTAACATAAATAGGTTATGAAAAGTTTTCCAGTCACTGTACATAGTAGCACTCTCATTCAAATGAGTGGTTACTCACAACAGATAAGGTGTGTCACCATCACGGGAATGTGATTCTTGTGCATTGTGCACACAGGTAATAAAAAGATGTCACAACACAAACATTGTAAACGTTAACATGTGTGAAAGTTAATGAAAAGAAATGACATATTGCCGGGTTAGCTGTTCTAACTTATGCCTTTGTGTCTTTCCATAGGCAGGTGAACGTCTCTCTGCCAGAGGAGACTCGGGCTAACGGCACTCTGTATGCAGTTGTTTATGTCCACAGAGCTGCTGTTTCACCTCTGGAGGACAGCAGAGAAGTGCACTACGCAGCTCAGCTCACCACCTACATCACTCCTCCACCCACAGAAGGGCAGAAGGACACGCAGAAGGTACAGTGTAACTCAGTATCTGTAAACGTGCATCATATTCCAACCACCCTGTCACCTCTACAGTAGACATGCAAATAAATTCCTTCTGCGGCTCCGTCAGAGGCCCGGATCTAAGAATCCTGTGTCCCATTGGAGGCCGCACCTGTCAATCAATATGATGTCAGAGGACTTCACCCTCAACAAGGCGGGGCTTCCCAGTGATGTGCGGCGCTACATGAGAGTGTAAGTCACATGAAGCTTTGGAGGTCAAGGCAGGTGAGCAGTCAAAGTGCTGCTGACAGAGTGACATCAGAAGAAGAAGATATTCGCTGGTACTCTGAGAGAAAATCAAGTGTGACTGTGGCATTTTATGATGTCTCTTTATTATAATATAGGAAATAAAATGTTTAGCTGGTGTTCTTTTGTGATGTATAATATATAATATATAATAATAATAATCCAATCTTCTCAATATTCATTCACTGTAAAGCTACCAGTCAGGGATCTTTTTAAAGCATCTATTTTATTTGAACACATACCCTGTTTAAGCCATACTATACATCCTATTTATAACCTTTTCTTATGACACTTGAGAAGAAGCAATATCTCTTGAAAACTTTCGGGATCTACAGACGGAAATTCCCTTTTACTGATAGTACATCTATGGTACAGAAAATGTATTGTCGCAGTTAAAATAACAATAGATGTGTGTGGCCACTCGTTACAGGTTGCATGTTTTCCTTGACCATTATTAATATAAATTTTGCAGTCCTCAGCAAGCATAATTATCTATCAATAAACAAGAACAAAAATCAAGTGAGGAAAAAACATAGTTGTGTTTTCATCTTGTGTTTACCTTGCGATCCCCTGCAGTGGCCCCAACCACTAAGTCAGTAACCACTGATTTATTTTCTACAAATAATGCACTGGTGATTGAAAAGTAAAGTAAACCTGTTAAATCCTGTCAAACGTAAAGGTGCCAGTAAGCAAGCTGTTTAAATGTGCACATGTGTAAATTTGTTTACTCTCTTTGCATATTTCCCAGGCTGTAAATACGAGATGTGGCCGAGCCACCGTGTCAGTTTTATTATAAACTTCCCTCCTGCCTCTCCTTGCAGCTCTCAGGAGGGCAGACAGATGATCTACCTCCCTCTGCTGCTGGTCAATGAGCTCAGCTTCAGAGTCAGAGACCTCATGGTAGGAAACTTTTGTATATAAACTTTAACAGACTTTTTGTTTTGTTTTGTTTTAAAGTATCATGGCTGTATATTCATGTATTCATCCATGGACAGGAGATCAGCAGTGACACTGTTCAGCTCCCTTTGACTGTCTCCTATGAGGGAATTTCTTTGAGAGGATTCAGGTTTTGGGTCCATCTGCAGGACATGGTTTATTCCCTGCGGCAATTTGGTGAGCTAATAACTGGAGTTACAGTTTTTAAAGGGCTCGGGGCTCTGAATTATATTAAACGAGACATTTGATGGTGTGTTATACTATGTACAGTTGTACAAGGTAGTTTTACCTGAATAAAACCTAAATAGCTCCTTTGTTTTCTTATGTAGGCTTCACAGAGGAGAATATTGATGAGATTAAAGAAACTCTGGTGGGATCCAACCTCTACCTGTTAGTGCTGACTGCATTTATCACAGCTCTACAAGTAAGAGTATATGTCACCACATATTTTACCATACAGTACATATTAGAGAGGACTTGATACAAAGTGTGGTAAAAAAAAATTGTAGTACAGTGAGACAAATGGACACAAGATAGCCCAGATATGTATTTCAAATCAAGGTTTTGTGAAATAAAAAGAATGATTTTATGATTTGTCTCCACTTTTTTTACAGCTCATCTGTGAATTTCTGGCTCTTAAAAATGACATCAGCTCATGGAGAAAAAAGAAAAGCATGGCGGGAATGTCCAGGAAGTCAGGTAATCTACGTAACATTAAAAAAAAAAAAGAATCCCCTCTTTTTCTGTTGTCAGAACTAAAGGTTTTGTTCCTCTGGCAAAATTTCCAGTCTGCGTCACTGCATGATAGTTCCAGCCTTTATGAGTGACATTTATTTAATTATACATTTGCTGTAAGTGATCTACCACAGTGAGGCAGGTCCTGGAAAATGAAACGAGTTGTCCGTCTCTGCCTTTCTGTTTCTAGTTCTGTGGCGTAGTCTCAGCACTTTGCTGATTTTCCTTCATCTACTAGAGGAGACCAGTCTGCTGGTGCTCCTTCCTGTCGGGCTGGGAGCATGTGTTGAGGTACTTACTGGTGTCGTCAAACAAATAAAAGTCGAATAAAGATCCACGCAGATTGACTAATCCTCTAATCTGTCACCCTGCCAGGTGTGGAAGGTGTTCAAAGTGTTTAAGATCCTGTTGCCGTGTAAAAGCAACAAGCTTCATGTGAGTATAGAGCATTTACCTGTCCGTGTTCACAGCGGTTTTAACAGGTATACAGTCTTGCTTGGTCTTACTCCTGTCTTACTCTACAGGTAAATAAGGTGGATGAAGAGGAGAGAAAGACGGTGGAGTATGATACACAGGTATCAGTATGTTTCTGTCTTGTCTCTCATTTTATAGTCTGCCTTGGGCTTTGTTTAATTTTAATACTTTTTCCGCGGTTGTCCCCCCAGGCATCCAGATACTTGTCCTACTTGGTCTATCCTCTGTGTATCAGTGGAGCGGTTTTCTCACTGGCCTACTTACGCCAAAAGAGGTGATCTAACCAGCAGATTCAACTTTCTGCTTTGCCGCTTCATTTAAATGTTGTCACACACATGACACCTCAACACAAGCTCTTTCCTTATGTCATCTTGGTTTCTTTTGATTATACTCAAGTGTTTAAAGCAGTCAGATTGAAATCGGACCTTAATGTTATTTGAATTAAAGTACAAGTTTTTTTTTTAAGTTTTTTTTTTTACTGGTGCATAAGTAGGCACTTCTAATTGTTAAATTAACATAAATTTGTATTATGTTGACAGTTACTATTCCTGGCTCATCAACAGCCTGGTGACCGGTGAGTTTTCTACCATCCACCCTATCATCATCATCATCATCATCATCATCATAGAGCAGTTTTTCAAAGTATTTCACTGAAAGCTTTTCAGTTTTATAATTAATCTGAAGGTTTAACTTTCATTTTAACCATTAGTGTGCTGTACGAACACTTTAACTCCCCTCTCATCCTCTCAGGAGTGTATGCCTTCGGCTTCCTGTCGATGGCTCCTCAGCTCTTCATTAACCACAAGGTCGGTCCTGCAGATAACCCAGAGACAGCAAAAATGTGGTCATTATTGATGTATTATTTAACAAATTAAATAATAAATAAATGTCATTAAATATTGCAATTCATTAATTTTAATTATGTAAATTAAGAACTGCTCCCCGTCGTCTCTTTGTTTTTCCTTTGCTGATGAACAGTTGAAGTCTGTGAGCCACCTGCAGGGGACAGTATTGATGTACAGAGTGAGTGTTTCTCTGACTTGTTCACCAACAGTAACAGTGACAATGACTCTCAAATGTTTTTGGACACTGTATTAAAATGATTCAACCATTTTAATTCAACTCTTACCAGGATCTGAGTTTTATTAGCTTATAATTCCCTCCTCTCCTCTCTCCACCAGGGAGTGAACACGCTGATTTCGGATCTGTGTTCCTGTGCCTCCTTTTTCTCCTCGTCTGCATCATTTTCCTCCTCCCATCAACTTTCCTGCTTCAGAGATGAGCTCCTCTTCTTCCTCTACCTCTACCAGCGAAGGTACGACGCAGTATCACAAACACTCACACAGAACATATAATATATGTACTTCAGTACCCAGAAATCAGATAAGATACACAAACACTACAAAACATGTACGCATACACACAAATTTAAAATAAATACCCCGACAGAAAAACCTCCTGAATTTCACGTGCAAAAGCTCGTGACCACATGACACATGTAATTGTGCACATGTGAAACATGTACAATGTATTTTGCCCATGGGAACAAGTGGTTTAGGAACATTTTCATGATGTAATGTGTGAAGCCCATGTAGAGTCCCATATGAAAACTTTTCCACATATTTTCCCCATAATATCATATGTGGCAACATGTGGAAAGCATGGGAAACCCGTGTGTTTCTTCTGTAAGGGTCCATACATAGCTTTTCTTCTTAACTAGTTTTATCATGCCATCCCCATTAATGGATTTGTGTTCAAAGTTGCCATGGTAACACTAATACCATCCTGCTCTTATCTCATATCTTCACCAGGCGTTACTCTGCCAAACCCAGAAGACGAGAGTCTGTTCCCCACACCAAGAAAGTGAAGACTCAGTGAGGACAAGACAAATGGATGTTTTCGGGAGAGAGTGTGTGCACATGGGAACTAATCACACTTCAGGATGTGAGACAGAGACTCAGGCAGGATTGTGGTCCATGTGAGCCACAGCAGCAGCGACTGACTGATCCTGTCCTGCTTCAGACTCTGCGCTGCTGTGTGCTGGTGGTGGTGCTGCTTTTCGCTTGACACTGATGAAACTTCCCCTTTACTGTTGCAGTGAGTGAGCTCGTTCATCCACAGACTTCTCCACTGTTCATTTCATGCTGGGTTACCTTTGAACTACTGTATCAGCAGCATCCCGTCGCCACTTGTGATGTACATTTATTTGCTGGATTCTGCTCTTGATGCACACATGAGGGAGTTGAAGGTTTCTGGTACATTGTGAAGGTTCAATTCTATGACTCAGTGTAGTTTGACAACCATGAATTAATAATCCCCTTTAGACTACACTTTAACTTTAAGACTGACTGACTGACTGACTGACTGACTTAAACACAGATTCTCGATTTAAAATTTACTTTAAGAAGCTGCAGAAGAAGAAAGGTTTTTTTTCCAAATACTGTTTTTAGAGCTTAAATATATACAGCGTATTCTATATGGTTATTCATGCATTTCACTAAAGCTACAACTATTTAATGCTCACGTGGAATATTTTAACAGCTGCACTGTTAGATCAAATGAAAATTATTCAGCATTTTTCTTCATACACAATTTCCCCCAAACTCAGTGCAACACATTTATTATCTATTGAAAGCTTCACATCCTGACTACAATGTTAAATAATGTCCAATTGTATGAACACTGCATTGCTTAGCAACACATGATTTGAGGTAAAATATCATGGTGTTCTTTTACAAACATTTCCACAAGAATGTGTGATGACAAAGGAAGAACATTCTCAATGCAACATTCAAGAAATGTTTCACAGATTGGAGATGGTTTTCTATTAAAACGTTCCTGTCATCTGATAGTTTAGCAAAGCTAGAACATTTTGGCTGCAACATATGATGATGTTTTGGGGATGTTGTCGAAACCTGAGGTGACAGACACCCAATGTGAAGACAGAGTGATGAGATATGATTGAGACATGGTGTGTCCTGAATGACAATGATCGGTATTCAGGGATCACCACAAATAAAGATGAAGCACGTAGCCTCATGTGTTCAAAGTGTATGCAGCATGTTACTGACTTGCATGAGAAGACATGCGGTACGTGCACAAACAAATCTTCGGACAAAGTGGAACAAACCAGCTCTGATATCTAGATCTAATGGGTAAAAAGAAGAGATGGGATCTGAGCTTGCTTAAGGCATTATGTTCAAACTATGCTATCAACAATCTTCTGAGAATGTTGCAACAAAAAATGTGTACACTGTTTTTATATTACGCTATCCAACTCTAAAATGATAACATTTTAGGCATATTAAAAAAAAAATGTCCCACTGAAAACATTTCCACAAAATATTTTCGGAATGTTTTAAGAGAAAGTTATCCTACCTTTAAGAATAATATTCAAGGAACAACAACAACAAAAAGCGTCCCTTCCAAAAAAATTACAAGAACATTATAATACTCTCATGACGTTTTTAGAACAGATTAATTACGTCAGACCAGTAATGAAAAGATCAGCACTTTTTTAATCTTGCAATCTTAGAAAACAAAGAAATTACTTTCGTTAAAATTCTGATACTTCTTGGCACATTCTTGGTCAGCAAGTTGTGCCGATGTGAAGGCGCTGACAGTTAGTATTATCGGCTTGTATTGTAGATGAAGTCCAACACATCAGTGGGTGCTCAATCATGACCTGATGGGCAGATTTACTGTTCATCTTTTATGTAAATAAAGTCTTCCCCATCATGTTACACATTGAGTTATTTTCACTGTCACTGTTCTGCAAAACAATTTTAAAAAGAAAGACTTTGTAGTGTTACCATTTAAAAAAAAAAAAGAAAAGAAACAATACTTGTGGCAACGTAATTTCCCCTGTAGGAGATAAGACCTACAGTTCAGCTGCAAAATGTAACAACCTGTCTGTTCCCTTTTACTTGTCACACAAATGCATCACGTCATAGAGGAAACACGCATTTACTGACTTTTTACTGTACCACACTGATCTCAGTGCTAATTTCTGACTGAACTGTTTTAACTGGAAAACAATTTTTAATTATTGTATTTTTCATCATTTTGGCAATGCACCCAGCTTGTTAATTATTACTCTTTTGTATAAAACAGTATAAAAACTAAAACTGTAACTGACTTTAAGGTTTATGTAAATTTGATCAAATCTGCTACTACAGTATGGTATTATGTGAGTGTGTGAATGTGTCTATCAATGAGAACTGCTTGACTGGTGTCTCTTAATAAATACAAAGCAGGAAGCGCGCATGTATTGTCTTCCTACTCAGTAAATAAATGTTATCAATCTTCCCATTCAGGTTGGGCCTCACTGGCTGACTCATTGGATGCTTAGATGAGTTATGTCATCGGCTATTGGCTACACTTCATTGAACCCTCTTTTTCTTATTTAAGGTATTTACATACAGTCAGGGAGGCCATTACAAGAGAGTTTCTTCCAATAAATCTCTTAAGAAGTCCCTGCAGTACAGGTTGAGCTGTACACACTGAATTCATGACATAATACTTGTTGCCTCTATCTGCAAACACAAAGAGTGTTTCAGTTAGCTGATGCTTTAAAAGGCCAATCTAAGATATTTTGTTTTGAATATGTAAAAGAAAATTGATAATATTATCAACAGAGTGTGAAGAGGTAGCAGAGTTGACTTTTTGCCACAGACCTCTATGTATTGCAAATACATCTACTGAGGTTAGCATGCTAACGAGGTAGCCCTGGCCTGCATGTCTTGTCTTGTTATACTACTTTGTAACACAAGTTGTGAAAGTGAGTGACTGTAACGTTCAGTCTACCCTCAGTCCAACATGAGGGGATGAAGAAATAGTGTATTCTAGCCTTCAATGGAAAATGAAACACTAATGACTGAAACTCTTGGCAGAACAGAAGCAGAATTGACATTGCGGTTGCATTCCATCACTGGAGACAGTTCTTGGTGACAGGAATAAGGTTTAATGCTGAACTTGCAAGGTTTCTTCTAGACAGGTGAGTAAACAGCTGTTACAATTACATAAGCCATGTAGGGGTTGCTTATAGAGGCAGCTGATGGTATAATGTCAATACTGACCATCAAGCATCCTGGAACAAATCCCAGAAGTTCGCCACATTGGTGGGGCAGGTGGCCGTCAAAAAAACAACAACACAATGTCTCTTTACAGGGCACTCATTCAGGGCATGCATGAGAGCTGGCAGTTCGATTTCAGCCGATAAGTGAGGGACGAATTTTTTCTTCATTAGTACACTTTTGTACAACAGTCATAATACGAGGGGGCAACCAAAAAGTTTCCACACTGCTCCTGTTGCATGCAAACAAAGCGCAGCACCCTGATGTGCAAGGAGCAGATGGAGGCTGTGACCTTTTTGAGTAAGTATTCCAAGTTGCATCGCTTGATATACGTCATCATCATCATTATCTGTACTCTATATGTACTCTATCTGGACCTTATCTGTACTCTATCTGCTTGCTAATGTTTTCTTCTATAACTGGTCATACTTTGGTGACATTTCACTGCACACTACACCTAAATTAGTATAGTTATGGTAAAGATGGACTGTGAGCAAGGCAAACGTCCTAAAAGATACATATACACTCATGGTAGTGTAATCATAATGACAGCCTCCGAGTCAACCAAAGCCATTGAAAGGTAAATATAAATGGAAAGTAGTGTAAATAGACTATTTGACAATGCCTATGAGCAAGAGAAAGGTCCAGAAAGACACATTAAAGTAGTGCAAGTGTAACTGTCAGAGACATGTTGAAGCAAGTTATAAGTTTATAAATGTTCCTTGTATGTGCAGGCGTGTTGAATGAGGAGGATTGATTAACATGCAATTGAAATCTGTTGAGTTTATATGGTTGAGCTCAAGGTACCATAATTCTTTATGTAATGCCGTAAAGTAACGGGCCACACCCAGAGTTGGCGTGAGCACATGACTGTAGCATTGGGGGGTCGTTTTGCTGGCACAGAGGCAGAGAGGAGTGAATGACCCCAAGCTAGACTAAATTCGGCACATGGTCCAAGAGGTGCACAGGGTGCATACAGGTGCTTGTGTTTTGTTTTGTGTTCCTAGCAGTGCCCTCCTCTGAGCTCCGCCCTCTGACTCACCATTCTCCATCAGCACAGCTCTCCCTAATCACCTCCAGCTGGATACAAATACACCGGTCTCCCGTCTGCTCGTGGTCAGTCTGTCCGTTTATCTACCCGACATCACGTCCCGTAAGTATGTCCATCTCCTTGCCTGAGATTCCGGTTCTGACTCCGTCTGTTTCCCGTTTCCTGCCTCCTGCCGTTCAGTGTCGAGCCACAGGTATCACCTGTACGAAGAAACCTTCCAGTTCGTTCCTCAGTGATCAGCTGTCGAAGGTTTGGCCATCCTGTGTAGAGTCGCGGACCTCACACAGTCAATCCTGCCAATCTGCTGCACTGGTGGAGAACCTCGGGATTCCCCAGCGAAGCCAAGCCCCGCTACCTACCTACCTGTCTGCCTGCCAGCCGCATCCACGACAACACCTGTTTCTGGCTCAGGAGGAGAGAAGTGAGGAGAGGAGACTGATCTCCCCGCTGACCATTGGGCTCCGGCCCCATACGGACTTGAACATTATTTATCTCTGCCTAATGTTTGTCAGTTGTTTGGAGAAAATAAAGACTTCCTGGTTCGTAAAAAACAAAAACCCTACTGTGTCTGCGTCTGTTAAAACACTGCCATATCGTAACAATATTTATATATATTGTGACAAGTCAGGGATTATACAGCCAGAGAGACAAACTCTTAGCTCAGGTCCTGGGTTCCACTAAACACTAAACAACTCCAGGACCAGCTCTTTATTTGGCTCAAGAACATGCTGTTAACTTTTACATACTGTACAAACACATACAAATCACAGGTAATTTACATTAATGTCAAACTCATGTCACTTATGGTGCCTACTATGAACAGTCGAACAACCTCTAGGCATTCTGGGAAGAACCGCTACTATCCCTACATTATTGTTGTTGACCTGCATTTAAGTTGACATGTATTGCATTTTTGAGAGTTTGTAGTTTTGTGACATTGTTAACGTGCTAACGTGTGAGCCTGTTTGGCAACGGACATTTGCATGAGAGACTCCAGGAAGAGGTCGCAATGTATGTCGAAATCTTCTGTTCGGTTTATAGTTCTGATGTACAGTACATGGATCAGGGGGATGCAGGTGTAGAGAGAGAATGAGCCAATATAAGTTCATCAAAGACATCAGTACGAAGCGTCGCCATTTTTGTTGGACCAGTGTAGCTACACTAAGTGTATTTGATAAGGTCCAGATAAGGAAGGGATGGAGAAACAGATGAACAGACAGACGGATAGATAATCATCTAGATAAGGTCTAAATTAGGTAACTCTGACTACTTTTGCACAATGGTTATAGCGTCCCCCCGATCTGTGTACATCAAAGCGCTGCTTTCGGTTCCTGCACAGCGGGATCAGTCTTGCAACTTTTTGATCCATCCTGTATGTTAGCTGTTTGTCAGTACACGGTTCTGAGTAGTAAGGCTGTATGTGACGAGCTCAATTAACTGTTCATCTAGCCAGTGTGGTAGATTGTCTTTGAACAGACTGGTCACAGATGAGGTTGGAATCGAAGATCAATTCATCTGAATTCTTTATTGGACATGGAGCATGGGAAGAAACGCACAGCTTGCTGGACTGCAGAGTTCTTCAACTTCGTACAGAAAAGAGTACAGCATTTATACACTCACTTTACATAAATGTGAGGTGGGACATACTTCTCGGAATCAGTCATGCCAATATTTTGGATACAATGGTTACGCCTTGGATGTCAGCTAACTAGACATATGTCCATACATGGATAAGTGCAGAGCACATGCATGCAGGCTGGTTTTAGTTCCGCCTTAAGTAACATTTAATCATGTTAAACAGAGTACATCTGTTCAACCGGAGTACGTCAGGTCACAGAGTTCATCTGTGATTAGCAGTGCATGTATACGTTGTAAGTTTGCACTATCACGTGTGTGTAGTCTCGCAACAGAGTGGAAATATATACTAATAAGTTTTGTTGAGACTGCTCATAAGCTGCTATAATATTACGTATAATGTTATCAATCCGAACATGTATATACAGGAGATGCGAAATATCTCCACACCAGCTACCAAACTGAGTCAACATATGTAGCAAACAACCCAGCCGCACTGACCTTGTTTGGACAATTTAAAATATGCTCTTCTAGGTGCATATCATTTAACTTCATAATCATTAGTTTTAGTTGTAGAAAAATCCAACTAATGAGAGGGCAAGAATATGTCATTTCTGAACTGCTGAAACTCTGGGAGCCTGTGTTACACTGCATCTATCACGCATCGGATTCTGTGTTTGCCAACCAAACTTACTGATCAGATTTAAACCCAACAAGTCACATTGTGCCTGTAATTAATGGTGTTATGCCCCGTTTAGGGGTGGGCGAGACATAACATGAATATAAAGGTTTTGCCAAGGCCAAAACAACAAACAAAACAATACTATCTTCGGAACGTAATATTTTTGAACCTACCCAAAATCAATGAAACAGAAACACAAATTAAAACTGCAAGCAGTGATATGTGGACCCCGACGTGCAGCACGCGAGGGTCCGCATATTCCCTAATACACACATATACACTACACATCACAGGGACATATTTAATATCACTGCAGACCCCCTTGAAAACATGTATATCTACTATCCAAAGAATGTCTACGGCAATTTTGGTCACATTTGAATGAATATTTATGGGCGGTGGAGTTATAGGTTGCAGTGAGCCAAAGGTTTGTCACAATGCAGTGTAACTCCTGGGAAGATTGGTGGTGCAGTGGTTAGCACTGCTGCCTCTCAGCTACAAGGCTTGGGGATCGTTCACTCCCTTTGTCATGACTTAAAAAAAAAAAAAAAAAAAAAAAAATCACAAGTCCATTTTGACTTTGAAAATGCCGGTCATTTTTTGAACAACATGCATGACTTTTTGGCCGCCACCCCAAGGGCACACCAATCGACGAAAACAAATTCCTTTGATAACATTTAATCTCCCAGGTGTTAAGATAGGAGAGACAAAACTTCAGGTTGGTACATCGAAATCTGTAGGAGGAGTTAGTTAACATTAGCAATGTGCCCTGCAGTCAACATTTGAGAGATTTTGACTTCCTTGTTGGTGGTTGAGGTTGGACATAAAAAAAACTGAACACCCAAATAGAGCACAACCCATTAGGTTTGACAGTCCATTTTGACTTTGAAAATGCCGGCCATTTTTTTAACAACATGTTATAGCATGACTTTTTGGCCGCCACCCCAAGGGCACACCGATCGATGAAAACAAATTCCTTTGATAACATTTCATCTCCCAGGTGTTAAGATAGTGTGGGATATAGATCTGCTTGGTGCATATGAGGGCTCACATGCTGTACGCTCAAAATATATACTGACTGTAAACATTGTAAAACACATTGTTTATGCAGGAACATATCACGTGTATGAAATATGGCCAAATGTAAGATGCAACTAGTGCATCATATGAGGAAATGAAATGTGTTCGAGGGAACTGAATGTGTTGAATGTTTGTATTAACATAGAAAACAGGAAACTGTGTGTGTGGGTCACGTGAGGTGCAACTCGCGATAAGGCAAGAGGAAGTTTGGCTTAAACGGAGGACAGTGGAAAAGTACTGAGACAAACATATGCAAATGTTCCCGCCTCACCGTATGTAACGCCTCTTCCAATAGTATAAGTGTATGTGCCGGAAAGCGGGAAGTTAGAATCCAACAAAGAGACCTTTGGTTGATGTTGGGCTCTCCAAGATATCTTCTATTCTATGCTTAATAAAAAAATAAGCTAAGACCGGAAACTGCCTAAAGACTGCCTCTATCAACGGACTCGGGGAAAACAATTGGGGATACAACAATTGGAGAGACAAAACTTCAGGTTGGTACATCGAAATCTGTAGGAGGAGTTAATTAACATTAGCAACGTGCCCTGCAGTCAACATTTGAGAGATTTTGACTTCCTTGTTGGTGGTTGAGGTTGGACATAAAAAAAACTGAACACCCAAATAGAGCACAACCCATTAGGTTTGACATTCCATTTTGACTTTGAAAATGCCGGCCATTTTTTTAACAACATGTTATAGCATGACTTTTTGGCCGCCACCCCAAGGGCACACCGATCGATGAAAACAAATTCCTTTGATAACATTTCATCTCCCGGGTGTTAACATAGGAGAGACAAAACTTCAGGTTGGTACATCGAAATCTGTAGGAGGAGTTAGTTAACATTAGCAATGTGCCCTGCAGTCAACATTTGAGAGATTTTGACTTCCTTGTTGGTGGTTGAGGTTGGACATAAAAAAACTGAACACACCCAAATAGAGCACAACCCATTAGGTTTGACAGCAGACAGCAGACAACCTTTGGTTGAGGCAGCGAACACACTTGAACACCAAGAAGCTACTTGGCCTTGTGGTCCTCTCCCTGCTCTTCTTTCCAGGTATGTAATTTAACCTTTAGACCGCTTAAACTATAGAGGTCAAACTTAAGGGCTTTTATGCACAGAAAAGGGCACAAAGTTATAGCTTTAGCTTAGCCTTAGCTAGGTAGTGTGCTGTCGGTAAGCTTTGCTCCAGTAGTAATGAGGTCAAAAGTTGTTCGTTTTTTTTGGAAAAATGGCAATGGCTTACTTAATCTACAAAAAATAAAAAGACGGTGATCTCAGATTTTGACAAAAAAGAATGAGAAATAAAAGCAGAAAAATGCAAGACAAATGCAAGAGCAAGCAGAAAAGCGTCTGAACTGCTTGAAGACGACCTTGAACCTAGTATTTGGAAGAGGCATTAAAAGGAAGCGTACTCGTTCAGAATTCCATCCTTTTTATTTTTACTTCAAATGTCGCACTACAGATCACGACCAAAAAGGTCAAAGTTCAAGGCACATTTTTATGATGAAGTAGTATGTCTGAATTGTATACATACTACATGCAACAGTAGGCCCACATACTTTTTAAGGATAGTTGCAGTACATACTAAAAGTAAAATTAAATTGTATGCACTTCAGAACACAGGATTAAATCGTTCTCAAATTGGGGCTTTTGCAACTGGAAAAAAATGCATCTTGAATTAAAGTATCAAAACGTTTCATAAATAAAATTATAAAAAATTAAGCTCAGCCGTCCCCACATCTCCCCAAATCTGCAACTCAGGCAGTTGACATGTGGCTCAGTGTCAGTGAAAAAGAGATGCTTTTTGGACAACCTTGAATATAGCTTTCTCGATAATTATTTCTCTTTTCAGGTTAGAAAGCAAACATGGAGGAAGTCACCCTTATTATATCCAGACAGCACAACCCTGGGATTGCCCACAGTGCCAAAGAAGAGCTAGTGGAGAAAATTGCTACCTTCCAGCTCCACCAGGAGTCCTTGTAACCTTACTCCAAGCTGCAATGGGGGTCTCAAACATTTCCCCAATTTCACCAGGAAGCTCACTCTAACCCACCTGCCACCTTGAATAAACCTTTGATTGTTGGCAACCACGTGTTTGAGGTGCCTCCTCAACCCCAATCTGCACCATGAAGTGGAGACGCAGACACTTCTGTCCCGTCAAGATCACTTGCACCATCAAGCCTTCACTCTTTCGGATCCGCATGACTGGCCTGGTTTTCCTTGCCATGATCGTCCCTCTCTTTTATTTTTGGAGCCACCAAGACCGGCTACCAGGACACGGAGGGCAATACAAAAAAAACCTGGCCTACATCAGAGGCTTCCACAGTCCAAATGGAGAAACCAACCAAAGCAGATCTACGCAGGCAGAGGGGACTGCAGGAGAGGCAGGGGGAGAAGTGGGGGGAGGTGTAATGTGGCCGTGGGACTCCATGAGCACTAAAAACAGTTTACAGAAGGAGAAGGGTGTAGGTGAGAGGCTTAGCGCTCAATCCTACCGATATAACCTAAATGAGCCCTTTAAGTGCAGGGACAGCACTCCCTTCCTCATCCTCCTCATCACTACAGAACCAGGACAGGCTGATGCCCGCAATGCCATCCGCCAAACATGGGGAAATGAGAGCGTGGCAATGGGTCTCGGGTTTGTCCGTCTTTTTCTGCTCGGCACAAGAAATAGCTCAGACACCTCCCTTCAGAGCAGTATAGAGGAAGAGAGCCGTGTTTACCACGACATCATCCAACAGGACTATCAGGACACTTACTACAACCTGACCATCAAAACCCTGATGGGCATGAACTGGGTGGCCACCTATTGCCCACATGCCTCCTATGTGATGAAGACAGACGGTGACATGTTTGTCAATACAGAGTATCTCATCCAGAAACTGCTGAAACCTGAGGTGCCTCCCAAACAGAGGTACTTCACTGGCTTCCTGATGATGGACTATTCACCAATCCGAGACAAGGACAGCAAGTGGTACATGCCACCAGAGGTGTATCCAGGAGAGCGATACCCAACATTCGCCTCAGGCACGGGGTATGTGTTCTCAGGGGACGTGGCTGAGCTGGTCTATCAGGCCTCGCTCAGCATACCCAGGCTGTTCCTGGAGGACGTTTACGTGGGGATGTGCCTGGCGAAGTGGCGCATCGACCCAGTAGCGCCTCCCAACAACGACCTCTTCAACCCTGTCAAGGTGCCTTACTCCAGTTGTAAGTACAGCCAATTGATCACATCCCATTGGTTCCAGCCCAATGAACTCATCAAGTACTGGAACGACTTGCAAATTAACAAACACAATGCCTGTGCCATCTAGCCATGGAAAAGAACAGCAGGGAAGACAACTTCACGGAGAGATGCCGGCATGATGGATGTTGTGACTAAAACCGCATCAAAAACAGGAAAATTGGCACGCTGTAACTGCAGGCGGTGGAGGGCATGTTGAAGTCATCATACATTATATGAGGAAAAGCAGATGTTTTTTTTGGTATCCTTTACAATAATGATCTAATTATCTTTGGATTTTAAATATGTTAAGTACTATAAACCTACTAAGTTATTTTCATGGGGAATTTATCTGTGATTTGAGAGTGATGTTTATGATTTGTTTATGATGTTCTCCTCCAAAGGGCAGTACAGTATGTTGCACTCTGCAAATACTAAAAGAAAAAAAGAATTAAGGAGCAATTGTATTTATACAAAGTGCATGTCAAAAAGTTACACGACCTTAGCGAATGATATGAATCTTCCGCTCTGTTTCTTAGTGTTTTCTGAGCTATCAAATAATATTACTCTAAAAAGATTGAAAGCTACATTTAATATGACTGCACTTTAGTAAATTTGAAATTAATCAATAAAAAATCAAATGTACTGGATTGATTTAGTTTGGATCTGTGTGTGTATTTTGTCTCGAATCCTTCATGACCTATCCAGTAAAACAGCTAATCATTGCTAAGATAGATATACATGCCACTGGCAGCAAATAAAGGGCAGGGAGCCAATTAGTATTGCTTTTCACAAAATTTCAGTGGTTTTGTGCTGTGATGATTTAAACAGATTCATAACTTAGAAACTATATTTACATTAAATAAGAAAGTAAGTTATTGAATTACGTGTGAACAAGTGAATTGTTTGGATTTTAGCCAAATCACCCTGCCTGAGCAGCAAAGCAGGATTTTGAAACAGTTGCAGCGGTGTTAAGTCAAACTCGCCAAAGAAGTTTGTGGATATTTGTTCGCAACTAATTTGAAACAGGTTACAACACACAAACTAAGTGCTATAGGGTCACACCAGGTACGTAAAGTATATGGTGGTTATGTATCTGAACACGCAAGCTGTTTGCAGATGCTAAACTGTCATTATCTCTCTTGTACTTTCACATTAAGATTGAAGGGTAACAGAACATTTAATAAAAGATAACAATATACTTTAAATAAAATATAATGCTAGCTTTTTGGTGAGCATAACTGAATACTTTGCACTCTTTTTAAACTGTATGAATACTAAATCTGAAACGTGTGCATACAAAATTAAAACAGAATTATACTTATATTTACAAAGTATCAGCAGTTAAATTGGATTTATCTCTTGGGCTCCTTAAAGTTGTTATTGTTTCTTGTGCTGCCACAGTTATTTCTTAAACCAGTGAAATTGACTCTGAATACTTGCAGGTGTTAGGCTGTAGAAAGTTGGATTGGGCTACTTGAGGGAGCAAATCGGAATAAGACTACCAAGCACAAACAAGTGATTTTTTTTTTTTACAAAGCACTTGCAAAACACATTAGATACAATTATACTAATTGACAATTGTCAAGTCATTTACAACTTTTAGCTATTTCATTCTGAAACATGTTACCATGATTATTAATCTAAAATAGGAATGTAAAATATTTAATCATCTTTACCAGCCAGTTGACAAATAAGAATAACCGATATAAAAAAACAAAAAAGCAAAAATCACACCATCCATGGCAGTAAGGGCCTGATTTACTAAGATCTCAAATAAAGGGTACTAAATTGCGTGTTCCTTCCACAGGTTTGCCCAATTTAATTTGCATCCATTTTGCAGGTGACTTACTAAGAGTAATTGCATCACTCATATCTGGTGCAAATTCCAGTATTTAAATGAGGAGTTTGCATGCGTTAAAGTTTTCCAGCAACAAAAAAAAGCGACCGCAACAGGAAAAGGAAATCTGATCCCATTGAGATGAAGAAATATAAATAGAACAATAACAAAATGCTTTATTGGAGATAAATACTGCAGACATACAGTACAGGCTACTGGTTAGTAGTTTTAATAGGCTGAAATCAGCAATTGACAGACCATCACTTTTTTTAATATGTGGATATGGTGCTTAAATATACACTGTGTGCACAATTATTAGGCAAGTTGTATTTTTGAGGATTCATTTTATTATTGAACAACTACAGTGCTCTCAGTCAATCCAAAATGTTAATAAACCTCAAACCTGAATATTTAAGAAAGTAAATTGACGTTTTGGCTTTCTTGGGAAAATATCTAAGTGTGCACAATTATTGGGCGACTATTAGTGTGCAGAATTATTATGCAACTAAATGAAAAATGAAAATTCCAATCTCACTTCATCTGTTAAAGTGAGAATAATATACTGTACAAACAACTAAAAATTTACAAATATACATTTCTGACATTTAAAAAAAAATAAAAAAAATCAGTGACCAATATAGCCACCCTTCGTTTCAATAACAGTAATAAGACTTCCATTCATGGATTCTGTCAGTTTCTCGATCTGTTGACGATCAACTTTTTGTGCAGCAGCAACCACAGCCTCCCAGACACTGTTCAGAGAGGTGGACTGTTTTCCTTCACCGTAAATCTCCCGTTTAAGAAGGGCCCACAAGTTCTCAATAGGGTTTGGGTCAGGTGAGGAAGGGGGCCATGTCATTATTCTTTCATCTTTAAGGCCTTTACTGGCTAGCCACGCAGTGGAGTACTTCGATGCATGCGAGGGAGCGTTGTCCTGCATAAAAATCATGGCCTTCTTGAAAGATGCAGACTTTTTCCTGAACCACTGCTTGAAGAAAGTGTCTTTTAAAAACTGGCAGTAGGTTTGGGAGTTGATTTTGAGTCCTTCTTCAACCCGAAAAAGTCCAATTAGCTCATCTTTAATAATACCAGCCCATACCAGTACCCCACCTCCACCTTGCTGGCTTCTGAGTCAAAGTGGAGCTCTGTGCCCGTTACTGATCCGGCCACGGGCCCGTCCATTTGGTTCGTCAAGAGACACTCTCATCTCATCAGTCCAGAAAACCTTTGAAAAATCTATCTTCAGATATTTCTTGGTCTAGTCTTGACGTTTCAACTTATGTGTCTTGTTCAGTGGTGGTCGGGTTTCAGCCTTCCTCACCTTGGCCATGTCTCTGAGCACTGAACACCTCGTACTTCTGGGCGCTCCAGGTAGGTTGCAGTTCTGGAATATGACAGCACTGGAGAATAACAGCTTCCTGGTAGCTTCACGTTTGATTCTTCTCAAATCTTTGGCAGTTAATTTGCATCTTTTTTTCTCAACACGTTTCTTGCGAGCCCGTTAACTATTTGCAACAAAACGTTTGATGGTTCTGTGATCACGCCCCGATATCTGAGCAATTTCAAGAGTGCTCCATCCCTCTGAAAGACTTTTTACAATTTTAGACATGTCAGTTAAATCTCTTTTTTGGCCCATTTTGCCTGAGGAAAAGAAGCCGCCTAATAATTATGCACACCTTGATATAGGGTGTTGATCTCCTTAAGCCACACCCTCCCTCATTACACAAACACACATCACCTGATATGCTTAAATCCAATAGGCATTCAAGTTTTTATAGCTTGTAGTTGGAAAATATGCATAAAAATGAGGATATGGTCAAAATACTCACTTGCCTGATAATTGTGCACACAGTGCACACTGGTGGACAAGGCTGTCTTTTTGCCCAGCCTTCCATTATTTGCGCTGATCGAGTGACTAAAAGTAGGTCGACATGGATTAAACAGATTCAGAGCTCTGAGCCTGGGCATGCAGTGGGTATGGAAAGTATTCAGACCCCTTTAAATGTTTCACTCTTTGTTTCATTGCAGCCATTTGCTAAAATCAAAAAAGTTCATTTTATTTCTCATTAATGTACACTCAGCACCCCATCTTGACAGAAAAAAACAGAAATGTAGAAATGTGTGCAAATTTATTAAAAAAAGAAAAACTGAAATATCACATGGTCATAAGTATTCAGACCCTTTGCTCAGTATTGAGTAGAAGCACCCTTTTGAGCTAGTACAGCCATGAGTCTTCTTGGGAATGATGCAACAAGCTTTTCACACCTGGATTTGGGGATCCTCTGCCATTCTTCCTTGCAGATCCTCTCCAGTTCCGTCAGGTTGGATGGTGAACGTTGGTGGACAGCCATTTTCAGGTCTCTCCAGAGATGCTCAATTGGGTTTAGGTCAGGGCTCTGGCTGGGCCAGTCAAGAATGGTCACAGAGTTGTTCCGAAGCCACTCCTTTGTTATTTTAGCTGTGTGCTGAGGGTCATTGTCTTGTTGGAAGGTGAACCTTCAGCCCAGTCTGAGGTCCAGAGCACTCTGGGAGAGGTTTTCTTCCAGGATATCTCTGTACTTGGCCGCATTCATCTTTCCTTCACTTGCAACCAGTCGTCCTGTCCCTGCAGCTGAAAAACACCCCCATAGCATGATGCTGCCACCACCATGTTTCACTGTTGGGATTGTATTGGGCAGGCGATGAGCAGTGCCTGGTTTTCTCCATACATACCGCTTAGAATTAACGCCAAAAAGTTCAATCTTGGTCTCATCAGACCAGAGAATCTTTTTTCTCATAGTCTGGGAGTCCTTCATGTGTTTTTTTGGCAAACTCTATGCGGGCTTTCATATGTCTTGCACTGAGGAGAGGCTTCCGTCGGGCCACTCTGCCATAAAGCCCCGACTGGTGGAGGGCTGCAGTGATAGTTGACTTTGTGGAACTTTCTCCCATCTCCCTACTGCATCTCTGGAGCTCAGCCACAGTGATCTTTGGGTTCTTCTTTACCTCTCTCACCAAGGCTCTTCTCCCACGATTGCTCAGTTTGGCTGGACGGCCAGGTCTAGGAAGAGTTCTGGTCGTCCCAAACTTCTTCCATTTAAGGATTATGGAGGCCACTGTGCTCTTAGGAACCTTGAGTGCTGCAGAAATTATTTTGTAACCTTGGCCAGATCTGTGCCTTGCCACAATTCTGTCTCTGAGCTCCTTGGACAGTTCCTTCGACCTCATGATTCTCATTTGCTCTGACATGCACTGTGAGCTGTAAGGTCTTATATAGACAGCTGTGTGCCTTTCCTAATCAAGTCCAATCAGTTTAATTAAACACAGCTGGACTCCAATGAAGGAGTAGAACCATCTCAAGGAGGATCAGAAGAAATGGACAGCATGTGAGTTAAATATGAGTGTCACAGCAAAGGGTCTGAATACTTATGACCATGTGATATTTCAGTTTTTCTTTTTGCATAAATTTGCACAAATTTCTACATTTCTGTTTTTTTCTGTCAAGATGGGGTGCTGAGTGTACATTAATGAGAAATAAAATGAACTTTTTTGATTTTAGCAAATGGCTGTAATGAAACAAAGAGTGAAAAATTTAAAGGGGTCTGAATACTTTCCGTACCCACTGTATGTTGTCTTCACACTCAAACAAATTCAGGTTTGGTTTTAGGGAATCAATGTTAATTAAAAGCTTACTTTTTAAAACGTGTGTTTGTGCGTACACGTGTTGGGTGTCAGCATTCCTCTGTTACCATTAAACAGATGCGATAAGATCGAAATGAGGATAACGTGACTGACTGGAAGGCACATGACAAATATTTTAAAATCATCATATCCGTCTGGTGAAAAAAAATGGAATTACATTTAGTTATTTCAAGAACAATAATCACAGACAATGTTTATTCTAGGTCATAGATAGTAAGGTGTAAGGTTTGGTCTGGCTGAAAATGTTATAGTCCAACAGTGTTGGCAGGAGACAGTGAAGGGTCATGGTAAAAACACAATAGGACCCTAATTTATTTTGAAGAATGTGCCATTCATAAAAAAATTAAAATAAAATAAAAAAATGGTTTCATTCCTTGCATTCACTGACTAACTCATTGGATAGTTAGATTTATGAGTTATGTCACTGGCTATTTGGCTGTAATGTTAATCAATCCGATTTTTCTTGTTTTAGGTATTTTATATAATTCATGGAGGCCATTACTTGAAAGAAATTGGAGTTTCCTCTTTAAAGGAAAGAAAGCCAAGAAATATCCAAGAAGTCCTGCAGTACTAGTTGAGCTGTACACACTGAAAGTCATGACATAATCCTGGTTGCCTCAGGCTGCAAAGACAAAGGGTGTTTCAGTTAGCTGATGCTTTAACTCAATAAGCCACATTGTGCCTTTGATTGACAGCAGATGAATAAAGGGCAAGTATCTGTGAAACCTAAACAGTATAGAGGAATGTGTTCAACACAGAGAAAACATTTATGAGAATGCTTTCTGTTTTATGCCATGATGGTGATGTGCAGTATGTGGGTGGAACTACTCCTGAAGATTTCTCTGAGACAAACAGTAGAAACCAAACACACAAACACACAGCGGGGCAAAACAAGTTTCGACCGCAGACAGCGTAACATTCAGGCGGTGAACGGACTTTAACACCTGCTAAAAAGATGCTGCTTGGCCCTGTGCTTCTCTTCCTCCTCTTCTCTCCGGGTATGTAATTTAACCTCAGACTGCTCAACTGATGATGTGCTTTTATGCACAGACAGGGGCACAAAAGTATGAAATCAGTCAATCTGTTTTGATTGCAATCTCTAAAATGATGAATTATCAAAAGTCAAGTGAAACTGACTATAACTGTTGATAAACAGGTTTAGTTTCAAACCTTTTGTTGAAAGTCAAAGTTTGAACAAAAAGTTTTTGTACCTTTTTCTATCAAACATCATTCTTGGAAGTGTCCAGACCTGCCGTTTAGTTGTTGTCTCGACAACAGAAAATGCCACTTTTATCCGTTTATTTATTATCAGGCTGGCTGGCTGGATTCATCAGTACATATTTGGCAGGACTGATTTCTTTGTTTGTTCTTTGTTTCTGGCACGTTTTAAAACCTCGCTGTCCAATAATGTTTGGCATTTTTGGATTAATGGATTAATATTGGAAATGAGTAACTAACATCAAAGTTTATTTGAAGATAACTAATGCACCTTGAAATGAGAAATGGCGAAGCTTTGTGAGTTTTGCAATGGGATGTGTTGACCATGTTTATTCAGCATGTTATGTGGTTTTCTTTGGATTAATCTCACACTATTTTACTGTAAAGTTTAGTTGTTTTTTTTTTAACATGTGAAATGTGATCATGTTTTACATGACAAATTTGGAGACCATACACTTTGTAGTATTTACGCCTACTAAAAATTTTCAGACAAAATTTCTTGATAGTTTACATCTATACAAATGTCTGGTCGTGATCTGCCAGCAGAGCTTATAATAAGATAAACTTGCTGATGCATGAGCAGGCTAAATAATGTTGGAGTTTTGATTTGAAAAAGGATAATACTTAAAGTAAGAAATCCTAAAAGTAAGAAATGTGTCGAATACTTTGTTGGTCCACGGGTTCAGCTGGTGATAGTCGTGATATGGTGCTGTGTTGTGTTAAACAAGAACGTACATCAGATGAGCTTTATGGATAGCTGTGCTCGGCTAATATCAAGGTTGTCAGTTAGATTGGCTAACCTCAAACTGACTCTACATCAAACATTCTGTAAAAACTCACCAGCTTGTTAAACCATATGTATCTCTAAGTGTATTAGAGGCTTATATATGAAATGTCTGTGCAGTTGAATGAGAATTCATCACGTATGAAATGTTTTTGATCGGTTACATTGCAGTGTATTTATCAAACAGTTGGTAACCAGGTGTTTATTGTGATTCTGACGACATGATGAAGCAGGATAATCCATTCTGAATGGGAGGAACAGCATGCAGCCTCCTTTTCATTATGCCTTATAATTAAATAGGCAAGCCTGACGAGTTTTGAAAGTATCGTCTTTGGGTGTGGCTGTCTTTCTATTTTTTGGAGATATTTTTGGACGCGAGTTTATGGCGTAACATAAAGGTTTCGCTTGGACTTTAAATCTGTCTCTCATAAGCACCTATCTTACTGGAAATATCCAATAAGTTTCATTCTGCTAAGGTTTGAACCTAAAATTGGCATTTTAATAATGTTGATCTGAATGCAGAAGCAGAGAATCAGTGTGTTATTCTCAGAAATATCTGATTTACTGCCAAAAAAAGACAGCAAATATTACCATTTCCCATTCCAGTCAAGTGAAGTCATTTCAGTGATATATTTTTTTTTAAGTAGCAGCTCTCAATATTTTCTCAAGTAGACACTAAATGAAGTTGGAACTGATTGCTCACCAAGTTAAAAGTGTAAAATTCTCCACATAAAATATCTGAAACATGTATATCCACATTTGTATGTAATGTAAACCCGCTCCTGTATTTTATTTTATTTTTTAAATCTTTGACTGACTTTCATGACGTGATTTAGCTCCTATCTTGTGATCTGACTTTACATAACGCTTGTTCCTCGTGTGCAGTGCTGTCGTTGGAGTGCTACGTCTGCAGTTCTTCTGCCACCAATGAAGAATGCAACAAGAACACTCAGGAGTGTCAGGCGCCGCTCGACACGTGCATGACTGTCGTCGACACTTTAGGTAACAATGGCAACACTGTCAGGCCCGTCGTCCAGACACAAAACAGTTCTGCAGATTTTCAGGATCCGGTGTTTATATTAATATGTCTCGTTGAATCTGGTTACTTTATAGTTGTAAAAAAAAATGTAAAAGTCATTATTGAAGAGAACCTTTACAGAGCAGCTTCTACAGTATTTCAGGAAAAGAAACAACTCCTGTTGTTTGTGTGTCTGTGTGTGTGTCTGTGTGCGTTAGGTCTCATGAAAGCCATAGTGAAGCAGTGTGCCAGCCAGGCCACATGCAGGGGGGCTGCAGCGGCCGCCTCAGTCGACTCAGACGGAAACGGAAACACGGTGAACTGCTGCAGCAGCTTTAACTTGTGTAACTTCAGCGGAGCCGACTCCATTCACACACACGCCACGCTGCTGCTGCTGCTGCTGACAGCGGGTGTTGGACTGCTGCTCTCACGCTGAGATCGGCGGGAGACATCAGCGCTGTTCACAACCGTGGAAGCCGCACTGCTTCTCTGTATCAAAGTGTTGTCTCTAATCTATCTGTAACTTTATTTAATATAATGTATCATGCAAATACCCTTGCACTTTGTTACTCTTTTGGAGATTGTGCTGTAAACACGCACACGGAGCACTTCAAATATTATTGTATACTGTAAAGTTGTGATTATATATTCCATTATTTATGACACTGACAGATAATGCTAATTGATATATCAAATACCCCCCCCCATAGACACTGTACTATGGATTTGACTTCTACTGTTATAGCACTTCTGTGTTATCGACATCTCTGCAACCTTTATTTAACTCTAAAATTGAAGCTTAAAGTATAAAGACCCTTTTAGGCATTTCAGTGTATTGTTCTGTATACAGCAGCCTTTATTGCCTTTATTTACATTTATTGATATGGAGAATTTTGTTCAAAGGCTCTGTTCATCTTCATAAATCCGACACTTGATGACACAATCAAGTGTTTTTAAAGAGACAACATCAGGAATTTGAAACAGGAATTTTTTTTCTCAGAGGAAGTGTTTCTCTTTGTAACCAAGTATTATGGTAGACTGTCATATTGGTGTAACTCTTTTGAATTTAATTGTGTGTAAATCATACTAATTTATCTCGCGTACATGATTTATGTTCTTGATGTTTTTTAAAACAGAAATGCTCATTAGAATGGGAAATAAAATGGAGCTCACCGTTTAACACTGAATAAAAACTCTAAGTCCACATACTGCAGATATAAAACCTGAAAGGTAATATTTTTAAATAAATCCCAAACATGGATGAGAGCGAGAACAGATTTCCATTTCATCATTATTTTATTTCATTGTTTTTTTTTCCTTCTATTTGACAAGATGGCTGATTTAGCCCAGAAGACAAAATAAAAACCAGTGTTTACTAGTACGAGTTCTGTACAATTCACCAGTGAGACACACCAGTATAGCTTACAATATACCAACATGAGCAGATTTACGCAACAACAAGGAGATAAAATAGATTGTTTTGTTTGTTTTTTGTTTTTTTAAATTGTTATTCCTATAACACCCAGATATTTGATAGTGTCATTGCTGGCTAAACATGGAAATCACATCTGGGTAAAATAGGATAATAAAAAAAAAAAAAAAAAAAAAAAAAAAAAAAAAGAAGTTAGGATGTGTTTTTTGGTGCTGTGCAAATATGCTCTTCTCCATACCAGTATACCATGCTATACTAGTACAGTCACCAGTACATTTCATATAGCAGTATGTCATACTCCATGTGGGGTCACTATTAACAAAGACACATTTGTGATCTGCTGTATTTTCAGTTCAGTGTTTTGTGTCTGCAAGACAAGTACCAGTCATGTGGCTCCACATTTCACAAGTGTGTTTGTTTTCCTTGGGATGATCTAGGAGGGGCATTTTTAAAGTGTTACACCTGACAGAAACTAGGATGCGCAGCACAAAGGTTTCAGGTGCGAGGTTTGCGTGTGTCCCCAGGAAAAACACTTTTTGTGTCACTGGTGGTTGATTGGACACTTAAAGGCGTGACACCAGTCTTCTATGAGGAACATCTGAACGATATTGGGAGACTATGCGTGAGGACAGGGACAAAGAAGAGCAGACACCGTCCTCACAGAAATAGTTTCAGTCGAGCTCAGTGACCAGTCTGAGACATGACACCCTTTTCTTCCACTGAAGCATCCCGTCGCTTTGTTTGTTATTTTCCATTTTTGCTCGTCAGTCGTTGCTGGGATTGAACGTCTGCTTGCATTCAAACAGTTTTCAGTACAGAGGAAGAAAACTGCTCAAAACAACACAACAAACATGGAGCCAGCCGATTTAGATAAACAAAACAAAACAAAAAGGGTCGACTAAATTGAGTGCGAGAAGGGAGTTTCCTGCCTGCGGTGTTTACCCAGACAGAGTTGGATTCTTCACATTTGGAGTCTTTGAAACCTGCTCGGAGAGGAGCTGAGGAAGACTGTGGGAAGAGAGTGGAGCAGTGAGAAGAAAGGAAGGGAGTGAAACAGAGAGGAGAGGAAGAGGAGGAAGGGAGCGTGGTGTTCTTTCTTCAGGCACTGGAGCGCCGCTAGACTGTCCTCAAGTTTTAATCTTCTTTGCCGGTTCCTCCCTCCGTCTCCTCCTCTGCAATTTGAGTCTATAAATAAAGCCTGGTGAGACGGAGGGAACGCAGGGAGAGAGATCGTAGAAGACGTACAGGGTGGGAGGCTGCTTCTCCAGACCGAACCAACGCTCTCGTTACTGTGAATTTTCTTGTTGGAACATCCACCCAAAGCACACGACCAAAGCGGAGCAGGACACATCTGGTTTGATGTGCCTGTATGGTGATGTGGAGGCCAGTTCGACCATGTACTGATGTGGCTGCTGCCTGAGCACAATGTCGATTCCCACCGAGAGGTTTCATGCAGATATGTCGCAGATGAATCGCGGTCCGATGCGGCTCTGATGAATGTGCTTTAAAAGGTGGATTCCACTAAGACTAATCCATCCGGTGTCAACAATTCCAGATCCCCGTGGAAGTGGTCCTGTCAGAAGTTTTTAAACCTTTTAAAACTCTCAGGTCCAGAGCCACGGGCTAAAAACCACCAGAATATTGTCCTCTTCCTCTTTGCTCCTCCTCCTCCTCCTCTCATTATTGTATTTCAGTCCACAGAGAGCGAAGCTGCCAAGTCCCTGATTCAGGAAGTGTTTTTGCTCTGTTCTTGTATGAGGAAAGTCACAGTGGTGGAGATTTTAATCCCAGATGAACTGATTACCTCGATTAATGCAGGATTTAACATCTAATGATTCTTCACGGGCTCTGTTAGCAGAGTCGTTTTTTTTTTCTCTCCGTTGATGTGAAGGTGGCACCTCTCGCATATCAGGACTGACGTCACTAATCAAGGAGTCTTTAGTTCTCCGCCGCCAACAGAAACCATAAAGGATGCTCTCTCTCCTGTTGGTCAGCGAAGCCGACGTGGGGCTAGTGTGGGCGGGAATGGGCCATCATCTTGAGCCGTGATTGGTCGATGACGTCCAGCAGGTTCTTGGCGTCGACAGCGAGAGCGTGAGCCGCCGTCAACATCTGCTTCTTGTAGTCCTGCTGGAGGCTGAAGGACAGAACACAAAATAAAACATTCATTACAGAACAGACTTTCACTCCTGGGCAGAGTAGCACAATATGAAAGACACCGTGTGGAAATGTGGCGCCTCCCAGTGGTAGTCATTGTTTGTGACCGTTCCGTACTTTTCTGAACACTGACGAAACGTTCTCTCTTAAAATTCAACTTTTTTTTTATCTTTAACTTTTTGCACCCCTTCATGAAACGATAATAAGCAGTGCATCTTGTGATTAGATACAAAAGTTAGGTGTCTAAAACAAAACCATTCTTTGTATAGTGTGCTGCTGTTGGTACGCGTACCTACCTGGTCATCACATATTGTTGGGCTAACTTCATCTTCCCAATCAGCTCTGCCAAGTCAGAGTTCAACAGCTTTTGTGCCATCTCGATCTGTTAACGAAAACAGAGCACATCCAGCTGACAGGATAAAACAGAACTCAGGAAAATGTGTGATCACTACTGCGGTTTAAAAATCTTAAAAAAAAACAACATGCAACAATAATGAGAAAATTCAAACGACTCCACACACTGAGGGCGTGTTTAAGTTGTTAGTGTGTGTTTCTACCTCTCTGTGTGTACTGGCTGGAAGTTGAGGTAGAGTCTCATCTACTGTGGCCAATAACGTCCTCAGGGCCAGACCCACATCCTGAAACACAGCGACACACACATTAGTGTCCAGAACAGGACAAGTTATATAACGATTTGATGATTCACATGGTGTTTTAAAAAAAATAAAAAAATAAAAAAATAAATAATATATATATTTATATATATATAAATAAATATATATATTTATATATATATATATATAAATAAATATATATATAAATAAATATATATATATATAAATAAATATATATATATATAAATAAATATATATATAAATATATATATGTAAATATAAATATATATAAATATATATATATATATATAGATATTCACTCATTCGCGTTCACTCATGTAAGTTAAATCATATTAATGAGCAAATTGGAGATACCAGGAATTTCTGACAACATTGATGTTTCCTGAAAAAAAAAATAGTACAAGCAAGTTATGGCAGAATGGCTGCAGATGCATCACCGCTGGCAGTTACGTCAAAATAAAACCCAGTATATACATTAACATGATCCACTTGACTAATTTCAAAGGAGAATAATTTCTTTTGGCAGTATGTTTTTACACAGGATATAAGTGAAATGACACAGGAATTTGACCTCTGGATTTTTACCCATCTGTGAGCAGCTACAGTGCCTGGGAGGCAGTTGGGAGAAAGGTGCCTTTCCTAAAGGCAACTACAGCCTTGGAGGGTTTTCTTTGCCCGTGAAAGGAATCAAATTAGCATCCCTTCTGTCCCAAACCCCGCTTCGCAACCTCCAGCCCATGACTGGGAGGAGCTAAACTGAGGACAGCTGGTAAAATCAGCTGTTCAGGCTGTTGATCTGGTGGAACAGCAGCGTTAACACCAGGCCTAAACACCTGGGAGCAACACGTGAACGCTCCAAAGTCAGAATAAGAGTTGTTGTTTTTCTGGCAATGCAAGTGTTCTGTTGAGATGTTGTGAATACATGTGGAAAACAGTACGGAGAAAAAACATTAAATAATATGAAATATATGTTTTTCAAAAGGACTCACGAGGAAACTTCAATTAATAAATCTCCATGATTTTATAGTACCTGGTGAGGTCAAAAGGTCAGCGCTGCAGAGTCTGCTTAACGGGTGAATCACAAATTATTCATCAATGAGTAGGAGCCCTTACAGGTGTACAGTGTCAATAAATTAAAACAGCGTGTCACAGCGGTCAAGAGGAAAAAGAACGGAACTGCCATGACCTTTTTAATGTTTCGAGGTCTTATGTCAAACTTTGCAGCTCCTGAGGAGTGCGATGCACTTGTTACCTTGACCATGGGCACGTATTCCTCTGGAGGAGCCGGCTGAATCTTGCTCGACATCTCGATCACAGCTTTCACCAATCCCGTCACGTTCTCGTACACTTTGTCATTGGAGCGGTCCAGATTGGCCGTGGGAGGCGGGCTTATCTCCTGAGGCTGCAGCTGAACAAGGAGAGGACAGACAGAAATGAGTGACGGGCTCATTGAATGAACAAATAACCTGGGAGAGAAGTGCAAAGGGATTGACGGCGAGAGTTGGCAGAAAACCAGCTGACACAATGAAGATGGAAACAATAAGCGTTCTAATCATAAAAACATTTGTAAAGACATTTGCCTGCACAAATTCTGCATGATTAGAAACGTACATTAATCATGCCCTCGGATCATCTGTCCTCCTACTCATTTAATATTAAAAACTCTTACACAATACAGCCTTCAAAATAGGTGAAGAAGAGAAGCCACTGCAGAACACTGAAATCTTATAAAGAAGATGGAGTAGTAAATCAATGAGGAGATTAATGAGTGATATGGATTGAATGGATGATTGAATGAATGAATGAATGAATGAATGAATATGATCAGGTTATCTGGATCTGTGACATGCTTTGACTTTAAAAGAGTCTGAGCAGACAGAGGTTATTAAACATAGTTCTCTATTCCGGCCACTAGATGGCAGCGTCACACTGAGACAACCTGCACTGTCTCAATCGTGACAAATTCACACACCTTCAAACAGATCAGAAAAAGATGTGCTCTATGAACACAACATCCTCCTGTACTTGACATAAATCAGTTCCTCTTGTGTTTTCATGTCTTCCTGTCATCTTTACCGTCTTCTCTGCTCTGCCCGCCTCGCTGACCTTTCTCTTGTCTGGATCGTATGCATATATACAATATGACAGCCTCCTACAATGTTTATATCAAATACAAAACTAAAACTAGGTGTTTCAACTGTGACATTAATTTTTTTTAAATTTTTTTAAATCACTGAAAAGTAACTTTAGCAATCAAAATCAATCAGATCTGGATGTTAGTCGGAAGAGGAAAAGACGATAGAAACATGAAAACCGACGGTCTACACGACAAGGTGAGCTGCAGGTGTATGATGTTAATATGACAGAATGTCATTTGGTGGACAGAGAAACAAGGAGCTGATGGAAGTGAAGGACTAAATGAGTCCACTATAGGAGACAAGACGCACAGTAAACACACACACACACAGTGTGCTGCTTACCCGCCAAGGCTAGTGGTCAACAGTAAGTCAGAGCGAAGGAGGAAGAGGAGGAGGAGGAGGGAAGGGAAGGAGGGGGAGGAGGAAGAGGGGAAGGAGAGACGGAGCAGCCAAAGAAGATAAAAAGGAAAATATTAATGCTGTAAGCAACACATGCAATACGTATATTTGGTAAATGTGTCTTTGTGTACGTCAAAGTGCGTAAGTGTGAGTGTGTGTGTGTGTGTGTGTGTGTGTACCTTGACTCCATCGTTGTAACTGTCTCCAGTATTTAGACAGGCCAGACTGCCCACTTGGCACTGGGCCCCGGGTCGAGGAGGTTTCTTTGGGGGGGCCACATGCTCTGCAGGAAACAACATATTATATAGTATAAATTATCCCTACTCACAGTTTCATAGTCTGAAGGAGACCACAGTAAAAGGAGCGCACAGATTCTACTTTGATTTCTCAGCAGCTCTCAGCTTAGAGTCTGCAGTCTCAGTTGTCCTTCACATTAAAAAGGGCAAAAAGGGTGTTGGATATATTAAATAAACATATTTATTATAAGTCCTGAATGTTTTTCTATTTCCTCTGTGCTCGGCAGCGTGCTTGCACATTTGGTGTATTCATGCTTTGAGCACACAACATATTGAGGTTGACATGCTGTCTGAGTCCATATCAACAGAGTTGGTTGGCTCACTAGTAGGCCAACAGGCTGCAGAGTTCACAATCAGATGTGTCATATTGTGGCAACAGACAGTAAACTCTGCAGGCTGACACACACACACACACACACACACACACACACACACACACACACACACACACACACACACACACACACACACAATGTGTATACTGACAGGAGATAACAGAGCTACGTGATCGTATGTTTGTGAACTACATATTTTGGAAGAAAGAGAAGACAGAATAAAACAATGGTGGTTAAGTGACTGTGGTTATGAAGGGTTACAGGCTCGTCTATTACCTGGTTTGCCAACGGGCTGGTATATGTGTTGGTTTCCTGTCTGCACAAACAAACAAACAACAAACCAAACATTGGGTTAGCAAGTGCAAAGACATAATCAGAGGCTTTGCAGGAAATTAGAACTTCACTGGCGAAAACCAACAACAGTCTCTGAAAAATGTCGGGAATCCAATTTAATTTTCTTGTCACACAACACAGAGTCTCGATTTGAACACGACAAGTTCACGTTCGACTGCAGTAGAGAAGCTGCGCCTGTCTTCAGTGGTGTGTGGTACAGCTTCTCTTTGTAACTTCTGTTAACAAAAATATTCCGTGTGACTACATGGGGAGTGAAAAAAAAAGTGTTTCCTCTGAGCTACCATTTCAAAACTGGGAAAAAAAAAAAAAAAAAAAAAATCCTGCAGCATGTCTTTATGATTTGATGGTTGTGAGCATAAGCTGATGCCACAAGAGTTCTAGTAGTGCCGGGCATGTTGCATATTTACTTTGTTGTATTATTCCAGGATCTTTGTTGTTTTCTCTGTGAGAAAACAGTACAGAGGGCTTCAAAAGCCTCAGTGCCATCAGAGTGTCTGGTCTGACAACCAACAACACCCAAAAATACTCCACTACAGCAATTTACGCATGCATGCACACGCACGCACACACACACACACACACACACACACACACACACACACACACACACACACACACACACACACACACACACACACACACACACACACACACACACACACGCATAAACGCACCAACGAGGGAGATTTTCCCACCACAAACCACAACCATTCAATGGGAGGAGGAGGACAAGCAGAGATGAATTACAGAGACGGAAATATCTGGCCCATGGCAACTTCAGACTGCTACAACAACCTCTGCTGGCATCGGGGAAAGAACAGACATCAACGTGCAGCTCAGCTCTGCAGACTCCAAATTCAGGATAAAGTTACTGAAAAGCTCTGATATCAGAGGAAGCCTTCAAGAGAAACATTAGTGATGAAGTTACATTTCAACACAACCGGGTTCTTAACCGTCTATAACTACAACATATGTGTGCAGATTTAAGTTATATCTTTGTGCACAGTTAAAAGAATTATGTGGTTTGCTGAATTAAAGGATCATAAACGTGAAGGCCAATAAATTATTTTCTTTCACAAACAGACAAGTAAATGTTTGGTCTCTGAAATGTCAGATGATGATTAAAAAAAAAAAAAATGTCCATCATAATTGTTTTGCGAACCAACAGCCCAAAACCCAAAGATATTCAACTTACACTGACATTTGACAAAAAAAAACCCCCAAAAAAACCCGCCAACACTTTTTGGATAAAAAAATGACAAAATAATCCAAATAGTTACTTGTAATAAACTATATAAATAATTGCTACATCTCTACGTGTGACATATTCACCTTAAAGGCAAATGATCATCATCCTAAATGTTACAACAACAACCCTAAGGCTGCCAACACTGGCCAGATCTATCGTATTTTCCTTTTGATAGCGCTTTTTCACAGTCTAAAGTGTGTAATTACAGATAAACCAATTCAGGCATAGACCAGTAAACTTCAGACCACCAGCATGCTGAAGGCAGAAACATGACTAAAGACACTACTTTGTTTTGCTTGCAATACTTTTCTATGAATATCCAGTGATGCTGTGAGAATCTGTCCCCACATTGCTGACCCTACCCTCCCAACAGGTCACTTCCTGTCCCTGGATCAATCCCCTCAGCTCCAATCAAAACAAACACATGCTGCAGCCAAAGTGCAGGGAGTCCAACAGCAACACGGAGTTCCGGCAACATTTATCTTTATCTTTGTTTAAATACGCAAAACATTCAGAAAAATAACTTCCCTTTGTGAGGAGGGGGGCTGCAAATGATCCTGTTTTTGACAAGCTATGTAATGTACAGTCAAGGACAGCTCAACTCTTGTCAAAATGTTATTTCCTCCCCCCCCCCCCCCCCTCTGTACCACCGATAGTGTTCAGAGAGATGGCTGGAAAAAGAAAGGTATGTTACCGGTGGCTGGAGTCCGACTTCTTCTCTTTCCAGACTCCCTCTAGAACTTCTTGTGTCTGGTTTCTAAACAAACATAAATAATCACAAACATTAGATCTTCATATGTCTCACATGTGGTGAGATTTCAAACTGAAATCAATTAATGATTCATTGAGACAGATTCAAAGAAATTGTAATTACAGTTATGCCAAAGGATTGGGATTGTTTTCTAGAAAAAAAAAATCTTTTATGGCACACAGTCAGCTCAGTAATCCATATTATTGTCAGACTGGTGTGTTACACGGTGCAAAAT
Source organism: Embiotoca jacksoni (assembly GCF_022577435.1). Classification (NCBI taxonomy): domain Eukaryota; kingdom Metazoa; phylum Chordata; class Actinopteri; family Embiotocidae; genus Embiotoca; species Embiotoca jacksoni. The sequence continues at coordinate 11,181,801 of NW_027185241.1, forward strand.
CAATCAATGAACTCAGCAGATTTACTGATTTTTGGATTCAAACAATTTTAACAGACTCCTACTACTGAATGAACGAGGAAATGAATGAAGCAGAAAAGCTCACACATATCCATCCAAAGACAGGACCTCAAACAAAAACAGGAACACACTGTACAAAGCTGAATGATCCAAAAAAAAAAGTTTTTTTTTTTTTTTTTTAACTTAACAAAAACTTTATATATTGTTATGTAACCACTAAATTGCACTGCTACCTCAGAAAAATATACCCACAAGCAAAGCCAAAATAAAGTCACTCAGACACCTCTGCACACACTACATAACTACACCATCAGGCCAGCTGCCAACACACAACCGTCCTCACATACCAGTTTTCCAAGACAGGACTTGAAGACCAGCATTGCCATGGAGTTCATCAAAGTTGCCTCATGAATCCCTTGTGTCCGATTTGTGAGGTGTGTTGTGTCTCTGCTGTTATCTTCTGATCTATCAGTATGTGTCTGCCTCTGTGGCCGTCTGAATGCTTTCCTATCTGCTCGCCTGTATACTTGTCTCTGCCAACAGTTTCATTAAGAGAAGAATTCAGATTCAGCTCCAGCTTCCTGCCTCCAGCTCACTTATATCTGACTCTGACGCAAAAAGAGAGGGAAGGAGAAGAGGAGGAGGAGGAGGAGGAGGAGGAGGAGTAGGGATGGAGCATGCTGCCAGCGAGCTGTCAGTATGTGAGCATGTCTGCCCTTCTTTCCCAAACCCTTCTGCCTTCCTCCTCCCTTTCTGTCCCACCCCTCTCTCGTGTTCCTCCCTGAAGTGACAGTGTTATAAAAAACAGCCAGTCTACAGCGCACACGTGCGTGCGTGCACACACACACACACACACACACACACACACACACACACACACACACACACACACACACACACTTTATCGCCTTCTCAGCTTTTCAGTAATCTTGTGTGTTGTCAGTTCGTGGTTATGGGTCAAAGACTGTTGACTGGGCTGTCAGATTCTGCAAGCCTATCATTAGCCTGGAATTCACACAGGCCACACCTGCCTACAAACTCTGTGTCACCCCCCCCCCCCCCCCCCCCCCCCGACATCTCCTTTAATCACTGTTCACAGAAAAAATGCATCCTACATGAAACCTCCCTCCCTCCTGTCAACCTCGTCTTCCTGTCATTGCTTCTTTCAATCAAAAATAACATACCGTAGATCTCTAAGACAGCATCAAACCCTGCGCTTATTCATCTTTGTGACTTTTAAAAGAAGTAAGTGGTGGCTCGTTACAGTCATACAGAAGAAATACAGAAGAATAACCTGTTGCCTGCAGACACTGCAAAAATGTTCTGTCTGATAGTGGGTAATTTCCTTGACGGGAAGTAAGGAGCAGGAAGTAGAAAACAACTTTATTGTTTTTGTAAGCAGACATGTACATTATTTTGAAAAAAGATCTTTCCTGAAACATGAGTGAAGTTAGTGGTTCATGAATTTTTTACTACAGCATGTGTTATTATGGATGCATGATGTATTTCCACTGTGTGTGCCGAGTGTGTTACCAGCAGCCTTTCCTCCTGTTCCAGCCACCTCTGATCCTCCTCCATCTGCTGCTGTTGTATCATCAGCTGTTCCTCCATTACCAGGCACTGCTGGCCTACACACTGCTGCATGTCTACTGCCCTGTCCTACACACACGCACACGCACGCACGCGCACGCGCACACGCACACACACACACACACACACACACACACACACGTGCAACAAAAGACAAGCATAGCAGAACAAGACATGCACACCAACACAGGGACACGTGAAGAAAAAACACACACGCACAGACATGGAGACAAACAGACATTTACACCAGACTGATGAGAGGCTCAGCTGAGACGGTGGACGCACACACACTAAACATAATGGGTGTCAATGAGGTGCTGATTGATTCCTCATCTGGGATCAAAACCTCGTCTTTTGAGTAAATTTGTAGACTGGAGTCATTAGTTAGTGTTTCAGTCGTGTCATGACTTCCCCGTGTGTGCACATACGTGTGTGTGTGTGTGTGTGTGTGTGTGTGTGTGTGTGTGTGTGTGTGTGTGTGTGTGTGTGTGTGTGTGTAAAATTGGCCTCCTACCTCCATCACGGAGCCCCACAGCGCCAACTCCTGTGCGTGGGGCTGGGGAAGGTGCTGTACATGCGAGTGTGTGTGGACGTGGTGGCGGGGATGCGTGTGTGCATGGTGGGTGTCCAACATCGCAGCCTGTGGAGGGTACAGGGCGCTGGGCACAGAGGGGAGAGTGTGAGGGCCTGGATACCCAGACATCTGACATCAGAGAGAGGACAGAGACAAAGACACCTGGTTATTCTGCCATCAGCTCTCCTTGTGTTCTGATTACTGCAACTCTGTGCATTAAATCATACCACAATTTAAGTTTGGTAATTATACAACTGAAGAAGGGTTGTGGAGTTTATTGACATACTTGGTAGTGTCCAGGATGCTGCGGACTGGGGTAAAAACCTTCACTCGAGCGAGGACTGGGATAGCCAGGTCTACTCGGCTACAGACCGAGACAGAAAGATAAAGAGACAAAAAGGAGGAGAAAGATAGAAAAACAGATCGATGAAAGAAAAGGAAGATAGAAATTGAGATATAGAAAGACAAAATAGAAAAAAACAAGAATACAGTTATGAGGCTGTATCATCTTTTTTTCCTGAACTGAACGTTATTCAGACACCGAGTTATTCAGACACCGAGTTATTCAGACGATCAACACACAAACCTCCAAGGAGTTGTTTGTGTGGCTGGGTTAGCTGTCAATCAAAACAGGGAACACCCACTGGGCTGCAAGTCCAGCAAGCTGTTAGTTAAACTGGCACTAACCACAAACAACAACAACAACAACAACAACATCCATGGATCACTGGTATACAACTGTTACATACGTGGACTACAGATCACAGATTATATGTGATGCAGGCGTGTAAACAGAGCGCTGCATGTTCACCAAAGACCTCTCTTTCAAGCACCATTTCAAACTGTAAATGTTGTACTGCTGCTGACCAGCTGAATGCAAGAAGTGTAAAACAATTAACATAAGAAATGTTTTTTTTTTTTTCCCCTGTTTCATTTATTGCAGTGCAGTTCAAGCTTCTGCAAAATGTGTTGCTGGCTAAAGGAACAGAGTTTAGTTGAGGACAGTGAGTCGGATTTTATCCTGTTCTGTGTCTGGCTCGTACTTTCAGCTAAAAACAGAAGTGCTTGGTGAACCCACAGTGTTGTTTCTTCTGTTGGCTGGTTGAGATGATGAATAGTTTCCCCTCTTAGTTAATGATTTTAACTTCTCTAACACAGAGCTCATTTCTAGCACGACAGTGTTGCAACCTCTACCTTCCACAGTCTCTCATAGTAGCTTTCTCTGGACCACACCTCCGACAGCGAGACAGACACAAAGACACACGGGGAGGGAAGCAGACAGCAAAGGAAGACAAGGAAGAATGGAAGGAGACAAGGAAAGAAAAAATAAAACAGGGAAAAGTGACAGAAAGGGAGAGAGAAAGGACAAAGAGAAGCAGACAAGACAAAGACACTGAAGACGAGACAAAAACTAGCTTCAAATGTTCAGACACAGTCAGACCAACAGACAGAAACACGGTTCTTAACGAACAACTCTGGAAGCTTAAATCTGCACCAGCAGATTCACTTCCTTGTGGTAGTCAATCCAGGAGGAGGGAGGTTTCCCTGGGAATAACCAGTTTCAAAATAAAACGATGAACACGGGGACAACAGACACAGACTGAAGGTCAATGTGACCGGACCGTCACACCAGGATGAGACAAACATTGGTTACTATCTGGAGACTCTTGGATGGATATTTGAGTTTACGAACACATGACCAAATAGGTAAATAGTTTTGGATGCAGAGAACCAGAAAACAGGCTCAGTCAGCATCATCAAACTGCAGAGTTGCAGTGCCACCAATAGACATTAAAAACAACCAGCAGCAGTAGCAGTTTAGAGCTGCACATGGGCCACACACTAGCAGGGAAAGAAAGCCGGCGCGGTTTTGACATGTGTGCGACCTGCAGGCCATGACCATTACAGCTGATTCTCTTCTTTTTTTTTTTTTTAAACCTGTGTTCATATGCTGAGTGGAGAACTTGCAACCAGCTAAAAACAAATGTGCACATTTGTGAGTTAGCTGTGATGTGGTGCAATGACTTTTTATCTGTTGAAAATGTTAATCAAGCCACCGGTAGGTGGGCAGAAAAGACTACTTTAGACATTTTCCTGGGGTTTGAAGTAAATGTTACCAGATAAAACTTAAAACATGGAGCTTGACAAAAATAAACACAGTATCCAATTATACAAATGTTGTATCATCACCTTCAGTATTTAAACAGGTTGTGTGATTTTACAATGACATAATTTCAGGGAGCACTTTTAGACACAGTTAGTGTGATTCTTTATATAATCACCTAACGGTAATCATTGAGAGACACATGCCCGTGTTACAAGCATGTAATTGCATGGCTTATCTCCAAAAACAACTTAAAGGAAAATTGCGTAGCACAGTGTGATTAAGTTTTTCTTTTACCCTAAAAATATGGTTACTGGGGCTATCTCATCTCATATTATGATAATCAATATAATATTGCTATATTGCCCAGCCCTGGGGATTACCTACAAAAACTGGTTGGCATGTATTCCAACTTGCCAGCACCTGACAGCGAGCTCAAGGTGAGAGTACCAGAGAGCTGGAAACAGATATACGTATAGATTAACCTTTTAGCTCACTCTTTAGGTATTTTTTAGTAACTGCCTTAATCCAAAAATGCACACATTCCTGTAAGCTTCAGTGGTATATGCAATACAACAATCAGATCAGCATTTGTTCTGGATTGTGTGTTCCATTAAGTGTAAAAAAGGGTTTTTAACAACTTTTTCAGCTCATTCCCATTAATTTAAAGTCCCGTTACATTAAAAAGATGACCACAAGATTTATTTTATTAATTTATAATTATTCCTTCTTTTTTTTTTAGTTCCATGTGTGTTACACGTGTTAGACTGTTCGTTCAGTGGATTAAGGATTTATCACAGGCATCCTCAACAGGCCAGAAATAGGGTGCAATAATCCAAGGACAGATCAAAACTATGCCTGACAGAGGCAAACACAAACACATTCAGTCACAGAGGACATTTTTAACAGCATGTCCTGCATAGACAGAGCATGCTACCACGCTTAGCATATACATGCTGATTGCACAGTTACTGGGTTAGCAAACACTGTATGAAAAAAACCAAAACATATCACTGCAGTAAATTGTGATTAATGATTCAAAGATTGGTGTGAGTTTAGTCCTATAGTAGACAGGACATTTTTTTTTTTTTTACCATATATCCAAATATTTTGCAACTTTCTTTTCCTGTTTTGAGTGTTAAATTGAAAAATAAACATGCCAACATGTTTCCTAAATATAACCACATCCCCTTATATTGAATACTATACAATTATGGATGTATGGTAAGAAAAAGGATGTGAATGATGGTAAAGCCAGGGTCCTGGAAGCACTGACTGGCCAAATATTGAATGAACACGGAGAATAAATCAGAGATGAGAGAGCATCTGATTCAGCTGCAATTAGCTAGAAATGCACAAAGAAGCCTGTTTTAGCTTAATCAAAGATATATAAAAAAAATAACTTTAAAAGGCCCTGAAAAAATATATTTTCAGACAGAAAACTATCGGTTGCACGTCGCACAATAAACCTTTGAGACTCTCTCTGTACTGTTTTGTCTGTGATCACGTTACTGGTTCAAATTTGGTGACAACTGTTGCATTGTTTTTTGATGGTTATAAAACAACTCCTCGGGATGTTTTTCTGACCTTTAGGTTTTAAAGTTTCATATTTAATCTTTTCTATTTAAAGATAAAAGGAAAAAAATTCCACATTCAGAAAACATAAGAACAAAATTAAACTGTTTACATTCTCAGCTACGGTATGTGGGCATTTCCTTTCAAAACCCCCTCCTGCAAAGGCTCCACAAACAGGCATGTTGCAACTTTTTTTGAGACACACACATTCAGTAGGTTTGTCCTTATTATTAGAAAAAGCTTTAGTGCAGTTTAACAGCACACCACCTGCCTTCAGGGGTCTGGACACGTGTCGCTGAGAGCAGGCGATGGAAAAAGGAGCATGGGTAGTTACAGGGAGGCTGGGCATTTGGCTGGGTGGGTGAGGGTTAGTGGAGGCCGGGGTCACTGGGAGGACTCTCTCTGTGTGAGGGGCAGGAGGGACCAGTGGGGGTCTCCCGCATGACTGCAGAGCAGGGTGTTGGATCTGGGGGTCAAAGTCAGGATTGAGTGGGCTCCTGGGATTAGTCTGGCAGTCAGGGTGAAAGCTGGGCAACAGCAGGGTTTTAAGATTACAACTGGACTTGGGCTGGATGATTTGGAGGGTGTGGGGATAAACATCTGACATGCTGCAGGGCAGAGAGTTAAAGCTCTGACTAGATTGGGAAAGGAGCAGAGAAAATGGCCAGGGATGGAAGTGGGAGCTATTTGACTTTGGATGGGAGGAACACAGCACGTGGCCGTTAGTGGGGGGATTTGTGTTGTGGGGGCAGCTGCCATTGGACAGGCTGCCTGAATCTGTATAAGATGGATAATACATGTTAGTTTGAGAGGGGTAAGATTTGGAGTCTGGATTTAACTGGTGCTGAGACAAAGACTTATTGTAAAAAGTGGTGTGTTGAAGAGGAGGTGATTGAGGCTCAGGACAGGGAGAGGAGGAAAAGTGACTGGTGAATTTCAGAGAGGATGAGTAGAATGGAGGAGTGGGGAGATGAGAGCAGGGAGATGAAGGATGAGGTTTTCCAGTGCAGAGAGAAAGCTGTGACGCAAAGCGCTGGTTTTGATGGCAATGATGATGAGGAGAAGGAGCAGAAACACAATCCAGACTGAAGGTGGGCTGCAGGGAGGGGCGGTGACTGGGCTGCAAACAGAAAGACAAAAGTAGAGGAGGAACACATGGAAATAAAAAAAAAGGGTATCACGGAAGGCAAAGACATAGTGGACAGGTGGGAGAGACGGGATTGAGCCAAAGCACAGATGAAAATATACACGACTGTATCCCAAGCCATGCAGGGAATCAGCCTGAAGACCAAATAGTTTCCAACATGGACAACTGAATGACTGAGGGCTTTGAAAAAAAAAAAAACCCACATCTCTCAAATTCATGGACAGCTTTTCAAGACATATGGCTGTCGTTGTAAGCAGAAGAAGCAGTTAACAGATGTTAACAGCAGGGAACGGGGGCAGTGTGACGGTGAACAGGCCAACAGGCTGAGGTGAGATGGGCTTGTCCAAGCGGGGGAGGCGGGTGGGCTTTTACAAAAACAGCAATTTAAGTAGTAATAATGTCACATTGTAAAAGCAAATTATTTACAGTGGGATATTCAAATTTTTTCATAGCAAGTGGTAATGATCAGGGGTCTGTATCATCATCATCATCATCATGGTGACACATCATACAATGCTTGCACACTGACAAACAAGGGGCTTCTCATGCAAAAAATGACTTTATTACATGTGTAAAAGTGGCCAAAATATTTTAAAAAAATGTGACATAGATTACTTCTGTCTGAGACATACCACATTAAAAATGTGAAAATTGGTCAAAAAAACGATAAAGTTTAAAAAAAGGTTTAAATCATTCCCTTTCTTGTCACATTATGTACATGTTTTTGCACCTGAAGAACCACTTCCTGTTGTGTGAGGGCATTTCTTCCTATGGTATGATACTAACACACAGAAATTACACTCCTGCTTGAAAAGCCTGTATTTCAGAGATTAAACCCCTTCACATCTGTTTGTCTTGACCTCAGCTGTTATTTAACCCTAACCCCCGAACCTTTACATTTTCAATAGGTGGCACAAAGGAAACATTATATCAAACACGTTTCCAATAACACTGAGGGCTTTCACTCTCAAGCCTTCATGTTATTGGTGGCCACATACATACAGTCATGTGTAGTGCAACAAACTAGACAACAGAAATGTAACACAAACTCCACATGGAAGAATATCAAAGAGGCTGTAATCTTAGCTGGATGAGACTTGCAATGATCAGGGTGTCTCTCTGCAAACACAGACACACAAACACATGTGGTGTAGTCATGTCTTACTTTTGGTGGTGCTTCATCCAACCCTCCTGAGTCCCAAGAAACCGTGACCTGCCTCCTCATCTCCATCCTGTTCCTCTCCTTCTGCTGGAGTTTCTCCTCCTCTAATATAGTGCTGGAAACAAAAACCATCATGTAACAAAAAAAGACACGGGTACTGTCACAGCCGCCAGTACAAAAAGGAAAATGAAGATATCGCATTATTAACGATTTAGACTGTATACGTTTTCACACATTATTGTGTTACAGCAGTTCCTGGGATGTTTTTCGGAAAGATATAATATGGATGACTGAAATGTACTCGGATGAGAATGATGTCCTTCTCTGCTGAGGTTAGAAATAAAATACTGGTATAAAATATCCCTTCACAAAGAAAGAAAGCAAGAGAAAACGATTTGTTTTATGTCTTAAAGAAAGTAAAATGCGACTTCGATCTTGTGCCTCATTTTCTGTCAGGTCCCATTTTGAAAGGCACTTACTGAAACATGAAACAACAAGGTTTTGTACTTTAAATTTCAAGTACCCAATGTGCACACAAGTAAACTCATATAAACACATGCCCTTACACAAACGATTCCCTCGTGTCAGGGTCGTCCCAAACTGTAGGTTTTTTTTGTTCTTTTTTTTCACAAGCAAACAGGCTCCTTAAGTGCTTTTCTACCTCCTGCTGTATGTATGAAAACTCGCCGACAACCCCATTAACTTGCACACATTGTTCTCTGCGTCAGAGTTTCATTGCAGTAGGCTGTGCACCCACTAAAACCTCATGCATATCATTCCTTACGCCCTGTTTGTACAGACTATGAGAACACAAACTACTTCAATCAGAAGAAAATCTAATTCCATTTTGTTAGGAAATATCGTATTGCTGCCTCTTCTTACCTCCACAGTTCATCCCTGAACACTCAAATAATTTTACAGTATTATTCAGTGCGCTAGTTATAGTAATAAAAAAATGTCAAGTGTCAACATTTTTGGCTTTAGATGATTGAAAAACAAAAACTGAACGTCTCTGTCCACTTTACTGGGATGTCTGCTGTTGTGTTGTGATGCCACAGCTTATTGGAATTCAATATTTTTGTCTTAGAAAACACAAAATTTGTTCCAACTGTACTCCACATTCACACTAACTACTGATATAATTTCTTTGCTGTGTTTTCAGGCAAACTGTTACAGCAAATAAAGACGTAAATCTCCACGTAATATTGCTTAAGAACAAATGGAATAATTTATGGTTAAAGTTGAGCAACATCCCACGCCCCAAACTGAACATTTTTAGGTCTCGTGTAGCCACAGATACCACCCTGAGTTTACTGACCTGTTCCCTGGGAAAACGGCTGCTAAACCAAACCAAACTCAAAATCCCAGAGGAGGTAGCTGTTTCTGAGGACACGTCTGGCTTCCACAAAACTGAACTGTCGGACAATCCAGCATACAAACGTTCACCACAGTCACGCACTCTTTCTACTCCCACAACACGGATAAGAGCTATTTCTAGTAACATCATTACCCTCCTGTTCTGTTGTCTCCTGCCGAGTGTTTGTGTTTCCTCGCACCTGTTCGAGTCAGTCTGCTCTTCCTTTCCATCACAACACACGTTCACACTCATCCGTACAACTGTATCAACACATACTGAAAATGTCCACTCAAATAAGACACATTGAACTGTGCCTTAAACTGCTGGGAACAGATGATGAATAACTTGATTATCAATAATTAAAATGTATTCTTTTAATTAATTAGGCTTAACACTACATTTGTTTTTAACCTTTTCTCAGCCTAACATATGATAAAAATTTATCATCAAGATTTCATTGTGATAATTGGTATTGCAGGTTAATCGATCCTGACCTAATCATCTTGGCAACACAATTTTTCACTTTCAATTTTCATTTTTTTTTAGCTATTTATTTTAAGGACCTGTGAGTGTTTCACATTTATTCTAAAAGTTCTTGTCTGCAGGAGAACTTTTTCCCATTTCATGCTAATTAGTGTTAATAACAGTCATATTATAGACAAGATTAAAATACACAATGATTTGTCTCAAAATAACAAAAAGGGCTTCTTACTGGTCATAAAGGCTTATAACAGCGTAAGTGTTTTGTAATTTTCTTTCCCTGGCATGTACTTTAAGGCTTATTCAACCAGGCAGTTCATCAGAAATACAAAGTCGGCCAGTCACCGATCAATTTGCCAATCTTGCTTCATAGTGCAACAGTAAATTACATCACGCATGAATATGTGTGATGAGGATATTATCAGCACCTGGCAACATCAACACACACTGTGTCCTACCCACATAGACCACACCACCACCTGGAATAACAAAGCCTTTGTATATTTACTCAGGCTGGGCCCCGCTTTACTCTTACGTAGTTCTTACCTGAGAGCTGCCCAGTTACAGTAAGACCACAACTAATGACCACTGAGCAGCACAACTGGATGTAAACTACTCATTTCTCTCATCCTTAGATTTATCCCAAAGGCAGCAGTAAAGAATACATTTTTAGGATTACTGTAAAAAGAAAAAAGTGTGCGATACAACTGATCTCAATGATGATAATCCACAGTCGAAGTTGTTGACAAAAAAAAAAAAAGAGTTACTCCTCACTGCTGAAGGCAGACTGAGTGTTTTCTTGCCAACTTTCAAAAATATATAAATTAAACAATAATTATCTATCGTCTTATTTTTCAAAGAAAAGAGTAGTAAATTTAAAAGAAAATTTAACAGTCAATGATTTTATGCACGTCTTTGGGGAGAAAACCCAGTAATCTCGATAGAATGTTGAAAAGATGCAGCTGAAACACAGACAGACCACAGCGAGGCTTTCAATCAGACTGAAACTCGTGGCTGCAAGTATCCACCCTGTTGAAGAGCATTAAAGGAGGGAGACCAAAGAACAAACCATGTCAGAGGTACCCTAAAGGCAGGCGGCTCCAAAATTCAGACTGACAGAGGAGCAGTAACGTCCACTGAATTCAGATCACTACAGTCGCTGATACGCTGACACCACAACTATTGAGAAAAGTCCAATGAAAGAGAAAGGCATGTAAAAGAGAGACCGTACTTTACCTTAACACAAGACCACTCCAGAAGCACAAAAGTTTATCCACAAAAGGTACTAGAAGGATGATTCGCCAGCAACACTCAGCACTGATACGCTACTGAAGGTCAACATAAATAACATCAGCAGATAATAAATAGATAAAGTTTATGTCTGCTGGCAGGATGACAGAAATATGCTCTGTTGCAGGTGAATCACACCTTGGCAGACTCCGGGCTACAGTCCTCCAGCATACATACACTATCAGGATCTGAGCATTAGGAGTCTTTGTAGGCTACCTTGACCATGGGAGTCCAACGCAACAGTAGTTCTGCTTGGGATTTTTCCCTCTTTTTTTCTGACTCAGTTCTCTCTCTCTCTCTCTCTCTCTCTCTCTGTTATTTGGAAAGCTGCAGCTCCTGGCAGCTGCCCACTGTGTAAACACACACACACACACACACACACACACACACACACACACACACACACACACACACACGCACACACACACACACACACGTTAGTTCAGCGTCCAGGAAAACTGTAGTAGAGAGTTGCATATTTGGCAGGAAAGACCTATAATTGATATTAAGATATAAAAGCCAGCCAGACCGAAAGTAAACCAAATAGTATAACATTATATGGCATGACTTTCTCCTATTAATAGCCAGTGACCACAGTGAACATGGTCAATATTGACTTGGTATCCAAGACACTGCATGAGGCCCATTGAGGGTTCCTTAGCTCTCTGTCATGCTAAGATACAATTGTCAATTAAAAGAAAATGTTGTTAATTTTGTCAGCTTAGCGCCCAAACACACACACACACACACACACACACACACACACACACACACACACACACACACACACACACTTTTCCACACTTTGTTTTCAGCCAGTTAAAACCTACAACCACAAACATGCGGCACATGTGTCACACTAATGAGCGGACCTCCACGATGTGAAGGTCTGTAACTCAAGGCAGCCAAAAACTAAGACAGCGAGATTTCATGGACACAATGAAACGTTGAAATGTAAGAAGTGGAGGAGGAAAAAGGGAGCGTAAAAGGAGCAGAATTGTAGGGAGAAACCAGAAAGCTGACACAGAGATTGGAGTTGGAATTCCAGGTATGAGTCATGCTGGTTTTAAGCAAACTCATAAAACTACAGGAGTTAAATGTGCACTCTTATTTCTCTGTTTCTGTGTAACAGAGAAAAACAGTATCAAGAGTGAATGTTTAAGGACGTTGAAGGAAACAATGGTGGTATCTTGCTACGCTTCTGCTGCTGCGTTGTTCCGCTTGTGTACATGCATTTGTGAAGAAAACATGTCATGTTGCAACAGTGCGATTTAAAATAAAATAAAATACACAAACTATCATACAAGATATCTCTCCAAGTAAATTCAGTCTTTAGCCAGGAGCAAAGAGATACATAATTCTTCATTAATGTTTGGTGATAGTTGCACTTACATGCATCAGCTTTAACAGACAGCAAATTTAAATAAGCAGCTTAAAGTTATGCTTAAACGTGCAAGTAGATGTAACTTTAAGCGTTTAAGTTTTCCCCTTGGATGTGAAGGGGAAATATCTTTGGCACATGCAACTGCGCTCAAATCTGCAGCATCATTCCTGGCCATTAATGAATTAGGTTCAAATTCATCCAGGCCAACTGTGTGCATGATAATGAGCCAGATGACACCTGGAACGCTACTGTCATGTATAAGAAATAAAAGGAAAATAAACTGGAAGAACACTGATTACCAGAAGGTCCAGTGGTGTACTGGTGGATTATCTGATGTTCAGATGCTGCCTTTATCTAAATTACTGCTTAAAATCATGTAAAGTCTGTGTCACATATAAGACTCATTATCTGTTTAGACTGCAGAGTTTTAGTGGTAAACTCATTCCCCATTGTTTTCATTTCCCATCAGGGGCGATGCTCAACCATCACTTCCAAAAAACTGCAGGTCTGTTCATGTCTGAAATCCTAGGATTTGTTGAGTAATAGTAGCTGGGAAGAGCTCTGCCTTTACCAGACCTCTACTGTCTACCACAAAGAGGAAAGAAAACATTGGTGAAAGAAAGGAGGGTTTCAGATTTAATCTAATAATGTATCTGTGTTCTAACAAGAGTCTCAGTTGTTACAGAAAAGAGAGCATGATGTCTTATCATGCACACTAACGCTTGAACATACTGTATCTTATTAGCAAAATTTAACTTGTTGGTGTAGCTGTTTGTCTGAACGCATGCTGGAGCAAAATTATAATCTGAGTGCAGATGATGCCACTTTGGTTGTTAGCATCCTGTGATTAGCATGAAGTGTAAATACACACTTGGCTGACATAAATCATAAAACATGTCAGGTTTATAAAGGCAATTTCTTTCTTTGATGGCACCTGATAATGATGACTGACACCGTGATGTTTTGGGGATTTGCATGAAAACATTTTTGCTTGAGTTGCCTAACTTGTGAATGAAACTCTCAGCATCTGACAAAACTTTTCACAACCAATCTGTTATTCAGAGGATGTTATCTGACTCATTAATACATTAGAACCTTCATCTTTACAGTGATACGTTACTCTGGGGCTTACTCAGCAGGTTTTTAAATGATCAAGAACAATGATGTCTGGCTCTGCCTTATCTGATCGCAACATGACCGGATTGTTGTGTCTTGATAGATAAGGTCTCTCCAGGCAAAGGTAGTAACAAGGCAATGATGTATCATTTCACAAGGAAGCAAGGTGTGGCTGAAGTTTCTCATTTGATCTACCTCTGTCATCATCATCATCATCACATCTGTTACCATGCCAACCATAATGTCATCAGCCCAAACAGGAGGTGCAGTGTAGTCTGTTAAGTGTAGGGACAGTTTTGTTTAGGCTCTGTGTTCCTGCATATTAGTAAAGACTGCGAGAAATTATACTCTGTTTACAAAGTACGGATGTGAAAAATCTTGAACACTGTTAAGAATGAGAGCCTGTTTAACCTCACATGTCCAAATAGTAAGAGACTACACTGTTCACTATATGACTCTAATGAGGAGTAAACATGGACAGAGATGTTGTCACTGTCAAGAACTTCAAATTAAAAGCAGTAGTTTTAATATTTAAAATTTGAAATATTATCAATGTTATCTACAGAACTAACTTTATATTGATAGCTCTTAATCAAATATGTAGGTCCCGACTGTCCTGGTTACCTGCCTGTCTGGCCTGATCATCTGTCTTTGATATTGTTTCCTGGTCTGATGTTGAACCACCAGGCAAAGTAGAAGACCACATGTCTCTTTCTGTGTTCCACTCTTTGTGACATTACTGTGATTAATACAGACACAGAGTGACACCTGCAGGACGGTGTATGAAAACACTTCACCTGGGAAACTTTAACCATGGCATGTTTCTTTATCTACAATACTGATTGGAAAGTAGTAAAGAAACATGCATTGGGATTTACAATGATTAAAAAAAACCCTCAAATGACATCAAATGTTACTGTAACTAGTATCAATGTTACTCATGACATTGAAGTGAGCTGTTTTATGTTTAACAAGTCAATTTACTAAATGTGACCTAATGAACATGCCATGAACATGCATGTTTTACTTCAGCTGAAGTAAAACCATATGCATGAAGTATATAGTAATGATAATTTAACCTTTCTTCTACCGAGGTTATTTCAAACCTCTCTGCTCAGAATCCACATGCAAAGCGACTCACATACACTCTCGATTCACACTCCGTGAAGTACCTCAGTTGCGTTTTCAATTCGGTAAAGCGCGGCCTCTTGCTGGGATCGTACGACCAACACTTTGTCATTAAGCTGTAGAGAGTAGGAGGGCACTGAGGGGGCATAGCCAGACGCTCGCCGTTCTCTATCCTGCCAATGACGTCATTGTTCTTCACACCCTGGAAAGGCTTGACGCCGTACATCAGAATCTCCCACATGCAGACGCCTGCGGAAGGAAAGACAACATAAAACGTAATCAGAATAAGACAGACACCGATTGGCTCTTAAAACAAAGGCTCCGAATGAAGAGTAAAAGACTTGAAATAAAAAAATCTCCTGCTTCGGAAGAATAAACTTGAAAAATATAACTGACACGACAATGAAAAAAAAAAGAAGACGACAAAGGCTTCAACTTACCAAACATCCAGACATCACTGGCTGTAGTAAATCGTCTGAAGTTGATGGATTCTGGAGCCATCCACTTAATTGGCAATTTACCTTTAGATGCTGGAAAACAGAAATGAGGAAATTATTTATGAACAATATTGGAGCTTCCCTCGAAGTGACCAAACAAAGAAAATTAGACAAAGATGGTGGAGTGTGTATTTATTTTTACCTACCTTTATAATAAGAGCTATCTTCCATGTATCGTGACAAACCAAAGTCTCCCAACTTTACGCAGTCGGCTGTGGAGACCAACACATTTCGCGCTGCGATGTCCCTGAAGAGGAAAAAACAGTTATAAGACACACTGGCAATATTCCCCCAAAATCAGGATATTTAAATTTCCACAAAACATCCCTGTTCTTTGTAAAATTCTTTCCAGTAGGTGGCAACACCGGGCTTTGGTTATTTTGCCATCAAATAATAATCTTTCACATCTGACTGCCCTGTTATTATAAAAAAAAGAAAAAAGGTTTGTAAATAATAATTATTTGGTCAACAGACTGACGAATCTGTAAAAGATGGCCACATATAATATTATTGCAAAGTTGTTATAATATATACTGTATTGATTTGGAATATTTTGCTGTACTGCCAATCAATCAGACTTTATTTGTATACAACTACATCGTACAAATAAAATGTAACACGAAGTACTTTACAATAAAAAATAAAAACAGCATCCCACCATATAAACGCCTTCCCTCATCCCCTCCCCGTTTATGTGCAAATCAATAAATGACTCCTTTATTTATAAAGGATTTAATAAAATAGGAGCAACAACAGGAATCCAAGAAATGCTATAGATTACACAGATCTGTGATGAGGAAACATCCGAGGCAGGATAAAAGTTTAAAAAAAATACTAAAACAGAGAATAAAAAATACCAACTTTAAAATAACCTCAATAGAATAAAAGGATAAACGAAGAAGTAAAACCAACTAAAATGCATAAATGATCAAATAAAATTTTTTTAAATAAACAGCCAGACTCTTCAGTTTGCTTTAAAAAAAAAAAAAAGAAGCTAAAATCGTGGCGTTAGGATACACTCCTTCATACCTGTGTACAAAGCGTTTGCTCTCCAGATATGCCAGTGCTGTGCTGAGTTGGGAGGAGTACAGGATGAGAGAGGCCAGGTCGAGACTGTATTTCCTCACCTGGAGAAATGACCTCAACTATGGAGAACAGAGAGATATCAGAGAGAGCAACAAAAGTCCCATATACATTTGGATAAAACAAGCACCAAGCAGGAATACAACATAAAGATTTTACAAATTGTTTGTTAGAACAAATTTAATTCAGTTAAATAAAAAATGTTCACAGATGAATATCAAAAGTCAGATTTTCCTCTCAGTTTTCATCCTTGTGGCTTCCAACCAAACAACAAACAGCACAGTTTACAGACAACAAAGCTCAGCAAGCTTTACTAATCCAACGAGAAACATTAACTGGGAAGCAGAAATGAGGTATTGATTATGTGGCAGACATTCAAAATCATGTACTAAGCAAACAGTCAAAAGTTTTTGAACTAAATTGTGTTTTTATCAAATGATTTACACTTAGACATTTGAATTAATCATTTTGAAAATCTAATCACTCATTAAATTCCGAGTTTGGTAGATAAATACTGAAAACAACGAGCCTCATGTCGTACTTGTACTGCATGTATGTAATCTAGTATGTATATGTGTTGGAATGAACAGTAAATGTGTATGTATGTGACTATTTTGTATGTTGTATTTATGCTTGACTCTATGATAATATGTATGCTATGTGTGTAGAGTATACTGTCAACAATTAATTTAAAGGTCTTTTAACACATGCACACCTTCATGTTAACTTAACAGCTACTAAATTGCAAATTCTTACTGTTGTCGTACCTCTCCAAGTGTGCAGAGCTCCATGATGATCCAGACTGGATTGTCAGTGATGACTCCCATCAGCTTCACAATGTGAGCATGATCAAACTGACGCATGGTCACTGCAGGGGAAAAAACAGGGGGGTCAAAAAGCACACGTGGTTGTTCTTTACCAGCAGCGTATTCCTCTGCAGACTTCTGAGGATGAGTAATTTCTGAGAGGTTACACGTGACAAACACAAGGAACTTACGTGCTTCTTGGAGGAATTTTTCCCTGACGCTATCTGACGTTGAGTTTTTACACGTCTTCACTGCCACAGACAGAGCTGGGTTCTCCTGAAAGAAGTTGATAGACCCAAAACAGAATCAGAGTCAACATCGGAGTATAACAAATACTGTGCAGTGTACCTAGTGAAGAAGATATGTGCGTGTGTGTGTGTGTGTGTGTGTGTGTGTGTGTGTGTGTGTGTGTGTGTGTATATAATACGGAGGCAACCTGGTACCTACCGGGCTGATGTACACTCCTTGGTGGACATCTCCAAACTGACCCTCACCTATGCAGCGTCCCAACTCAATACGATCTCGCTGAATCTCATAGTCCCGTGCTAGATCCATGATATATACGTAAACATGAACACACACACACACACACACACACACACACACACACACACACACACACAGACAGACAAACAGAGTAGACGTTCAGATCAAATACACATCTCAATACTCATACATAAGCCCTGCATTTACCAAGTTTGTCAGAGCACTTTCCAATGTGTTTATCTCTGCCTTTAAATGCAGAAGACGTTTACAACTGAACCTGTGGATTATCTCCTTTTTTTTTAAATTCACTTAAATCTGTACACATATGAAACCATTCATCTCAGGCCCCACATCAAACTCAATGATATCATGTGAAGGTGGGAAATCTGATATATTTAAAATGTCCTGACTGCGACCTCTGACAAGCTTGGTTTTAAACCAATCATCACTGTCAACAGCATGCAACAAAAGCATCAGCAAACCACAGCGACACATGCCACGTAACACAGACGAACAGCCAATAACACTTAATGTATATATGAACATGAATCTTTATGTAAATTCAAATGTAAAATGGATAAAGTCAGGTGATTTGTAAAATATTAAAACCAAACAGGCAGAATTTAAAAGCACACAGGCTAATATAAGAGCTGAGCTGTCCAAAACAAATGTACAACCAAGTTACTATAGTCAGTAAATATTCTTCTGGATTTTATTTTGTCAAGCGAGGCTTGTGAAAGTGAGCCATTCTTATTATTTTGTCTGAATAAAGCAGGAATCAAACGGTCTGTGAAACGCAGGCTGTTCAAAGCTGGTGGTTTGCTCTGCCTGACACTGTTGACCTGACTTGGTCCATGTAATAATCACATGAACATAACACACATGAGTCCATTTACAGAAATCTCCGACTTCTCTCTTATAATAAAGACAGCTGTCCAAATGTCCAGCACATGTGTGACTTTTAGAGACAACGATGTCAGGCAGTAAAACCTCTGCAGCAGGGATTGTCTGAAAATGGAAATAAGCTGCAACATACAGTATCAAAACTGTACATTTGGCCATAATTAATGCCTGCCTGCTCTGCCCCGAAATGTCGCCCATGTAGCTTGAGCTTTTAAAAGAAATCCAACGTTATGGTTAAATAATGAAGTGGGACTGCCCTGTGTGCTAGTGGTTAGGGTTCAAAATGTTTCAGTAAATAAACGTATGTATTTATTTAAAACCTTCCCTCTCACTGCACTTCCTCCTCGAGGCCAGAGTTATAAAAAAAGAACATGCTCTGAGTCAACATGCCTGGTTAAATGATATAAAAATGGTTTTGAACTGTTGCCACATTGTTGTTACTTTCAGCAATAAATAGGTTTTACAGCTGCAGACTGCTTGCGTTACTATTGATTTATTTGGAATGATGTAAATATTCGTTTCACCTTTTTCTCTTTACCACGTAAAAGACACAAGATCAATGTCCAACAACTGGGACTCAGTTCTGAAGCTACCAACAGTTCAGCAAAAACCGACAGCACATCGAACATGAACAGAGGGGGGTCAAATCAACAGGGTACAATACAGAAATAAAGTCTGAGTTTTATTTTACAGTTGCAAGCAAACGTAAAAAGGATCACAACAACCACCAATCAGTGTCATCACAGTACAACCAGAGTTATGGTGCGCTCCAATCATTACCTTGATCTAGTCCATAGTATTCTGGGGAAACGGGTTAGTGATAAGAGACAGAAATAACTAGCTGTGAGTACAGAGAGCCAGAAATTGTTGCTGCAGTCTTTGTTAATTATGTCAATTATGTTACTTGAACAACAGCAGTAATTGTGATTGTGACAGTGATGCAGATGGGTTAGGGTCCATAACTATACAGGGTCATTTTTATTATATAAAATAACTTGCTTGAAGAAATTCGGAGAATTTCATTGTGTTTTGTTAGTTGAAGCGACAAAGACACACACCATTGGTCACCACTTGGTAGTGTGACAGTTTGAAACGGATGTGTTTTACGAGGCAACCACAACTTAAACACCAAATGGTCAATTACTTGGAAACCTGCTGTTAACACAACCAAAACAGTCATCGACACCCTGAAGCTGCTCAGTATCGACATGAACAGCTGAACTTCACCTTCAAAAAAAGGCCGCCTGGTTAGTGCACACTGGATCTCTTCTGCCTCTCTTGTTTGCATATCAGCGGTAGTAATGCAATGTGTTAAACAAACCACGAAACAGCATGGTATACGGCAATGACTTTTTTTGTACTTTTTAATGTGAGTAACCAGTCGTCTACTCTATGCGAGTCTTTAAGTGTGTTTACAACTCAAAGTCCAGAAGACTGAAGTAAAGGCTATAATTTATGAATGGGCAAAAAGCAAAGCCATGTTGGGGTTTGGTTGCATGGATACTTATGCATGTACTTATGATACCCAGGCAACATTTTGTGACAGTTTAAATGGGTCACTTTGTCAAAATGTAGCGAAACATTTTGACTTATCGTCCGGGCTCCATTTCCCACCCGACGTGTTGTGGTGACATCGCCCATCTCCGCTGCCTCTCAATGTTGCCTACTTAGCATCACCACTTAGCACTGCAGTGAGCTTGATATGAACAACAGTCCTAAACCTGGAGAACAGGCACTATCTGCAGCAACAGCAGCACAGCAGGCCCTCCTCATGTTTAATCTCTTATCTGTTATATAAATATCATAAAAGATGATTTTTATTTTTTAGGTAATAATGAAGGGGGACGTTCAGCCTATAAGTATTATACATGAGACCAGACAAACATCTACACTGATGTCACACTCTAAAAAGTAGAGTAAATATAAACACTGATCACTGGGAGTGATCAGTAGGATACAGTGATTTGAAACATGAAACGCTATAATTCAGGCAATGTGCAGAAAATGTGTCAAAAGAATCAGAGGAAGCTTCCAAATCTTATGACAGCTCACTGAAATAAATAGTTTGCAGGCGTAACAACGCACACAATATGCGGTTCAAGTGACTTCCCCTTTTAAATAATATGACTGCATGTGACGACGGAAAATAGATTCATTCAAACATCAGTCATCCTTTTATTCACCTTTAAAAAGAGCTCAAATATCAATAACAAACTGTTAATCACGGTACTTACTGTAGTTAGCAGATGATATTTTCACTTTATATCAGTCAGTGAAATATTTTTAGGTGCACTAAATGGTACGTCTGAATTTGAGGTAAATTTACAGTCTTCAGCTTCAAACTGATGAATCTGCTCTGACACGTGACTTTAATGTTCTTAAATACACCATTATCTGATGTTAGGAAATAATTACTGGCCCCCTACTCAGATATAGTCAAGGTAATACTAAGAAGAATAAGATTAAAGTAAAATCTTGCAACTGCACAGACAAACAAACCTCAAAACTGTGGGTCTACAGTACCACCACACTCACTCTCTCTCTCTCTCACACACACACACACACACACACACACACACACACACACACACACACACACACACACACACACACACACACACGTCTCCAGAGGACCTTTAATCCTCTATCAATCACCACACCAACGTTCTCACATACACAAACGTGAACTAAGCTTTGTGCGCCCACACAGTATCCTACATGGAGTCCGACGAGGTCCCGATGTCACTTTGTTTCACCCGTTGTCGCATTAGCTGCCCACAACATTTTATGTTTGTGTGTATCTGTCGACTTACTTGAAGGCATTGTGTAGGTGTCCTCCTCATCTATGATCTCAGCATAGTCGTCTGTTTCTGCAGAGCCAGGACAAAGACGGGAGGGGGAAGAGAGGCAAGAAACATTAAGGCTCAGGTGGTGACAAAAAAGAAAGAGAGCTGACAACAAGGTCACATCTGAAACTGACTTGAAAGCAACCGTCTCTGACACAGCAGGAATCAAAAGGTGAAGTACAAAATGTTTAGTATCAACAAAAAATATGAATGCAATTATACTCCAAGTCTCTACTTCTAAAAGCTTCCATATAACACAAACAAAATTTGTTTGTGAGTACACCCTCATATAGACATGGAGGGAAAATTGCACCAGTAACCAAAACACACAATCATCAGACAGAAGTACCTTTCCAAAAGACCGTCACCATACCGACTCCAAACACATACAAAACCATGAAAATGTTCACGTGCTACAGAAGAGCTGGACACAAGGAATGAGACAGTCTAGTATAATGTAGAGGGAGATAGAGAGGCAGAGATAAGGAAAGGGCAGGGATGGAAAGGTTTTTTTCTTTCCAGAGAAACAAGCCGAAGAAAAACAGGTTGAGTCATGGATAACACCAGTTGCAAACAGAGAGAGAGAGATATACACACACACACACACACACACACACACACACACACACACACACACACACACACACACACACACACACACAGGAAGCTAAATGTAGACACAGCAGGAATTCCATTGTTACAAATTAAGGACGTTTTACAGAAAGAATGTTGTTTACCATCGCCGCTAATGTGACCTGCAGCAGCCACATACAGCATGAAACACAAACACAGAGGAGAGAAGCATTAGTTTTACTGTTAATAAGGTAGAAATGATAAGGGTCACATATATTGTTTAATAATTTCATACTTTACTCAAGGTCATTTTAATTTCAAGCTATGTGAATATGAGTTAGTCAGAGGTCAGTAGACAGTCAGAGCAGAGACAGAGTGACAGTGACTAAAGCTCTCCACGAGGACATCTGGCCAGACAAGGACTCTCCACTGCACACACAGATGGGGCTTTATAGAGGACACATCTATGAACCCTTTATCTCACTCTTAGCAGTCGCTGTCATTCATGACATTTAGAGCAGAGGACAGAAAAGCACACGGACAGAAGTGCAACAGACCAATTGACAAAGAGGAAAACGAGACAGGGATTTGTACCTGAGACACAAACAGCTCGGGTCCGAACTCCTTCCATCCGTTTTTCCATCCGCTTCTCATGATTTGAAACTCTGGAACAGAGACAAGACAATATTTTTTATTATGATTTGGCTAGTATTCAGAATGAACCTCTGTTTGCAGCTATGAAGACAGTAGTGACCAGAGACATGGAAGATCCTCCCACATCCTGTCATGTGTGCTGCTTTCCAGTGTCAAACATGATAAAAACAAGAACCAAAATGTGCATCTATGTTTTATAAGGAATGTTTGCATTCACTATATGAGCAAGTCAAGAGCTTAACTTTTTACAGAGATCAAGATGTTGCTCTAGATTTTAGCCACGAAGTCAGAAAAAAACAACTGAAGTCAGCATACAATAAAAACTGACATGCTTTAGGTTAATTATTACATTGTCCTCAAAAGAAAATGTGTGAAACCATTAAATAAAAACAAAACACAAGACAAGTAGAAGCAAAGAAATTGGAGAATGTTTTCTTATCCATCACCAGACCCTTGGCTACACCTTGAATGTTTCAAAAGACACTTGATTTTTACTTTGTACAGCTCCTAATATGCGTGAGTGGAATTAGTTGACTTACTTTGGTATAGAAGGCAGAGCTCTGTCTCCCTCTGGAGAGACAAAACGAACACATGAATTAAACACATAGCAGACTGGCTTCATGATAGAGCCAAAGCACCGTTCTTTTCAGCCAGGGCTATTTTTAGAGAAGACTAGCTCCGAACGCAGGCTGGTTATTCAAAGTGACAAACATAGAGCCTCATGAGCCACGATCCGATTTGACTACAGTTTGAAAGACAACTGACAGCAGTTTCAGACTGGAAAACTATTCATGGTGTGAGGTGATTTTTTTTTTTTTTACTGCCACCAAATACACAACACAAAAATGATCAGGATCATCATTTAGCTGTGCACAACCATGACACGCCGATGCTGCAAAAGACCCTAAAATATAAACATCTGACCGTATAATGAATAAAACAACACGAGGGTATAAGAGTGTAGTTATAAAGTCAGAGAAGATGTGCCTCCTACCTTTGTGGACTCTGACAATGAAGGAGTGAGCCGCCGAGGAGACAAGACGGCAGTAACCGTCAATCAAGTCAGCCATGTTTTCTGCCGTAGTCAGCAATGCCGTGGTGACAGTAAGGGGCTATACACACACACGCGCGCGCACACACACACACACACACACACACACACACACACACACACACACACACACACACACACACACACAGAAGGATTAGTGTATGAGTGGGACAGAGGATTGCTTCAGTGACACAATGACAGCTTTATTATGTCTACAACCAGTGCGTGCACACGCATTCGCGCACACACACACACACACACACACACACACACACACACACACACACACACACACACACACACACACATACACACACACACACACACACACACACACACACACACACACACACTCCTATACAGATACTGTAGTAATGATGCACACACGCTTTTCCATTAGTACTGTCCTGCTGTGAACACACGCCCACTCTGACACTCAAGAACAGATACAACAGCGCCTTTACACTCCCAAATGTTGTTTCCTTTTCCCCCACTATCTCTTCACTGCATTTGTCCTTTGCGGTAAAACAACCTAAAATAAAATGTTTAAAAAGTAGAATAGAGTATTTTGTGTTTGTTACACATATAAGCAATTATTTTGCTTTTTACCAAATAGAAAGAAACAGACAAGAGCTTCAAATCTGATATCATTTCAAGCCAACAAAAGCAAAAACACAACCTCTGCATAGGTGCAACGTGATTTTGTAATGTATGTTTTAGATGAGCATATAAGGCTCTGGAATGAAAGCACAATATCCACATGAATCCCTGGTTTAATGATTGATGAAACAGAAAAGGCCAAGTGAAGAGGATACAAGGTGTGTATTTCTACCTCTGGAGCTCCGGCTACGTTCAGCTGCAACATGCCTTTCCTGTCCTTCTCTTCCAAAGCAGAGTACTGGATGGACTGGACCTGATTAAAGTTAGCTAAGTGTGTGGGCTGCAAAGACAAACAGATACACAGAGCAGAGGTATTATAAATCCTGTATAATGTACAGTATAGACAACACATCATAAAAAAAATGTCACTTTTTAATGTAAACCAGAATATAATTATTAAGAAACCTACTTTCTACTTCTGGGACTCATCAGAGTCTTTCAAATCCAGAATAAGTCAACTTCAAGGGGCTGGAAGTCAACTTGAAATATGACTGTGCCTCAGGTTTCCAAAAGAACATTTCTGACTAAGTAGTATTGTTATAGTGTGAAACATTAGAACTAAGTAAAAGTGTAAGAAGTCACACCCTGATTTTCAAAGCAAAGAGGATCTTTCTCAGCATCAAATCCAGGTTAGACTGATGGTTTCTACTGGGGGGCAGCAAAACACTCTACAACACCGTGAAGATCAATCATATGATCAAAACATCAATACATCAAACTTTGTTAAATGAGATAGAAAACTATGTCACAAACAGAATCTGCTAAATAAATAACTCAAAACTCCAATCAGCAAAAGTACTGTCAAAAGGAGGTCTTCTAGTAGTGATCTCAAAGGACAAGTAGGGATCTCTAAACCACTTTTCAGCAGTGAAACAAGACCAAACTCTGAGGGTTTACTAAGACATACCAGTATTTCTCAGTGGATGAAGGAAAAAAGTTATATTTATTGATGAATCCAGGTTTGAGTGTATGTATGGAGACAAACAGGAGAGAGAACGATACCAACAGTGAAAAAATTAGTCGGGGGGATTTTGTCCACTCTGGATTTGGACACCAAGACGAATTAGTCTGAAAATATGACGACTGGACAGGCCCAACCAGTAGAGGGCAGTATGGTGGATTGCCACAATGTCCTCCCAATTAAAAGCCGGCAATATACAGCAGTGTTGAAAGTCTTAAGATCAGAAAAAATACCGGACTGCGCACATTGCCCTGTGTGCATACTCACCGTTGAGCCCTTATCTGTGAGGTAGCTGATTCCTTCCTCCGGTCCGATAGCCAACTCTACTGATATTACCCAACTACACTGGAGGGGGAGAGAGAAAGACAGGATATGTCATATCCCATCAAGGCATCTGCTTTAATAACTCAACATAGTACTGGCAAAAAGGTAACACTGAAATATTAAAGACTAAAACAATTCCATTATTCTCATGCTCGTGCTCTCAATACTTTTGACATTAAATGTCCTCCAGAACAGATTAAAGTTTGCACTGTGTAAATGATGGTAATTATACAAAGCTGTGAAGAACAGCATAAGAACAATACTGATACTAAGTAGGACTGTGGAACAAAACTATAATTATTATTTACAAAAAAAGGACACGCCACTTTAAACATGTTCTACTTTGTGCATGCTGAATAGGCTCCCACCCCATGACTTGGACTGAATGTCCAGGTGTAGACTATGTATGAATGGACTACACATGCAACAGGATCTCTATGACTTCAGAGACATCCTACCCCTAAAGCACATTTGAAGCACTCCTTGTCGAAGCGGTAGATGGGAGAGAGTATCTCAAAGAATTTGTGGATGCTCTGCTCGTCATTGAGGTTAGCAAACTGCTTGAAGGTCTGCTGGATCTGCTTACGAAGAGCCTTTGCCTGACAGAGAGCAGGGAGAAGGAGAAAAAAAAAAAGAAGAATTAAGTCTTTCTGGTAGAAAGTTGGTTTAGAGTCAGCTGTAACTCAGCCACAACCCAAAGCAAGAGTTTGAAATAATTTTTGCTTTTGACACTTCTGTTATTAGGCAATGGATGATGTCAAAATGATTACTTAATCACCTAATCGCAAATATTTCAGCTGATAATTTTGCATAATTATCAGAATTGTTTGCATTGAACTGCATAAAAACAGCAGGATGAAATAAACAGAATATATTTCCATCATTGTTGCCACTGTTTGAGGTATGACTGTCACTCTTTTGATGACATCATTTCTTTGCACCTTCTTTCTGCTGTGGTTTATTATTTATTGTCATGAGTGGAAAATTAGCAGCACCAACTGTTTTATCTCGAGGTGGTAAACTTCTCATTTTTCGATTTTCCAATTGTATATACATGAGCATCAATTGACATGGACATTAACGACTCTGTAACAAAGCCAAACACCACAATACATTTGTGAAAACATTTTGGTTTTAAGCAAAATAAAAAAATAAGAGTACAATAATCTGGAGGCAGCAATCTGTCAGATTTGCAGCTAAAAGATGGAAACTTAAGTAAAATAAACAGGAAAAGACAGAGAAATTGCTAATTGCAATTATTTGTATGACAATTACTTCTTAACTAAAATTGAATGATCGTGACATCTCTTAGCAGTGGGTGACCATGGAATAGTTAATCAGGGACATAAAAATCCCAAACTGGGTTTCTATATTTCCAGTGTTTTAACCTCACCTTAAGGGAGTCCAGCAGGCTTTTGGGGAAGAACCTTCTCAAACCAACATCTTTCCTAAAAAGCATTACAATGTGACAACAGTCATCTTTACTTAGTTACAAATTTACTTTCACACAATTTGCTAAAATATATCAAATTTAAATCCAAGGCAACATGGTCTGCAGTGTGAATCCAATAATATAAATCTTACTCGAGTAGTTCATAGTTGGATTTCTTATCAAGGGCGTTGCCGGGCATCTCTCTGAAGAACCTCCTGTATAATTCACACACAGAGGAGACACATTTCATACAAACAGAATCAAATTGTGAATTTTTGGCTTAAATATTGTGGAAAACTTTAATAAATGTAAAATAAACGGAATAATATTCAACCTAACAGACCGAGAGTGGTGCTTTAAGACAGACATCCGTTGTTACTGTGTGTGTTTGACAAATGTGTACTTGTGTTTTCTCACCTTATTTCCAAACAGCCCAGTTTCAGTGCAACATCTTGATCCACCTGGTCTGCTATATGTTGCATGTAGTCACTCTTTACCTGGAGAAGGACAATGGAGCAGCACAATTTTTTTTTATAATCAATTTCTTTTTGGTATTACCAAACACTCGGTAAAGCTGAAGGCCGTGAATGTAAAATGTCACACACACACTGCAAGAGCACTGTGAGCGGTATCAGTTAAGTATCTTTTTTTATTTAGTTCAAGACATTTATGCCTCATTAAGATGGAAAAGAAACTAATTAATCATGTATAATAAAACAGATTCCATCTAATTATAGATATCCAAAACAAATGCACTTGTTTTTGTTGGTTTAGTATTTAGGACACCTTTTATGTCTCCTCTTTTTCAGCGCTCCTGCTGTGTGGCCTCACCTGGTGATAGAGGTAGTTGAGAGAAGGTTTGTCTTCAGAGAAATGGCTGAGATAACCTTTAGGAAGGTACCGCATCCGCAACTCATACCTGAGATTGACAGGGATAATTTCACTAAGTACTCAAACACACGCACACGTAATGTAATAATGTGTAACATCTATTCAATAATGTCCAGCTGGGCCGGTGAAACAGAAGGAGTGTGCATATGCATAATGCTAACAAAAACAAAGACTTTAATATATTTCAAAACCACCATTTTGGCACAGAAGAAATGAAAGAAGTGAAAATCTTAACATTCAAAAATGGATCTGTTTAGTTCAATGTTTTTGTTTAAACAACCTGCAGCATTACGACCAAGAGCTATTTACTAACTGACAATAAGGCATTCATTTTAAAACAAATCCCTACATCTTAGATGCACCTTTTTTAACAAATGTAAAGCATTATAATGTGATTTATAACTTCCATTAAACTGATTTGACAGGCAGGAATGGCAAATATGACACGGAAAAGTGGCATACTAGCTAATACACACAAAATCCTGCAGCCCATCAGTTATTAGAGCAGACAACACACCATACTACATATTAATTAAATGTTTGTCAGTGGGTCATTCTAGGGAAGTAAAGGCGTTTACATTTTTTGTTCCTGATCAGAAGAATCCTCCATCTTTTTCAGAGATTGTGCAAAAATATCTACAGAAATACAGTATGTTGATGCATGTTGCATTTCATCAAAGGGAACTTGGTTTTGCATGAAAACCAAACAGAAATGTTGCTTTCTGTGAAAGTAGAAAATGTTCCTACTTATTGTATCTGTCCAAGACAAAACAGCTTCAATGGATCAGGATAGATTAGTGTCCTGCTCTTCTCCTTATCACTTTAATGACCAACACACGGGCTTGAATCTGAGCTCTTACGTTGCCTTATCTACTCATTATAAAACATCTGGTGGTGCAGTAAAATGCAATTTCACATTTTGCTGATAGTGAACTGAAACTGATAAACTTGTAACACCATAACGCATCATGAGATGCCTGCGGTTACACTTGCCAATAACTGTGTCACAGAAGAACCCAGATTGGCCATTACTGCATATCGTGTCTTGCTATCTTATGAGTGACATATTGCTGTGACTGTTAGGAAGAGAAATGGGTCAGGAGTAGTGAACTCCAAGCTGCTGTGATGCTACAGGACTGTAGTTAGATAACAAAGGAAATCAAGGCTGAAAACAAAATGAATAAAACATCCTTATTCTATAATGAATGAACCACAAAGAGACCGTTAGAAAACAGAAGAGGATGTGTGTTTGTGAGAAAACAGAGAACATGAAAGATGAAAGAAATAAGGATGGAGCAAAGGATCAAAGTGAAAAATTGTGACTGCGAACACACCAGAAAGAATGAGACAAAACATGCGAGGGAGCAGGAAAAGAATGAGCTAGAGTCAGTCCATCCCCTGGGCTGCTACAATAGCTTGGCAACAGCAGAAACTCCTGTGGGCTTGCAGCTCTGCCGCCCTCCAAGGCAGAGCTGCGACAACTGGCGGAGCTCCTGCGCTGTAGGTTAGCAGTGTGAGCGACTCGTTCTTGTTGAATTAATTTCAATTTTAATGACTTTGGGTGCAACACATCAAATGCAGGGCAAAGGACTGAATTGTAAGAAGAGATGTAAACAATATCAAGTGCAGATGGCCAAGCGCCAGCAGTTTGAATGCAGGCTGAAAGCGGACAGAGCAGCCTTCAAACAATATGATAAATGCTATAGAACAGCATGGTAGGCAAATGCATCGAATGAAAGGAAAATTATGGTGTGATTTAATAATAGAGCCAGAATGAAGTACTCATTGCATGCAAACCATGTACTTGTGCACTGAATTCAATCTGACCAGCTGAAATCAAAGAAACACATTTTTACAGTCACTCCTCATAATAGATTTGTTTATCATAATGATAAACCTCTTGTCCTGCTCTGAGCAGAATAATATGTTGTCATTTTATTTGACCTGCTGCTGGATATCAGAATAGCATTAAAGATGGAGGGTTCCCCCTGTATAAC
Organism: Embiotoca jacksoni; assembly: GCF_022577435.1. NCBI lineage: Eukaryota > Metazoa > Chordata > Actinopteri > Embiotocidae > Embiotoca > Embiotoca jacksoni. Next base: position 11,211,890 of record NW_027185241.1, read on the forward strand.
CCAAGCCTATTAGTGCGCAAGTGGCCTAAACTACAGACAGAGAAATTGTCAACCACAAGTGATCTTTTAGGGATTATAACATCTAGTCTTGCTCACTGGTCTGAGTCTATAGATACATAAACATTATTCTCTCACACTCCTAAATAGTAAAAGTGAGACAAGGGCAGAAATGAGGAGTGGGAGCAGACAGAGCCAAACAAATCTTGTAACTTTACCTCCACTCCTCTTGGGGGTGCTGTTTCTCATATTTCTCCCTCACATGAGACACGCCCAAGTCAGGGTGTAACCAGTGGAGAGCATCAGAGTGCAAATGTGTCAGACGGAGGCCCAAAGAGGACACACAGCGCAATTTGTGGATCTCTGCTATCTTCTGGATGACACCCTGTGGAAACAAGTGGACGGATGAGCAAAGAGAAATTCAAGGGAATAATAACACCAGAGGGCCAGAGAGGTTTGAAATGTTTGCATGTCTTACCCGGACATCCGTAGCGTCTCCATGCCTAATATTACTCGCCCAGGTACATGGTTCACTGTTTGTCTCAAAGTAATGGAAGATCTTAAGAACCCGGTCCATGGAGCCTGGAGGTCGCTCGAGTCCTCCAGCAGACCCACTGGTGCCGGGACCGCCGGGCATCCCAGACCGGGATTTAACCCCACAACCACCCGCTGCGGAGTGATTGAGATTGGGCTCCAAGTAGGAAGACGATGCCATGCCTGACTCAGATGCTCCTGCTGGGGCTAACTGGCCGTCATATTCTGGAAATGAGATGGGGATAAAGTTATCTTTTTGCAAAAGGAGCAATACACTGCTTTCATGAAAAAGATAAATCAACAATAAAAAATGGTCGATGTACAACTCTCTTCAATTCTTTTAAAACACAAATCTGACAAACCAGCTGAGGTAGTGAAACACTCACTCACACAGCCTCTCAGTCTTCAGCAAAATTACCTTTGACAACACAACATTTACAACAACTAGACAACAAATAACTACAGTGGGAGAGCGTGGAAATACACGTTTATGTGTCTACCAAACATTCACCTATATGCACAAGCTACATGCCAGTGGTTGAGCACGAGTGATGAGGAAGGGTTCAGTCAGTCAGATTCAAATGAGTCAATAAAAAACATCAATACACAAAGTCCTTGTAAATGGATTTAATGGACTGACAGTTCAACATACAACACGACTTTAAATAAATAAATCCTCAAAGAGTGGTAAATACTGCAGTTGTTCTGCGCAGCAAACCACTAAATCAACAAATTGGACCGTTTTCTCAGCCATTAGGTTAAACAGCAAGCTGCTCAGACAGTCTGTAAGCAAACTAGTCCAACATGCAGAGTATTGTAGACGTGTACAACAGATACAAGCTTGCAGCTGAACCTCTCTGGAGTGCCGATCAACCACCCTGACCAGGCTGCATGGCTACTCAGCTTCGGCCTCCTGAAATCTGGTTTCCTAAAAACTGGCCTGACATCATGACGTCGGCTGTGGGTGGATTAGTAAATTGTTCTTGACATGCTGGTGTTGACTGTAAGCAACTCTGACTCATGTTACAGAAGCCTTTCCAACTTTATAGTGAACAATTTGACTTTTTCATTTCTATATACCAAATCAGATAGATATCTGCCAACGTCGATTCCAGATCCGATACCAGCATTGCCTTTATCCCAAATCTATATATCTCAATGAGTGGAAATTACTGAAAACCCAAGCAAACATTAGGCAAAGGATTTCTATGGTGCTAAAATCTGATACTGTAGCCTGCTGTGATAAAAGATGTTATAGTTGAACCAATGTATAGACAGTATTTAAGGTGGCTCAGTTTGTCTGGTCAATACCCTGATACCAATATTTGACACATTGGAGGGTCTCTAGCTCCAAACTTCACGATGTAAGTTAAAACATGTTTTATATTCTAACGCCTAGAAGTAGGTGTGTATCCTGCCTCACATTTACTGTATGACTAATGTATGAGGCTACAATAAAAATGCTGCAGTGCTTAATAAATGCAAACATTTGCAATTTACCAGCACTAAGCAACAGCACAGGCAGATCCTTACTTCTTGCCTCTGACTCTCTTTCACGCATTTGCCCTTTTTAAGTTTCTGATTTATCCCCTCCTTCGACTGTAGGCTCATCTTCACACATCCTATCCTTGAGCGAGACACACACCCAGATGCTTCCTGTGTCACACTGTCACTTCCTGGAGATCCCAGCTGGCTTTGTTGAGTCATCATCACCACAAGGACGGATTTCAGCTGACTGTGAATTCTGGCTGTCAACTGGTGACAAAGGAGACACCACTAAAACGAATCTGACAGATTAATTTCATGGCTCATTTACAGGATTGGGGATGTGATCTTCAACAAAATAGTTTTCCTAAACACCTGTCTAAAATTGTGATGTGCAGCATCATCGTGCAGATTATTCAGAGCTCAAAGGTCTGATTATTTTCATAAAAAATCACTACTGCGAACATTATGTCACTATATTCTGCATTTTTCTGTCTTGTGCTCAGGTCACGGCCTGAATACTTCCCTCTGAGAAAAAAAGGAAGAAAGACACAAACACAGAAATATGGAGATTTATTCAGGGAAAGTTTAGTCAGCATTTTTAACAGCTTAAACTACAGTTGCCTCTTCAAGACAGAAAGTGAAAAACATGCCTGTGTGTGTGTTGGCATGAACATGGGGACTACAACAGAAATGTAAAGGAGGACATTATGTATCTGATGGCTTGACTCAGCAATCTCTAATAAGAAGCTACTGTATCAAAAGTGGATGCGTGTGCACAAGTCCAATACACAGGATTACTTCCTGCGCCTATGCAGACACAATGTACTATATTTTCTTTATGGGGCCTTCTTATGGTTCATTTCTTAAAATTCTCACAGTTTTCTTGTAATTATTGACCTTTTTTATTAGTATAGTTATATTATTCTTTGAATCAATCATTTATTATCTACATTTGGGATGCATGTATGCTTTAGCATCATATTGCTAGAGTGGTTGTTGGACACTAGAGATGTAGCGGTACGTGGATTCATCCGAACTGTCGTGGTACAGATGTTTCCGTTCGATAGATGCAGTCAAAAGGAGAATATGTGATATGTGCTATATGTGTGAAGATTGATCAACATAATGAGGAACAACATTTTTCAAGTGCAAGTTCCACCAGCAACACTTAACTTATAAGCTGTTAGCCAGTTACTAACCTGCCATGATAAGCTCAGCTCAAGCTGACTGGCGTCTGACCACTGGGTCAGTCACACGACGCAAATGACACAGAGGACCAAAAAGATCCACCTGCTTTTCTAAGATCAGCTGTGCGGGAAAATGTCAGGTTCCCGAGCAAATTACGATAGCAATGGAGAGCGAGTGGATCCGACTAGGACGAGCCTTCCTGCATGGCCACAATCTGCGATTTCTCTGCACAGGTTGTTTGGGTCAATCCGATCAGCATTAAGCATAACTAAAGCCCATGTGGCTGTGTGTTGTCAAAAAGACAGCGCTGCTTTATGCCATTTTTAAAGCTGAAATTTGGTTTAGTTTCTGGTTCTCAGGAAGATTACTGTCGGACTCACATTGATCTTTTGTATGTGAAGTGCTTCATCTTATTTGCTCAACTGTCAAGGGATAGAAACCAAATAAATAAATAAATAGCTTACCAGGAACAATTGCCGGTCTAAATCTTTTATAAAAAAAATATATTATTATGTACAGACTCAGGCAATACATTAAACATTTCCTCCATTAGTACGGACAGTAACTTTCTGAAACAAAATCATGTTATGTCTACTAGTGCAGTAGACAACTGTACTAGTTATATGGTTTAGCAAGCTTCTTTTTGCAGTTTAAGAAAGCAGCAAATATATATTTTGAAAAAAAGAGTGGAGACAAAGGTTGGAATTTAATATGTTAGGTTCAGCAGATGACTCCTACTAATTTTTTTCATGCCGTTTCTAATAGTACTCTCATAGTAGAGTAGTTGTAATGCATATAAATCCGTGTATAATGGTCACAGACCCAACAGACCTTGAAGGCTTTAATACAACAGATTAGTGTAGATCATATTACAAATACCCCACTTACTGTGTCACTATCATCATCCAATTAAAATGACATAAATACGGCTGTGATACTAAGGTGGCTTCTTATAATCCCTAAAGCAATACCACTACATCATCATCTATAACAATACCGACAGCCTTTTTAATAACTTCTGACTCTGTGAAACCTATCATCACAAGAATACATTTAAAGATAAAGTGTAATATTATACTGGCTCTTTATGTACTATTAATACATATTAGTGAGGGTTTTAGAGTGAAGAACCTTTATAATCCCTCTTCTGTTTCTTTATGGCCGCTGAAATTTCAAGCTTCATAAAAAGGCACAAACATAATGGCTTTGTATTTCACGGCTTTCTGAATTTTTTTGGTTTTTTTTTTTGTTGCATTTTATACATTTGATGTGTTTTGGTTTTTTTTAACAATCCTGAAGAAGCTCCAGTGTGGCAAGCCGGGCCTTTTAATGCACGTAACTCTCCTGCTCTCTTTCCCCATATTTATCTCTGTCTACACTACTCTATCTGAATAAAGGCAAAATGTCTAAAATATAATCTTAAAAAACAAACAATGATCCTGATATGCCTGAGCTTTTACCCCAGAGTGAGTTTACCTGGAATGATTAGTGTGTTTTTATGTGAGCCCCAAAAAATACGTCTTTTCATGATCATTTTTACATTATGTACAAAACTGACAACATCCACTGACCATGTTCTGTTTCTGATACAGCATAATGTCCATGACATTATTTCATTTAAGCTTACTGTGCCAGAGAATATTTTGTGTTTGGTAGATATTAGAGGATTTACATCAGTATATTTTATAGTTTTCAGTTGGAAACAGAAATAGGAACAGAAATCATGTTACCCCAAAAAAACAATCTACAGCATATTTTTCTGAAATGCAGAAGACCAACATTTGCTGTATTTTACAGCGGGGGGTACTGAATATATGAAAAAACATTCGTTGCATATAACCCTGTCCTGAGTTATGATGTGGTTTCCCGACATAGCTTCAGTTGTTTTAACAGCACTCGCTGCAGCTTTCATGCCTCGTCTCAGAGGAACATGTTGAAAAATGTATTGGGGGCATTATTTTGACAGCAACTTCTTTTTAAATAGAAGCAACTGCACCAGATGAGCTAGAGTCACAGTCAGCCATATGCTGCTTTTTCACTCCCTCAGTCAATAATCAGATTAGATACAAAGCACTTAAATGTTATGACATACATACACACATAGTACAATTGTGACATACACGTAGCCATAACCTAAATACCACATCGAGCTTTACTAAATCCTATTAAAGAGCTATGAAATACCTACAACTCGGCGGGCATATGGCCACTTTATGCTCCAAATACTGTTACAACATACACAAGCAAGTGTACTGAAAGTAAGTTTGCCTGTTTTTTAGTAGAGTTTATCAAAGCAGGTTGTGCTTATGCCGACTAGTGATGGGATTGGTGTAATGTACTGAAAATACTTGTGATAATTGCTTATTAGCTCAGATATTGTAAGCATGATGCTTTGTTCACTTAAAATGGACAGGAAGGACTGTTTAGTCTTTCAGCAAAATATCTAAAGTAGTTATGAGTGAATATAAAGTGTGGATATAAAGCTCTTTGTCTGAGGATAGTTTGTCGTGCAGATCAATAGTTTTTGCCATCAGACACTTCATTATTGTTAAATAATATCCAGCATAGAAAGCCCTGACACCTGGGATGTTTTCTGCTAAATAGCATTGCCTTCCTGTGCATTATGCCATGGAAATAATAACAACAGACAAAGCGACCATAAAACAGGTTATGGTCCACAGGCTGTCCTTCATCGCTAAATCACATTTTGGAATCTACAATTTATGGATTTCAGTGGACATTAATTACCGTTTTAAAATAGCTGCACCACACAGCTCAGGACAAATTAAGACGCCTCTCATTTGCACCAATTTCTACTCAACATAACTGCACTAAATTCCCACATGAAAGCCCTCATACATTTAAAAGGAGAGGAATCAAATCAACTAGGCCATGCCGGCAGCCAGGAGGGGAGCAGGCAGCTGCCAGGCCCACCACCCCCTCTCTCAGTGGGGCTCCACTGACTGACAGTCAGCCTGTTAAAACCACAGAAGGCTGGAGTTGAGCTCGGTCCCGTAGCAGCAGCAGGAGGACGGTTTATCTCTTCGTCTAACGGATATCTGGGTTACTGGGGTTAACCTGACCCAGTAGAAGCCGAGGCCTCTTCATCATTGATTATTCCTCACATTTATCCTCACACTTCACGCCTTCTTTCTAAAGTTTGCATCTTTTCCTTTCTCTTCAATTCCTCATCTACCAAATCGCTGATCCTTCTTTCTCCATCTTTTTGCCCTTCATCTGTAACTCTTCTCTTCTGCCCCTCTTAAACTCCTCCTGACGCTCTTCCCTCATGCTTACAAGCCTTTTAGTTCCTGCCTTTCCATCTCCATTTGATCCTCCTGTCCTATTGAACCACATCTCTTCCTTCCTCCTTCTCATCTTACTCTCATCCTCAGACAATTTGCTCTGCTCTGCCCTCCCCCTCTTCCGCAATACTTATCTCTCCTTCTCGGACGCCAACGATGTGCATTATCTGAAGCCAACGACTGAGAAGAAAAAGAGTCTAACCATTAGCTGTGTATCTATATACATATAACAGTTTAATACTGACTAAAACAAAAGAACCAAGGGACCAGCACTAATGCATATGTACTTATATTACTTACGCTGTGCGGACATAAATCTATTTATACAAATCATACTGTTGGGACTTGCCTCCCTTTTGAGGAGAAAAAGTAAACCTACATGATGTAAATTATTGTTTTTGTATGAAGATTTGCTTTAAGGTTCCACAGTCAATCTATTAACCTTATCATTACCTTTCATCCATCCATTATCTATATCCTGAACAGGGTCACGGGGGGGCTGGAGCCTATCCCAGCTCAGGTAGGGTTCACCCTGGACAGGTCACCAGTCTATCACAGGGCCAACACGTAGAGACAGACGGAAACAAAGACCATTCACGCCCTCATTCACACCTATGGATCACACCAATTACCCTGAGACGCATGTCTTCGGATGGTGGGAGGAAGAGTGCCCGGAGAGAACATGCAAACTCCGCACAGAAAAGGCTGAGGCCCAGATTTGAACCTGGAACCTTTTTACCGAGAGGCAACAATGCTAACCACTACACCATTGTGACCCCTCATTACTTTTCAGTACAACTATAACCCAAATTAAATTGTGGATCCTTCATTTGGCATCATACTTTTTTTACTTAAACCAAAGTAAAAAAGATTGTTGTGTTTAAGTCTGTTTCACCTTTACACGCTCCTATTCCACTAAACCAAGTGCTGTCAACATGACATCACATGGACTGACAAATTACACTGTCATTAGCCAGTTTGAGTGGCTAATCCTACAAGAAGTTGCTGGGGAATTAAAAACAAAGTTTATTTTAGTAATTGAGAGCTGGTCATGCAGCAATTCACTGCACCTTTGGCAGCCTCTTTTATTCTCAAGTGGTAAAAAGGTCTCAAAGTGACAGCTGGTATCAAATTTGTAGTCGCTGCTGCAATTGGATCTAATCTGTGATAAATAGTGACAGACAGCAGAAACAGGGGACAGAATTTAGATGTCTTGTAGCACATTGTGAAAATATTACAATCAAAACAAAAGCCCAGGGTGATGAAATTCAGCTCTGCCATCTTAAAGGAGCCTATCTGTCAAATCAATCTCATCAAACCATATCCAGCTCGGCGCGTTGGCAAACATGAATGTTGTAAATTATGGATCGCACTGTATTAAAGAATGCTTAATATCGGAGAATCAATAATATATCTACTACTATAGTTGTGACTGGTAAAGATGTTGTAAAATAAGCAGTTGACGGTAACAACAAAAAATGCAACTACACCCTGCATTTCACTGTTTGCCAGTTTACATGTGGCATGTTGCGACTGACTCAACTGACACTTGTTCGTACATACTTGGTAAGGGGTGCTGTGCGTAGATGCAGGCCCCCTTGCTCCAGCAGAGGGGGATGCAGCCGCTGTTCTCCATTTGCTCTGTTGGGGGAGCGGTTCCGGGTCTGGCCACGGGGCCCAGACAAAACTGCTGGGCCCCAAAAACTGCATAGAGCCAAAGACTAGGACTGATTTCTAATCTTTTGCTTTTGGCAATTATCAAAAAAGGAAGGAAAAGCAAGAGCTATCCAAAAATGTCCCCCAAAAAATTAGAAGTTGAGACGTGATGTGATGTTAACTGGGATCTTATCATTCACAGGCATATCCATTGTAGGAAGAAATCCATGAAAACCAGTGTCCCAGTGTTGTTACTGACTCAAGTAGAGGAAACACCGGTCTGTCGCTGTCACTAAATTAGACACCTATCAACAAGGTACAAGTCCAACTGATAGAGAGGCTCCTAATGTTTTCACTTTTAAATAAGAGATTAAGGTCTGCTGTCCATACTGGTCTGAAAACTGAATGTACAGTATCTGGTGAGAAAAATCCAAGCTACTGATCACAACACTGCAAATCAGTCCTCTGCAACTTGCTGATCATATCACTTCAGGAAGTGACTTGGGGTCCAAGTCTTAGTAATCAATCCGTCCAATTCACGTCATGACCTTTCACCCAGCAAAATACCTTTCCCGTTGTGCAATGTGATATGTAATGATCCCCTGTCAGGAAGCTCTTTATTTCGCTCCTTCAAGTCAGGGAGATTGAGTCCCCGAGGGTGGAGATAATTCAGTCATTTGCTCAAGGGCACTTCAGTATGGTGGAGGCTTCCAAAACAGATACTCAAGGCTCCTCTGGTTGACGGATGATTTCGTTGCCCATCAGGCCATGCTGCAGTCCAATAAATCCTCACAAAATATCATATTCAGGTCATCGGTTCAGAATTAGTGATCCGGTGTATCAATCCTTGATGAGAAATTCAAAGGTCTCTTCCCAGCAGCCACAAAATCTAAAGTCACAGGTTTGGCGTTGTATGTCAAATTTCCAGGTTACAAAATAACACTGACAGACCTATTGCTGGATTAGTAGGACACCATATAATTACGTCAAAGGACAATTTTTTTTTTCCGAGAAAGGCTGTAGTTTTGTTCTGTAAATCCACAATGTTGTCCAAAGGGAATGGCAAAACGGATCACAGGAAGAAGAAAAGAGAAACGGGCATCAGTGAAAGAAGAGAAGAAAATGTAGGGCAGAGAGGGGCGTAGAGAAATGGAGCATAGTGAGGGAGACTAAGATGACAGAGACCAATGCAGGAGGGAAAAAGGAAAGCAAAGACAGGGAAAGAAGGATGCAGAGAAAGTAAGAAGGAAGAGATAGAATGTGACTCAAGGATGAGATGAAGAAGAAGAAAATGATCACAAAAAAAAGACAGAAACTATGAAGTGCAAAGAGAAAGGAGGAGAAATAAAGGTAACGGGATGAAGAGAGAAAGCGGAGAAACCCCAGGGAGAAGCTGAGCCTCACGTCCTCCGAAGCTTTCCCACAATGCTCAGAGTCTGCAGGAGTTAACCAGGTCAAAGCAGGTATCTTAACGCTACAGAGAGGGACATAAAGTGACGGAGACCTAAACGAAGAGGTGGAGCAAAAAAACAAAAAATAAAAAAACAAAAAAAGGCAGGAACAAAGAAGTTGCGATGCACAGCCAGGCAGGATGAAATGATGTTGCAGGAGTGGGTTTGATGCAGTAAATCCGTTTCGAAGTCAGTCATCCGTGTGTTGTTTAGCCTGGCTTCTGAAGACTTTCTTCTGTGGCGGCGAAAGAGCAGCTGGATCACAAAGTCATTCCCGACCTCTCTCGCTCTCTCTCTCTCACACACTCACACACACACACACGATGCCGCAACCAAACACATACACACTGTTTATCCAGCGAAATCCTTGAGCAGTCAAACTGAGTGCACCAAAGAGACTGTAGAGTGAGAAAGTGTGTGTGTGAGCATGTGGGTAAGCAGGTCGTTGACTCTGTGTGTACTTGAGAGAGAGAGAGAGAGAGAGAGAGAGAGAGATGAAATATGAAATCAAGTAACCTGTGTGTCAGCAAAAGTCAGTGTGTGCGTGTACGAGCCAAGTGTTTCTCCTCTGCTGTGTTTTTGGTAAAAGCTGCTGTGACCACGCAGCGAAAAAGCTGCTCCCATCACTAACAGGAAGAACCAGAGGGGGAGGGGGATGTGTGTGTGTGTGTGTGTGTGTGTGTGTGTGTGTGTGTGTGTGTGTGTGTGTGTGTGTGTGTGTGCGCGTGTGTAGGTCAGAGAAGGAGAGAGAGGAGAGGAGGAAGGAGAAATAGAAATATTGTAATTGAGACTTGATGCAGTGGAAAGTAGGCGAGCTGATTGGACAGGTAAAGGCTCTTAATCCACACGATAGCTTTAATAAACAGGCACTCACAGGAACCATGACTCGGGATCAGTGCTTAGCCACTGAAAACAAACATTCTTCACTCCTACAACACTCGTTTCTCTGTATTTGTCCTCACTTCCCCTCCGCCGTGTCCGTCGGACTCTCCTGCCCTCGGCAGGTCTCCACTGCCCTCTGTCCCCACTCGCTTTTCTCTCCTCCACTCCAGACACATTTCACCCACTCCTGCGGCATGCTGGACCTTCGCTGGCAGCAAAGCACTCTTGACATTCACTCGCTCTGATGTGACGGAGCGCAGGATGATTGTGAACGCTTTAAAGCTGAACTGAAGCTGCAGAAACACTGACAACAACCACACAGCGGGGGATGTCGAGAGTGTTTGAAATTCTTGTCGATTTTACACCAAAGAAGAAACGGGTTTAAATGCTAGGATGCCATACCTAAAAGCTCCAGTGTGGTACTTTTACATATAAATGAATTTCCGTTACATTTAACTTGCTAGCAAGTTCACACAATGCTCATTAAATCTACCACCGCCAGATGAATCTGTTTGTATTTCACAGTATGCAGAGTTTTTACATCTTGTGTGTGTGTGTGTGTGACGAGATATTCCCGTGCTGGCCAGGTGAGTGCATGCTGTGCTCTGTGGACAGAGGGTGCTCACTATAGACATCCGCCAGCTGTGCCAGTCAACTCCTGGTTCGGCCGTATGCTAATTTGATTGATAAAATTATTCAATCATGCATCTCCGGTAGACTTTCCAACAGTAGCAAAAGACTTTGCGATGCCGATGATGCAAGCATGTGTCAACCGTGTTTCTGTAGTTACTCTCCCGAACAAAATGTAAGACAAATGTTTTGCACTGATTTTATATTAAAACAAACACAATACAGAATTTCAACGTAAACTACCACATGCGTGCCATAAATCACTATGAATCCGCACCACAGCTCCATGTTCAAGAGTTCATTTTGAGGTGTCATTCTTTAGTACATCAACATGTAAAAATAACACAAAAATGAGAACTAGAAAGTGTTTGACATTCAGAGCACAAAATTATTACATACTTTTACTACTTTAAACTTGATTTCAGACTATATATATAGCACATTAGCTTCTAAAATTTTGTTTAAACTTTATATATAGAAAGTTGGTTGGCTGCATATGCTCTCTGTATAGTAACCCACTGACTAAAGTTGATTGGAACAGAAACCAAATAACAACATACTGTACAGAGTCGTGTAATCAACTAGAAAACAAACAATAAACCATACGAGCTCAGGTACAGCCATCACAAGCAGGTAAAAATCAATCTGGTCTTCAAGTTACAGAGAGGAAAAAGTGTAAGGCAGCCAACCCGAGGCAAGCCGTGACTCCAGATCTTTGAGTCTCATCGGCATTTTAAACTGTCAAAGGAGATCATGTGTATCCTAACAGAGTTGAAGAGGCTCCATCATAAATGTGCCCTGCTGCTGTTATTTCCTATGCAAAGTTAGTAAAACTGTCTTTATTATACGTTTCCGTTAAACTCAATCTTAACCAAAATTTTGGCAACACAGCTTCCACTGGAGAGTTGTTCAAGTTTAAGAAATGTAAATCATGTTTGGGTCCTTCTCATGAATGACAGGTTCTCAGCTCCAGACCTACAACATCCTGCTCGAAGATGTATGATAGTATCAACAGTTACCTCGCAACAGCCAAGGAGAGAGACTGGAGCCAAGGGTCATAAAATGTCTTATCTATACCGTGAAAATTATTCAGCTCTAACTTGATCCACTCCACGACACACACACATGACACCAGCCCTCTTTAAGTCTGAGTCATGATGAAGAGCAAAGACATCACGTCTTTGGAAAAATAAAACATGGCAGCAGCACTGTTATTCATTGTGAAAAATTAGACTGAACTGTCATTTACATTTAAAAGGGCTACATTACTTTGACCATTAAAACCATTTAAAAACAAAGCAATATTCAAAGAGGATGCAAAGGAAACCTTCAAAATACAGGTTTGAGTGAAGGTTCTTCACACACTGTACAAGTATAAACTGCACACACACACACCTAGAGGAGTGCATTGTGGCACCAGCTGTTATCTAGTGGTAAAGGTTTTTACATTCTTTTAAAATAATAATGCATTTCAATTCCCACCATTAGACAGGTGGTTACAACAATACACAAGTGTATTGAAAATAGGGAAAAAAAACACATGTTCAAATTTGTACTCACCAGCGTAGTATGATATTCTGGAAATGTCTGAAACAGAAAAGGGCAAGGGAGGAGAGGGGGGGGGGGAAGAGGTTTTACTTTGATAAATTAGTGAATATAACTCAGGGACTTACACAGTGAATAATTCACAGTAACAGCATGTCATCAACTAAGCCGAGGCATAAATGAGAGTCAGCACACTACAGTACGAGTTACTGTAGCAGAGTTACTGTAAGAATGTGGCGGTCCTGTTCACCTCAACAACCCAACAAGGTGGCACATTTTACAGGCATTTGTCCACGCACCTCACCAAGCACTTAAGTAACAGATGTGTCATGCATGCCAGAGAGAAGATCATTTGTTATTGTCTATTTGCATATACTATAAGGTTTTCGTTTGCCTAAATACTGCACTCTACTGACTACCAACTGATAGAGACAGAGCTGGAAAAAGGGAGGGCAAAGGAAGAAAAGGAGTAAAGAAAAGAGGATAGATAAAAGAAGGATACAAAGGTTGAGAATTATACAGGTGGCCTGAGAAAAGGGAAAGACCGGAAGAAAGCAGAGCTAAACAGAGGAGGGAATCGAATCACGTGATCATTGAGAAATGTAGCCACTTACATTACAACTTTTTTGCCTGAATCAAATGACGGATAGCACAACAACTAACAGGCACATCCAAGAGGACTTTGAGCACTAAGGGAAGTCCAACTGATTGATTAAAATGCTTAGTTATTGAGCGACAAAAATCAATTTCTAATCACACTAAGCCCATCTACTGGTTTACATGTTTGTCTGCATTGACCGTCCAGTGACTGTGCAGCAGCTCTAATGAATCAGGAGAATATGTGTTGCGTCCCAGACAGCTGGAGGGAAGTGGGAATCATGACTTGGCAAAATATATCTGCTCTGTCACGCTGTCATAACTTTACCCCCCTGCTCACGTTCAACTCTCCACGACCTCCCCTCCCCTCTTTTCTCTCACTCTTTACTACACTGCAAAATCGACACCAAAATGAGCAACGGGATTAAACATCCTTCACTCTGAAGCTAAGCTGACATCTGTTACTAAGCAACAGCCACAAAGCAGGACCGTGACGCTAATAAGGATGCCAAGGCTTTGTCTTATAATATAGGAAGGATACAAATCCATGTCCCAATTCCACACAGCTTCCTACTGCTGAACACTATGTAGTGGGCGATATGGCCTGAAAATAATATCACGATATTTCAGGGTATTTCTGACGTTACTATATTTTTCTTAAAATACTGACACATATTTTATTAGTAATTTCAAGCGCATGAAATTGCAGTCAAATAAGTCTTATAGCTTTGAACTCTGTCAACTTCCACGTAACGGTTTGTCTACAAATATTTTTTTTTTTTAAAGAAATCAAACTGGTCTCACAGTTCTTTACTTTGTAAACATAAATAGTGAGATTCAGATTATGTAAATATTCTGCAATGCCTAGCTAAGATTTCATGATGATGCTGTGCATAAGTTATGCATGTAACAGTATGAATTATTTATGTCATATTAAAAATGACGTTGATTTTATCATGAACGATATGATATGGCACACCCCTAATGTGGTTTTATTAATTGCACAAAGGAAAAAGGGGAAGCGCTCAGAGCTGGAACATTTGCTGGTAAAACTTCTCAATGAACACCAGAGAAGAGAGAAAAAAAAAAAAAAAAAAAAAAAAAAAAATCTTTGCGTTTCCTTATTGTACTTACTTTCCAGTAAAAAAAAAAAAAAAAAAAAAAAAATCTCAAATTCTGGACACAACAAGACTGTAATATATAACTGGGAAACAGTTTATGACTGTGATAATCAGCTGCGTAGCTTATTAAATTGTAACGTTTTATTGTTATTTTTGTTACACTGACTGAAACACTTTATTTGGTTTGATTCACTGCCGCTCCGTGTGTGTTCTGCCATTTCATATAATTTCCTCTAATCACATAATCCAATTTGTTCCTGGCAGAGTTGTGTCCAAAACGATGGCTACAAGTAGCATACTATTAACAAAAGTGACACAACTCCCGTCCTGGTATTATTCTCTCGCTCTCTCCCCCTCATTCGCAGTCAAATAGTCAGCAGTGATAAATGCAACATTAAGGCACTCAGCGAATTGGAGCCAGGACTGGCAGCACATTCAGCAAAGAAGGCCAAAGGATTACGCTTGTGTTGTAATGTTTCTTGGTGTTAAAAATATAAATGTAGTACGCTGAAGCACTAATTGTCGTGAAAATAGCCCACAAATTGACCCTCTACAACCGCCTCTGGTTTGAACACTTCCTGATATCCAAGTGATTCAAATAACAGCAACATAACATGCACACCAGAGACTTCAAACAAACATCCAGGCAGACATGTTTCCTGAATTTCGCTACACATGACCTAACTTAAACCATTCAAATCCACAAATAATGACTCTGAAACTAGACACTGTTAATAAAAAACAGTGCTGAAAAGTGTGTATTTCACTCGCACGAAGACTCTTCAGAGCTTCTCCCCCCTACTCTATCACATCCCCGCCTCTCCTCATACACGCTCTCAGCCTTTTTCTTTCTCTCTCCCACTCACAGTAAAATAACTATTGCCTCTGGCACAGAAGCTACGCCAGTTGACACCACACTCAGGGCATTGCACAACTCCATTCTCATCAAAAAAACAACAACAGCAGCCTTTTGCAGCTCGTTTGCGGTGCTCAGCCTGTCAGAATAGAGTACGGCAGAACAGAGGGGCGCGAAACTGAGCGCAACATCAGACAGTAGAACTAAGTCACCACAGGAGCAGCTACAGCTTTAATGAGGTAGCTGTCACTGTAAGTAGCAGCTATAAAAATGTAGTATTGTAGTATTGGGACCACTGCAGAGGTAGGGGAGTGATACAGAGGACACTTGCGTTTAAACCAGCGTCCTTTTTCACATCTGCATTTTTTTTGTTGGGCAGGAGAAGAGCTTACATGTGCCAGGACAGGCCATATTGTAGGTTTATTTTCCAATACAGACAAATCAGGTAGAGTAGCAAGTTCAATTTGTTAAGTAATATGTGTCGATGTGAATGCTTGACTATAATGCACCATTACACAGTCCAGTCACCCACATTAATTCAGAGGTCAGCAGAACACAGAACAAAATCCTTCATAAGATTTCTGACAGCCATGCAGCCCATTATCACTCACTGTCATCAGTTATTTTCCTCTCAACCTCCAATTATTAGTCGTGTAATAAATTACTTGATCAACAGAAAATTAATCTCTAGCTATTTTGATAATCAGTTAAACATTTTGAGACATTTAATCATTTATTAAAATTTCAGCTTCTTAAATGTCAATATTTTCTTCTTCCTGGAGTCCGCCATAATGACAAACTGAACAGTTTTTGT
This sequence comes from Embiotoca jacksoni, assembly GCF_022577435.1. Classification (NCBI taxonomy): domain Eukaryota; kingdom Metazoa; phylum Chordata; class Actinopteri; family Embiotocidae; genus Embiotoca; species Embiotoca jacksoni. The sequence continues at coordinate 11,227,954 of NW_027185241.1, forward strand.
TGGCGGACTGTTGGTCGAGACAAAAGACATTTTAGGCTGCACTTTAGGATCTGGGAAACACCGGTCGACGTTTTTGTCCCTCCTTTTTAAGGAACAAGCAACAATCGAGAAAGTCATTGACTTGATCATGAAAAGAATTACTATTTGTAGCCCTATTTTCTCCTTATTAGCAAATTCACTGTGCCACTTTGAATCTATTGTATGAAGGATGTGATTCAATTACAATATTTGTATGCAATATAACACTAATTAAACAAAATAAATAAAAAAAAAACGACTTGTGAAAACGGATCTTCGAAAGACAAACGCAAAACCCACATAGGTCACTTTTTTGTTTTCTATATTTCTACCAAAACTTTTTCAAACTATCCTTTGTAAATTAAAAGAGATGATTAAAGACAGATTTTAGATAAACTAAAGAAATTCACAGATCTCCAGTCTCATTATTCCTCCCACATCAAGTCATTCTAGTATTTGTTTGTTTGTGAAGCTGATTAAATACTTTATGTGACTGATTCATTTGTCAGTCATATTATCTCTTTCATTTAAAGAGTAAATATTTTGGACTGTATATGAAATCAACGGTTTTATGTGGAAGGACTGCAGCGCCCTCTCTCAGATCCCCATTTTATTCTCTCCCATTCTTGAAGTCACAGATTTATAGTTTAATTTTTTACACAAACAAGTCTTATTTACAAGCTGTTTTATGGCTCTGTGCAATGCACTGCACAAAGTTAACGTTCAGACATTTATAAATACATTAATTCAAACCACCGCGTCTCTGGGTTCCCACATAACCTTCACATCTCTGAATACTTTCAGGAACTGAGAAAAAGGATTTTGCTATTAAATGCCAAACGTTTTAGATTTTTGGCTGTATTTTACGATATGAATTCCTCTCAAACAGTTTACTTATGAAAAGTGCTTCAAAAAAAGGATTAAATGGCAGAGAAGAGAGAAGAGAGACGATTCAAATGGTGATAAACCACCAGAGCAAACCAGCAATGGATTAATACATATGCTCCTACTTTCAAAACACTTGGAGTACACTTCATTTTGCAGAAACATACTTAAACAACCTCGGAAGTGGAGGAATTAGACAAATTTAAACATGACTCCAAAGCTGTTTGTGTTGCAAATATATATTTGACAGCTACATAACTCATCTAGCCACTTTTTAGATGCATTTCTTCAGAAAAAACAAAGTAAAGTAAATAAAAGTCAGGTATATGACTTACTGACTGTCTAACACATTATGGGGAAAAGGAAATTAGATTTGGACAATACTGATATTTATCGACTGCTTCTAATTCTCCCACAATACTTTCTTAACTTCTCTGCTTGACTTCCACTTACAGTCAAAAACCTCATGTGATTTTTCCATGCCAAAACAGATGGTGTGCTGTATCGTGTATGGACTTTAGAAACAGGTGTTCCAATGGTAACATTGATTTTTTTTTTTCCATATTGGCAGCGTAAGGTGATGTCATACACTGGGGAGAGTCAAATATGCTTCATAAACCCGCTTAGGCAGTACATCTAGAACTGTACGTAAACCTAAACATCAACATAACTTAAGCAAAACAGCTATGCATGCAAATAGGGGCAGACTAATGATGACAGTGTTCTCCAAGGTTTGGAACAGAGACCTGTTTGTGGATGCATGCGGCTAAAGTGAGTATAAAGAATCTGGTGTAGTCTTAGCTGTAGTTATTAGTGCAATAGCAGAAAACATGGCCTGGAGCAAAGGATGGGTATTGGAGGTAGAGCTGTCCTGGAATTCAATACAGCACAATAAAGCAACCACATTTGAGGCAAGAGATGAGACAACACAACTTAACTGAGATCATAAGGCAGACTTTTCCATCCTTTTTAGATTAAGAGCGCGTGTGTGTTTTCATATACTACTTTTGCAGACAGAAACACAAAAAGCTTTTTTTCCATAGGTCTGAGTGTATGTGCTCAGCTGCAAAAGCACAACAAAAACTGTACCTTGTTTTGATTTATGATATTGTACTTTCTCGAGCATTAATTGCCAGAAGTTTGTTTTTGGACTTATTCACCAACGTTCCCCATATACTCTGATGTCGGCTGCACACCTACATGTGGCCTGTGGCCAAGAAAAGGGACATTTGATAGCTGTGGGCTGTTGTTGCTTAGCTGCAATTGTACATGACCATAAATCTGATGTTTTAACTCTTTGTGGCACAGTTATGACCAGATATGGCTGTTCAAGGACTCTACAAGATCAGAATCCATCCTGTGCAGTAAACAACAAAAAGATCAGACGTGGACTACGGAAAAACAGTTCAACATTAAAAACCTTTCTGTTTACATGCAGAGGAATACCTAAAAGAATGAGTGGGGATACTAAAAACTATAACAGGGGGTCAATGAGTCTTACAAGTAAAGTGAATCCAATAAGTTGTTGTTGATTTTTTTACTATAATGCAGCTGTTTATCTTTTATCTTTCATTGTAAAGGCCTATGAAGAATTATGAAAACAGCAGTTTTTGGGAACTGTAGTTGCAGTGGCAGGGACAGTCACCAGATCAGTCCCACTAGCATGTGTTGTTGTTGTTGTGAACATAAATGCCTGACTGAATGGGAGTTTGTCTCAAAAACTGCGATGGGAGTTTTTTTTTAAATTTTATTTATTTTTTTTATATAAAAAACTGCAATGCAATTTGTGAAGTTTACATTATTTTTTGAATGGGGGGCGGGGGAGGGGGGTATTAAGCTACTAATGAAGAAAGCAGCAGATTTTCTATTGAGTGACTTAAATGCAGAGAAGTTGTGGAAATTTTGCAAAATCGCAAGCTCCCTGAAATATTGGGAGGAGATTTCTTGAGTAAGCATTAATTGTTGCGATCTCAAAAAAAAAAAAAAAAAAAAAAAAAAAAATCACAGTTTCCTGGAGAGACAGTAATAATGGCAACGTCAGTAACAGCAGCAACAGCAGTAGTAAATACAGTGATAGCAGTGGTTGTTATATCACATTTTTAGGTTTGTAGGAATCGTTCACCAGAAAAATAAAAGTACACTCATGTTACATGGAGGTAAATCTGACAACCAAGATCCAAATTTCTTCACGGCAACAGATACAAACGAGCAGATTTGTGCCACTTAATTCACCTGTCAACTTTGTTTGTCAGAAGCAACCAACCAGGTTTATCAAAGGAAAACCGAACAGACTGACACCGTATCAGACCCCCGTACGTCTTTGTTTGTGCTCCACTTTCTACCTGTCTGCAAGGTTTTCACATGCAACTGCTTGCACAGCGGTGAGTTTCACAAATTCCTTTCCAGCCCTCAGCCTGCCAGACCCTCTCTACCTGCCTAGCACAGAGCACCCATAAACCAGTCCAATCACAGTCGAGCCGACTCACCGAGCTATCAGTATGACTACAAACATACATACCTCCATTGGTGCAGCCCAGGAAATCCCAGAACTGCATGTTAGGAGTCGGTATGGAGAGGACCGAACCTCTGCTAAATCGCAAACGCTTTGCGTTATATGTTCCTCTTTCCACTTCCTAGTTGTACTGCACGCTGTCACTTATAGGAGGGGAAACACCCGCCCACTGATTGTTTTGGACTGACACACCTGGGGGCTGAGTTTCATTTCTAAACAGCTGCCTCCTTCTCCCTTCACTTCCCATCTTATCTTTATCTTTCCCACCCACTGAAAAAGGACAGGGGTGAAAATCAATCCAACATCCACAGTGTTGCTTATCCCATCCATGCCTCTTCATATTAGTGGAATTGGAGAGGAAGCAGAGAGAAACAATAGCAGACATGGAAACAAAGCCACTTGAAATTCTCTTATAGAGCTCTTGCACAAAGACTGACATGATTTATATAACACAAAATGACACATTTTCAGACAGATGGCAAAAATGTTTGACACAAGAGTCAGGTTTTTATACAGTTCGCTGACTTGTGTACAACAGTGGAAAGAAAGGCCATGAATTGCAGCACTGAGTGGACATGTAATCTAGCAAACATTAACTAGTGTTTCAGTAATACAGACACAGAAGGTGCCGGTGTTCATTCATTGGAAGGGAGGTGAAATGTCTTGATTCACTTATTCTCTTAAATCGGTTTGAGTGTATTTACTGAAGAGTAAGGTTGATACCATCCTCCTCATTTTTTCCAGGTGTAAAACACTAAAATATGTTGGTAATCCAGATGAAACATTGTTGGTTTTTTTTGCCCATGATCACAATAAAATATCTGTAAATACACTTTAATGTCCTGATCCTCCAGATTGGCTGCTGGGGGCGTGTACAGGGACTTGATCAAGGGTCCCATGGAGGCAGGAAGCAAGATGCGAAAACAGAAATCTGTAGGAGACATGACAGGGCAGCTTTGACCCCCGAAATTCCTGAAACCAAAAGTAAAACACTGACCATCAATCACAACCACGGAGCTGCTGTGCACCCAGCTGTGCACGATGTCTAATTCTTGCACTACATTTTTTTTTCTCTTTTTTTTTTTTCTTTAATCCCACCAAGCAGGCTAAATGAGTGATTTGTGGTCCTGACACCAGGCCTTGTTCAAATATTAATACCTTTCAATCGGCCTACCACAGCGATAAGTATTGCGGCTGACAAGGCTGCAAGCGACCCCAAAACACTTGAGACGCTCAAGGTTCAGTAAAGATCTGCCCCCTTTTGTATCTATAAAAAAAATAATTAAAAAAAACCCGGTTGCCTGCAACAATGAGAATCGGCAACTCGTTGCTCAACAAAAACCCAGATGTTTCGCCCCAGCGTTGTGGCTCTGCGTGACAGAAATCCTCCTGGTTTGGACCTTTGCACCTCCCGGAGGAGCACAGAGGGAGAGGTGCTGGTTTCGGCCACTGCACCACTTGTCTGTCTGTTAGGAATACAAATGACTCCGCGCTGTCAGACTGACCAGCATTTCACATCAGTTAGCCCGCGATATGTCCTCCAAATCCTGACTCCAGCCTTGTGATAAACACACCCACTCGTATTGCACTTGGCGTTAACCCCATTGTCTGTGTATGTGTTGCCTCCCCCCCCCTCTTTTTAATGCTAAGCTAACTCTGCTACCGGAGGACTGTTCCCACTCAGTCCGCCCCCGAAACGGATCAATACTCACCCGCTTCAGCCCTGAAGCCCGGCCGCACCTACTCCCCGTCACCTTTATCCGGCCCGGCGCGTCTGCTTTATATACATATATATATATATATATATATATATATATATATATATTCACCCGACTGATAGCAGAACCGGCTCGCTGGCTGTGTCTCTTACGCTCCGGGTCCCTCTCTCTGTCTGTTTTTGTCCACAACAGCGCCGTGCCCGGCTGTCGGTGTCCACTGACGTTAGCTGTTAGCGCCGCTGCCGCCGCTGGAGGAGTCTGATCTGATCCAACATGGCTGCAGATGGCAGCGCTCCCTGACGGGAGGAGAGGGGCCCTACGTGTCCGGGTGCTTCGCACGCCGAGGGTCCCCGACATGTATTTTATGTAACATCCCAATTTCTCAACTGCTGCACCCCTCCCACATTTCTATTGTCATGTGAGGAGGCACTGATTTATGAAGAAGGAGTTGTAACGCGCCCTTAGACTGCACAGTATGATATCAGATGGATGATGGAAATAATGCTTCTCTGTAAATATTAATCATAATTGTAAAGAACATGAGGTATTGTTTGACCTTGAAAAACAGCCATATTTATTGTAGCCTGCTGTAGTGGGAAATATATTTAGCCTATGACGCTAAATGGCAAGCAGAGTCAAGGAACAACAGTTTATATAGGCTACTTTACATTCATGACCAATTGACATCATATCAGCTGAGGTGTAAGAAGTATTTAGGGACTTTATATCAGTGAAAGTATACGGCACTGTGAAAAAGTGGAAGTCCTGCATTCAACGTCTTACTTACGTAAAGCCAGTCTTATCAGCAAGGTGTGTATGATGGGAGGGTGTGTCAGAGCAGTATTGTTTCATAGAAAGTAAAACATGCCACTATAAAACTACCAGATTTTGATTTCTTCAGTGATAAAAAACTGCTCACTTTATCAGTTGTAATCCATGCAATGGCAGGGCAGACGTTGAACCCATTTTATACAACAAATCACCAATTTCTATCAGTGAATATGGACGTTTTTAGGATTTCATGTTTTTACAGAGCACCCCAATGCACCAGAACAGAGTGAATTTAAATGACACAGAAGATACATGTATGAACCCATAGCCCTGCAAGAGCTGATGTCTCATGTTTAAATGAAATCTTAAGAGATTTCTGTCATACATTATTCATCATAATAAGCCAAACAAAAGAGGCTTTGAAATAAAGTTGCACTCCGAACACACACAAATACACACACAAAAACAAAATTATTGTGACTTTGATGTTGACTGTCTTGGATCTGTGTATCTCCACTGTCTTCCAGTCAAAGCCGAAAACAATTCATCTACTGACGAGCCTACGCACACACACAGTACCACCTACGCATGCACTGCATTCATGCATGCAGCTAATATCCATACAATCACAAATTTATGCAGACACACACTCAATTCAGAGATTATTTTTATCCACACAGAAGAGTAATGCAAATTACGGAGAGTGACATTTAGGTGGATTAAAATTCATGACGTCATGATCAGATTGTATACACTGGGCCACCAGTGTACCCCACATTTACACATTTAGCAGCCAAATCACTTGGCAGCTGATGGAAAAAAATAGTAAAAGGATTCTGTGATATATCTGTAATTAAATATGGAGAAAGTAAGACAGAAAAGAGAAAATTGGCCTTTAGTTGCAGATCACAGCCAGTTTATACTTAACTTTAGGTTATACAGTAAAACTCCCACTGTACATTTGGATGTATCACACATAGACTATATTTCCACAATCCTTTTGACTGATGGAACCGCAAAACACAATTTAATAGTATTGATTTCACTGGTGAAAATATAAAAATGCTAATTCACAGGCCAAAGAAATTGTGCTGTTCGGACAAATGAGAATTCAAATAACTCAAAAATTGGTTGTACAATGATGTCTGGAAATTCTTTGAACTGAAGCCCTTATCATTGCAATTTGAAATGTTAATGCATCTGAAAATGGCCTGTTGCAGTGATTTGGAGTGATTCCTGTTTCTAAGGATTTCAATTTATGTCTTACATTCCCAATTTTATTAGCCAAGGATTTACAAATATCTTATTTTAATCTCTTTTGGCCTCTTATTTTCAAATGCTTGGAGCATAAATACATGTGTTTTTAATCTATCAACAATAATTAAATATGACAAGTTCAGTTCAGAATTATCAAACCGAACATGTCAGAGTGTATATGTCAGAGAACATGCGAAGAAATTAATGTATAAATAAATATATAAATAAAACCAGATTGGGAACAAGCTATTATACAATGCATTTTAATCCAGCCCTCTTGAACGGGTCATTTAGCGATATTAAAAAGAGCCATAATGCTGTGCCAGAAGAGTGAGATTAAAAATCTACTTTATGGCGGACAAGTTGGTTTTCTATGTTATTTGAATGCAATTCTTTAAAGTGTGCTTTGAGTTTTACTTGGCTACATAAATCTGACCCAGTGGTGCCTGATTGCTGGTCATGTCCAAAGCAAGAAAATATGAGGTTATTGTAGGGTTCCATCTAGTGGTACATTTTGAGAATTACTAACTATCTATCTATCTATCTATCTATCTATCTATCTATCTATCTATCTATCTATCTATCTATCTATCTATCTATCTATCTATCTATCTATCTATCTATCTATCTATCTATCTATCTATCTATCTACGTACCTACCTACCTACCAACCTATCTCTCTGTCTGCCTGTCTGCCTGCCTGCCTACCTGCCTGTCTGTCTGTCTGTCTGCCTGTCTATGTATAGCATGTAACAATTATGAGGTTGAGAACATACAGTATTATTGTGTCATGATGACAAGAATGCCATTTTTCAGCTCAAAATAATAATAAAAAAAAAATCTTCCAACAATAATCAATCTTCATATTATTGCAGTAAATTTAATCATAGAACAGAAACTAAAATCATGTTGATGGACAGCAGTTACTTTTGGCAGGACTGATGTGTTAACAATTAGATTTATCCCTGTCTTTAAAAATAAACGTTATCAGTACATTTACTTAGCATCTGTTGGGGCTGTAACATCTATCAGAAATACCATCTGAGATATCTTGTCATTTTTAAATCTCATTTCTTCTTTGACACTCAAAAGAGTAGTCCATTGGTTTTGCATTGCACTCAAACACTACTGTCAAACTTATGACGTTGAATCCATAAAGGTGTCCTTGTAAAAACAATGACATGGCAGTTTGTTGGAGATTCAGATAACAGCTAAACTCACTTCTTTCTAACGCCACACTGGAATATTTTTCAATGTCAAATGTGTAGTCCTCACATCCAACAAACACTGTCTTCAGTGACATCACTTGAGAAGATTTATCAGATTTTAAGCCAAAAAAGGCTTTAGCCACTTGCCCACGTCATTTTTCACGTGTAGAAGTGCTCTCGAGTAGCTGGTAGCAGACTTAACAGACTGTGTGTAATTACCCTTTAATGTAAGGGAACCTGCGAATGCTGATTTTTTTTTTTTTAAATCAATGATCAACAGAGAGCTGAAAGCAATGTTTTGTATTGATACATATACCTTTATTTTACACAGGGGGGAAGTCCATTTGAAAGCATTGTGTGAACTACAACACATTCCTGCAGTTAGTAATACACAGCTGTCATAGTTGCATAATCAATACACATTTCTACAGTTATAAACATGTTGTTTTTACACCAGGAAATACTGTATTTTTACATCTTTATTATACTCTCTATACGTAGACATCTGGGTTTTATATAAACACATGATAACTTCAATCTTAAAAGAACACATTTCTGGTTTAAGGTTTCCTCATGTTTCATGATAAATGTCAGAAGCCTGCAGCAGAATCAATGGTACAAGATCAGGGACAGAGGGGAGAAAAGGACATAGACAGGGACAAGGAGAAAAATAACATATCGTAAGGGAGATATAAAATAACAGCTCAGGGCAGGATACACATCGAAAAAGGCTGAGGAGACGAAGAACAGCACAATGGAGAAACTAGGAAGAATACAAAAGACTAGATTTAAGAAATAATTGTAAATTCATGAATTTATGAGAAGAAACAGAGGGAGTTAGAGGAAAAAGCAAAAGGATGAAGGAAAGTCACATGAAACTATGACATGTGACCTTTCAGGTAGAGTTATAGTGCAGATAAAAGGGCATAAGTGTTTGAAGACAGGTGGATAGGAGAAATAATTTGGAATACACATGGGTCGGCTAAATATAATGAGGTATAATCTGAATTAAGTGCATTGGATTTAGAGCTGCGTACTCTAGCATGCCACTTCAGCTGACTTTGAGATGTTCTGGCTCACATTGGAAACACTGTCCATGGAGACGTCGGTGTGTGAGCGTCCACGCTTCTCCTCAGTGCTGTGTGATTGTGTTCGGCCTCGCTGCAGCTCGTTGGTATGTGCTCGGCTCCGAGAGCCATCAAAGGATGACATGCTGGAGTTGGAGGCTGTCCGCGAGCGGAGTCTGGTCATGCTGGCACTAGACACTGGAGAAAAAAAGAGACATAGGTTTTTCACTGGTTGGACACTGAGATATAATTGTTCTAATTTAGGATTAAAATATTTTATAGGTAAGTTATATTCACTTACTGTATCCCATGCCCTGAATGAAATATTTGATGGCTTCAATCACTTTGGGTGGCTGTGGAGAAGAAGATAAAAAGTATTAGAAATATTTCCAACCAACCGGGAGCAGAGATTCTACAGTAGAGTAACCAATACAATGTGTCAGTACCTGATCCACCTGAGGAAGGCCTCCACAGTCCGCCATCTAGAAGAGAACAAATGGGTTTGAGCTTCAGTCCGAGTTCAAGTTTTTATCTGCCAGAGCTTTCAGATAAATGACGAGATAAATTGGAAGTGTTTTACTACAGCATAAACTGATATTCGACAATATCAGGTCAGTATTTACAACCTGGCAGCACCACAGTTTTATATAATACAGTAATAATGCATCAGATATTGCATGGATGCGCCTAGCTGTGTTATTCTATTTTGGGGGGTGGGTTGTTTACTTTATTTTTGAGTCAATCACTCATCGGGTTACCTTGAGCAGTGTCGTCTTGGTGGGGTTGAGTTTAGAGTTGCAGTCGACCACAGCCTCCACAGCTGGAGAGTTATCACCTACAATCAGCAGAGTGGAGCATCTACAGCCAAACAGAGAGGTGAAACAAGCATGGTTATGGTTAGGATTATAGAGGGCCGGCTGCAAAGATGCAAGCTCGTGATTGGCAAATTAGTCATGAGCAATGAAATAAAACTGCTAATTTTCGTTCAAGAACTATTATGTGAAAGATCTTGATGCATGCTCTTTAAAGGTGAAAGGTTTTACTAACTTGAGGGTCCTGACATTGATGTTTCCTCCAGGAACAGGCCTCTCCACCTCCAGAGCATTGCGGCTGTTGTAGGAGCGGAAGAACTGATTCACGTTGGACTGGTTCATCATCGTAGTGATGTGGTGACGGTATGTAGCTATGAGGTCATGGTTGGTCTGGATCTCATCCTGTAGGTCAGTTTAAACAAAGGTCAAATATGTTCTGCATTTCTGTACTTTTGTTCTGAAGATGAATAACCTCATCCATATTGAATCATTTAACACAAAAATGATCGCTGAAGATCATTAAGATTCATGCTTTAATTTTTCTTGTCATGCTGCAGAGTATACTTTATTCTACAGCAACTCAAGCCCATTAGGCTTTATAACTTACCTTTCCAAACAAGTGTGTGATGACTGAGTCCGGGAGAGTGTGGGTCCATTCAGTGATCTATAACACACACAGATTCATGTTGAGCTGCATTTAGCCTTTAATGTATTGTTATCAGGCTGGTTTAAAATAATAATCATTGGGAAGTGAAACAGTGGGGAAAATGCAGGTATTACTTAACATTCCCATGACAGCTTAAGTGATGTAATCAATCAAATCCTGTTGTACCCCCTAAAGTTTCACAATATTAAAGTAAATCTCACATGTTAACCTGAATGAAAAACACATATAACATACCTTGTTTGCAACACTATCTATTAGGCCTTCAGCGTTGGGGTTGATGTTGACCAAAACTAACCCATCCACCATATCAGGGTGATTCAGCTACACACAGAGGGAAGATCAGGAATTTGTTATATGTAACTTTTCACAAACCTTTCTGATTCAGATGCAAAACAATTTAACAAACATGTAACTCATGTTTTTTTTCTTTCTTCTAAAGTATGGGTGTAGTTACACTACATTGTCATGTCACTTTTGCACCTTGTATGCTCCAACTGATGCACAACAGAAGTAACATGGCTGTTAGAAAATGCAAATGCTATTGTATGTGTGTACCTTAATTTAAAAAGGAAGGCTCTGGTCAGTAACTCTGGTAAATATTTCTACACTGGTAGACACTAAAACCAAATTAAGATCGGTACTCAGTTTAGTTTATAACCTGTTTTTCTTAAGTGCAAAACCAGGTGTCCGCACTGTCTTACATTTGGAATGGGATTGAAAGAAAAATCTGAACTCACAGCAAATTTAGCCAGAATGTATGCTCCAGCTCCAACTCCCAGGCCGATCACACTTCGCAACCTGCAAAGCACACAGTCCAAAAATTAATTGGTCAACCCAACCAAAAAGAGATTGGCATCAGATTAATTGGTAGCAAGAGGAGTCTTAAGTCTGTTTTACCCAAAGTGTTTGAGGACAGTGGGCAGCGCTTCAGACAGCTGGTCCATGGAAGGATAGGGATACCTGAGGGGTCAAAAGTCAAATTTAGTGTCAGCAGACATGTGAGCCAACAATGTATGGCTCTGTAACTGTTATCAAATCATAGTATGATTACGGAATTAAATATAAATGTAAATCAAATAAGCTGTGGAAAAACAGACTAAAAGTAGTAAAGATAATCTACTGACTCAGCTGGCAGAGTTTTGGCTCCTTCGTGTTGACCTGGTGCTTCAACATGACAAACAGGTAAATGTCTGAGGATTTCCTGCATGTCCTCGTGGTTGAACAGAGTGTCAAAACAGGACTTGTCTGCAGAAGGAAAACACAAAAATAACATCAGTTCTGTTCATGTAAAGTGACGCAAATATTAAACCTAATATAAAATAATTTACAAAAAATAAGAAAACAAAAATAGATAACACTCAGATTAACATTTTTTTGAGAGAATTTAGAAAGTGTCAAATAGTCATTATTCAAAATGTACTAGAAATTTGGATAATTTGTTTTTTTAAAAGGCAGTTATTTATGTAAACAAAATATAAGAAGGATACTTTGATGCATTCATGCAAACTAAGAAATAAGTTTTATATAATGAACCAACAAGCTGTTCTTCTTCAGATACACAAATATATTTTTTAATTCATTTTTTGACTTAGTTAAAATAAACAAAGTTATAATTATAAATCAGATACCTGTGTGATGCCAATATTAATTTGGATATCAGGTGGTTTAAACAACTTGTCCTATTTGCGGCATAGATTTCTATTTTGAATTTCATTTGAATTCATGTATATTATATATGTTTGCAGGATGTAAACATTATAAACACCGCACTATTGGGTCTGTTGGAGTTGTGACTTACGGTTCAGTCCGACATCATGAAAGGTCAGGATGACGGGGGTCTTTGCCTTAACAGTCCCCATCATGATGCAGTGGACGTTCCCATGCTGAGTCTCTACATGCTCTTCCTGAAAACAAAAACACACAGAATCCGTCACACATTCAGATAATACAAATGTGTACAAAGTTTGTGTCCCTTTTTGAGTGTCACAGAGGATGCATTTCCATGTACAAGTAGAAGAAACTATAGATTAAAACTCAAAGAACATAAAGTCCCTTTTCTTCTAGCGAAAAATTAAACCACGCTTAGTAGCTGACATGATTAAAGTTGGTTAATTTTTTTCTGACAGTGCAATTTTATCTCAAATTAATGTGAACAAACCAAATACAGAAGTTAACAATATTATGCCCAACTCCAAACTAAAATTCTGTGATATCATTGTAAAACACATTACTTTTTCTTTTTTTTACACTCAAACGGTAGATCTACCCTCAAGGTTAACTTAAATTCTCTGTGATACTCACAGTGATTTGGGGCTCAAAGACACAGTCACACTCGTTCTCCTCCAGGCCCATGGCTGCTGATGCAGAGTAGACCTCAACAGATAAATAAGGAGATGTGCAGGAAATGCAGAACAGATGTCCTGTTTGTATTGTTAATTGATCCTTAATTTATCTTTTCTTTATCTTTTCAACCTTCAGTCCGTCAGATACCACACACGTCAACAGCAGTTCTGCATGTAAGTAACTGACCATTTGTTTGAGCTTGTTTTTATATCTTCTGACACTGATCTGTTTATAAGCCCTAACTCCAGCCTAGCTCACACGTGGCCAATTGGCTCTTTCCTTTTTAATCTGACCTCAGGCTGCTGTAGGGGCATCACCGGATTTCTACAGGGAATTAACCAGAGCATCTACCCTGCAAAATTTAAACTTCACTGCAAAGTTTCTATGTCTTAATGCACTTAGATTAATGTATAAGATACAGATTCTATCATTACCTTTCAAGACTACTTGAATCACATTTATAAGTTATTTTCTGAATGTGTTGAACCTCTGTTTTTCTTAAACTTGGCTTTGAATAATTTCTACCATTTCTCATTCAATACAACTGAAATGTAATCAAACCAGTCATAAATCTGACATGTAATAAGCTTGATAAGTGTTGACTGAATTTAAAATCACAGGTAAAGCTTGTTATTTTTTGCTGTGAGGCAGTAACAGTCACAACACCTTTAGCCAAGCCACGATCAGGTCAGCTGTTTAATGTCAGTGAGCCATCTGTTCCTCGCAGCAAAGCGGTTTGCTTCCTGTAGTCCAGTTACCTTGACCCGAATGTTTACGTCGGATATTAATCTAATTTTGATAATTTCCTTGAACTCTGTATGTCATGTAGTGCTTAAACATCCTTACTGCTAAAATAAAATCCAATTGCCAAACTTCAATGATCACATTTAATGATCATTTCAGTCCGCAGTAACCTTGACCTTTGCCCTTTGATCACCATAAACAATCAGTTCCTGTCCAGTCCAAGTGAATGTTCAAGATCAAATTTAAGGTAAAAAAGGGGAATACATGATGGACAGATGGATGGATGGAGTTCCAGAGATAAATAATGGAGTGGGGTGAGGTAACAGGGACCTTGATGTTTAACCTAATCGGTTTGTCCTCTATAAAGTGAACGTTTGTGCCAAATTTTAAAAAATCACCCCAAGGTGTTTCTGAGATGTCGCATTTACAAGAGTGAGACACTCGTACGTACAGACATCTCAAATCACATAATGCCTCCAGCCACAGCTGTTGCCAATATGGAAACATAAAAAGTTACATTTAATTATTAAAGGTGTATATGACTGTTAAATATGTTGTGATGAAGCTAAATTGAAAACAAAAATATTAACAATACTTTGCAATTTAAAACAATGAACAAAATAAATCGATTCATAGTTATACAAAGATGTTGATGGAGACTATAAACCTTTAATATAAAAACATTCTGAAGGGTTGAAAAGGGTTCGTAAATGAATGTGAGAGAAAAATCGTGCCATAATGTGAGAGAAACTCAGATGTCAGAACAGGTTAATGCTGCATTGCATCCACTCTGACGTGTTTTTTCTTCCATGATGGCAACAGGTCAAAGGTTTCTGGATTAGCTGGAGAAAATCAGGGTGGCTGAAATTAGGACTGCTCTCCTCTCAGTCATCTAGTCCCGAGCAAAACACTGAGCAAAACATTAAAAATCTCTGCAGCTACTATATGAGCATGAAGCAGACCGTCATTAAAGCTGAGTCACTGGTATCCAGGTCAATAACTTTAAAACACGTAACAGCGGACTCAGCAGTCGTAGTTGGACTACATTGCATACAATGGCAGCTGCCTGAGCGGAAACACAACAGACTACACAGTGAACACCTTCTTTAAGACATAATGACGCCACAGCTTTAAGCATACGTGAGACGAGAGCTGCGTGTGCAATGCGTTTAATCCATTTAGTGGTGGCTGAAGAGCAGATGGGTCTTATTCAGCCTCACGTCAGTCAAAGCCATAATAACATCATCGGAACCCTGTCTAAGCTCTGGCCTGCTAGCCTATTTCACCGTTGACTGTCCCATATTCTGCTCGATGTGTTGTTTGATGCTTTGCTAATTTTCTGCAAGTATGTCACTCATTGTTCAAAGAGATTTGCCAACATTGACGTCACGTTAAGCAACAGCATGAATAAGAGTTTTTCTTGTTTATAGAAAGTGTTTTAATTTCAGAGTGTCTGTGCGAAATAGAGGGTCAGAAATATTAATATTAAACTAGTCTTGACCAATATGAAAACAGTTTATCAAACAAAACTGTCTCTCTCCCCGCTCATAATATTTCTACAAAAATTAATTATGGTAGCTGGAATATCAGCCATTTCCAAGATCCCAGAACAACTGTAACAAATAAAATACATTCAACCATGGACTCAAACCTTGTCCTACAGTCAGCAGAGTTGTGACATTAACCTTCACACCATCATTTAGGACTACTGTGTGATGGTAGCATGACATATTGGCCAGCTCTCATTTGGTGGCAAGCACCAGTTCAAAATCCAAATAATAATATGATTCCAAAAACTGAGGAGGAGAACATAACACTTAAAAAAAATTGTCTTCCTGCTGTTGCCAAGCACTACATTGGTTTGCAGTGTTAGCCACTTCCCATTGGAGTCCACTAGATGGAGTTTCATGTCAACTTTCTGGATGCCATTGGTCAAATGGCAGAATAAGGAAGGTCAGAAAACTCCTTGTTTTTCACCTGGTGAACCTTTAAATCGCTAATTCATTTATATATCAGTATCATATTATTTATGTTTGTTGATGCACTTTTATTTTTGCTGTATGACTTTTACAAATTATTTTGGATTTGCTCCAAAACAGAAGGGAAAGACGGTGAGATGGAAAATGAGTTTTCAAAGGAGAGAAATCACAGCATATGGTGAAGTGATCGTTGAGCTACAAGTATCCTCTTCAGTTCCTTTCTTCACTCTCTAAATCTCTTCACTTCAGGGCACCGGGCTTACATACATATACGTAAATAAGATAGCGTAGTTGTATTGTCATTCTGACGAGCGGTGGCCATGGTAACTCTTCAGGCTGCAGGTAGATGTCCTGCAGTCTGACTCTCAGCTTTCACAACATTCTAATAATACACACAGCAGCTGCTGCCGCCTGCCACCATGCTTGACTGTGTGTGTGTGTGTGTGTGTGTGTGTGTGTGTGTGTGTGTGTGTGTGTGTGTGTGCTTGTATGTGTGTGAGTTCTTCTGAAAGGAGTGTGCGAGTGTTTACGTGCAAAAACACACTGGCCCTTCTCATGACCCTTTTTTTTTTTAACATAGTCAAGTTGTGCATTCAGAGTTCAGGTTTAAAATTTGTGACAGTTTTCTGAAAGCAAGAACATTAAAGATCCAATATCTTAGTGGTTTCCAACATTTTTGGCTCAAAACCTAATAATTCAAGACTCAATGATACCTGAATATAGTTTTGTGGGTAAAGGTCAAGGTTCAAGGTCACTGTGACCTCACGTCCCTCTCATCCGTTGATTCCATTCTCGTGGGCGCCAAATCTCAAGAAAGAGTGGAAGAAATTTCGTTTTGTACTAACAATGAAGTGACAACATTTTGGAGGTTAAGGTCATTGTCACATCACATTCAAGGACGCCTACAGGGAATTTCTTCAAATATCTTACAAATGTTCCATATGCCATAGTAATGAACTGCTTTGATTTTGGTGGTCAAAGGTCATAGGTCAAGGTCAACCTCACATTTATTTCATTCTTGCAAAAGTGATATCTCAAGAACGCCTACAGGGACCTTCTTAAAATTTGGGGCAAATATTCGCTTTAATTAATGAATTAACTGAATTGGTTTTGATGATCTTATGACAGATATGGATGTAAACAACAACTTAATTGGTCTGAGGAGGACCTTTCATTTTAATTATTACCAAATTATAAATCTAAACACAATTATATTGTGAAGTAAACTGATATTGTACTGTTTGCACATAATCTTTCGTTTACCCATATAATTGATATGATTTTGAAAATACTGGCGCAGTTCATAGAGGAAGCCGCTTAACATGGATTAAAGCTGAAATCTAACATGGTGTGATTATTCATTTGATCATTGTCCAAGTCATTAACACATGTTGTGTGTAAAACACACAGTTCAGAGGATATAGCTCATAGGAGAAACTAAGCTTCCTTTTCATCTCCAGTTTCTTCTTAGTTGCTCAGGGAATTACATAGTATTTCACACAGCTGCATGAGTGGTGCGCCCGGGGACAGAATTACAAACTACTTCAAGATAGGACACTCTGTGTAATTGTATACAGTGTATCAACATGTTAAATCAGCGTAAATGTTAAGATCGCCTGCAGTCCTACTTCAGTCATTCATCATGAATGAAGGATTCAGAGGCAATCTTGATTGGAAAGTCAGTAGTCAAAACATGGGTTTTTACACTGAAATACCAGCTATAAATATGAAAGGCATCTACTCGTGTCAGTTAGTTGTAATCTGATCTGTGGTTGTAGTAGCAGTTGTTGTAGAAGTACCAAAAGTAGTTGTAGTCATCCATAACACTGTTAAATTGGCTCATAATTTCATAAATTTTTTTTTGTTGGAAAGTATGTTTGTATTCATCAGATGCATATATAACAGAGTGAGACCAGAGGCTCTTTAGCCAGATTAGAGCTCCTCCATAGGTGCAACAGGATGTTTAAATAGAACCCAGCCATTGCATAATGCCAGGAATAGCATACCAAGAAGGGTCTAGTACAACAACAATTACTCAAGCAACTCTTACAAAAGATGGAAATGTTAGGGATATTCATTCATCTAACATTTAAATTTTTCTTTCCCAAACAGGCTTTTCAACTTTTTTTGGGGCAACGGTGTCTGTCACTTTCCATGACTATAATGCTATAAAATGCATATTTATTCATAAATGAATGCCTTGAATTTAAACACAGTGAGCTGCTCCCAATCGTCCTCAATGCTGGAACAATAAACAATTCTCAAGCAACCCTCAGCATACTTATTCCTTTTTGCCATGATTTTTACTGTCAGCAGTGTTGGGTTCATAAAAACAAGGCATGAACACTTCTTTGGCCTTTCTGTTGCTGTGGTAAAAGGATTTAGGGCTGCAGTCTTTGCACGCTAGTGCTTTAATGAAACTGGGAGAGAGGCCACCGCCACGCCCACAGTGTCCTTTAGGCTCCTCAAAAAGCACAAGACTCCCAGCTGAGGACTGACCTACTGAATGTCAGCTCACATTTCCAGAAACCATTGCAGCTACCATGTTTATGCCACTTTGTAGCGTCAAAACAGATGGTCACACTGGGGCTGGCAGGTCCTCAGGAGAATCAGATAGAAGAAGCCTTGAGAGGAAATGTATATAGGTTTGGGAAACAATTATAATAACTAGAATTGCAAGCAATTACAAATTCTGACTTGAAGCCATGTCACAAGTCAGATCTAAAGTTACACCCATCCTAGAGAAAGCACCCCTGAGTAAAAACAACAGGGACTAGTTTGAAAAAGAGAGGTTTGAAGAGGGATTTTCTCGAAAAAAAAAAATCAAGGAAAGGGGGTTGGGGCCTATATCAGCAAATGTAGTTCTATAGAATAAAGACAAAAAATAAATAAAAAATACATAAAAATAAATTACTTCAGAATGATGTGTTATTGCATTAAAATTAGTTATTTAACAAGACACATTTGTGTTTACTAAAGCACCCCCTTTAATTTACATGGGTACTTATTCTCTAAAGAAAACTCTGAGGGCCTCTAAAATGTACATAACAATACATATTTATACATACAATAAAAATACATAATATTTGGTGCAATAAAAAAAAACATAAATATCTAAACCTTAGTGGGGCGACACCATGTGGCTGATCACCAATTATGTTCTGGTCCTGGAACATACACGGTATGACTATAACCAAAATGGTGAAATTTAAGCAGTGACCAACTGTAAGCATCTATTAAGAACATTAAAAAAAAAAAATGTGGTGCGCCCCTAGCGATTTTATGCTGAATCACAAACTCATTCTTGACAAGTGTGTCCAATCTCATACAATGTTATCAATGTTAGCATGTTTTGGCATCAATTTTGAGGAAAAAAAAAGACTAGTTTGTTTGTTGTTTCTGTTTTGTCAGTCAGATATCTATCTTTGTTTGTCCAAATACAAGCTTAGTCTCTTTGTATTTGGAATCTGCTTATGGCTATATGCATGTTTGTTATCAAGAATAAGAAAGATGGTGGGTTATCAGAAGTGGGATAATAGTTGGCTATGATACAGTTGTTCAACACTTATAGCCATAAGCCATATATTGAAAAAGGCTCCAGCTCTGAGAAAACTTGATATACACTGAAAATGACTTCAGCTATAGAAAGAAGGCTTAAGGAGAAAGTTAATTCCAGGAACAGAGACTCAACAGGTTGACTTGTTCAATCTGTCTGGGAGCTCAAAGGAGCATCTATTTTTAGATGGTTCAGAGAGATAGGATAGAAGGGGAGGAGCGTGAGGAAGGGAAAACAAGGGAAAATCCAGACAAGCATGCCACTGCAGCGAATAGGAGACCAATTATTTTACAAACTTGTTATAATTGAGAGGGAGCATCAACTGAAAACACTGCTCCTCAATTAATTGTGTCACTGTACCATAAGTAAGACTGTGGACATCTTTGAGTATTGAGAGGGTGTGGAGGAGGAGGAGGAGGAGGAGAGCACTCCTTCATTACCCACCAAGTGCCCACTGGAAGAGGGGAAAGAGTATAGTGGATGAAGGAGTGGAAATAGAAGAGGGGTGGAGGGGGGGTGAGGCTCTTCTCCTCTCTCTCTCTCTCTCTCTCTCTCTCTCTCTCACTAAGAGCATTATATGTAGAGTGTTCTGCTGGTGACAGGGCTGTCATGGTCATCTGGCTGCTCAGCCTGATTAGACCAGCTCACAGCAGATCCTCAGCCCAGCACACTGCACTGCAAGGTAAAGCTATGAAATGGCACATGCAGTAGTACATCACAGTGGTCACTGAGCAGGCCAGAAGGGACAAGGAGAGGTGGACAGTTTAGTGTTATAGTAGGGCAGAGCAACAGGTTGTTGCACTTGGCTACCAGACATTTCAGGGTGTTGTAGCAGAAAAAGACTTAACGCAGGTTGACTTTACTGTGACAAAGAAGTTGAAGAACCGATGTTTAGCCTGTGCTTGGAGATGACATTGAACAGCTAAGCGGTAAGGACAAGCACTTTACAGATTGTTGTTTTTTTCTGTTAGTTCCAGAAGAAAAATAGAATAATAAAATAGTATTTCGTTACGCTGTCACACAACCAGAAGTGTGGTGCTCTGCAAGTTTCGCAACTTTCATCAACATTATGCCAGATAGGGATGGTAGAGCATTAGAAAGAATTACATAAACATTTATTTCCAAAGTATAGCACTGCCAGAGATAGTTATGAAGCTAAGAGCTTTATTGGAGCAGGCCGTTCTTTCCACAAAAATATGATGTGTCATACAATCAGCCACTAGTATAGATAGAGCTATAAATACAGCTGCAGGTATTCAGTGTCTACAGGGTTTTACTATAACAGGCAGTCAGCTGGTTGTGTGTCAGCACTCAAACTGCTGTGGGGCTGCTGCTTCTGAGGGACTTTGGTGTAACTGCCAGTCAGTGCTTTATGGATTTCCCTGTTCAGCAGCCAAGGTGTCCACTGAGGTAAGAAGAAAAGTATGTCTCTCAGAAACAGCAAAACTAATGTGACTGAATCTGTCACAATAAACCTCTTCTTTAGGTGTTAACTAGAAGTCAGTAGAGGTTGTAGAACTGATCTTGTTTGAGGCTACTACTAACAAACCTCATTCTTAACCCCACCAGTTTACTATGTCTCATTCAGCCTTGTATTGCAGGCACTGCAGAAAACTTTGGAAACCATAACGCGGCTCCAACATAATATTGAGATCCATTTTTAACTTCTTTGGGTCCTGACCCAGCCTCTGACTGGGACACAGCAAGGCAGCCAGCTTGGGAACACACTTATTTGCACAAACCAAACTGCACTTTAAGGTAGCAGTGAAGATTGGCTTTACTGTTTTAAATGGAATTACAGTCTAGTTGTTTACCTGCTTGTTTGTGCTTTTGTTTGTTGTTTTTGTATCAAGTCACTCTGCTTTACGTGTCAGCTAAATACCGAAAGTGACTGTGAAGAGTTCGAATTTTATTTACTTTCGAGAAAGTTTCATCAAATTCATAGCTGTCTTGTCTGTGACAGTGTTTGCTATGTAGCTTTAAAACCTTTTTTTTTTTTTTTTCACGTGTCCCAGTTGTGATTTTGTTGTGCTTGTGCCACAAAGGGGATCCAAGTCAAATAAATGTTGTTTCAGAATTTTGAATGGACTCAGTGTAAAATAATCGACCTCTATCCCGATTAGTGAGGACAAAGGATAAATTCCTAATTATAGATCGTCAACAACAGACTACACTCTTCTGGAAGAGGGAGTGAGTAAATCTGTGTGTGATTATAAATGTATGTGTGTGTGTGTGTGTGTGTGTGTCTGTATAGTCAGAGCCGAGTTGAGGAGGTGACCACAGATTACACAGATTACCTTTCTGCTTTTGGCTTTCCCTGAAAGGTGAGGGTTTGGGTACGTGGGTCGGTGGAGGGTTACATCTTTAACCACCTTCCTCTTTACTTCCCTCAGTCCTTCTTCCGAGACTATTCTCACCCTCTGTCAATGTGCAAAAACTACTGTGTATTAAATTTCTCTCAAGAAAGATTTAGAATTACAGTGGTATAATTAGATGCGGAAAGTATAAAAGGAATCACTTGCAAATAAGAGAGAAATCCGAAGAGAATTTTTGGAGCCTACTTGACAAGAGACTTTCCGTAGCTACAATGCAGACAAGAGGAAGAGACAAATCTTTTCTTTCCATCAGTAACATAGTACAATGTAGTTTAGAGGAAATTACACAATAGAGTCCAAGCAGTGCCCATACCTCATGCTCTCACAACTTTGTGTGCAATGAATAGAGGACATTTTCTCCAAATACAGTATATTGAACCAACAGTGAGGTTCAAGTCGTTTTAAAGTCAAAATATTGCAAAACAAGCTTTCTCAAATCCTCTACAAATTCACAAAACAAATTTGTTTTGCCTTGTCCCTGCTGGGCCAGAGCTAAATACCCTGTAGACATTGATGCCAAGTCCACAGAGACATGGTGAAATAGACATCATTTTTCCAACTTTGCTAACATTTGTTCTTTTGACCGAATTTAATTGTACAGATATATTAGATTTTCTAGCTCAGGATGTTTCTGTCACCTCTTGCCCACCTTTGTATAGATAGATAATCTTAGTTGTAACCAAGGGAAATTTGTTTTCACAAGTTTATACATGTTTTATACTGAACAGAACCCCTCAAGATATAACATTAATTCCCCTACAAAGACTCATGTGTCTTTAGATCAGAGTGACTGTTCAGAGCTGCGGTGGGAGACCTCCTTTCCATTTTAAAGTCCTATATCTGCAACCTTGCAGTAGTAGATTCAGTGTCATGTTTTATTATTTGCCCAAGACCTGCTGGTTCCTCATTTATATCTGACGGACTGGAAGTGGAGAGGCTGTTCATTTTGGAGACAATATGTGACCGTTTGGTGACTTTCTTGTGGGAAATGGTTAATATTGTGAAAAAAAAAGACAGGGGGACAGTGATGGGTTGAATTATATTTATAGAGGGGGGAATATGGGGAATAATCATAATCTTTTAGAGGACTTTTCTCATTTAAAGTAGTCATCTCAAAGATTTTAATTTAAAAAAAAATGTTTGTTAAGTTCCTATTTATAATAACGGAGATTTAGCCTGTATGACATTGGTAAAAGTATTTGCAGTATCATGAACTGACCGAGCTGAGTGTCTGTGACGCAGAAATAGTGACGTGTTTCCATCAGCCAGCAGTGGTTGTACTGCCAGGGAGGGTAGGCGGAGCTAACTTAACTGATCTTCAACTCACTCTGACACAGGTGACACTGTTGGGATGTCTTGGAAGTGAGGTCCAAAACAAAACAGATCTCTGCGATTTTAACTTTTAAGGGGACCTATCATGCTAATTCATAGGTTTTCTATTTTCATTCTGGGACACCTTAACTGAGGTTTTCTTACTGTTAAAAGGGCTATTTAATTTCCAGATATCGCTAATGTCGGAATTGAATTGCTGGGTTCCTCTCTATAATGTTGTACGGTTCTGTTGTAAGGACTTTACGAATGATAAGTGCTTTAAGATGACTTGGCTTGAATGAGGGCATTTATATGTGTATGTGGATGGAGTTTGTGAGTTTTAGACCCTTTCTGGGATGATGCTCTATCATTCAGTCATGAAAGACCACTGACCTTTGTCCACTGAATGAGGGCATTTACATGTGTGTGTCTGTTTACCTGTGTTCATTAGCCAGTCAGATGGTCCCCAGTTAGCCTTTTCAATGAAATGATGACTGTAATTTGTATATTTGGTGATATAATAGTCTGATTTGGCTGATACAGAGCCTGAACACTGGAGGTTGAATGTTTAACTTTGTTTTGTTGTACTGTTTTGTACTTTAGAATCACTGGTTGATGGAGTTTGTGCGGCGGAGTGGTGACTACTGCCACGCTCAACACATTTAGACCCTTTCTGGGATGATGCTCCACCATTCAGTCCTGGGGCCTTGAACCCTGAAAGACCACTGACCTTTGCCCACTGAACCTGCCAGCTCATGGGTTAACAGGCGGCGCCTCGACACTGGAAGCTAACTGGTGAGAGAAGGAAAGAGAAAGCTACTGAAAGAGACAAAGAAGGACAGAATCAAAGACAATCAGAGATCAAAACAAAGACAAAACTGTAGCCTCCTGGACTATACTGATGGAAAAACGATCAAGACAACAAGACATCAGAACTGGGAAAATACCTTAAAACAGTTTTATCAGACAGGAAGTCAAGACTCATCTGGAGATCGAATACAAGTTCAAGACGAAGCAGCTAATAACCACAGCTGGATACAAAGGTGAGGACTGATTGTTTACTTGATCTGGACTAAATATGGTGATGCGCCAACATTTAATCTCCATTGTACGAATATGTCACGTTATTCACATATTATAGGATTCTGTGGTAGATCTTTTTTTAGGTAGGTCAGTCTTTCGATTGTTTGTGCCCAGCAGGCTTCAAGTTTCCACATCACAGCTGTGTAAATTTATTGAACCAGGACTGACTTAGGTGTAATGTCACAAATCAGGTACAGGTAAACAAGTTAAGTTTAAGTTTAGTTAAGTTGAGCTCCAAGAAAATGCACTTTGAACAGAAGAATTAGAAAAAAGTCTTGCCAGTGTCAAACTCTGTTGATAGAGCATTCTGCAAATCATTTTGAAAGTCAAACATCTAAAAAAATAAATAAAAAATTTTAACAGAAAGTGACTTTATCAAAACACATCTGCGAAGGTGGATGATACACATTTTACCTGCGGTATTGACTTCAGTTTTGAACACTGTTGTCCCATCAGTAGTTTTTCTTGTTTTCACTCTATATTATGTGAATTTTAAGATCTTTTAAATTAAAGTTAGATGTTTACGGAAAGACGCTGGATTCACTTTCTGGCTGAGTCTGATTAGAAATATTAACAGCATAAAGACTGGTAGCAAGGGGAAACAGTATTGCTCTTTCAAGACATATTTGTATATATATATATATTTTACTTACTTTTTCATTGTTTCTTGTTTTTTTTTATACATATTACAATAACCAAAATGTGAAAAAGAAAGCTTGTGTTTTTATAGGGAGTTACACTGTGAGGAGCGTATTTCTTTAACATCAATTTCAGTCTTCATACTAAGCTAACCTAAGATAATAAGATAAAATAAGCGAATTGCCCGCTAGCTCTACATTAATATTTAGCATGCAGACATTTTTATTTCAAAAAATGTCACACTAGTCCTTTAGACTGTAACATGGCCATTCAAGCAAAGTTACCACTAGATTATGGTGACAAAGACAAACTATGTAGCT
The DNA here is from genome assembly GCF_022577435.1 of Embiotoca jacksoni. NCBI lineage: Eukaryota > Metazoa > Chordata > Actinopteri > Embiotocidae > Embiotoca > Embiotoca jacksoni. The sequence goes on from NW_027185241.1 coordinate 11,253,219, forward strand.
TATACAATGGTGTGAAAAAGTGTTTGCCCACTTCCTGATTTCTTTTTTTGCATGTTTGTCACACTTAAATGTTTCAGATCATCAAACAAATTTAAATATTAGTCAAAGATAGCACAAGTAAACACAAAATGTAGTTTTTAAATGAAGGTTTCTATTATTAAGGGAGAAAAAAAAAAATCCAAACCCACATGGCCCTGTGTGAAAAAGTGTTTGCCCCTAAACCTAATAACTGGTTGGGCCACCCTTATCAGCAACAACTGCAATCAAGCATTTGCGATAACTTGCAATGAGTCTTTTACAGCGCTGTGGAGGAATTTTGGTCCACTCATCTTTGCAGAGTTGTTGTAATTCAGACACATTGGAGGGTTTTCCAGCACCAACCACCTTTTTAAGGTCATGCCACAGCATCTCAATAGGATTCAGGTCAGGACTTTGACTAGGCCACTCCAAAGTCTTCATTTTGTTTTTCTTCAGCCATTCAGAGGTGGACTTGCTGGTGTGTTTTGGATCATTGTCCTGCTGCAGAACTCAAGTTGGCTTCAGCTTGAGGTCATGAACAGATGGCCGGACATTCTCCTTCAGGATTTTTTGGTAGACAGTAGAATTCATGGTTCCATTTATCACAGCAAGTCTTCCAGGTCCTGAAGCAGCAAACCAGCCCCAGACCATCACACTACCACCACCATATTTTACTGTTGGTATGATGTTCTTTTTCTGAAATGCGGTGTTACTTTTATGCCAGATGTAATGGGACACACACCTTCCAAAAAGTTCAACTTTTGTCTTGTCAGTCCACAGAGTATTTTCCCAAAAGTCTTGGGGATCATCAAGATGTTTTCTGGAAAAATGAGATGAGCCTTAATGTTCTTTTTGCTCAGCGGTGGTCTTCGTCTTGGAACTCTGCTATGCAGGCCATTTTTGCCGAGTCTCTTTCTTATGGTGGAGTCATGAACACTGACCTTAACTGAGGCAAGTGAGGCCTGCAGTTCTTTGGATGTTGTTGTGGGGTCTTTTGTGACCTCTCGGATGAGTCGTCGCTGCGCTCTTGGGGTAATTTTGGTCGGCCGGCCACTCCTGGGAAGGTTCACCACCGTTCCATGTTTTCTCCATTTGTGGATAATGGCTCTCACTGTGGTTCGCTGGAGTCCCAAAGCTTTAGAAATGGCTTTATAACCTTTTCCAGACTGATAGATCTCAATCACTTTCTTTCTCATTTGTTCCTGAGTTTCTTTGGATCTCAGCATGATGTCTAGCTTTTGAGGATCTTTTGGTCTACTTCACTTTGTCAGGCAGGTCCTATTTAAGTGATTTCTTGATTGAGAACAGGTGTGGCAGTAATCAGGCCTGGGTGTGGCTAGAGAAATTGAACTCAGGTGTGATAAACCACAGTTAAGTTATGTTTTAACAGGAGGGGGCAAACACTTTTTCACACAGGGCCATGTGGGTTTGGATTGTTTTTTCTCCCTGAATGATAAAAACCTTCATTTAAAAACTGCATTGTGTGTTTACTTGAGTTATCTTTAACTAATATTTAAATTTTGTTTGATGATCTGAAATATTTAAGTGTGACAGACATGCAAAAAAATTGGAAATCAGGAAGGGGGCAAACACTTTTTTCACACCACTGTATATGTAATTGTCTTACTTGATGTAAAGCAAAGCCTCAAATAAGCTCATCTCTTTGAAATCACGGCCAGATCTAATCATGTGCACACTTGACTTTGAGCTTGTGACTCACAACTAACTCCTAACACCTAAAGGTCAGAGGTCCTCCTGGGATGTCAAAGGTCGCTCTGGCCGCCATGAATCGTCCAGCTCCAGTGGAACTGTGCCACAAGAACATGAGATTCCTCATCACACACAACCCCACAGACAGCACACTCAGCTCCTTCATAGAGGTAAGAAACCAGCGTGTGAGTCCTGAATGTCAGAGAATAGCATCTTCATAAATTTAAAACATGTAGGTACACACTGTATGCATTATTTTTTTGCAGGACTTGAAGCAATACGGCGCCACAACGGTGGTCAGAGTCTGTGACATCACCTATGACAAAACGCCACTTGAGAAAGACGGCATTAATGTGGTGGTAAGGACACAATACACACACGCACACAACGCACACACGCACACACACACACACACACACACACACACACACACACACACACACACACACACACACACGCACACACAACGCACACACGCACACACACACACACACACACACACACACGCACACACAACGCACACACGCACACACACACACACACACACACACACACACACACACACACACACACACACACACACACACACACACACACACATGATTTATACTGAAACTACAAAGTACCAGACAGTATCTGTTGGACCTCTCCTTCAGGATTGGCCCTTTGATGATGGAGCAGCACCACCCAGTAAGCTGGTTGATGATTGGCTGAGTCTTCTGAAGAAGAAGTTTCAGGAGGATCCAGGAAGCTGTGTGGCTGTTCACTGTGTGGCAGGACTGGGAAGGTAAGAGAAACTGAAAAAAAAAAAAAACATACGCTCACACCTTACAGTATGAAATGATTCAAAATGGACAAAGGTCACACACACACACACACACACACACACACACACACACACACACACACACACACACACACACACACACACTGACACACACACACACTGACACACACACACACTGACACACACATGTTAATTGATGACAACAACTGAAAAACTAAGACACAACCATCGTATTCTTGTACTTGAGAGCACGATGCACCTGTACATGTCAGCATGACTAGATGATAAAGTAGGTGTTTCATTTTCTGCAGAAACACGCAGTTTCTAAAAAGCATCTCTGAAAGTTGTTTTTTTTATGATAATGAGAAACTGTTGATAGACATAAACAAACACAGACATGAATCCGTGTGTTTACGTCACATTCAGGGCTCCCGTGTTGGTCGCTTTGGCTCTGATAGAAAGTGGGATGAAGTATGAAGATGCTATTCAACTCATCAGACAGTAAGTACATCCTGTACAATATATGGACTTTTATACTTTATGTATTTTTATACATACAGGATTTTTATACTTTATGATACAGTAAGTGATAGGATATATGGAACGTGTCTGTAATCCTTGAGTAGCTCAAAGCATTCAGTGGGTGAATTCCATTGATTTTGACCATACAATGTTAATTTGTGTGTGTTTTAGGAAGCGACGTGGAGCTATCAACAGTAAACAGCTCACCTACCTGGAGAAATATCGACCGAAGAACAGACTTCGTTTCAAAGACTCTCACACATACAAGAACAAGTGCTGCACCATGTGAATACACACAGAGAAATGCACACACACACATTCAGACATCTCATACCCCAAAATGAATCTCTCAGGAATCCAACCATACGAGCCTTGTGTCATTGTTACAAATACAAATACAAGAGTTTCATCAGCCCATGAGTATCCTGGAAATTTATTATTTTTACAGAAATGTTAACTTATTTTTGTTTCCTTGTTTGATATGATTTTGTCATTTAATGAATTTTTTTTTTTGGCATGTTTACTTCATTATTAGGTTACAGTGAAAAAAATAGGGTAGAGATGTGTGAGGGGGATTAAATCATTCAAACGCTATGTGTCGTAACTGATTGTTGCTGCTTTATTTGACGATTTTGAAAACGGCAAAATGTTGACGCGTATATGACTCGCATTTAAATTTTCAGCAAAACAAATCCATGGATGTGTGATACCAGAACAGATTTGGTATGGAACTGATTAGTTATGATTAACTCCTGCTTCAACACCTGAAACCTGTAATGACCTCAATATGTTTAAACTTTGATGTAATCAGGGTATAAAATTACACTCAGTATTCTTGTTTCTTTGATATTATTTCAAAGCATGAAAACCATCAGCGACACTTTACAATCAACACTGTCGGTTGAGCCTTTCTTTTACATTATTCCTGATGATGTCTGTTCTCTGGGTATAAGTAGAGATGTAAGGGCTTATCTTGAGCACAGCACTTTCTGCCTTTTGGCTACAATTACTATGAAAATCAGATTCTTGAATGCCACAGGAAATATTTTGGTAAACATAAAGCCTTCATTTGGTTTTGTCACAATCACTGTTTTAATACTTCGTAATAAATTGTGCTCAATTAATGTGTTTACATATCTGTGTGTGCATTATGTAATCCTTTGTTAACTGACACCTGCAGAAGTTAAAGTGTTCGTTAGCACCATCTGATCTAAAGCTGGGTTTAAAGAATATATTGTAAAAAAAATAAAATTGAAAAATGATTACATATTATAATGTGACTAAGGGATGTAAACTAGATGTAAATATTAATATATGAGAAATATATGTTCATCCCTTGTGTTCTCCTTGAGGTCAAGGTAAACCGCTCCTCCCATTCATTGGCAAACTTTTTTTTTTTTGTCATCCAATCATCAGCTAATACTGACTGGCCAATTACGTGGTTTTAGTCTGAGGCCAATTTTGGCCTGAAACATGGAGTAACTGTCTCCTCATAGTGCAAATATTGCTGTGCATCATCAAATCCTTTAGCCTGGGATACAGTTTCCTATTGTTGGAGTTTACTTTATTTGTAGTGTTTCTGAATGATGCATGTAAACAACTCCTTCTAACACTTTCTTCATTTAAAAATATTTGTTTTCTGATGCTAGAGCATGCACCTTGTATGTACAAGTAAGTTGTTATGATAGTCTTACTATGTAATAAAAAGATCTTCAACCTGAACAGATGTCCTGATCATTTATTTGTGAGATGTGAAATGAGAGCAGAGGGTGTTGAATTCAAGTTAAGATCAGCATAGATGAAGAGAAGATCTATCATCCTCACCGCAAGACATTTTTAAACAAATGTCTTATATTTGTTTATATGATGCGTGTGCATGTGTTTGAATGTGTGTGTGTGCCGGGTAGTCTTTGGTAGATATGGTTGATTATTGGGACTGGCCTGAACCCACACTTTTTTGTAAAAACAAGCTGTAAATGTCTGTATGTGTGTAAATTTTGACATTGTTTAACCCTTTAAGCCCTGGCGGCCCCCAATTGGGGCCCAGGGAGAAGACTTAGCAAAACTATTATTAAAATATGGACATATATCCTGATATTTACACATCTGAACAAATCTCACAAGTGTTTCCTTTATTATTAAAAAAGTTTTTTTTAATAATTTTTTATTGTGGTTGCAGTGACTTTTTATTATGGGTATGCAATTTTCGAGCAGAGACCTAAAAAAATAGGTGTTTTTCAAAGGTTAACAAAAGTTTTGTCATTGTCCATATATGTTAGATGCGCATCGATTTTTCTGTCAGTTTTACTGTATATTCCTCTCATGCAGTTTTATCACATTTCCATTTTGCTGGAAATGATAAAACATAAAAACCACAAAAATGTACTGTAGGTACAACCAGGTAGATCATTGGATGGGCCTCACTATTTAATTACTGACCAAGTATATTAATCATTATGTCAACTAAATGGAGACAATTCAGTTATTTGCTACTTGTAAGAGAAACATCATACAGGTAGAGTCAAAGGACAAAAACAGAGGACAAAATGACAAAAAGGACAAAAAGAAAAAACTTTCTTTTAAAGCCTATGTATCTTATCTATTTGAATTGACATAGTTGTTTCATCATCAAATCAAGCTTTTCAGCTTTTCAATTACACTGTACCTGTAAATATGAGTATGCAAGTACTTGATGGTAATACCCACCTTGAACTGCTCTCACCGCTGCGATAGAGGCATTACAGGATCATTCAGCCTGCTCAGGTCACCACCTCGAGGCTTTTGTGTATCCTCACTTCTCAATGGTGACTCGTTCCTTCATTGGCATACCTGTAAAATGTTATGATCATTCAGTAGCAGTAAGTTGTAAAACATATGTGTCACACTTTGTTATTGTGAATAAGCAGCTGTCAAACTTAAATTGTCTCGCTTTTGTTACAAATACTTGTTGGCAATGAAGTCCAATTTTAAAATGAAATCTTTAGAGTCTCTTTTAGAGTCTTTAATCTGCAACGGAGTCATTTTAAACTGAATCGAATATGTCAGAATGAGAGAAATATTGAAATATTGAAATATTGAAATATTGCTGGTTCTGTAGTTCACTGTTCAGCTGCAATATCGTCCTCCTGCCACAGGGTGCGCTGTCTGCCCCGTTTTTTTTATTTTTTTTATTTATTTATTTATTTTTTTAAATTTTTTTTTTTTTTTTTTTTATCTACTTCCGCTGACTGAAGGGACTCGTGTCGCAGATTCGACAGATATTTGTACGTACGTAAAGTAAAGTTAGGCTTTGGATCTTAACTCGGCAACTTCATTTCGCTTGATGGTGGATCAGATCCATCGATAGATTAGTTTCCTGTTGCTTTTTTTAGACGCCGGAGAAAATGGACGGACAAAAAGCAGGTGAGAAGTTTGGCTAGCTTCAACTCGAATATGTTTGTCGGGTCTTCATGTTAGCTCGAGCCAAATCAAAATAAACAAACATGTGCGGTTTAAAACGAGTGTTTGCGCTGATTTCGTTGAGCTTCTGGTTCTGAACGCGGATGCTATTTATCGACTTTTCTTGTGCTATTAAAGAACAAACGATCTACCGAGTATAGTCTGTTCGCTGTTTGTTACTGAAGGCACAAAGTGCCAGTTCAATGTAATTTTTCGCCATTAAATATCACCAATCATGAAAGTTTTTACACTGCATCAACTTCTGCGGACAAAGACAGACAGTCGTGTTGTATTGAAAAGGTATACATACAAACAAGCATGTAAACATGTCCCCTAAATCATTGATTCATTGGGTTTTTTTTTTCTTCATATAATTATGATTTAATTGTATGAAAAGGGAAAGTAACATATCACTTTAAATAAAATGAACAACCAAACTTATTACTCAAGCGACGCTTAGACTGTTTCTGTTAATTCATGAAGTTAAGTCCTTTTTTTTGGAAGCATAGAAAGCAAATGTTTTGTAGAATTTGAAGAATCTTTATTTATTTTCACATTTTCCAGCAAATATACAAATATACAGACCATTCTGCGTCGCTTATCTTTGAGCGACATATAAGCAGCAAAATATGGCCAATTCCTGTAATCCAGAAATTGCACGCAATGAACAATATAGGTAACAAAAGTCATATGTACTGTTAACCTGAGCCCAACACATTTATCAGTCAAATGACTATCGGTTACTATTGGCATATCACAAATACATTATCAAAGGCATTAGTGTTGTCCAATACGCGATATGACAACTTTTTACAGAACATAATGCAGAAAAATAGTCATGGGGTATTTTAAAAATTGTTGGTTTTGTGTTTTTTATAATTATTCAGTTCCCAGTGAACCTTATTGGTTTATTGCACTGATCTCACTTTGGTCATAAAATGTATTGTGCAATTGTAAAATATTCTGCGTCCATTACGTTTCTTTGGCTGAAGTATTTGATAACCGCATTTTAGAAATAGTTACAAAAAATATGTGTTTACATGCAACATGTTGCAATTTTTTATTTCTTAAATCACTATTGAAAATTGGTGTCAAAAATCCAGTATGGGGCCGGGTCTGATGTAAACCATAAAAGGAAAAATGTAATTCTCGAGCAGAATATCTGCTTCTTGATCGGTCACATCTTCTCTCTCTGTCTCTACAGGTAGCTCTGTGTTTATGTGTCGGCTATGCAACCTCTTCTCTCCCAGTCACTCTCAGCTGCTGGCCCACTGCTCCCAGCTGCACCCTGAGCAGGAGCCTCCAGATGACATCATCATTGCACTGCAGCCCCTCGTGGCAGAACCCGCGGAGAAACTGGCAGGTTAGAGCACCATGACATTATTGGGATTACTGTCACAAAATCTTTACGGTACAATACTTATACTATACAATCGATAAGTTCTTTCATAGTCAGTAGCACTACATTCACCCATTCAGGGATGAATTGAACTTTTTTAGTATTAGACTCCAGGTCCATCAAATTAATCATACAAAGTTCACTATAAAAATGGAGATCTGTGGCATACAGCTCAGGCTACAATATATCAGACTTTGGCTAAAGAGAAAATAATTGTTTATAGGATGAGCTCTTTGTTGATTTTTGTTTGTTGAAAGAAATTTAAAAAAAGCAATACTGCCATCTTATCTTTTCTGCTTTTTTATTGGCCCACAGAGGGCCCAGTCAAGCGAAAACGGGGACGACCGAAAGGATCTACGAAGAAGATGCACACAGTTTCGACAGAGGACAAGAAGGCTGTCTCCACCCATTCTCCAGAGGAAAGTTTTGAAAGAGAAGAAAATAGAAATGCGGAGGCGGTAGACCAACAGCGTAGATCAGCAGAAGGTAGTAATGTTGCCATTCACCGTATATGTAACCCATGTAATTCATTTTTGTAAATACGTTAAACAAACTGATGACTGCCCTCTGATTCTGTTTTTTTTTTTCTGCTTCGAAGGCAAAAACCCTGATGGGATATCGGGGCTGGAGTGTAGAAACTGCCATCGCTCATTCAGCAACAGACGACAGATCCTCAAACACATCTGCCTGAGAGAAGAGGATGAAGAGGAGGATGAGGACAATGGTGAGGAGAGAAAAGGGTAGAAATATAAAAGAAAAGAAAATTCAGGTTAACTGAGGGAACAAGTTGGAAATTATCCTTACTTTAATTAAAGATTATTAAATATCTCTGTATTAACTGTGGGTGTTTGAAAAACCAGAGATGTATCATTTACATATATTAATTGTACGTGGCCAATCAGGTTAGTCTGATAAACTGACACAATCATTTTCAGGGAACAGATCTTGCGCAGCAGAAGGTGACGGTTCTGAAAATTTGGATCCTGCAGGAGGTGGTCCAAACCACATAAAACTAAATCCAGCAAGACTCAGGTTAATGAAGGAAAAGAGTAAGTTTGAGATCAGGACATGTTTCTTCAAATTCTTATCAGAAGATAATGGCTGCTCTAAATCATTTATTGTTCTCCACTCTGCTGCAGATGTGGGAAACTGTAGACCCCCTAAAACAAACCGGAGTCGCATCAAGAAAGAAGGAGCAACAGGAAACAAAAAATCAGTAATCAATGTTGTTCTGACAGAAGATGAAACACTTCCAGGTTCAGTCTTAAATAGATTTTTGTGCCCGTTTTTACATTTTGGATAAAAGTGACATTTATAAATAAAATGCTTTAACTTAAATTGAACAGGTGTTTCTAAAATGGTTCCAGTGGAGGACGGTTCAGCAGAAAGAGAGCCTGCAGCTTCCCAAGCTCAGCCTCAGGTAAGCACACAAATGACATGGAACATTAAAGGGTCAGTTCACCTAAATTTTAAAACATTTTCTCATTTACCTTTAGTAACATCTCGCAATGCGAAGATGGTAGAGATTAAAGTTTCTAAACTATGGATAATGTTTTATTTAGTGATCCTACCAACTTGTAACCATCTAAAGCAATTTTATTTTATTTTTTTAATTTTTTTTTTAATATATATTTATTGAGAAACTAGCAGTTTTAGTGTTTCAACTTAATTTAAAATGTGGTGTTTTGTTTATTATGTCAAAATGATTTACATTTTTCTGTAAATCTGTACTTTTATGGGTTTATTTATTGAATCTTTCTGGTTGTTTTAAGTCCTCAGCAGTCCTCCGGAGTGAAGCACAAGACCTTGCAAGTGAAGCAACTGCCTGCGAAGGTATCCCCAGACCAGACCAGGAGCCAAGGTAATTTAATGGAAAATGTCCAACTCTCTTCTAATTCTTTCAATACTTAGTTCATTGTCATAATAACTAATAATCAGTCAGCTTGATGTATACATTCTGACAGTTATGTAAAACATCTCACAATGTAAAATAAAAACTAAACACTAAAACGGAAATTTGACTTAAAAGATAAAGGTGAAAAGAAATTGTTGGAGAGTGCTTTTCAGTTTGTGTTTGTAGCAGTGTCACTGTGTGGAGTGTGTTTTCTGCTGATCTGATCGCTTTGTTTTCAATCCCCAGTTCGAACCAGACCTCTACTACAACAATAACAACAACAACAACCAGCAGAGGTTTCCAGGAATATTCCATCAAGCAAAATGCTACCAAGTACTATTTGAAGATTTTTTTTTTTTCAAAAATGTATTTATATAGATTTTTATATCAGAGTGTTTGTAGCTTTGGAAGTAACGTGTAGCCAAATGCTCCTTCTAATCTAACAGAAAATAGATTTTTGATGAGCTGTTTGTGTATTCGAAATGTTGTGTTATAAACTTCAGAGACACCCGCCATCGCCACAATAGCAGCAACAATGAAACTGGTTCACTTTTAAATGTAATATTCTCATTTTGTCTCCCAGCTTACTTCAGAGCCAGTTGAAGATTTTTACCTGTGAGTTCTGTAATAAGATCTTTAAGTTCAGACACTCACTGATTGCCCACCTCAGGACTCACACTCAAGAGAAACCGTTTCAGTGTCCACACTGTGACTACGCATCAGCCATCAAAGGTAAATCCAGGCTCACTGACACTCAGAAGGAATAGTTTTTACTCCACCCAGAGATTTTAGTTTGAATGTTGAACCAATTGTAAAAGTTTTGTAGGATTTAAAAAATTTTTTTTTTAATAAAATTTAACTTTTTGAGACGTAGATGAAGATGAGGGGAATTATTACTTATTTAATTTACTTACTTGATTTTCTCTTCAAAGCAAACCTGAATGTTCACTTGAGGAAGCACACAGGAGAGAAGTTCAGCTGTCTACACTGTGCTTTCACCTGCCTCAGCCCAGGACACCTCAAGGTGCTGCCATTACTTTATTACTGTTTAGTATTTATTACTGATTAGTAGTACTGTTGTCTTTAGAATAATTAGTATTATTACACAAGTTTCCAGATACAATACAAACTCATTTTATCCAGGTGAAGTTGTTGTTTTTTAATTTATGTTATCACTTATCTTCATGCTGCAATACATTAGTCGACTGACTTTTGAGTTCGATCTTATGGTGGCAGTTGGTAGATTTCTTTTAATGCGTATACTTCGAGTGTAAAACTGCACAGTTTCTGTGGTTGCTGCAGTCATTCTGTATTTTCTGGTGTTGCAGGTCCACATAGAGCGAGTCCACCTGAAGTTGAAGCAGCACTGCAGCTTCTGCGAGCAAAAGTACTCCGATGTGAAGAACCTACTGAAACACATGGAGAAACGACACAACCTAAAAGATCCTGCTGTTTACCAGAGCTACCAGCAACAGAGGTTTGTTTACCTTCCTTACACAACTCAAGTTTACCTTACTTAATAAACTGAAGTATACTTTAGCTACATCATTCAAGTTTACTTTACTTAATTAACTCAAGTTTACCTTTGTTCCTTTTTTCAAGTTTATCTCACTTTACATAACTTAAGTTTACCTTTCTTACTTTATTCAAGTTAAGCTTACTTAACTCAAGTTTACTTTAATTACTTAATTATTTAAAAACGATATTACTATTAAGTATACTTATATTAATGACAGATGTGCAGCTACATTTACAAAGAGTAGGGTAGGGTTTGGGGTTGGGCAGATGCCTCAGTTTTGTTCAAGTTGGGGCCCACAGTTCAAAATTTAGAAAAACCCCTGATCTCCAGTATTTGTATTTTAACACACCTGTCCTCGTCTAACCTGTTTGTCCATCCAATCCAGATTAAAGACTCGTCAGGGCCTCAGACAGCTCTTGTACCACTGTCCCACCTGCAACCGACGATTCAAGAACCAGCTGGAGCGGGAGCGCCACCTGTTGGTCCACGGGCCCCAGCGTCCCTTCGCCTGCCTACTCTGTGACCATGCTGCAACCAAGATGGCTGCCCTCGCTACTCACATCAGGAAGCACCTCTTCCTATACGTGTGCTGTGTGTGTGACGAGAAGTTTGTCAGCTCGCAGAGACTGAGGAGTCACGTGAAAGAGTCCCACCCTAAACTGGACCTCGAGCAGGCCTTCACTGACTGCATCAACAGCAGCTACTATCTGGTTCAGCCTGGTGGAGGCATGTGGGGGAGTGAGGAGAGCGAGGACACAGAGGGAGGGGTGAACCAAGAGCACAGGATAGTGCAGGAGGGTGAAGATGACAGGATGAGAGAGGAGGGTGGAGGAAACGGTCCAGGAGAGGAGAAGTGGCGAGACGGGGAAGGACAGCAGCTGAGTGAAGAGAGGGAGAAAAAGGAAGGTGAAGCTAAAACTCGCAAAGAATGTGCAGAAGAAGGAGAGACAGGAAAAGAAGGAGAATTAGAAAACGGAGGAGCTCAGCGAGATTCCCCCGACAGACGAGATGAGGCAACAGACGAGGAGAAGTCACAGAATAATACAACGGACTCTTCTGCAGCTGATAATGTGGGCAGACGTGAAGAGGAGACACACACCTCTTTATCACACACCCCGTTCCTGGGAGAGAAGACACAAGAAAACACACACACAGATGCTGAGAACAAATGTGCAGCCAAGAACACACACACACCGCCATCATCAGAAAATACAAACTTGTCTGATTCGAGCGCACACACACATTTGTCCTCAGGTGTTCGGGTGGATGATAGCCAAACTCCACAATCACAGAAGGTAAATTTAATGCTAGAATGGTAAAATGATTAAATTCCTTTTAAAATAGACATTAATTTATTTTTCTACAAAATAGGACCTTTTTTTATTCTTTATATTTACATAAAAGGTGGTTATTTTGGCATCAGCAGACAGATTATTTTCTCCAGGATAACACATCAGTTATACTAAGTGAAAACTACCTGCAGGGTCATTCTGTTTCAAAAAGGGGGAAAATAATTATTAAGTGGGTATGTCTGGTTTTGGTGTATTGTTTTGCCCATTTTATTTAATTTGAAAAATAATTTGAATGTTATCGGTTTGAAGAGGAAGATAATCATGTTTGTTTTCCTAATGCAGAGATTCACCATTTTTTCTCAGTAGTAACTGTAGTTTATTCTCATTGCGTTTTGAATGCTATAATTAGTATTTTAATCAGATTGTACGTATTTATTCATTTATGTGTCTGAGATAAATGACTCCACAGAAGAGGAGCAGGGTTATTTTTCATATTTCTCCTGTATATGTTGATCCCTGACTTTTTCTTTTCTGCTGGAAGGTGTCGAAGAGTTTCTATCAGAGCGCTTTCGATCAGGTGTTTTCATCTCTTCAGAAGACTCAGCTTAATATGGAGACTTTCCAGCGGCTGAGGAAAATTTACGGAGACCTGGAATGTCAATACTGCGGTGAGAGGATGAAGCCTCTTTGACTCGGCTGGTTTTGTTTTAGTTCAAGCGATCTATTTTTTACTTCGCCTTTCTAGCTCTGCCAGGAGTGTTTAATAGTGTCTGATCACATTTTTCTGCTTCACAGGTAAACTGTTCTGGTACAAAGTCCACTATAATGTCCATGTGCGCACACACACCAAGGAGCACTCGTATTACTGTTCAAAATGTAGCTACTCCTCCATCACAAAAAGCTCTTTGAAGCGGCACCAGATCCAGAAGCACAGTGGCTTGATGCTGCCTTGTTCAAATCCCGACTGTAAATACACCACGCCAGACAAATACAAACTTCAAGCCCATCTGAGGACGCACCAGGAACAGGTAACCAGCCTGAGGAGATTCTCAGTAGTAAAGAAATTATTTTTTTGACCTTTAAGACATTGACATTCTGGCTCAGACTGTGTTTGGACCATATTCACGTGAAAAATTTAACTCTTTGAAGCATTATGTCTGCAAGGGATGTAAAAATGAATTGTCACTTGTTTTTTTCTTGGTAATGTTGGACAAACTCTTCATGTCTTTGTTTTGTTGATGTTTACAGGGGAGGAGTGCGACCTGTCCCGTCTGCAATCACAGTTATCCAGAGCACAGACTAAAACACCACATTAAAACATCCCACCCTGGTAAAGAACACACAAACAGTCTACAGACAAAAACAAAACACACACAATACCTGACAATGAATGTTCTTTAAAAGCAATTTGAAACCCGTCTCATAACGTCTGTGTGAGTAAAAACATTTTCTTTTTTCCCCACTGTGGGTCAACTCCAAACAAAAGGCTAAAACTCCGAGCCACAGTTTGGCAGCTTGTCTCTTTTTACATGGTCTGTTGTTGCAGCATTTTATTTACATCATCAGGTGAATCACTGTGACCATACAGTGTACTGTATAGCTTTTTTTTTTTAAATGATCAAAGCATTGTCTTTTCTTTGGACCACAGCTATCACATCTGGCTGAAATGAATAAATAGCGAGCCAAGTTCAGCCGTGAACTGTGAGATTGTTGGTGCTCACAAGTCATTTTCCATCTTCTGTGTGCATTTGTTTGCAGACACACTGCCTGTACATGGTAAAGGACTGATGGTGCAGCGTGCAGAGAAGTGCCCTTACTGTGACTCCTACTTCCTGAAGAACAGCAGTGACTTTCAGCAGCACATTTGGGCCCACCAAGGTGTGATATCACTCTGCCTTTAGTCGCACAAAGCACACCTATATATTCTGTTAGGAGTGGAAAAAAAATTAGCTCGGCTTAGCTTGTTTGTAGTTTTTTTTAAACCAATCACAGTCGTTTTGGTCGACACTGAGCCCAGGATGCAGCGACAGTGCCCTTGCAGAATAGTCCTTTGTTTTGGTGGAACACCTGTGTGTGGGGAGGTGAGCCCTGCAGTGAGATGCCTAAATGCCTGCAAAGAATAGAAACAAGCAGGCCCGCCTCATTGCATGATCCAAATCTTCATCTTTACATTTTTAGCGCGTAGGTTGGTTGGATGTTGTTCTTGTTGTTTCCTGTAGAGATGGGGATTTTGTAAACAGTGACTTGCAGGCAGGAGAATGTTGACTGAAAAGTCAGCCAAGCGCAGGTTTATACCCACAGTCTGGAGTCTGGAGCAGAACATCTGGGCTCCACCAGTGTTTCTGCCCCGTGTTCCACCGTGTCAGTACTTTGTGAGCTGAGCCTCCATCTGTCTCTCCTCCTCCTGGCTGCCCTCCAGAAAGATGTTGCAGACTGAAAACACACGCAGATGCTGTAGAGGGAAACTGGCCATTCAGTCAAGTTACTTGTAAAATGATGAAAATGCACACAAGCAGACTTGTCAATGTTTGTGTTGCTGGCGTTTTAAGGAGTGTTTTTCTTTTATAACTGCCTCTTGGTCTCTGCAACATAACTTTTGCTCTGTTATGTTTGCTTTTCTATTTAATCCATACACCTTGGTTATATCAGCTGTACAGTACAACATTACGTCTTAAGGAAGTGAATTGTTATTCTTACTTGCCTTCTCATCAGTCCCTGCTATACTCACTTACCTTGAAGTCACATCTGTCCTGAGGCTGAGATGACTCCCAGACAGAAATTCCAATTCAGGTGTTGATGAAGGTCATAAAAAAACAGCTAATTTTTTTTAAAAAGACCTCAAGTTTCAGGAAGTTTATCTGGCTTTGTGTTCTATCCTGTCTGCAGTCAAGCTCACTGACTGTTGTATGCCATTAACACTCACTTTACGTATATATATTTTTTTTAAATTTCTTACATCAAGCACCTTCTTTCATCACAGTGCATGCTAAAGTGAAAATATCTTTAAAAAGTCATTTTAGCATTTTGTTGCTGTCTAGTTTGTATTATTTGTCTTTACTAATTTGCTGGTGATCTATTAATTGTATATCTACGTATGTGTCATGTGGATAGGTTTGAAGCCATATGTCTGCAGTATGTGCGACTACGCAGGCCGCAGCAGGAGCAACCTGAAAACTCACATGAACCGACACAACACAGAGAGACATCATCTGTGTGACCTGTGTGGTAAAAAGTTCAAATCTAAAGTCACGCTGAAAAGCCACAGACTGAGCCACACAGATGAAGGTATGTGCATACTACTAGTTTTGCATATGTATATCAACTACTATACATGTCAGAATTAATGACAATTTTGTTCATGTAGCAAGTATCCTGATAGAAAAGCAGACATTTGAGGAGGAGCAACACGATGATAAATATCAGGGCGATGATTCTGTTTTTTTTTTTTCTTTTTTAGGGAAGCGGTTTCAGTGTTCGGAGTGCAACTTCACCTCGGTCTCTAAACCTTCCTTGCTCAGACACATGGAACAACATGCTGAATTTAAGGTCAGGATACACATTCAATACACACCATTAGCTCACAGCATCAGTATGTAGAATTTCAGTTTTATTGTAAACATCTGTTTAACAGAATATCACTTCTTAGCATATTTTAAAGAGTCACAGACATGTACTATAAATTTTAACCAACAGCTGTATTATAATCTGGTCCGATTTATAGCTGAAGACAACTGTATAACTCACATTATATTATCATCCCAAAAAAACCTGCAGTACTAATAATGCTTCTCATAATGCTAACCTAAAATTCTGTCTTATCTTAAAGGTATTTCATTTGTATTGACATGATGTGTGTTTGTATCTTTCTATGAAGCCTTTTCGTTGCGCTCACTGCCACTACTCCTGTAACATTGCTGGTGCTCTGAAGCGACACTACAACGTGAAACACCACAATCAGAAATATGAGAACGCCGGACCGGGATTGTCTAACCCCGACACGCTGAAACAACAAGGTCCTCTCCCTCCTCCATGTCTTCACACCTTTCATGTTCTTTAAAGTAAAACTTTTTACATCTCTAAAAATAAAGTCAAATCTCTGGGGGGTGCCAAGAGAACACTCTTTTCATATTACTGCAGTCTGTAGTAGCTGTATAAACTGTGTGGGGTTTGTACAGAAGAAAAAGTGTGCTCATCATAACCTAACATGGCCTGTCTGTGTGCCTGTGTTTAGGTGGTTTAAAGTGTCCTGAATGTGAATTTGTTTATGGCACAAAGTGGGAGCTGAACCGTCACCTGAAGAGCAAACACAGCCTGAAAGTGGTGGAAGGGACCTGGGAGGTAAAAAGTATTCGAATACACAGACTAGATATGCTGACAAGAAGGCATCTTTGCCCCAGACTAAAATTTGTGGACCATCCCTGGTGCTGCCTGTGGGTCAAAGTTTTGACTTATTCCATGAACATTTAGCTGACGAATTCATGATCCCCAAGGATACACTGTAATCACTTTAATTTCATCCCCATCATCTATTGCTGGCATGGCTAGGATTGAGACATTTAAAATCTGCTTCCAACGACAAAGAAGCAGAAGAAAAAGAAAAAAACTTGCAAACTCGACCTTGTTACTGTTTATTTTACCTTTTTTTTTTTTTTTTTTTTGGACAAAGCCAGTATTTTAAGACAATCTCTGACGTGTGTGCAAATATGCAGGTGGGAGAGGAAGTAGAGGCCCAATATGTGTCTGTGGAGGATGAAGAGCACCTGACAGAAGCACCTTTAGCAGCCCTGCAGGAAAACGGTAACAACAGCAACAGTGATGATCATACAGTAGAAACCTGACTCGACCAAACCCTGAATCCAACAAGCAGCTTGTTTAAGTTTTTCCCCTGCTCAGATAATTGTGGAAACACTGCTCATGGCTGTTCCTATTTATAGTTATGATGTGTTGAATGTGCTTTAGCATATGTATTATGCAACATATCAAAGTAATTATATGTTTTTTTCTGTTCAGTTAATATCCAACATATCACTGAATTCAGTTCAGAGAGTCAGGATGCTGTCACCTCTATGGTTGCCATGGCTCCAGGCACTGTGACCGTTGTACAGCAGGTAAACAACATCACATCACCTTCTCATTCATGTATGAGTGGTTACAGCAAAATATTGACGTTGACCTGTGGCTGAAGTTGCAGGTGGCTGACGAGCAGGAAGTTGGTAACTGCAGCAACCAGCTGATGGTGGTGAACGCAGAGGAGGATTTGAATGGTAACCAGGTGATGGTGGTGGAGGAGGCACATGGCCTGGAGGCTCTGACAGTCCTAACTCAAGGAGAAAACACACACCACTATATCGTCTACGTCCAGGAACATACCGTAGAAATCAACTAGAGATGTCAGCATTTTTAACATCGTGTACAAGTAAACGGTAAAATCAGGCTTTAATGAAAGTTTGATTGTCATCACAGAGATTTTCTTTCATTGGATGTATTTATTAGTCACTTATATAATCATGAAAACAATAAGTGCAATACTTAGTTGTGTGATCATATGGCATATTTTGTACCAACAAATACAAATAAAATCCCTGTCCCGCACAGCTTGATGTACTGAAGTGGCTTCATTTCCTCATAAATTCAAACATTTTTACTCTTAAAATTACTTATAGTGTAGGATCTATTTAAATTATTGCACATTATTATTTCCAATTGAATTCAAAAGAAACATTTTTCTTTGTCTTTAAAGTAAATTAGTAAGAGTAGTTTGGCAGAAAGTGTCGAATATTTTAAATAAAATTAAAGACATGGCTTTAGAAAAAGCAACATCTTGCATTACGATGCAAGGCCAACACACAAGTCTGTTACTAAACCATAGCTCTAGTGGTGGATGAGCATTATTTCCCGACACACAGGCGGGTAAATCAAGACGATAAAACCCCAAGATCCCAGGACAGCATATATTAACATGGTAACGCACTGCGCACTCAATGGGATGTCAAAGAAGACGCAGGCTGAATGAAATGAGATGAAGGCAAATGTAAGAGCCACAATTATATATTTTAAAGTTTGTATCTCCTGAGGTTGACGTGCAGAACATTTCTGAGCCTCAGACCTGTGTGCTGGTTCCGGATCAGTCCAGTAGGTGGCGGTGGCGCGCTTCGTGGAGTCTTACATACCGTACCGAAGAAGAACTGGTGGGAAATTTGACAGTGCGCGAAAGCTTGTTGTTGTTTGACCGACACGCAAACAAATATTAATCGTGAATTTACTCGTGTTTTATTGAGATGGACCGCTACGTTTTGGTTATATCCTTTGGCCAAACCGATGACGACCCGGTGGGCGGTTTTAAATGTAAATTTTAATTCGCCTTTGAAACGGACCAGACTTACTTTGATAACGTCAGCGCTGCTAAACCAAGTTTATTTAGCCGATAGCTACACAACTGTGTTTTAGGTAGTAAAGTTGGTCAAAATCCTTCTTCAGTAAAACAGAAAGTGATTCGTAAATATTCTACGTTTGGTAACTTTGAAGGATAGTAGATGGTAGCTGCTCTCTGAAATATATGAATCGTGTTTTGGTGATGACGGCTCAGTTACTGTTCGCAGGTTTGGAGTCATTGAAGCAGATGTATGACAGACTCGTGGACATTTCGATTCAGGAATCAGTGAGAGGGACCTCTGTGTTTCCAGGTACAGTCATTTACAGTAACTGTGGACATCTTCCGATCTGCCCTGACTTCCACACAGATGTTGTTGTTTTTCCACAGCTTTCTCACCTGTTTCCTGCTGTGTGTTTTCCCAGCTTGTTCTCTGAGTGGCAGCCCATCGGCTCAGAGGTGGTGCTTTGCTCTTCAGGCTTGCCAAGGAGCAACACAGGTGAGACATTGGGGGGGTGATCTAAGACAGCTTTGCCACAGTGTCGGTGTGTGCCGCATAGATCTGGTTACACGTTACTGTCAATGGGCCTTTTAAATCTGTGGTGCTATAAATGCTGGAGCTGGGATGATGTGTGATCCTGGTAATCCGGATTCAACACTGTGACGATACTCGGGTGCCGATTCAATTTGATTTCACGATTTATTACTCTTTTTGTTGACTTTTTTTTTGTAGCACTAGACCATCGCAACAAGTTCTGTCTTGTCGGGATGTTTATAATCACTCGTATCAGTCAGTCATTCTCGGTGTGATTTCAGCAGCATTGATGTTATACACTTCTTGGCTCTGTCTTAAAGCCCTGCTAACAAAAGATCTTTCATTAGAAATCCTACTTAAGAGGTCAGTAGGTTAATTCTAGGTTTCGGCAGCACACAAACTATTTAGGGAACCACCTCAGACAAATCGTTGTGTAGAGCATCAAACTAACGGTTCTATTTGTTCCCCAGTGGATCTCTTTAGCAAGTTTTGTTTTTCCGCTTTTTGGGTTGTTTGTTTATTATCAGCTCAAATTTTGAAAATGGTTACACAGATATGGTAATAATAGTGGTCAAGAATGATATGAAATTCATATTTTTAATTGGGAAAATGTCAAATTTGCTTGGGAAAGAAGAAGACCCCCCCCCCCCCCCAAAAAAAAAAAAAAAAAAAAAAAAAAAAAAACCTTCATCAGATACGTGCGCCTAAGTCTTCCACGATGTTTTGGAAAACATTGAAAGACTAAGAAACTAACCGAGTGCATTCTGCCAGCTTAAAGTTGGCTTGCTGTGATTTTCATATCCTGCTCAAATAGGAGATGAATGTGGAGAAGTGCCTAGAAAAGATGGATATTAAACATATACTATAAACTGCATGTGTTGTTTTGTTAGGGTCTTCATTATAAAATAACTCTGCAATTTTGTTTATTCATCTTTGTCTCTGAACAGTGACAAGTCAATTGTCAGCACTGTCTGCAAAGTTAAAAAAAAACACTGTCCTTTATAGGAATTTCGCAACATGCCATCAACATCCTGACCTGTACCCCGTCAATCATCTCTATGTCAGTAAAATGTTTAATCCATTTATGCTGACCAGCTGAGTTTATTTTAACGTTGTGGATACTGTAGATATATTCATGTTTTTGCCCTTTTTAATGCAGTCAAGCTAAGAGGGGAATGTGGCATTTATGGTGCAAATGTGTAAACATTTGACCTGTCGGACTACTAATAAAGTTAAAAGGGCTGGGATTCTTTATTTACTCATAAATTTCTGCCTCTGTTTTGTAGTTTTGCAGCTCTGACTGGGAAGAGTTGGGGACAGGTCATCAGAAAACTGACAGTGAGGAGGAGAAGCTGAGTGCTGTGGAGCAATATCAGAGTTCACTGAGCAATCAGGAGGCACAGGACCAAATGGTTGACCAGCCGACACTGACAGAGTGAGTGACTGATGATACTTTATGTACGTAGTGTCAGGAGGGATGCTTTGCTTTTTCTGTTCTGTGAATTTACCTTTATAATTCATTAATGAAACAATTTATTTGTATATTTTAGCTTAGATATAATCTTGTGTAGTAAAATAAGGAAATTTAGCTTTAGATAAAGAAAGAAAAAACTAAATAAATGGGCACCAGTATATTTTGGAAAATATTATTCAAATCACGTGTCCCAAAGATTCAATGTCCAAATGCCACATTTCATCTGATCTGCTCTGAATGTCTTCATTGAACAGGCTGTTAGAAGAGGCTGCAGAAGGACTCCATCTGCTGTCAGACAAGCTACCACCTCCAGGTGCAGTTAACTAATCCACGGAAGCACCGATGTACCTATACAGTACCACTCAGAGCATCATCTGAACTGTTGGCCACAAACTCACAGATTCAGTTTCATATCACTCAGAGCAGGACAAATTATTAGTGATGTGGGGGCTGCAGGCAAACTGCTGCAAAGTATAAAATAATGTCATAAAAAAAGGCTTGTTTAAAATAATGCTGCTGCGGTTTGCTACTCATGAGTGTTCATTTTTATACGGTACACGATGGGGTGTTTTTTTCCTCTTAAAAAACCCAAAACAACCTTTTTCAGCCAAAAAAAGTAATGATAAAACAATTATTGAATTTTGTCACATCTTTTCATGTTATTTCTTTATTTATGAAGAGAGGTATCAATAAGAATATTGATAAGGTATCAATGAAATCCAAACAATCCCCACGGCACCTTCATATGATCATTTTGTTGCCGGCGTTTGTGAAGGTGTTCACTGCGTCTTTAGTGGGACTTTCACTTTCTTAAAAAATTAAGTTGGAATGTAAAAAAAAAAAGAATATTAGCTCAGTCAAACACACAATTGTTCTGTGTTGAATGCAAATGTTTCCACACTCTACTCTCAGATGATTTTGGGTGTTCTGATTATCTTTATTGCTCGGCTTGCCAGTAACTTCCCTTTTGCAGTAGCAAGCAGAACAACAGCTCTGCTAAACAATGTCTCAAAGGAAAGTTTTGCCTCAACCAAAAGCTGCAAATAACAAGGGATTAAAACTTCTCTACTGAAGCCCAACTCCTCGGCTGTATTATAAGAATCCAGTCTAATTTCAAGCAATTAAGAATCTTAAAATCTGCCTGCTGCAGCCTTGTAGAAAAGTTGCCAGCTGCACTAAACTGCATGAATATGCACTAATCGCTGCAAAGACACTTCAACTTCTTTTCAGAAAGTCTCTCCCTGAAGACACATTTCACTTTTTTAAAGAACATGTCTCAGCACAGCAGCTCCACAGGAGTTCAGGATCAGTGACCGTCAAGCGTTGGTTGCTTTGAGAAGCTGGAGCCACTGCTAGCTCCCGAGGTCTCCTCTAAAGCTCTTGACATTTTGAAGTGGAAAAAACAATATTAAACACATGCTAAAAAAGACTGTGTTGGCATAGCAACTGGCTGAGTCTTCTTGAAATCCTCCAGAGACATGTATGAAAAAATATAAAAGAAGAAGAAAGAAACTCTAATGAAGTCCTCTTTGGTTTGTCCTGTTTCCCCCTCAGGTAAAGCCTTGTTGGAGGTGTTGGTGCTGGGCTGTGCTGAGCAGTCCCCTCCTATTAAAGACCTGCTGCCTCTGCTGGGAGCCCTGAAACACATGTCCTGCTGGCATGCGGCTAAAATCAGTGTAGTCACACAGCACACGACTGGGTGAGGACATGAAACTTGCTTGCTTGCATATAAATTTAAAGTTTATACCTCTCTTTCCTTGTTTTTACTGTAAAGCACTTTGTAATTCTGTTTTGAATGGTGCTGTGTTATTATTGTTAAAAAGGCAGCAGCATTGAATGTATTTTCATGTTAAATATTTGTGAAATGCTCCCAGATTACCACTAGGGGGAGTTGGATGATTAATTATGTGCAGGTGTTAAAGAGTAATGGATAAAACTTGTGAAAAACATTTCTACAGAGGTTCTTGTAATGACAAAATATATTTTTACAACCTCTGAGCATTTTATTGCTGCTGTTTCACTCGTTTTTCAGTTTGGAGATTTGACATAAACCAGGGCTCAGGGAATAAAAGGTCATTGACTGATTGTTTTCTTCATGCAGGTGGCAGAAAGCAGCATCCTCCCTGGGCGCTGGTCTGGTGGGGCCTGCTGACCTGGACAGCTGTATCGACTACAGGGAAATATGGAGGGGAGGGCTGGTTGTCAGAGAGAAGAAGGTGAGGATCGGGCTATCGATTAAACAGGGAAATAGCGTCTGACTTTGAATAGGTGGAGAAGGGATGGGGTTTCCAAAGTTGTTTGACCACTTGACAAAACAGCTTAAAGATCTCTGAAAAGTTAGAAAAGTATGCAGGAAACATTCAGGATAAATGTTCTTCATGCATAATTTATTTCTCATTATTCTTTGTGTAGAAAGATGTTTGAGGGAGGTGGATTAAAAACAACAAACTTTATTTTAACTTTCACCATCATGTACACCATGACCAGCACAGTACTAACACCTAAACTACGCAAACACAGTGGAGCTGGGCTTTATGACACAGAACTGCAGGAGGTGCAAAAGGCCTGGCTCATTAGAGAGAGGAAGAACAAGGATTGTGTGAACAGCTTGTGCGAGCCTCAGAAGTACGATGTTAGCAGTTCGTCAGTTAGTAGAACACTAAGACATTTAGAAAAGTGTGGATGTGGTTTAGCTTGCGAAAGAGAAGACAAAGAAAGATTTATCCTTAAGTACGCACTTGTATAAATCTGTATACACACACGCTTGCATGCAGGTAATTGTTTCAAATTGAGTACTGTGGGTGTAATTGATCATATAAAAACAGCAATGAAGGAAAAAGCTGTGTGTTCCAGAAAATAACTACTTGTTTTCTTATCAGCTCGGTGTGAGTTTGTGTGTGTGTGTTCTGGACTATTCCTGTAGAGCAGTGGGTCTCAGCTGGTGTCGCCTCAGGAGCCACAATTTTCCTTAGTCATTAAGTCATGGTAGAATTTTTTTGAGCCACTCAAATTGACTTCACCAAAAAAAAAAAAAAAAAAAAAAAATGCAAATTCAGCTAAAATCCAATGAAATAAGAAGGCAGACTTACCTACAAACAAGTTCAAACTGGTGATGCTCTTCAACTTCCAAGAGTCTAAATTGAGCTGTACGAAATAAAGACTTATAATAAAGAAAGACTTATTGTGAACTAAATAACAAGGCAGACTTATCTAATCCTAAATCTACCACTTGCTACTTTAAACCTGCTCCGTCAATGGAAATGTATGTCCTTTTAAAATAAAAGCACAGCAGTAGAAGTTTTCGAGACATCTGTGACCCACTCGAAACTTCCCCACGTCCCAATTTTGGGTTGCGAGCCACCAGTTGAGAACGACAGCTGTAGAGAGAATGAGAAAAAGCTCTGCTCTTTTGAGCTTATCAGCTCACTTACCCAGAACTTTATATTATCATCAGGGTTTTCTGTGGCCTGCAGCACACAGCTAGCTGGGCTCAGAGAAAACAGTTTCCTGAAGAACCCTCTGTACTCGGGCTAATCGTGGTTCCGAGACTTGATTCATGCCTCAGTGTTTGTTCTCATATCCTTTTCATATGAAATGACTCATGCAGTGCACATAAGGCCGCGGGGTAAATTTTCACAAATTTCCTTTTAATTTGGGTGAATTGTTTTGACTCACTGTTGGATAGTTCTTTCCTTGCTGCTGAATGAGTCTGGAGGAACCACAGGAGGTCATTTAAGGTTCATGGAAAATTGCTCTGTCTTGCTGGCATTGCCCTGGCAGAGCAGACCCAGGCTGCTCCCGGCCACGGTATACAGTGAGTTCAGTCCATTTACCATTTATTCTCCCTCATTGTCTTAAAAGAATGAACGGAGGTGTCTCGGATATATTGTGAGCCTATGGCCAAAAATATGTAGACACCTGTGTCCACAGACAATTATGGGGAAACTCAGTGCTATAGCTTACAATGATACCGTAGTCAGCAGTGTTCTTCCTACTTCGTGCAGCAGTTTGTGTTTCAACACTGCCCCTGTGCACAAAACCAGGTCCATAAAGAAATGGTCTTCCTTGTCGACGTGGACGAAATTGATTGGCTTGCTAACTTAACCCTGTTCAAAACATTTGGCATGAACTCAGGAATGCTCTTGTGACTGAAAGAGAACAAATCCCTGCAACCAGGTTCCAAGATCTTATAGAAAACTTTCCCAAAAGAGTGGAAGCTGTTGTAGCCGCAGATTATTGCTCATTATTTTGGAATGAAAGCTTTCGATCACTGTAATGACTGTAATGTTTGAGTGTCCGCATACTTCCGGTCATGCACTTTCAAAAACAAAAAAGACAAACTTGATTTGCAATTTTACTGAAGTAACTGTGTTTTGGTGGGATTGCGACTAGGCTGAGGTAAAATGACAGCATTTTTTTGTTGCTACTCTGGAGAGCACTTCATGCCCACTTGCTCTTATTTCTCATTACGGAAAAACTCTGGCAGGTGCAGTCGTGTTTCGTCTCTGGACAGAATTGGCCAATTGTGTGCAATTCTTTCATGTCTCTCTGGAGATAATCAGCAATCTGTTTCACTGGAGTTTACTTGCGTGTCTCATGCTGTTTTTTGTTTTTTTGTTATTATTTTGTTTTTTTTAACGTGGCCAAAACTTTCGGTTGCCATTTTAAACATTGATCAGCTTGTATTTCAAAATTTACAGCAGATGTATCTTGAAACGACTCAAGAGTTACAGCTTTATGTTTGGTGTGTTTTGTAATGAATTTGAAAGTATTCATTTTACTTATTTATGTTTTTTTTTTTGCCTTTATTCAACTGTCAACAGCGAGGGAGATGGGGAACACGAACGTAAACTGGAGGCCGACTAATATATCTTCCAGGTTAATGTAGTGGCTGATATTTGTTTGTCATAGATACTGTTTGTTAGATTAAACATAGCAACAAATTACAGTGCAGAAAAGTTGAGGGTCTGTTTGAGGCAACGTAGAAACAGTGTCTCTGTTAAATAGTTTGTCCACCAGAGAGCATCGACGAGTTTATTTTTTTTAACTGTGAAACATCCCACTCAGTACCAGAGCAAAATGAACTGTGAGAAGTACACACTGTGTATAAGGGTCTGGCCACATTCCTTTAGTGCCTTCAATCAATCTGCATTGACCACCATATACTGCATGTTGTGCACCGAAGCTCACCACATCGCACGTAATACGCCTGCCGGTTGCTGATTGGTCCGTCCTTCAGAGTGGCTGAGCAAACCTTAACGTGAACAGGGTTTCCAGACCATAATCACACCCAACACTTAAGTTGTAAGCAATAGTCAGCCAGAGCCAATGTGGCATCTTGACCACAATTGAAACTAATTTAAGTAATTGTTATCAAAAAAACATTTTGGTTTGCACATGTACAGTATCATTTATCAGACTTTCTAATGTATCAGCCACACAATTTGAATATCATTCACCGAACTGTTGATTTCATATCCCACTCGAATGGCTGCGCTCCTCCACACTTGGACAAATTTCCTCCGGTCCTCTCTGCTCTGTCTGTTTTGCTCCGAGTATGCTGAGGCAAGCATGCGGCTTCTCCTTCACCACGCTGACCTTTTCTGAGTAGCTGCCGTCAGAAGTGAGCGGACTCCTGCAGTCAGTCTGTAAAAGCTGCACAGTTGGAGGGAGTTGGAACAAAAGAGAACTCCCAGAGGAATAAAAGCTTGTTGTGAGCACTTTATTGTCGTGTAATGCAACTAGTATGTGTGTGTGTGTGTGTGTGTGTGTGTGTGTGTGTGTGTGTGTGTGTGTGTGTGTGTGTGTGTGTGTGTGTTGCGTACCTGTAACTACCGAGCCATGTGACGAGCAGAATGTGGGTGTTTGAGTTAATATGAGAACAGGCACTCGATCGCTGCATGATGTACTCTAATGTCAGTAGCAGTCTGGATGAGCCCAAACAGTTACTTTCTAACTACAGTTGTACTTAAAGAGAAAGTGTGTTTGTGTGTAATTGATCGTGTTTTCTCCTCTGTGTGTGTTTGCTTCAGTACGTGTCAGAGCTCCGCTTTGATGGCTTTTCTCTGCGCTCTCCGTTGCATCAGACATCAGAGTCGAGTCTCTTACAAGCTCCCGCCGTCACTACGGACCACAAACTGCAGTCTGAGGTGAGTAATGAGTCAAAACCTGAATCACTGTACCTGTTGTTTAATTTCACCTCAGACGACCTCAAAGTTAACTAAAGTGAGAATGTGGTGATCTTCTCGTCTGTGATATCCAGACTGAATTGATATTTTGTTTTCATTTTTTGTACTTTCAAAATTAAAATTATCTCAAAGATTTGTACTCCAACATGCTCCACAGTAGCAGACAGCCTTCTGCCAGTGCTGTCGTAGCTGCACTTGATTCAAACGTTGTCTGTGAGGACATCTTGTATTGAGGAATGTAATGTGTTTGAAGGTTGTTCAGTTCTTGCAGCTCGATAAAGGACCATGATGAAGTTCTGTGTGTCCGTATTTATGCAGATATCGGGGAAAGGGATGATTAGATAATGAGGGAATTTTTATTTAGGGTAGAACTGCTCCTTTAATCCCACTTACCCCATCTTAGCTCCTGGCTGTACAGCTGAATGAGCTCCACTCAGTCCCATCTCCTAATGATTTCTGGTGGCTAGAGGGAGATGAGTTCACTAAGGTCACTTCCTGGTTGCCCTTTAATCACACTGTGGAACCTGTGACAGAAGGACCATCAGTCAGATAAAAAAAAAAAATACTTTATGTGCCACATGAGTGCCGACTTCTCGTGCATCTTGTATTTAGTGTTAATTAGCAAGTGTTATCATGTTTTTACTTATCATTATTTTTTTAAATTGCTCTGTGTTCACCCACTGTTCATTTTGTGTTTTGGTGGTTGCTGCGAGTAGTTTGAGGATGTGCATTTGCAGAGAGAGTGTGCTCTGAGACAATATCTTAGATAACAGTTAGTATATTACATACCATAATGTAGTTTAGTAATGCATTTTCTTTTGAAGATTATTATGCACAACAATAAAACCACACAGGAACTGCCCTCAAGAATTTATGGCCTGATGTAGGCTATACATACATACATACACACACACAGGCAGCCTTTATTAGCATTAATTGGATGAGCAGTAAAGGCAGTTAAAGGATGTCTGATGGACACGTAAAAAAAGAAATGAAAAGACGCAGGACGAGTGATACACTGTGGCTGTTGTAATTGTATTGTATAATATGTGTGTTTCTTACTGCTGTGTGGGTTTGTGTTTGGCCAGAAAATGTGTGTGTGTGTGTGTGTGTGTGTGTGTGTGTGTGTGTGTGTGAGACCTAATCTGATCCCGGTACACAGAAGCAGATGGTGATGATTGTTTTGGCACACAATTAAAATAACAAACTCTGAGGACAACAAAACTATCACATCTCCACACTGCTTGGATAAATGACTGTATAATGACTTGCACTCCGACACACACACAATAATACGCAATTTACTATGCTCAGACAAAAACTATTAGGCCTCCTGACTGTCAGGAGTAACTGACATGATAATTGCTAACACACACACACACACAGACAGGCACACAGACAGACAGACATGCTCATCAAACCTGAAGGGAAATATACACGTCACTTGTAAAAGTTGTAGTCGACAAACACGTGTCTTACTTTATGGTGTCTGACCTTCACTGTGCAAAATGAAGCCTCCTGTTATGAGAATGAACTTTTTATTTTCTTTAACTTAATAGCAGGGTTTTACACAAACAAGGAAAAGCGTACTTTATATCGTATCTGATTATTCTGTAAAGTGCCAATTTGCTTTAATGTTGTTTTTTTTTTGTCTGTCCCATTTTGCAGTATTGAATCTCATTGTTGGGGCGCAATATTTGAAACTCAATAAAAATATTTGAAAAACAAGGAAAAGCAAACTTAATACAAAAGTTAGATAACACAACACTGAGACAGTAACATCATTGTTGTGTCAGATTTAGGGCCTGAAATAGAATATTTACATCCACTGTCTATTTATGGCACTTGGAAGTTTTTTCAATGGGCGTTGGATTTTATGTAGTATATTTGCCACAGACTAAATGGCAGGTATTGTGTTGTCATTGGTTGTTTCTACCCAGAATCAACCAAATACATAGTATATATGTCTACATATACAAAGTAATTGAAACGAGTCAACAAGATGTGCAAAGGATATGGAGATGAATCCACTGGTTCGTCTCACAGAAAAATGTTCTGTTCTTCTAAATTTATTATCCAGCGGATATTGTAAATGACTAAGACAGATCCACCATACACCATATTCAAATGGTGACATTTAATCTGTGTAAGTGTACTTTGTAAAAAGTGCCTCAACTTTGTTTTTCAAGAGAGAGTAAGAGTTTCGTCTTACAGTCTGGATTTAAACAGTTTTCTGTCTTCTTAAATTCACTGCATTCAGACCTTTAGACTTTGCTCACTCCGGCGCCCTTCATGTTGCAGTGAAAGTCATGCATCAGTTGGTCACTCGTAGAAATGCCCTCAGAGTTTTTGCCAGTAACGAACAACAGCTACATGCTGATGGCCAGTGTGTTCAAGGTTCACAATAGAAATCATGTTTTACTGTCACGTCTGGCCCGCATTGAAACACAGAAGGAGTGTTTTTAGTGATTTTTATGTATATTTGTCTCGCCAACTTGTTAAACGGGCATGTAAATCTTACAGATTTCACCAAAAGGTGTTCTACGATGTGAATGTTATCACAGTGGAAGTCTTCTGAAAGGTTTAAGTGCAGGAAGTCAGCGACAGTACCGCATACTCGTACACAAGGGGAGCGCTGAATGTATGTTAGAAAGGACCCCCGATCTTCTTCAATTTCTCAATAGATATTCGTACAGCAGAGTGAATTTTCTCAAGCTCCAGACGGGACATTTTTATTCTCAAGGTGTTAAAAATGTGCGGGTGGGATTAGCTTCCTTCCAGCTCAACAGTACTCCTCGTCTCGCTGGAAGACTGTCAAAAGTTACATCGTTACATGTAGTTGAGTTCAAATGTGAATCTTCGTCGGCATTGTGAACGCGGGAGGTTGGATTCAGTCACAGTTTAGAGTTGCGAGAATGTTTTAAATAAATATTTGCAGGAGTTTTCTAAACTGTGGCGCAATGCATGATTTCTGTTCTGTTTGTGAAGCCAGTGTGTTGGTCAGTAGAGCTGCAACGACTAGTCTGTAAATTAATCAGTCGATCGAAAGAAAATGAACTGCCAACTCCTGCAAAAAATCGATTCATTATTTTGAGTCATTTTCTAATTGAAAAATAATAAACAATTGGATTCCAACTTCTTAAATGTGAATATTTCCCCCCATTATAATAAACTGAACATTGTTTGGTTGTGGACTGTTGGTTGCTACATGTTAGGCTGCACTTTGAGTCTTGAGAAACACTGGCAAACATTTTTCACTATTTTCTGACATTTTAAAAACCTGCGTGTTCACTTGTTATATTTGCATTATTACGGCACACTCTTTAACAATGAGCTATTGAGCAGCACTTAGCATTGGACGCTGCTTTGCTATTTACAGGGGACGTACGTGAGACGCAGCAATCAGCACGAGGTCACTTTTGCAGTAATTACATCTTGGATCACCCAGAGTCACGTTTACACATGCAGAAACAGTTTTACGGCAGAATTTTACACCAATACAAAGTGAGGTTGTAAGTGATGAAGACAATTAAATATTGGAGGTGTTAATGATCTCGGGTCGCTGCTTGAGTCTTCACTGGTTTGTACATGGGATTAACAAACATTCCCAACTTTCTCAGGAAACTGGAATTTCGACCCTGCATCATTAAAGTCTTTGTCGACTCCAAATTCTAAACGGGTCAACTCTTAATAAAAGATGAGACTGAAATTTCACGCTTTCTTTGTAAATTCTTGTAATTCTATGATCTAACAAATGACCTCTTTTTCTACGTGGCACATGATTTATACATTATTGATTTGGTCTAAATGAAATGAGCTCATTAGGTAAGTAGGACAACTGCACAGTTGGAATGTAGGTCTTTTTTATATGTCAATTACTCTTGATGAAATCTGATGGCTTCCTGACAAAAAACAGAAGATACTTTGCTTAGGTGGTCCGGCTTATTAGGAGTTAATCAATCTTAGAATGATTAACCAATTCATTGATTTGTTGGTCAGCAGAAAGTTCATCAGTATTCTTATTTCCAATTAAGTGTTTTCTAGGGGGAAAAAAAAAGAAAGATTTTGTAGTTTGTCCAGTGTGGGGATTTGCTGCTGCTTTGTCATTGTTTTCTCTGTTTCACATCATTGTTATAGTTTTTGGGGGTTGTTTTTTGGACGAACCAAGACATTTGATCACCTTCCCTTTGGCCTAATCCATTAGTCAAAAAAATAAATATTAAAGCAATATTACACCCTGATAAAGAATGGGCTTATCTGCTCTGTCAATACTGTTAAATATTTTCACCTCTTCTTTTCCTCGTAGCTGCAGACATTTGAATGCACCAAAATTTTATTCTGGCGATGATGAAAGTCCAAACGAACAAAGCAAAGTCAGATTTTGTGTTCAGTTGCTTAACATCACCCCTGTATCGCCCCAGTATGTTGCACTTGGACAGTTCAGTTGAATCTCAGAGTTGCAGCTGATGGATCGTCTCCAAATCCCAAAGCTGCTACCTCACAAGCCACTGTGATTTATTTTTATTTATTTTTTTAATCTTGGAAATGCTGTTCTGTGTGATAACTCTTTTTTTACGCACCCACTCGCTCACTATGTATCTTTTTTGTAGGTCTTCCATTTCTACGCACCAGTTCTAGACTTGGTTCAGCTGGTTAATCTGTCAGACCTGCCCAGCTTTATGATGTCCAGCAGCCAGTTTGAACTGTATCCTCATTTTAAAGGGTGTGTGTGTGTGTGTGTGTCTTAAGATTTTAGCCATATAATGTCACATGCAAACTGTATGTCTGTCTTAATAAAATGTATCAAAAGTGACTATTAAACTAGATTTCACATATTAATGTTAAAAATGGCTTTTTACTTTGTTGCCTGAGGAATTTTCCTGTTTTTAAAAAACTCTTACTCCTGATGTTGTAATGTTCCTTCACAATGAACACACAGAGGCCTGTCTGGGAAATCAGTGAAAGCTAAACTTCTGTTGGACCAGCTGAGGTCACTGCGTGGAAAGGTATCATTCCCAACACTTACTTCAGCCTTCAGTCAAATATAGATACAACATAGAAGATAATGTCCAAGTTTAATCTTGAATATGTCATTTATGTAACAGGGGGACAGTGTGAGTGTATGAATATCTACTGTGTTTCTGTCTCCAGGCTGGAGCTTTGTTCGGCCTGTCCTGTATAATCACTCCCATTGCCCAGCCTGCAGCCAGCCAACTCAGCTCCCAACGCTGGAGAGAGTCTCTAGCCAGGAGACCAAAGACCTTACTGGGTAAGACTGGAAATGTTCAAGTCCTTTTCATAACCTCGTTAAATGGATGACCGCTAGGCAGCAACAGAAAGGAGCCATATGCTCCTCTGCTGGGAAATTAATTGGTTACTACGAGTACGCTGACATAGATAAAATAGTCTTAAATTGGGAATGCAGACTTATATGTGGGACTGAATTAATTTGGAAAACACAGCCTGAAATATAGGGGAAAAAAACACGATAAAACGATATAACTGATAAATATGCCATACGTTTTACACTTTTTTTTTTGTGTATGATACAATGAGTTGAAATGTATGAATTAAATAACCAGAAAATATGATAAGGACCATTGTGAGAGCAGTAGATATTATAGTGAAATATGAAACATTTCTCGTCTGTCGTGGATTAACCGTCATCTCTCGTCTTCCTGCCTCATCCTGTAGCGCCTGATGTCGAGGTGAAAGGTGAGAGCGCACTCTACTTCCTGTTGGTCCAAGGCTCAGACGGCGTTGGGTGTGGAGCCTGCAGGGCCAGAATGTTGCACTCATACAGTCAAATTAACGGAGCGGCTGCCATGGCAACCGTCTCTGGGTTGCTGAGAGAGAAGCCTTTGTCATCATCAGGTATTTTATGAGGAAATGTTCATGTGTATGCGTATTTCTGTGTGCCGCTGTCACTGTGAAGGTTCTGCTGTCACTTTAACTTCCCTGTTGAATCATGTTAACTTTGGCCTCACAGTCTGTTTGAGAAAGTGAAGAAGCCTCAATCAAAATGAAGATAAACCTGCCTATAGTTTTGCCTATATTTATTTACATTTTGGAAAATGAACACCTTTTGTAGTATTAGCTATTACCAGTTCATGCAATGTACCCATGGCTGTACATACAAATATTGCTTTGCTTTACTTTTAAAGAAACATTAAAAAAGTGATGGTTGTCAGGCACTGAACGATGGTAGTAATTGTGTCCTTGGTAAAGAGTAAGTCACTGACTTTATAAAAGGGTTTTAAACAGTCTTAATTGTCTCTTTGAGCTGTTGGTCACAGCTTCTGCTGCAGCTCCGACTGACCGGCGGGCTAAATCAGTTGTCCAAACTACAATAAATATCATGGAGTTGTTGCACCAGCTCTCACCTGTTTCCTTCACCTCACACAGTTTTGCCTCCTTGCACAATTCCACGTCCAACTCCTCTTGGGAAGTGCGCCTCACAATTTACTCTCATCGGATTTAAGGAGCATGCTAGTACTTTATCAATATATTTGTAGGTTTTGGAAAATCTAGCTCTAATTTGTTGTAAAGAGAAGCCCCTCAAGATCCCTGTTGTTTTAAAGCAGCTCCTCAGCTTGATTGGAGTAGAAGCCCTTCTCTTCATTGACAGAAGTTGAAGGGTTGTCATTGTTCATCATGTAAACTTGTGTTACAAAAACTCATAGTCTTCAGTGCTATTGGCCATCCGGACTCCAGAGTTTCCTTTATTAGAGCTACATGTTCCTCTTTTTCTGCCCTTCTCTTTCTTCACTGTTCCCTTCCTCTCTCACAGCACTGGATAGTTTCCTTATCTTTGACTCTAACATGTGAGAAAGGGACTGGGAATGGATATTAGTTGGATGGATTGATTGACAGACAGAAGAGAGGAGGAATCACTCAATCACAGGTTAATGATTGAGTGACGTGTGGACATTTGTGCTTATAGATGGCTGGACATCTATTGAAATGAAAGTCTTTTTTTGTTTTGTTTTGTTCCCTGGACTAAAAGCTTCTCCTCTCATAAAAGTCCTTCATTATTCTCGTGCTTTATATGATATTCAAGAGACACAGTATGATGTTTCCTCCTGAGAGTTTCTGTTCTTGTTAACATTTTATGCAACCTTCAGGATACTTCTCTTTTTACCTTAGATACTTTTAAATGCAGACCATAAAAGGTGCCCTGACTGCTTCAATGACACGACAGCGATTTCAATAAAAAAAATAAAAATAAATACACACCAGAAGGTTGTTGCACCTGAATACAACCATGAAATTTTAAACACACCTTTTGTATTCTGGGCCAGTCAAAAGTTTCTGGGTGATTTCAAAGTCTCTTTTGCAAGAAAAGAGGTGACAAATTGAGTCAATCATCCATATGTTTACTGCATCGTATTAGAGCTCTAACCTGAGCTTGGTCTTCTTGTTTTGGTTTGTTCGTTTGCTGATTTGATGGTCCCCAACTCTTTGAACCAATGAAGCCTTAAAGTAAAGCATTGTATACTTGAAAGCCTCGGTCACATGTGGCATATGCAGAAAGATTACAGACATTATTTTGTGGTGTTTAACAAAAAATATCCTCTTGACTCGACAGGTTTGTCTTTTGACACTTTAGAGGGGTCCCGACCAACCTGGGAACCACTGTATTAATCCATTGAGCAAATATAAATATTTGCAGGATCTGACTGCAAAAGTTGTAATCCTTGTTGAAAAGTTCTCGATACTCACTTTTAGTCACTATTATGGGTCAAGTTCCAAACATAAAATCCTATCGTAACTGTTATCTTTCATTCGGCCATCTCTAACTCTTCCATCCTCTTATTCAAACTCAATGCTCTGAGTTTTCATTGCAGGTTTTCTGTCAGATATTTAAGTTAACTGATTTTTTTTGTGTGTAAAATCAGTAGAGTGTCCCCCTGAACTGTCAGTTGCTTCTGATACCGCTTGACAAAAATCAATATGCTGCAAGAGTTTCATAAAAAAAAAAAATTCATTCACTGCCGATATCTTTTCGATCAGGAGCAGCTTCAGGCAACATCTTCCGCCTCCTGCCGTGTCTCCAAGGAGACAGCCTGCTGCAGAGAGAGAAAAAGGTGGCCCGGGTTCAGACACTGTTACTCAAAGAATACCTGAGTAAGTATGACATTTGAAGAATACGTTGTAGCTCTGAAAGGAAAAGAGAGAAAAAAAAAAGTGAAAGGTTTACAAATCAGCATTGTGTAGACAGTAAAGCAAACTATTGTAGTCTGAGTTCATCAGCTTTTAGTGATCCTATTTTGTTTTTATCAATTGCTCGCTTGTCAATGTATGATCATATTTAGCCTTTAACACAGCACCTTCAGCTCACTTAAATATATCAATCTAAATTTTAAAGCCTCATAATTTACAGTCTCTCACACAGAGACAAGAATGGATTTGGGAATTTTATGTAAAGATGGTTTGACAATTAAAAAAACAAACACAACACTGTGTTTACTAAAAGACAGGCACACGGGATCAACTTTTAGTTTTCAGAATAATGGGGACTATTTTGCCTCCTTTGCCCCGTTTGGTCCTGTCTCACCTTAACTCCACTCTACTTGCTGTGGATAGTACCTGATACTTCCTACTATTTTTGGTATCACCTCCTTTGAGCTTCCAAGAGAGCCGAGCTGATACTAAAAGGTGACATAAAAACATTGAAGAGCATTGATTGGTCAGAAAGAATCATCACAATCACTGCGTCACTATGTCCGTGAGACGGGACATCCTGCACACGCCTGGCATTGTTAAATAGCAAAGCAGCTCAAATTATTTTTTTCCCACTGGGCTACTGGAATAATAGCGACTCACAGAACCACGGTGTGTTGACTAGACGGGTTGCAGACCCTACTCTGTTTGCTTGCCAGCGATATACTCTAATGTGGTGCGTAAAAGATGACATGAGGTTGTTTTACCCTGCTTTGCTAGACAATCAGCTACATTGAGGGGGTGCCATCTGCAGTGGAAAACAAAATACAGAAAATAACCTCTTACTGAAAGAGAGTAGAGTAAAGAACAAGCAATATTTGAGAGTGCAGTCTTTTGGTATGAGATGGTCTTTTGGTATGAGATGGTCTTTTGGTATGAGATGGCCTTTTGGTATGAGATGGCCTTTTTGTATGAGATGGTCTTTTGGTATCACCTTGGTTAAAAGAGCTTCACTTTATCCTTTAATTTCATCTCATCATATTCATGTGATCCAGCTTGACACACATACATTGGCCTCGTATTACACCTGAATCTTGATTGATTGGGGATTAAAGACACATACAATATAATTTATATGATCTCATTAGACAATTTGAATTTATCAGGGGTGAAAGGACTAGTCAATAAATCCTTTATTAAATCCGCAAAAACATCTTGGCAACTACTTTATAAAATAACTTATTTATTGCCAAACATTTGCTGGTATCAGCTAATCAAGTGTAAGGATTTCCCGCTTTCTGTTTTCTTATGTGTTATTTAACTGTCTTTGATATTTGGACTGTAGATAAGATGCTGTAAGACAAGCAAATTAAATAAATCAGGTCGGACTTTGGGTAATTGTAGTGGGCTGACGTATTGACAATGAACACAATTGTCAGCTGCACCTTGAAATTAAGTTACAATGTGATAATTAGGTGAATACTGTTTTGAAAACAAATAAAGCAAGACAGTCAGTGTGCAGACGTGCTTGGCTCTCTCCACCCCATTATTTTACAGACAAACATAATATCGCCTTGGCAGGCGAAGCTAGTAAGACACCAGCGGAGTGGAGCCAGATTAAAGGAAGCGGAGTGAAATTTTTCAGAGTTGAGGAAAAGCAATTGGCTATTCTTTGAAAAGGCCACGAGCAGAGTGTAGATTCCTGACAGACCACAGGCCTTAATGAAATTCATCTCTATTTATTCTGACTTGGCATTAAATTGGGAAACGGCATGTCCGTATAAATTTGTTAAAGTTAGAGGCACAGTTGGACATTTTTTGGATTATTGTGAAGTGTGTGTGTGTTTGCATAGTCATGGGTCTGTCTTTTTTTTTTTTTTTATCTCAGGGACTATAATCAGTCTTTGTCTTTGCATGTGTGTGATTAGTATGCAAGCTGACACGTGTGTGCCAAGGACTTCATTTATCATTCTCTGTTTCCATTTCACTGGATTTTTAACTCTTAACTATGAAACCACCAAAAACCAAATTAAACAGATGTTCAAAATCTAGTGTATTTTAGAAGCCAAAGCATTTTATATACCATGAATTTAAAATGGAAAATTGAATTTATTTTGTTTTTGACTAAAAGGCACTTTGACCGAGTATTTTTTTTCTGACGGTAAAGAAGTTTCAATTCATGAAACGTAAAACTTTGAGGCTAAATTGTTTCTTTATTGAGAAAAACGATTAAAAAAAAAAATTGCCACTCATCATTTCATCTGCTAAGTGGAGCTTTCAGATAAAACTAATTAAAGCAATAAATTCCTGTTTTGGATGAAAATCAATCCTCAAACTGCAACTTTATTATGTAGCATTATGACCACTGATGCCAAATTTCTTCCACCAATTGTAAGTTTGCCAGTAAATCAAAATCTAAAACCTGCTTCTTTTTGTGACCAGGACAGAAAGAAGAAGCTTCAGGCTCCACCTCAATACCCATAAATGAGCTGAAGGTCATCCTGAGTCTGGCCAGGGAGCAGTATCTGAAGATGGTGGACGCCACTTTGCCCTTTGCTGCCACCTGTCTGACAGACGATCACTCAACCAAAAACTCAGGTATGGGACGAAAACAAGACAACGCTGCAGTAGATGCAAACAAAGTGGCCGGTTGACTAAAAATCAGATTCACCTCTATTATCACGCAAATTTTAATCCTCAGTTTTGTCCTGCTTTACTTTGACTTTATTTATTGTGAACAAGCAAAATATCACAATACCCTGATGACATCAAGAAAACCAATGTTGTTTACCCATTTTCCAAAATATTTTGACTTTTTCCACAGCAGCACATCAGTATGCACTAAACGTGCCTTCGTGGGACGACCGTCTTTGGGGAACAATACCAGCTAATAATTAGTAAATAAATTGTTAGCAATAAACCAAATGCCAGCTTGCAGCTATGTGCCACAGTGAGGGCAACGCTGGTTCTGAAAATATAGCTGTGGGGAAATTGTGTTAGGAATGTCTGCACAACGCTGTCCATCATTATGTTTATTGCATAATTATCTATGCTTGTAGATCGAAGCATCGGCTCACCGTGTGTAACAATATTAGCATAAACGGCAATGGATCGACACCATTACCAGAAAAACGGTCGAGTTGCTGGAAACAGCCCACATCGTGGCCT
This sequence comes from Embiotoca jacksoni, assembly GCF_022577435.1. Taxonomy (NCBI): domain Eukaryota; kingdom Metazoa; phylum Chordata; class Actinopteri; family Embiotocidae; genus Embiotoca; species Embiotoca jacksoni. The sequence goes on from NW_027185241.1 coordinate 11,291,696, forward strand.
TCCAGTACATTAATGTGTATCCTGTTTTGAATTTCATATTTTGTATTTTGTGCCACTTCCATGCATTCATCTGTCCCAGACCTCCCACAAAGGATGTAGTTGAATTATATAAGTTGTGAACCAGCCAGCGTCGAAGCAGCAGCGATAATATGGTGAACACATGTATAGGCGCACAGTGCAAATCGGGTTATTGTTGCCCATAATCCTTTCCCACCCTCTGCTCTGGAGACGGGAATGTCTTTTACCGCCATCCACCCGATATGTCTTTTTCATTTGTGCGTCTGCATCGCCTAAAGGTGGGAATAACTTTGTGTGGGCTGTCAAACCGCTGGCGGAGAGCTTCAGTCTCCCAGCACGCTTTCATCCTCGGGCCCTCGTCTCGCCAGCGAACCTGCTGGATCCTGATTTATCACATTTCTGTCCTCCTTGAGATAACATACGATCTCCTTTCCAAACACAAGAAAAGTGCAGAGTTGCTGATATTTTGGGATTCGGAGAATTCGTACTGTTCGGGGTCCCGCCTGCCAAGAGTTCAGTGTGTTGATCTGCACTGAGTGAAAGTTCACATGACTCTTGCAATCCATCATGCAGTATATAGCGATTATATTACACAGCGTACAGAGAAAGGGCACTGCAGGTTATTTTATTCTTTGTTGGGACATGAGGTAGTTTCTCCATGTTTTACACATCTTTTTTTTTCCCGGTAACAACAAATGATGGATGACTCCCAATTGTTCTCTCATGTCATCAACTACTCTGTTTCTAGGCTGAGCAGAGACGAGCACTATAGCATCATCTGAGGCACAGCTGTCATTTGGATTTTTAGGCATGTCCATATCTAACAGCTGAAGCCTTTTATACGCAGCTGCACCTCTTTCTTTACAAATGAAGGCTCATTTACTAGTAAGCTGGTCTGGAGGGACAGTATTCTCGTGTTTCTATTGGTTATTGCCATTTAAAGGAAATCAAAAAAATGAAGGGTTTCGATGGAGGAAGAGGTTAAAAGTGAGTTTTTCAACTGTTGGTCATATTTTCAATCACTGCAACATCTGATTCTGTCTTGTTGTTTTCATTTCAGGTTTTCAGACCGTTTCCCAGCAGCTGTCTGACTGGCCCGAGAGAAGCGTCCTTCACAACATAGAGAACCTCCAGAGGAAACAACAGAAAAAAAAGTAGATGGGATTGTCTTTTTTTTTTTTGTGCTAATTTTGTCCTGAGTACTTTTCATTCTTAAAATATCTGATCTTCATTTGTGTTTTTTTTTTTGTGTGTGTGTGTCTTAGATTTGGTCTGTTAGGTCCAGGCTCTACTGACAGTCTGCTGGGTCCTAAAGACAGTCACAGGGGCTCGTCTGCTTTACTGGACGCCAAAGAACTTCTAAAACACTTCACATCTGATGGTCTGCCTACCGGGGAGCTACAACCACTGGCTGTCAATAGAGGGTAAGTTCAGTCATCAGATTTCTGATGGCACCTCCCTGACTGCATGAACTGTATTTAGCACTAGTTTATGGATTTTAAATCCATAAACATCAAGCCACTAAAGGCCTTTACTCAGGCAGACAGAACATTTTCCGATTTACAAACGAACACGCGCGTATAGCATCCAAGGTAAACAGTATGTGTGCGGTTATGAGTGTGTTTCTACGATGGATCTGAATTAGATCCATAATTAGGATTTGATTATGACCATTAGCTGTCTAAAGTGAGCTTACAACCTTGAGAGGAAGATTATTGAGCTGGGTTACAAGAATAGAGCAGAGCAGTGATCAGTGAGCGCGAAGAAATCGTGTGTTCAATTAGGTAAATCATGTTCATGTGGTTTAATGAAGATAATATTAAATTGAGAAGCAAGACAAACAGTAATTTCACCCTCCCATCTCTCTGTCTCTCTGTCTCTCTCTCTCTCTCTCTCTCTCTCTCTCTCTCTCTCTCTCCCATCTCCACTCGTCTTCCCACATTTTCCTTTCTGTTCAGTAATAATGTATTTCAGTTGTCATCAGACCTCTCCCCCGGGAGAGTCACCAAGATGTCGTTCAACAAGGCCTCAGCCTCACATTACCATGGCATAGAGTAAGTTTCTACAAAGTATACATCGACTGTTCCACTACAGTATTTAGTATTATACTGGACGGGCACATATAAAATATTAATCATGATCAGCAGCAGCTTAGACTCTTAACTAGAAGGCACATCAGTCTGTATTTCATGCTTCTTTATTTATCAGTCCCTCCAGGAAATCGCCATCTTGTGATCAGAATAATTCATTCTAGTTCAACCGATCACTGAAGTATTTACAGGAGCTTTCAGTTATAGTAAATTCCTGTGTTTTCTCTGACATAAAGATACTCAATTGAAACTCTGCTGAAGGTGTTACAGCAATAAGTAAACCTTTCCAAACAAAAATAACTCCTCATTTTAAGTCAGCGAGGCTCTTTAACCCCTCATCATCAAACAAACCACATGCAGATTCGTTGAAAAAAAAAACCAGGACGCGATGGGATTTATGGAAAATGTGTTTTTAATTGAGAATTAGACGACCAATCATCAAACTTCCTTGAGTCAGTCTAATTATACAGTACGTGTTTTATTACATGAGTTTTATGCCTATACCTTATGCCTTTCAGTGGTAAGAGACCGCAAATATTTTGTAACTTTGAGCACAGGGTTATTTAAGTTCAGAAAATAAACATTGACGAGAACTAAAATATCTCCAGCTATTTCTGTTATGTACAGCACTAATTATCATAGGAAGTAATTATATAATGAGTCTTTCTTCATGAGATTGTAGATTTGGCTATTTTTGTCTTTTCCAGCAATTTTACTGGAAAAAAAACAAAAACAACTAAATATCACATGGAACTCTGGAAACGGCATCACAATTTTTGAGAAAAGCAGCTCCAAAATCAACCATTTTTTTTAAATTGCAACTGTCACCAAAAATCTCAGTGAAATCCTGGAGGCACTGATGTATCATTACACTTCTTCATGTATTTGTTCATGTAGGTTCTGCCTGGATAAGCAGCAATCCCTAGAACGGGACCAGGCCTTTGTTCGGCTCCAGTCCCGTCTGATACGTTACGAGACCCAAACCACCTGCTCCAAGGAGCCCTGTGCTCTGCCCTTTGCCCTCAGCCCCGTCCCTTCGCCAGCTGTGATGTCAGAACCAGGAAGTGTGCCTGATGGAGAGACTCTGCAGAACAATGATGTCGCACGGCTCAAACGCAGGTCCTGGGAAACGGACATCGTTGGAGGATATCCTCGCAAGAGGTGTGAGGACGGTTGTTCCTCCTGTTTAGGGCGTGAATTAATAAATCGATGGACGGATTGAGTGAATTTGGAGATGAAATGTCTGTTTATTTGAATGATCCAGGCTGGTGAAGTCAGAGAGCAGTGACTCGCTCTGTTCTCAGAGCAGTGGAAGCAGCGGGACACACCCTGTCATCAGGTCGCTACGACAACAGCCAAGCAGATCCCTGTCCGCCTCCTCCTCCATGAGCACTCCCTCCTCTTCAACCGCAAAACGGAAATCGGGTAAAACGAAACGGGTGACCCTTAGGTCTGCGGCATCATCTTTTAAAAGGGGGTGTGCTCGATAACAGCGCACTATTATAATTTTTTCTGACCTGACCTCTGCTTTGGTCATTATATTTTGGCAGCGCTCTGCTGAGAGTCACAAAGCTAACAGATGCAACAAAACAAATAGGATAGTCAGTTAGTTGTCAATCAGGCCGTCTGTACGATCAGTCTGGCTACAGTGACTCTTTTCAGTCCGTTTTTTAATTACCATTTGTTCACCAGAGTTCACTTAATAAAAGATTAGCATAACTTTTATCTTGTGTTTTTTTTTTTTTTTATATATATATTTCCATAATTCTGTTTTGAATGTAGGACTTGTGCTGCTGTTGGTGTGATACCTTATTGTTAATTTTTGTCACATCACTCCCCAGGTTTGGTGACTCTCCCCTGTGCTGACAGACCTACACAACAGCAGAAGACGCATCAGGGACCCACAGAGGACAAACCTGGCAAAGAGTCACGCTCCCAGAAACACAACAGGGTGAGTGCATGGAGGAATCTTATTTTGAAAGAGATGTCCTGCCTTCCCTTTATGCAATTATACTGATTATTTTCTTTCTCTCTTTTTTTTTTTTTTTTAAAACACATTCATGCTTTTATGATGAAAGCAAAAAATAAGTGTAACTCCGAATGATTGTAACCATGGAAACTGGTTCTCATCAGCACCAACAACCTCACTTGTTTGTGCATTTCAAGTACGCTTCCATTCACGCACAGGATTGCAAAAGAATTGAAGAGCACTTACTGTGGACCTCTTAGATATAATGTGTTACAGGATTTTTTTTGTTTTTGGTTCATATCTGAACTACAGTAAAATAAATATGATAATAATTCAAGTTTTTTCCTTTGTGTTTCCTGTTATAAAACAAAAAGCACATTAAACTTGCCAATTAAAATCACCGATCACACGTTATACAACAATAGCGAGACTTCTTTATAAACTATTCTCGCAGAGGTCATGTTTCTGTCGTAAGAAATGAATCCTTAATCAAAGATGGATTACTGTATTGATCCCTGAAGTAAAATTACCTCATTGGAGTAGCAGTTCACATATATTGCAAAACGCACAACCCTTAATACAGGACTGAAGAGGCTGGTTTAAAAAAAAAAAATGCTATTCTACGAGATAAAATAAGAGAATGAAGTAGAATTTAAGATATATTTCTGCAAATTAAATGTAGAATGTGCACTGTGCATTTCTACCCAGAGGGAAGTCATTACATATTGTTATTGTGGTTGACAGGAGTGACTTCCTGCAGCAGCCCTTATTACATCAGTCCCCGGCACAGATGGGGGTAATTTGACTTTGGAAGATGATATTGGCCGTGAGGACGTAACACGTCATTTCATTTTATTCATCCAACTATTGTACTCGGCAATTTACTTAAAAATGTCTCTGTCGTTAAAAAAGATGTTTTTATTTTATTAGATTGTTTTCTTTAAAGGAAAACTGTGGTTTATCCCAACTTTTTGTTGTCTTGGTAACTCTTGCCAGTGGCCGTACATGTTACATGAGGAAAGCGACACTTTCAAGATTTCCACGCTGTGAAATAAGGTGTCATCACAATGCTCATCACACTTTCTACAAAAAACTACTACAGCTAAAGTGTTGCGAAATGCTTCAAATCATGTTTACGTCTTGTTAGAGGTCACACCGAACCAACTATTGTAAATATGCCGCACTCTACAAAAGATCTAACATCGGAACAAATAACATGAGTGAAGTGCACGCTTTCTTTGCAAGTCTCGTAAAATGCACAGTCTCTGTGGAGCATTGTTTGTTGGCCTGCTGTGCTCACTGGGTTTCCTTCTGATTGGTTGAAGTGCACCGGATTATGGCTAAAAGCAAGAGAGAAAGGATAATGAAGACAAGAGCTGGTTTTAAGGTTTTACTTATTGTTCCTTGTCCATCGGACCTATTTTTTTTTTTTTCAGCTCATTTTTTAACAACGTGCTGAAATTAGACCAGGATTATCAAAACCAAACCGAATTGAATTGAACCAAACCAAAGAAGTGGTGGCTGGAAGATCCCCACAAAAAAAAAAAAAAAAAAAAAAAGGCTCCAGAAAAGATAAACGCTTTATATTTTGCGTGCGATCACTGTGACCGTGTGGGCTGCATCATAATGTCGCAGCAGAACCACTTTAACAACTACACTGTTATCATGTCGCCGCTGCCTGCCTGCCTCCACACACACACACTCACACACACACACACACACACACACACACACACACACACACACGGTTTCCTCTTTCCCACGTACAGCGCACAATCCGCATCCCGACCTTGACTTGTTCTGATTTCTGATTACTGTGCAAACACGCTTATCACAGGAAAGAACAGTTGGCCCTGTTCGGAAATAATGACAGCGGTTTATTCAGGATCGGAGATTAAAAGCTGCCTTTCTGCTCCTCACGAGACTGAATGGCACCGACGATGCCTCCGCAATCATTTCTGGTTGTTTCCTCGCAAACAGTCGGCGTGACAAGATTAAAGGCGGATCTATTTCTTTCAGGAATGTGTTTTCCCTGTCGACACCACCGGTGAGATATTTGTACACGGTTGTACCTGCGAGCCCACGCTGTGAATGTAAAGGCATGTGTCGGTGCGAGGACGTCCCTCCCCCCTCCCGCCCCCGAAAGTCAAGACATCTCCGACATCCCTTCCTTTTAAAAAGCGGAGATGCGCTAAAATTAGCTTCTCCGAACCGGGCCAGCGTCGGCTGGTCGGGGAATAAACAGAACTAGATTTAATGTTTTCACGGTTTTCGCTAATACAAAAGTGTGTGTCTGTCTTTTGTGTTCTCAGATGCTGCAGGAGGTAGTAGCTAAAACACTCAAACACCATGGGATCACTGGCGAGCACGAGTGCTTTGAGGCCTGCAGCAAAAGACTGTTTGATATCTCTAAATTCTATCTCAAGGTTTGTCTTTTTACTGCCCTCGCAGAGTTGGTGTTGTCCTCTTTATTTGACAGCTTTTCTATTTGTATAACTCTATGCATCCAGGACTTGTGTTGCGCTACAGATCCTTCTCACAAATGATCCCCATAATAGGAGCCGTTTGAAGACACCCTTTTTCTTTTTCTACTTTTCTATCTTAATTTCTTTTGTGCCTCGTTGTAATTCCTGATCAGGTGTTTTGTTTGACTGAATAAAAATGCGGAGGGAAAACAAACTTAATGCCAAAATGTTACTTTATATAAGTCTTATCGCGCAAGCTTTTTCTCATTGGCCTGTGTTGCTATTTTTGTAAGAACTCAAATTGATATCAAACCAGCCAGCATCTACTGACTCTGCCCACGTATAATACTCATAGTTACGGTCCAACAGTGTTGTTTGTTGTTGATTTAAAGTTTGTTTGATAATGGAAAAAAGGCTTCTGCAGGCACTGTGTATGTTTTGTATTTAAAAAAAAAAAAAAAAAAAAAAAGGTTAATCTTAAAAAGTATTTATTGCTGTCACAACTGTAGTGAAGTAAAATATTTCCCTCCTGAAATGTGGTCATGTATAATGTAGTAGAAAATAGAAAGTTCATGCATATCACAATTGTCCTTGAATAAATGTATTTCCACCACCGTGTGCTGGTAATGCCCAGTTTAACTTACTTTAGACTTATTCCTTATCCTCTATTTTCCTTTAAAATTAGTTCATCTGTGTTCAGTCTGTGTGATGCGACTGTACCTCACTGATCCTCCTCTTCATCTGATGTTTGATCCCAGGATCTGAAGACATCTCGGGGTCTGCATGATGAGATGAAGAAAGCAGCCAGCAGCAATGTTAAACAGGTAACGCCACCAAACACAACTGCTTTTCTGCTTGTTTTAGGTCTTCTAATTCACACCTCGCTGTCATGCGTTTCTCTTGTAGGTCATTGACTGGGTGCTGGAGAAGACCTCAAAGAAGTGAAGATGTTCTTGAAGAAGAAGTGGGGGAGGGCGATTAAAAAAAAGTCTCTTTTGATATGTGTTTGAAGAGGATTTTGCCTCCAAAAAGGGCAGATTCTGTCAGATTTTAACACATTCAGAAGGGTGTTTGATTTTTTTTTTTTTTTAAGCCTCTCCGCTTGGTTTTAAGTTGTTACTTTAAGCCTGTTTTAATTAACTTAATCCTTTATTTAATTTTTGTTTTCATTCACTTTTCAGGAGATCATATACTGAAGTACCATTTTAAGCTTTTGTTTTGTGTGTGGATGTGTGCGCTCATGCACCCCGATATCCTCCCACTGCTCCAGAGCCTTGAAACCGATGAACGGAAACACCGACAGATCGACAGCGCACACTCTGCTCCCGCTGCAGAGGTTCAGGTTGCTTTTGTCTTTTCGTTGTAGCAGTTTTTTTTGTTTTTTTTTAACTCCTTTACCACTTGTTTACTTTGTTTCTAAGTACAACAGTGATTTTATGGCTTTACGAATGCACATATTTTATCTTTTTGTTTTGTAATTTTCTTTTCGTAGTAATAAATGTATTTGATTCAACTTTGTGCCGAGTGCAGCTCAACTTGAGAGCAAGTTTCTGCGGGAGAGGCGGTGTGTAAGAAATATGTATTATATTATCACAGCTGACAGCGAACAGCCCGGTCTGGATGGTAGCTGCGATTCAGACGGTGAAAACAAAACCACGAGCAGCGCAGCGCGTGTGTGCGGCGATGATTATAACTGACAATCAGATTGATCCTGTTTGTACTGGTTTGTTCTCAGCACAGATGCATCAGGAAACCGCCGCTAAGATTTTAACATCACCACGGTGAACTACAGCACTCAGAGCCAGCGTTTCACACCTGGCACCATAATTACTCCCCCTCTCCCCCTCCCAAGAGTAGGTGGTCAAAGGTTTCTGGCAACAGGAGAGGTTGTTTTTTTTGCCAAGTTAATGTAAAATAATCAGCATTTTTTTTTTTTTTTTGTGAAGTTCAACTTCACAAAAAAAAAAAAATGCTCTAACAGCAGGTTGGGTGGTTTTTTTTTTTCTTTGTTTCTTTGGCTTGGTGTTAATTTCTATTACCTGGTTGACCAAGATGCCTAAACAGAAACAGTTTTAATACAATGCATGAGAGGTCAATTTCTGCTCAGCTAAAGATGGTGAGGAGAGCTGACTCACTGTTACGGGAATAACTTGATAATGCTTTAGTACTTGGTACTCTGAATTATACTGTTGGGTAATGCTTTATTTCAGGGATCAGTACTTTTTGACTAATGTTTCCTGAAAAATGCTATACAATGTGGTAATAATGGTAAAAACAGAATTGCCTTAAACCCAAGTAAATATTAATCTGTTTTAAAGGAAACTTCTACTTTCTATAGACCAGTCAGCCACAACATTAAAACGAGTTTAAGTTCCTTTCCTGCCACCAAAACAGCTCTGAAGGCGTCCTGTGGTATCTGCCACCATGGCAGCAGATCATTGTATCGGATTCGTTTTTTTCAGCACATCCCACAGATGCTTGGCCGGTCGGAGGAATTTAGAGGCCGAGTCTGCACCTTGAACTCTGTCAAATTTCTGAATCGGTTTTGTAGAAGTGGCAGGGCACATTAATATACTGATAGAGGCCGCTGCCATTAGGGAATAGTGCTGCTGCTATGAAGGTCTTCGTGGTCTGTGACGGTGTTCGGGTATGAGGTGGATGTCACAGTAATGTCGAAATGACATGACCCGAGGTTTCCCGGCAGAACATTACTCGGAGCATCAGCTGGCTCCTGCTGCCCTCTCTTCCCCCAGGTAGACAAGCAGACCTGGCCACCTTCTTCCATTGCTCCAGGGTCCAGTTCTGACGCTGCCATGCCCATGGTGGTCGCTTTCAGCAGTGGTCAAAGGGTCAACATGGACACCTTTCTATCACACAGTAGCTCCTGCGTGGGATCAGACCACACAAACCAACCTTTGATCCGCAGAAGCATCAGTGAGCTTCGGGTGCTAATGACCCTGTCACCGGATCACACGCCACAAGACCTGCTGTACCGGAGACGCTACGACCCTGTCGTCTAGCCCTTGTCAAAGTGCCGCTCAGATCCTTATGCTTATCTATTTTTACTGCTTCCAACACATCGGGTTCAACAACTGACTGCTGCCTAATATATCCCACCTCTGGACAGGTGCCATTGTTAAGAAGTAATCAATGTCATTAACTTTAAAGGTTTGAATGTTGTGGCTGATCAGTGTAGCTGTTGAATCATCATACCTGCAGACAAGTTTCAAGTGTGTAGAAACATCTTGGAAATGAATTCATGCAAAGTAAATACTCGGCTTACTTTTCGATGATTGTCGTACTGGAAGTCTCCTGAGGCGTAGGTGATTCTCCCAACACCGTGAAAACCAGCAAAGCAGAAAAATGGAGGTAAGTGACACGTTGTTCAAAATGGAATGCTACTTTGTTATATTGTGCTTTTCATGGCAGGAGTTCCCAGTTAAGGGTATTAAAGAGCATCTAAACAGCAGAGGCTGACATCAAAATTGTGTGTGTTTTTCTAGGAATGGACCATCAAGCACGGGAGAGCAGCACAGAGTTTCAGGGTGACGGAACATAATCTGAGTGTATTATCTGCATGTACTGGTTGTATCACAGCAGGCCGACAAAAAAAGATAAAACGGTTTACAATGTACCTCCGACATCTGCGTCACACAAACTCCTTGGTAGAAAATGACCAAAAAAGGAACACATTTTTGTTGCTGTGCAAAGGAGGAGAGACCAAATGGTGCCACTTATCATTAGTCATTGGTATAAAGTGATAAAGAGAAACCTCATTTAGTCTCTGAGCAAAACATATTTTATTACTTTATTTGTGAAAAAAAAAAAAAAACATTTAAGTCACAGAACAATTTCAGTTTTAAAGGACGACAAATACACAAACCAGAGCGCGATGATTTCTGTGGAACACCAGATCCAAATCTACGGGGTCTTTAGTATTGTGGTGGCAGACATGCTCTCTTGGGTTTTAATTTCAGGACCCTAAATGATTTACAGACATGTTCTGTGGGCAAATTAAACGAGTCAGCCATCTGTTGTTATTGCTGCTGCTTGTTGTAACATATAAAATAATTGTTATTAATGGCCGTGGGATGTTCTTGTTCCATTGTTCCAGAGACTTGAAAATGAGAGTAAAGAGGAGAGATGTGAGAAATAGGCTGAAGCAGATTTGTATAACTAAAGAGAGAAGAGAGGTCTTCTCATTTCTAAACTGTTTAATTATAAGAAAAACATGTACATTTTTTTTCAGCTTTCCACTTACCACGTTGTTGCTTATTTTCCACTGACGAGTATCAGTCTCTCTAAAAGTCATTTTGTGATCATGCAACTCCATCACAATGGACTTTCTCAACCATGAAATCGACAGTAAAAGCTTTACGTCCCTTTGCTTTGTGCTGGCTAAATTAAAAATGTCCTGTGATGAACGTGCAAATGACTTGCTTTTAAATGTCCCGCTGTGCAGTGGACAGAGAGGCACACGGGGCTAAAATGATGTGCTGTCAGTCCACCTAATGGACGCAGACAGTGTATTTCTGTAGTGAGGATGGAGTTGGCCTTGGTGTTACAGTTCATTGGAAGGGATTGGGGGGTTCTTGGCTTGAGCAAGCCTTACAGCTGGAGGAACGAAGGCGTTGCGGATCCAGCCAGAGGAGGATCTGACCCTGTGGTATGTCCTGCCTGACGGTGGGCGGGTGAAGAGGTTTTGGCCGGGGTCTTTCACGGTGTTGAGATCCCTCGTGGGTGCACTGATCTTAGGTATGCTGGAGAGGACGGATGATGATCTTTTCTGCTGTTTTCACCATCCATTTTAAGGTCTTGCAGTCTGACATTTTGCAGCTCCCACACCAGAGAGGCGGTCAGGATGCTCTCAGGTTTGCCTCTGTAGAATGTGGTGAGGATTGGTGGAGGGAGACTCACCGTCGCATGAAATGCTGCTGTCCTTTCTTGGAGTGTGCCGTAACAAGTGAAGCCCAGGAGTAGTTCTTTGTGATCTACCTTCCCAGGAACCTTGTGCTGCTGATAAAGGTTGTTGGTCTTGCGCTACACGGCGAGAAGTTCCCTCCTCTCTCTAAGCCGTTTCATCTTTGGTGCATGAGCAAACACCAGCAAACTTAAAGCATAAACAGGAGTGGGCTGACAGCCCTGTGGGGATGTTGTGGTGATACTGGAGCTGCAACTATAGATCTGCACTGACTGTGGGCAACCAGTGAGGAAGCCCAGGACCATGCAGATGGAGGGGCCTAACCAGCCTCACCTCTGGTGTTGTGAGATGTTTGTTGAAGACTGAAAAGTGAACGACAAGCTTTCTTTCTCACGAGATGGTGGAGGACATATATTGTGTTTAGTGGTGCGATTGGAGGGGGGGGGGGGGTCTCGTGGGATCAGGTAGCTGCACTAAAATAATACGCCGCAGGACCAGCCTCTCGAAGCAGTTTCTGATGGTAAGAGTGAGTGCTGGTAGAGAGTTCTCAAGCACTGGGATGATAGTGGTCAACTTGAGGCACGTCTTGAAGATGTCTGCAAGGATTCTGTCTGGTCTGGCTGCGTTGCAAAGGTTTTGAGAGGGTCTTCTTCACACTGTCCCACATTTACCATTTACATATGAAACCCGGTGATGGCCTGGCAGGCGCATCATAATTGTAAACTCCGGCAGCACTGAGCAGTGTTTGGTCACAATTAAAGCGTTTGTAATTGATATAAACACACAGACAGCTGACCATAATAAGTCTTAGAGGACAACTATGATTCCCTGTTGGTTTGTCAAAGATGGAGCAGTTTTTCGTTCCATATGAAGTCCAGTTTGTTATCCAGCAAGCATACATTAGCGGGATAGATGGACGGGCAGATCTGCCGAGTATAATTCCAGCTACATCAACAAAAAAAACAACAACTTTGTGACACACCGAATTTGGCAGACTTGAACAGACACTATCGTGTCTTTATAATCAGAAGGATTTGCTGTAGTCTTTAGACAACCGTGTTTAACCTCGTATTAAAATCACTCTTAGTTTGATGATTGATTCTCTATACCTGTCGTGAAACTAATGAGCTGCTCGTTGAAAGAAACAGAAGTCCCGAGAGAAACAGGCTGACAGACTGCTGCATTTGTACATTTTATAGAACGGTAATTAGTGCTGAACAGACCATAGGAAGCCACTCCGACAGTCACAGTGTTTGTGTGTGCGCTAATCTGGAGTGTCAGTGTGGGTAGGTGGCTGATTTTGAACGGGTGCATCAGTGTGTGACAGCGCTCATTTCGGTTGCGAAAACAGTTATGCCAAAATACATATCATCAAATGTTTTATGAGACTTGATGAAAGCCATTTAGCTGAAATTACATCTTGATTGCCATCCAACCAGACGTAATCTGTACCAAAACTTCGGAGACATTACTGGAGCCGACTGACCATGACCAGACAAAATGTCACCAACTTCTGACACACACAGCTGAAAGACATTTTTTTAATAAGATTCTTTTATGTAAAGAAAGTATGTCAATTTGATGAATATGCTTATTTGCTTTCTTGCTGCAATTAAAGTAATTTCATTTGTGTCATTTATTGTGAATATGAAGCGACAGCCAGGAGATGATTTGGTTATCTTAGCTTAGTTTAGCATAAAGACGGGACATTGAGGGAACCAGCCAATCTGGCTCTGACTGGAGGTTAGATGTCTAAAGGGCACTAAGAAAACAACAGTCACACCATAGACTGTGTATAAAAGTGGACGTAGCTTCTGGGTCTAAAAAGTGAGGCCAATGTGGAAGTGGCTTAACCTGCAATAGCATCGAGGGCCACTAGGGGTTGACTGCAGAAAGGCTCTGTCTCTATAGACTCCCCTTCCCCTTTAAAGGATATAGGCGAATCTACGGTTGCAGTGACATTTAAAAAAAAAAAAAAAAAAGGTCCTCTTGAGAGCCTGTGTTTGGTTTGTCCTTACTGAGCTCCTGTAAAAACCTGCCAGCCTCTGTGGGAAAGGACCTGCTCTCTATGTAAATATGAAGGGCTTGTTGTCGGGTCACAAACACAACAATTCTTGGTTTCAGACGATGACACACCAATGAAAACACAATTATGATTAAAACTGCAAGCAGTGATATGCGGACACTCGCACGTCGGGGATCCAGCAGGTATATACTCTATACTCTATAATATATATTATATACTATATACTCTATATTATATACTCTATACTATATACTCTACTCTATACTATATACTCTATACTCTATATTATGTATTCTATACTATATACTCTATACTCTATAAAAACAAATTTGGGTCACTTTTTGGATGACATGCTGTGTATTACTTTTTTTTTTTTTTTTTTTTAACATTTTGGATGAAATGGTTTGACTTTTTTTTAAATATTTTGTATGACTTTTTTTTTTTTTCACTTTTTGGAGTACAGTATGACCTTTTTCTGAACAGCCAGTGCACAATGAAAAAAAGAGTCTCTTTTGGCTTTTTTGGGGGTTTTAAGTTTTGTATTGTTGTTGACCTTTGGTTTGGTATTATTATGACTGCACGTACAAAGCCAAAACTTGTGTGGCGGACCCTTAGAGAGACTCGCCTTGGGGGGACTCAACCATGTGGCTCACCGTTAGAGGGATTTGCCTCACGAGGTCTTGCCCTCCGTGAACCACGTGGCTTACCCTTACAGGGATTCGCTCTCCGTGAACCATGTGGCTTATTAAGGGGACTGGCCATGAAACGTTGAAACATTTTCAGAAATCAAAGGTTTTGCATGCACTCCACATGACAGGAATATATTTAATATCACTGCAGACGCCCTTGAAAACACGTATATCTACTTTCCACAGAATGTCTACGGCAATTTTGGTCGCATTTGAATGAATATTTGTGGACGGTGAAGTTATAGGTTGCAGTGAGCCAAAGATTTATCATAATGTAGAACACTTCCTGGTAAGATTGGTGGTGCAGTGGTTAGCACTCTTGCCTCAGCTAGAGGGTTGGGAGTTTGATTCCCCCCTTTGTTATGACTTAAAAAAAAAAAAATCATTCTATAGCCCTCTCGGTTTGTCAGATCAGATCTCATCTGAGTTTTTTTTTTTTTTTTACTTTTGTGAAGTATAACACCCTCCCGTTTGTTACTATACAAATTTGGACGACAATACTGATTATAAACAAGTGAAATAAAGCAGAACGCATTTCCCCTGAGTCGTTCACAGGGATTTTACATGAACCCTGCACACGGTCCCGGTCCCTGTTTGTCAGTGGGAGGCTATCTTGTGACAAGCAAACAGTTTTAGTTGAAGCTGTGCTCTGCTCATCAAATCATATGATGACACAATGTTCCTGTGTCAGGAAGATCACCGCTTCAAACTCCTGTTGGTGCTATTTTCACGACATATCGTACCCGTGGGATCCAGTGACGTGCGAGAAAGCACACACATACCCAGCGCTTCTGTGCACAGGTTCACGGTACAGAGGAGAACGCAGAGTGACAGTCTTTCGGTGTGAGTGAGTGAGTGTGTGTGACTGTGAGTGTGAGTGTGATAGAGATGCATTCAGGGGCACTGTGGGCACTTGGCAGTGGCATCCTGAAACATTCCTTTGTCTCACGCACGTGTACCCGTTCCTCTTTTATCATCATCATGTTCCCAAAGACTGGTGCTTTGTATTTTGTGTGTGAGCGAGAAATAGAGGAAGGAGGCAAAGTGTCTCTCCCTTACTGCCAAAGACAGTATCAGAGTAGGTTGTGTACAGTCAGTGGGAGTGCGTAGTTTCATGAGTTGAGGCTGCATCTGCGCACAGGTTACATTTGGGCGGTTGTTTGTGTGAAGTAACAGCCGTCTTTAGGTGGGAGGGTCAAGGCAGCAACATCACCTCACAAACATGCCTCCGTCTGTCCTCCAATGTTGCAAGACAGCGTGTCTCCAGTGCATGTTTGTTATCAGTGTGTACATGTAGCTGAGAAGGTTACTCAGCCTCCTCTCGTCTATTAACGGATAATAACAGGGATGTGGTGAGATGACCTAGTTTCTTTCTCTTGCAGTGCCTACAACATGTGCATTTTGTCCAGCGTATTGATTGTGAATGTTCTCACCCAGCCTCATTTAAATCAGAAAGCAGAATCGGTGTCTGAATAAACAGCTGAGATATCACATTTGTCCATAACCCCTTTGGTTACTCTGAGAAGCAGCAAAAAGTGGCATTTTAAAGACAAAATCTCTAGGAAATTGAAACAGAACTTTCTTGACTGTCATGGAGCTAAAAGGGACTTCAATGAAACCTCTATAAACTTTAAATGTGTCTTCATTTTGGGAGGATTTACAGTCAATGGAAAGTGAATGGAAAAGATTTTGTGTGGAGAATTGTTGGCTTTTGCTTCATTTCTCTTCCATCTTTTCCTCAGTTTACTCGGTAGTGAGCAGTGAATTGAGATTTCTGATATCCTTTTGAAGAATATTTTGTAGAACTGCTCAACAGAAAATTTGCTATCTACAAAATGCCACTGCTGTGGAATTTTTGAGATCAGTATAATAGTGGATTTATACATGCATACATACAGTGGGTACGGAAAGTATTCAGACCCCTTTAAATTTTTCACTCTTTGTTTCATTGCAGCCATTTGCTAAAATCAAAAAAGTTCATTTTATTTCTCATTAATGTGCACTCAGCACCCCATCTTGACAGAAAAAACAGAAATGTAGAAATTTGTGCAAATTTATTAAAAAAGAAAAACTGAAATATCACATGGTCATAAGTATTCAGACCCTTTGCTCAGTATTGAGTAGAAGCACCCTTTTGAGCTAGTACAGCCATGAGTCTTCTTGGGAATGATGCAACAAGCTTTTCACACCTGGATTTGGGGATCCTCTGCCATTCTTCCTTGCAGATCCTCTCCAGTTCCGTCAGGTTGGATGGTGAACGTTGGTGGACAGACATTTTCAGGTCTCTCCAGAGATGCTCAATTGGGTTTAGGTCAGGTCTCTGGCTGGGCCAGTCAAGAATGGTCACAGAGTTGTTCCGAAGCCACTCCTTTGTTATTTTAGCTGTGTGCTTAGGGTCATTGTCTTGTTGGAAGGTGAACCTTCGGCCCAGTCTGAGGTCCAGAGCACTCTGGAAGAGGTTTTCTTCCAGGATATCTCTGTACTTGGCCGCATTCATCTTTCCTTCAATTGCAACCAGTCGTCCTGTCCCTGCAGCTGAAAAACACCCCCATAGCATGATGCTGCCACCACCATGTTTCACTGTTGGGATTGTATTGGGCAGGCGATGAGCAGTGCCTGGTTTTCTCCACACATACCGCTTAGAATTAACGCCAAAAAGTTCAATCTTGGTCTCATCAGACCAGAGAATCTTATTTCTCATAGTCTGGGAGTCCTTCATGTGTTTTTTGGCAAACTCTATGCGGGCTTTCATATGTCTTGCACTGAGGAGAGGCTTCCGTCGGGCCACTCTGCCATAAAGCCCCGACTGGTGGAGGGCTGC
This sequence comes from Embiotoca jacksoni, assembly GCF_022577435.1. Lineage (NCBI taxonomy): Eukaryota > Metazoa > Chordata > Actinopteri > Embiotocidae > Embiotoca > Embiotoca jacksoni. Next base: position 11,308,695 of record NW_027185241.1, read on the forward strand.
AGTGATAGTTGACTTTGTGGAACTTTCTCCCATCTCCCTACTGCATCTCTGGAGCTCAGCCACAGTGATCTTTGGGTTCTTCTTTACCTCTCTCACCAAGGCTCTTCTCCCACGATTGCTCAGTTTGGCTGGACGGCCAGGTCTAGGAAGAGTTCTGGTCGTCCCAAACTTCTTCCATTTAAGGATTATGGAGGCCACTGTGCTCTTAGGAACCTTGAGTGCTGCAGAAATTATTTTGTAACCTTGGCCAGATCTGTGCCTTGCCACAATTCTGTCTCTGAGCTCCTTGGACAGTTCCTTCAACCTCATGATTCTCATTTGCTCTGACATGCACTGTGAGCTGTAAGGTCTTATATAGACAGGTGTGTGCCTTTCCTAATCAAGTCCAATCAGTTTACTTAAACACAGCTGGACTCCAATGAAGGAGTAGAACCATCTCAAGGAGGATCAGAAGAAATGGACAGCATGTGAGTTAAATATGAGTGTCACAGCAAAGGGTCTGAATACTTATGACCATGTGATATTTCAGTTTTTCTTTTTGCATAAATTTGCACAAATTTCTACATTTCTGTTTTTTTTCTGTCAAGATGGGGTGCTGAGTGTACATTAATGAGAAATAAAATGAACTTTTTTGATTTTAGCAAATGGCTGCAATGAAACAAAGAGTGAAAAATGTAAAGGGGTCTGAATACTTTCCGTACCCACTGTACATATGTTTGTAAACTCTAACAATTTTGTAAATAGGGAATGATTTGGGACACACCTTGTTGTCAAATCATTCCTTCAGGCTGCCATCAACTTTTTGGAAAAGCCATCATATAAACATCATTCTTTATTATCTTGTTTTCTCAAGATAATGAATATTGTTTTGTCAAATAACAGTTTTACCCTGTCTGTATGAACTGATGTAGTCTTCGATAAAACATTAGTGGTTTTGAGCTGATAACATCAGATCCCGGAGGTTCAGCCAACGCAGACAGATGTTGAGCATTTTCTGTTGAAAATATTGAAAACAGTCCTATTAACAGCGATGCCATGCCTCATCTGCAGAGGATGTAGAATCTCATTTGGCAGCCGGCCGCCCAACATTTATGAAAACACACTGCATCCGCCACCACTCTGAAATCTTGTGCCGTCTTCTCCCATGTCTCAAAATTGCACGCAATCCACCTAATGTGAACGTGTCATAGAAGATTTTTACCTTTAATACCAGTAAAATTACCCCCGAGAAGTTAATGGAGACCAAGTCAGACTTTGATATTTGAATACTGATGGAAGGTCGGAAACACAGCATGAAATGGATGCTAATGTTGCTTTCTATGTGCTGCTGGAAATGTACATTTTTTTGTGATCACATTCATAAAATCAGCTTAACACGGTGGAAAAAAAATACCTGGCTGAGGTTTATCTAAAGGTGGTTTAACTATCAAATTGTGTAGCATAATGAGAGACCTCAAGTGCTATTTATGGCCATTTTGCATCAGCAGCTTTAAAAACCTGAAGCCAGAGACACGTTATTTAACTTGTTGGACAGCCGAGAATGCGTCAGCTTTTTAGGCATGACTTTTAAGTTGAATGAGGAATTTGACTTCCTGTAGACGTTTGCAGCCACGTACTGTGTCAAAGGGACACCTCATCAATTTCAGTTTGAAGATTTGTCAAAAGCGCTCTGTGCATTATGGACATAAAAGTCCTGTCTCCTCAAAAGACTATACTGAGACCAATGTCCTGAGTCACAAAAGCACAGTGGCTTTTTTTTTTTTTTTTTTTTTTTTAAAGTCGTCTGCTATCTGGATCAGAGCATAGCGTGTCCCACTGGACAATGACATTTCTGCATTACATAAAATCGGCTAAATGGCCTTAGTGTTGCTGAGAGTTTATTACCTGTAATATGGGCACAAAAAAACCCCTACTAGTTCTCTTAATGAGTGACCTCATCTCCCATCCACCTTGTGAACAACCCAAGCAACTTCCGCTGGGGGAAAATAACTATTGTTCTAAACAAATCATTGTTGAATATTAACACGTTGTTCTGTAAATTGGATTTGTTTTGAATTTGGCCTTCCTCTCACTGCACTCTTCGCCTCACCTCCCCTTCTTCATCTCACCTGCCAGGTACTTCCACTGCTGCATTACCTAAACAATTTTGATTGCAACTCAGATATACACATGCAGTATGACAGGTCGCACACACACACACACACACACACACACACACACACACACACACACACACACACACACACACACACACACACACACACACACAAGACAAACAACTTTTGTGGAATGTATTTGCATGTCACTGAGAGAAGTATCCACTGTTTGCACACGAACACAACTCAGGACAAAACACACACACACACACACACACACACACACACACACACACACACACACACACACACACACACACACACACACACTCTCTCTCTCTCTCTCTCTCTCTCTCTCTCTCTCTCTCTCTCTCTCTCTCTCACACACACACACACACACACAGTTTATGACTGATTGCTAATTGAGCTGGCTCTCTTCCAGCCCCTTAAAATGAAAAGTTGACAGCCTTGGTCAATATGCCGCTGTCTTCTCTCACGCGCTCTCCATGAGAGAGCTGGCTATTAGTGAGCGTCTATGTGGTTTTGTGCGTGTTCAGAATTTCAACAGTAACCGTGTCGGTCAATTTGTGTGTATTCAGGGCCAAACACAGCGTTGTGTATCTCAGTGGGAAAGCTGACCCAAAGAGGGATTTTCATGTTTTCTTTCACATGACGCAACAGTTGCTATCTGCAGACGTTTAGTGTCCCCCTGAGAGTTTGACTCGACTCAATAACGGCCTGAACAGAAGGGAAACGGGGATGAATACAAAAAGGAGGGGAGCAGTGGGAAAATATGCTGGTAAAGAATGTCAACAAGTAAACAATGTCCAGAGTTATTACGGTGTTTGAGGTTTAAACTGTTGAACCTCAATACCATGAATGTGTGTGTGTGTGTGTGTGTGTGTGTGTGTGTGTGAGAGTGAGAAAGGAAGCAACCTCATTGCGTAGGAGCCAAGTAAACAAAGCCAAGAGTTACGCTTGTGTTAAGTGCTGCTTACAACTCAATTGCTCAATGAATCCTTCCTGCTGAACTGGTCAATAAAACTTGTCCCTAATCGAGCTGAACTGTCGCCAATACGCAGTAAATTAGCTCATCACTTTTCATCTCAGCCGTCCGCAAAATACAACTCTTCTTCTTTTTGTGGGGGGGAGGGGAGGAGAACGTGTGACTTTTTTGCACATGAGGGTTTGACTTGAAAGGGGAGTATTTTAATTTCCTCCTATTAATATGCTATTAAAGATTAATTGCGAGCCTGTGTCATTAGCAAATAAATATCCTTTGCATTTTAATAGGACAGAAGGGTTTGATTTGTATTTGCTGTTTATGAAAAATAAATAAATCACAAGTGAAGACAATAAAAACCAACATCATCCCGTCGCTGTTAAATACATGATTTATGTGCACTGTTTGAATTAAAAACTAAGCTTTATCATTCTGATTGACAGTAGAGTAGCTGCCGAAGGCATCCGAGTGCTCTACATATCAGAGCAGCCTCGACTCAGAGCTCCTCTCCTTGAAGGTTGTCAGTAAGTGCTGGATTCTCTGTGTTACAATGTCGCTGTTATCTTTTAGTACCAACAAAGCACATATTTCTTCTTCAGTGTGGTAGGATTACAATGTGTAAAACAAACCAAAAATCATTGTTCACAGTGTGTGTAAGTGGCCATTGGAAATGTTTCAGTGTTTATGATATAAAGAAGAACATAAAGTGACAGCTGGCGGCGCGTTTCTGTGCTTGTAATCAAAAGTCATGTCGCCATCATAGAAGTCAAATAGCTTCATCCTCTGATTCAGAACATTTAAAATTCTTAATATTTATTTTCTTCAGTCATCTGAAGGCACGAGGAAAGACCTGGCAGCCAGCCACGTCAGAGACGGAGCAGCGACAGAATAACGAGCTGCACGGCTGCTGCAGGTCTACAGCAGGATTGAACTCTATCATGGCAACTGTGCTATAATGACAAATACTTGATGTAGCGTTTGTGGCACTTTGATTGAGTTTCAGTTTCAATATGAATACTGAAAGTTATTTCCATCATTCGTGGCAGATATTTTCTAGATGGGGCAGAACTTGACTGTAGGTTATCAGTTAACCAGGCAAATATGACCAGACTTATCTAGAGATCTGTGTTGGTAAATTGTTCTCCCCTGAAATGAAGATGGAAGGAGTGAACAGCATCATCATGTCTGATTAGACTGGAGACCTTCAGAGGTATACTTTAACATTTTGGGAGATATGCTGACTCGGTTTCTTGCTGAGATTTAAATGAGAAAACGGACGTTCAATGACTGGAAACGGAATCAGCTTCCCTGGATTTGTCTCGAGGAAGAACCTCTCAAGCTCACCAATTAACACATCATATCTCATTTCTTAAAAAAAAAAAAAAAAAAAAAAAAAAATCACCCTTTGGTTTTACACGGGTTTGATGACCCAGTTAAATAACCAGCCAAAATCTCCAAAGGTGCCACTAAATTTACCTTGTTGCGATTTTCTTAAAAATGGATTGAGAAAGATTTCAAACATATGTTATGCTCACTTTAAGATTTATCTTGTTTTCAGGCAAGCTGTTAATCTGAAACCACCAAACCAGACTCTATCCAAAGCTAACAAAATCCACCGACCAGCACAAAGGATAAAACGAACAAGACAGAACCAGGCTAGCTGTGTCTCCCTGCTGCCAGTCATTGGCTGCCGACGGTAACTTCAAACGCTCACCAAGCACATTACTAGGAACGCCGGTGCAATCTAATGCAATCCAGCACAACAGTTCTAAACATAAATCCTACTATTAAAAAGCAGATATATTTTCACTTTTAGTTGACATAGAAGTTACCGTTCTACTTTATGCGTCTGATTGAGGTCACACAGGTGGGGCGGGGGAAGGGTTAGTGAGGGGAGCAAAATATTAGGAGCAAAAACTGAAAAATGTATAAGCGTCGTAAAACTGAAATTTATGGAAGAGCTGTTTTGGATTGCATTACACTGCACAGATGTTCCTAATAAAGTGCTCAGTGACTGTAAACGTCAAATAGTCATCGAACTCAACAAGAAAATCAACATGCATATTTACCTATAAAGATCAAAATATTGCCCTAAATTACATGGCCAAAAAAAAAAAAAATCTTTTCATACGTATTTGTAATATTTGATTATGATACTTAATCAGATGCATCCTTATCATGAAACTCCATACTTCATAATACCAGTATAGCTGTCAGGTCACCGTATACAACCTGTTAAAAAGCATACGTGACATTTTGAATCTGAGTGAGCGGTCACATTGTGGGAATCCGTGTGCCGAATGTGCCTCTTGAGTTTTAATGATGAATGCTGACACTGCTAACAAGACATCTCAGGGGACGCTAATAAAGACAAATGCAGTAGTGTGTCAAGTTTTTGTGGAAGAAAAATGACGAGCGAAATTCAGAACGTTCTTTCAGAGCTAATGGTAAATAAATTATATAAATGGTAAATGGAAGGCAGTTTGCCATTACATTTCGATTGAATTAAAAGGGAATTGATCTGAACCCTGCTACACGTGGCCAGTCCACCGACGTGACAGTAATGCCCAATCTGCTCCGTCCGTCTGCATGGACGCCAGTCCATGTTTTCTGCTGTGGTTCTTCAGTCTACATTTCAGTCCATGCAGCCCTTTGCAAGGACGCTTTACCTCGGGTGGGGTGTGTGTGTGTGTGGGGGTGTCTCTGTCAATAGCACATTTTAGTCATACCATGACTAATCTCGATTGCTTTCTCCATTGGTTTTATGGAGACCCAAAAAAAGAGTCTATTTCCAGATAGAGGCTACATTCACTCAGCTTGGGTTTCCAGCTGAAGCAGTCTGAGCTGGTGTGCTGCATGCGGGCTGCAGATAGATGGCGAAACAAGGTGGATTTCTGTTTTCGAAGGAGGTGAAATGTCCCTTTTTAGAGAGACTGTCAGGCCAGGAGGCCCAGGCGGGAGATCTTAGCCGAGAGGAAGGAGTGGAGGATGAAGACGATCGGCTTCGGACACGAGTGGAGGTCCAGTTGCTGGAGAAAGAGGGGAAAACAAGAGAATTAAAAAGTAGAACAAAACATGAAAAAGTGGAGAGACTAAGGTGAAAAGATCTGAAAGAGTTGAGGAGATGACAGCATTTAGATGTGGTAAAGAAGAGAAGGAAAAGAAAGGCCTGTGAAGCATACCACAATGAAAAAGAATATATTCAAAACTAAGTCCACAGTCAACAGTTTCCCTTGTGGCAGGGATTAGACAGCTCTAGCTGGAGCCGAGCTGGAGCTGAGCACTGCGTACACACAAACACCACATCACCATGAACACAGCTCTCTCATAGCCTGAATCAACAGCGGCTGATTTCACCGGTACTATGACTCATATCCCGTTCCTAAAGCCTATCAGGAGACCTGGTCTCTAAAATCACACTTAAACCACTGTTTACTTGGTCACATTTCACACTGAAGACATTTTAGAGGCAGCTCCCCCCCCCCCAGCAAACTTCGTACAAGCGAAACAAGAGCAGAGCTACACGCCGGGGCCTCAAAACTCCGCCAGCCATGGTACATCTTCTGTTCTACTGTGACCGTGACGAAATGTAGTCAACACTGTGAAACAAAAAGGCCCATCTGATTCAACTTTCAAGTGTTGGAAGTAATGAGCCATCAGCCACATCCGCAATTGGCTCGGGATTCTGGGAATCAAAAATACGACAGACTCCAAAGTCTGTTCTGCTTAGGTAGCCAACGGAGGGGTTGTCGATCAAAGCTCCAAAAGTCTTTTCTTTATTTGCCTTCAGCGCAAACGGGGCAGTCAAACATGGGTCTGTCTGACAGAGTTGATGTGCAACACGCCGGTTTCCAGTTTCTAGATCCCACATGCTTGGAGAGTCGATATTTTAGTGTCCACGGTCAGCCTCTTTCCCAGCATACAGTAAATCACAGTGCTGTGGTTTTATGAATGATTAAACAGCCATGATGGTGTTTCTGGGTAAAACACTTTGTATGATGGCCAGGGGACGGTAATAAAAGAGCTCATTCGCTTGAGAGTCACGTTAATATTCACATCATATTGTTCCATAAAATCCAGGGGAGCTAAAAACTGACACTTTCAGTACCCTGACGAACATCTTGGGTTTGTGTGAGTGGTCGTGGTTGAACCCGGCTGTTTTCAGGTGTAAACACCGACCGGTTGTGATTACTCCGAGGCCGGTCCCAGCGCTGCTACTCACCGAGCTGCTCGGTGGTGTTAACGGATTAAAGCTCTCACAGTAAGTGATGGGCTATTTTTACAGAAAGCTCCACTCTCCAACACCCTTACCTCGTAAGACCTACGTAAAATGTGAAGTTTGTTTCATTTCAGACGTTATTTTATGATGAAGTGCTGTAATTTATTTTCTGCTGCACTCCCCCCTCTCCCCACCCCCCCTCACACACACACACACACACACCCTCCCACCTGTCTTGCACCCTTGTGCTGCAGTTTGTGTTTTGCTTCATTTCCCAGAAGGCCTTCTGAGGCCCCCTGAGTGGCTGCGAACTTGTTCTATTTACTGCGAGCTGAACATGACCACAGAAAACTAAGCTTGATATTGAATATTGTTTTTTTTTCCACCGGCATGAACTGAAAAGCCCAAAGTAAAAAATGTGATATACTTCTAAAAGCCAACATAAGAGTATTTTTTTTTTTAATTTTTATCTGCCGAACAGGTTTCCCAGGTGGAGAGTGATGCTACATTAGGACACCGTCATAAGATATTTGAATTACTGTACTTTGAAAACACGTGGAAAATGATGCGTAATGATCAGTGTACTAGCACAGAGTGCCGTGAAATGTCCATCTGGCACATCGCATGTCCTCTTGACCCGTCAATAAAATAGGTACTTTCACCCTCTGCACTGACACAAATCAAACCCTGCAGCGAGGATGATTATCACACCAAACTGTCTAAGCAGTAATGTGTGAAAGCAATTTGGATTCAACACCAGAGATGGGAAAATAATGGGTAAAAGCTAAGGTTGTTTTCTGACTTGTAAAATGAAACCGCCTCAGGAACATTAGCTTTCAGTGTTGAATTAGACAAGCATCAAAGCCACAGCACAGCACCAGCTCTAAATGGTAGTTAAGCACTACACAGCTTGTGTTTAAATAAATTCATCAGATTGTGTTTTTTGAGATTTGTTTATTTCAAATTAGATTTTGACAGTCCTATTTAACTTTGGCGAATTGCACAATTGCATTGTGGTCTACTGAAGCTACCAACACCACTCGGTTAGTCTGTTAGTCTGGAAAGTAATTTTTGCACCACATGTTTCTTCTATTAACTACGTTGTAGCTGAACCACAAAATATCTTCAAGAAGCTATTTCTACACGGAACAAAGTCACTGCTCCGAGGTGGATCTTTTCTTCCAGATGAAACCGATTTTTCCTTTGTATCTGCTGTTGGTGGACCAAAAGCACAGGAGACCACCGAGCTGTCATCTCCTCACATTTTTTTTTTGCGATGAAACGTAATGCTTAAGAACAATAAAAACACTCACAATCTCTCCCTCTTTTCCTCCAAAGTCGAGGAGGAGCATGCGTACTCCGTCATCCGAGGACATCTTTAGCTTCTCGAAGGGGTAGGAGAGGAGCACTTGGGGCTTGCTGGGAGTGAGCACAACTCCCCCCTCGCCGTCCTCCCGAGCTTCAACTTTTGGGTCAGCCAGCACAGAGAAGCCCTGCTCATAGTGGATCACCAGCCGGCACTCCTTACTGCGGTACAGACAACCTGGAAGACAGAATTTTCACTTTTGATCACTAACTAGTTGACTGAGACGAAATCTCCTCGTTCTAATGGTTATTCATGATGTTAAGGTGGCAGAAATACAGTAAGAGTTTGAGTGGACGTTTGAACATGCTGTACGCTTAATGAAGGTACCGATGAGGCAGCTCAATGAGCTCCAGTTAATTGCGAGTACGTTAAAGTCCAAAAACAAAGGACACCCCCCCACACACACACACACACACACACCGCAGGCATGAAGGCCGCACTCTCAGAGCTTCATTTACAGCATAAGCTGATCTCTCTTGATGATCTACTGAGCAACCAGTTTGTTTGACGGAGACAACAAGTGTGAAGAGAGTTTCCCTTGTTTGTTGACAGCCTGACCAAGATGTGTGTGTGCGTGGGCGCGTGTAGCGTGTACAGGAAGCGGAGTGTGTATTAGCATACAGTATATGTACAGAGTGTGCACTCTGTAAAGGCCTGCATGCTGATGCTGTGTTTTCTATCTTGCAGTCATGTAATCGAGACCTGGCGACGCATATGAAAGTATGTGTCTTTTCACAGTGGGCGACAGAAGATACGCGTTGACGTATTCGTGTGTGTGTGTGTGTGTGTGTGTGTGTGTGTGTGTGTGTGTGTGTGTGTGTATTGTCGCTCTGCTTTAGTCCATTCTGTCCGACTGTCAACAGGCCAATTCTCTGCTGTCAGTCGAATCTTGGTAACTGCCCTATACACACACACACCTAGTTTCACATCTTTATCTGACAGGCGATCTTGAAACCACATTTGTGACTACAGAAACACACATACCAGACGATAGTCAAACACCATTTGCAAAAGGTGTTTCATTTCCGCTTCACAGGGTTAGCAGATGATTTGTACTGCAGAACAATGCTGACTTGATTTGAGTTTTCTATTTTTGTTAAGATGTAGGACATAACATAATTTGGTCACCAACTGTATGGGTCTGCGGAGAGAATAAATGATAAAAAAAAAAAATGTATTGTCCCACTGAAATCACCTGTGGACAAAAACAAACAGTGCTACAAAGTGGGTCGAATTAGGTTGATTGCTAATTAGCAGCAGTTGTTAGCTGCCACAGTTACAGTAATTGTCGATTGAATACTGGAGTTTACAAAACCCAAATAAAACTGCAGGTTTCTGTAAAGTTATGTTATGGGCACCATCTAAAAAATAATGAATTGAGTTTACTTCAAGCGGTCTAGTTTGCATTAACCGAGTGGATGTTTCTACTATGGGTGCTCTAATCAGGATTTTTGAGGCCGATCACAGGGTCTCTTTTAAATTTTGTAATTATCGGGTAGCATTATTTATTTATTCCACCATTCAACACTGTACATTATGTATTGAAATTAAGAGATGATAAAGTATCATTAATTGACAAATGTTCATTTATTGGCAGGCAACATGAGCAACATATTCCACTCACTCTCTCTGAGACAAAACTTAAACCATAGCAGCCTCGGTTTGATTACTGTGAACACGTTATTCAGAGAGAAAGAGGGTGGATTATTTATACATCATTTGTGTCATTCATAGCTCTCGAAGTTTACTTCTTTGGCATTAATGGATTTTTCCTTATAAATAAAGCATCTCTGCATTTTTGGTAGAGGTTTGTTCCTCAGCAGCTTTTATTGTCCTGCTAAAAAAAAAAAACAGCAGTTTTACGTCATGTGATCACATCACCTCATCCTCTGACCGTTTGTTTTAGAGACCACCAAGCAAACCTTTTAGAGCTGTTGGCTAATCGATAGTTCAGAGTACTCTTAGTTTATACTTCACCACCAGCTGCTCAGCTACCAGCTAATATCCTCAAGGTGTACAGCATTATTACCCCCCCTCCCCCCCATCCTTCCCCCTCACTGTATGTACGACACTCTGCTGATTTAGCTAACAATGTTAATTAATTCAAGAAGCAGAATCTTGGTGATGCTCGGAGTCTTTGAGAGCTTCCTCAAACACACAACTCTTACTGTACATCTACTTGCTATAAATAGTCTGAAGGCAAGTGCCTCAGACTGAACTTTCCATCCTAATAAACTCGCAGCCTGGTGTACTCTATTTGTGTAGCAGGGCAAAACACATTTAGTTTTCTCGAAGGTTTAGTTCCCGTTTCTTTTAGGTGGAAGTGGCTTCTTTATTACAATGTTATACAGAATGGTTTCCTGTATCTCTATGCTGTTCTTTTCTCTCTGCTCTCCCCTCACCGCTGGAGGCAGCTGGCCACACACCTCTGAGCCCGGTTGTGTCTGAGGTTTCTTCCTGTTAAAATGGAGTTTTTGCTTCAAACTCACTGCTCATGTGGGAACTGTCGAATTGTTGGGATGTTGTTGTACAAATACAATTGAATTGAATTGCTTGTATTGTATTTACATTTACAGCCTCATTATTATTTTGGATAACTGTAGCACAAAAGCAACATTGGGGTCAAACCATATTCAAGTAATCAGAGCAGTGCTTTACAGTGATCTCTCTGCTCCTTATTGCATTACATGTGAAACACCCAAAAATAATAGAGCTGTTTTGATTACTTCGGGGGGAAATTATGACATGAAGAACTGCGAATCAAAGAAAAATGAGACACACTCATACAGTCAAGACAGTATAATATCCTGTTTTAACCCTACGGACATCACAGCCGGGATGAAAAATGAGTCTCATAATGTGTAATATTGTTCCTGTGATGTAAAAACAATGTGGCAGGACAAATGTCTCCCTAATGGTATAAATGGAGCACAGAGTGGAGGTCTTTGTTGTGTTCAGGAGTGGATATTGGATGTGAAACTCTAGTCCTTTACCTGAGAACTTTGTTCTGTGGGGAAGCAGGGTTTCCCACCAAAATACACACTCACACAGAGAAAGGGGCTTTTCAGGCTGCAACAAAAGCCCTTCTTTCTGCCTGACGGTGAGTGGAAGAGACAGGAGGAGGGAAGGAGGGGAAGAGGGTGATAACACTGAGAGGAACTGAATGAATCAGGGAAAGAGAGATGGTGAGAGAGGAGAGAGAAACTACATCTGATACCACAACGTCTAAAAGGTTATTGCAGGACAAAAGTTGTTTTAACTTCCATTTGTCTTTAAAATCTTTAGTACTTCATATTTTGAAAGTGTACCCCACTGCGCTGGACTAAAAGTGCCACAGCAGGTTAATGGGTTAATTTTCCACAACCACTGAGGTAAAATTACTTTTTAAAGTGCTCCAAGTCATTAAGCCATTTACCCGTTCATTAAGGAGTCCCAGTTGACCTCCAATACAATCTAACAAGTTGTACAGCCGTCACTTGAACAGCAACATTAATGAGAAGAAGGAGATGTTGGATTACTGACTTTACACAGACAAATCTGAAACCAAGGATAGACTAATGGTTTGAATCTGTGGTTCAAACTTAGTTCCTGACCTTGGAAACTACAAAAGGTTCAGTTTGTTCAGGAACTTTTCAAGCAGCTGGTTAAATAGCTCATAAAAAACACCATCACTTCTCACAAATCCCTTCAAAACGACAACTGACTTCTAATTTAACGTATAAATTAGCGAGCGAAAGAGGCATGCTGGGTCAATTTTGCACTCCAGGACAAAGCCAGGCTGTTACCTCCTGCTTTCACTCTTAAGCTGAGCTCAGCTACTTGGGAGCTGGCAGTGGCTTCATATTCAGCATGCAGCAAAAGAGAATAGGGTCAATCTTCTAATCTAATCATCTGCAATAGAGTGAATAAGGTTAATTTACAAATTTGTCTATTTTCTTGAGGTTGATGGGGCTGATTGATTTCTACAAAATTAGTTATAGTGACAGGTGTGCAGTTAAGTGAGACAAGCCAGGAGACAGGAAGATTTGCGGTGACATGATCAGGGTTGAAAGTACTGTGAATACACGATGCGTTATCCCACTAATTGCTCATAATATCAATGTAACCTCTGAGAACTTTAAGTCACCTTGGAAATAATAATCACAGAAATGACAGCAGGCCAAGTGCTGGTGAAGCTTGAATTCAGAGCCGAACAAATTACTTACCCCTTTAAAATCCCTCAAGAATGGCCTCCCACCCGATGAATGATTGAGAGTTAATCTATCTTCAGAGAAAATCTTTATTGTAAGCTTTGACAGTGAATAAAACATCACAATGATTTAGGACGTTACACATGAAAAGCTGACAAGGTCAGCGTAATGACTCCTTAAGTGGCGACTGCTGAAAAATGAGTGAATGCACTTTGTATGCATTATCACTCTCGCTCTCAAAGAAGTGTAAACTACTTTCCTCGTACCGTAACAAGAAACTGAAGGCTTGTTGCTAACAGCCTGTTTCTGAAAAGTTATGGGTCCATTTAAGATGTAAACTCGATAGTGAGCAATAAACATTGATTAATCTCATGGCAGGTGTCTCATAATAATGACCTGTATCCTAAATCACTTTTACAGTACAAAATGAAAGCTGCGGCAACAAATATTTGGGTCATCACAGCAATGTCAGGGCTGCTTGCATCACTACCTATGTATGAACAGTGTAACACAGACTCTCTTAGTCTGTTGAGCTCTATTGATCATTTTAGCACCTTTAAGTTCATTATTTTGGTTTCTAAGAACTGAAAATACTATTTTTATTTTTATCACAGGACTATTTCAATAAGCAGGCAGCAGTTTTTAGCTGATATACATGCTGAGCAACAACCAACAGACACATCAAAAGTTGGGCGGGCGGGGGGGGGATCTGACTGATTGGAAGCCCATTGACATTACGTCCCGCCCACTGGTAGCTGTAACCTGACTGCACCACGGGCCTGTCAATCAAGCAGACACGCCCCAAAAACACAGCTTTTTTTTTTTTAGGCTTATTTGCTAATTATTAACGGGATTATTATCAGATGGACCGCCAGAAAACTAATAAGAAGAAGTGACTTTAGCTAACAACACCAAAATAACCATCGGAATTTTTTTTTATTGACTTCATATTTCATGAGACTAGTTAAATGGGAGTCTATGTCGCCGGAGGCTTTTCGGAGCCAACCTCTAGCGGCACTTGGCGGTATTGCAGTTTAAGGCAATTCCGCATTGGCGTAATTTTTCAGACCAGCAGATACATCTACTTTTATATACAGTCTGGGGTTCCTAATGCCCACAAAAAAAGAAAAGCAATCCATTAATACAGGATGCAAAGGCCCTGCACACTCTCAGGTATTTTCAATCCTGGCTGATTAGACCTCTGCTCAGGTTTAGGGTGAGGAAATCTACACTGAGTAACAGACTCCTGTGAGTTGCTCTAATCATCCAGCTGAAGTGAAATATGACCCGTGTAGGCCTTTAACTTTATTTGTTGATTCCACTGCTACATTAAAGCTGCAACATGTAGATATTGAGCAATTTGCACCAGTCTAGACAGCATTTGGTCATGGGATTAAATAAAATGTCTTTCTACCATTCAGTTAACTACCATTGCATGACAAAATCAGGTTATTACCACACAGCTGTATGGAGCTCTGTAGACGTGGATGAAGCCGTGCAATGCTCATTACAACGTTAACTTTACACCTGGATCAGCACACACGTTTTAAGATAGTTTTAACATGGGTTTGTTGATAAATGATGCAGAAACTACACTGACAACAAAGACATATTGTTGAGGTGGTGTATCATTTGCTTCTGGATACATGCTGCTTTATATACGAGAGATGTCTACAGTGAAACTTAATTTGGCACAGAGTTATATATGAAGAGGAGGGGGACCCAGGGGAGAAGTTCAGTTCCCAGGACATTTTGTGCTTTGAGCGAGAGGGGAGGCCGAGAGAAGGTGGGGAGCCTGGTTTTCCGGAATTCCCTGGACGACCAATACCCAACGCCAAAGACACGCAAGAATAGCATTCCTTTCTATAAATAGCAAGTGCTTTGTCCACATATGGCTGTCAAATTACATCACAAGCCCTCTTCTATCAGTGCATGAGTGTCCGTGGGAGTTTGTATCTGTGCATGTATACATTCTGCTTTATGCAGTGGATTTAGGCTAGCAAGACCTCAGGCAGTACTTACCTCAGGCAGCCTCTTAAATCTCTCTGGATATATTTTTGCTGCAGCGTGCCTGAACACATCTGAGGAAGCCTCACAGACTCCAGTACACTGACCTGTACAGCTCACTCTGCTCCATCCAGTGTTTCCTGTCTCCGTAGGGCCTGCGTGTGCATGTTTCTACGTGTTTTCACCCATTTCAAAAGGTGCTTGTGTTACTGAACCTGAATGTTTATGTGTCAAGTTATCAGGACTCACTCGTAGTGACCTCTTTGATCATCTCAGCTGATGCGTGACATCCGTTGACTATGTGTCTGGTCCACATGGACAGGTCTTTGGTGGTCTCAGTGCGGAACAAGTGAGTCTCGATGCCGAGTCGTGTGCCAGTCCGAGTGGCAAAGAACAGCTCTGTGCCGGAGTGAGGCGACCCCCGGTCAGGGCCAGAGTGGACCAGACTAGGTAAACATACACACATACCATATTATTTAGTATAGAGCTGGTAGAATACTTTTTTTTTTATCAGTAATATCAAAAGTAAGTATCATTTTCTTATTGATATTCTAAAATACAATTTCCATTACTGCGATAACACCAAATTAGTCTCCATGAAATATATCATGGCTCAAATACACTGCATATGCATGTCTTTATATAGGCCACCTACCGTGTTGCTAAAAGTGGGTAAGTGTGTGCAGGGCTCTGCCAGGCTTCCTTGCCTCGCGGTAAACTGTCATACAGCAACAGGTCCTTCTCCGTCAGCACCACCAGCACCGGCTTCCAGCACTGCTTCTCGCTCTCTGTCTGTAGCACAAACACATAAACAATGACACGAGGGACAGCTCTTCCCGTCTATCTATTTGCAGGGTGATTCAGGACTGTGGTTTTTCAAAGAAAAAAAAAAAAGAAATTTAGAAATGAAACTATGCAGGCTAACAAATGTCAATTATTTTCTTAATTTGATTTGATTGTTTTGTAGAGTGCACAAATTGCTTGAGCCTGAAGTATGCTGTGTCATTCAGTGCTCTTTTTCTTCACCTCGAATGTTTCTGATGTAGAACTTGTTTGAGTCACTTGGTTTGACGCAGGATTATCAGCACAATAGGACCTCCTGCTAAAGACCTACACAGCCAAGCAGTGGTGGTAAATCAGAATATGTGTATATGTGGCACCATATTATGAAGAGAATTGATTACCAAGTCCAACCAGCAGCACAAAACACTATGAATAGATGACAGGTAGATAATAATAGTTTAATGTGAATTGAACAACTGATTACTAAATCAAAGCAGTTGGCCCTGCAAGGTTGCTCAGTTTGAATTGGATTACTTTATTGCTGCACCTACTTAAATACTAAAATCATCCCATTTTTTAAGTGAAAGTACTGGTGGATCATAATTTAACTCAGTGGCACGTAAGTGTCAGAGAGAGGAATGATGTGTGTGTGTGTGTGTGTGTGTGTGTGTGTGTGTGTGTGTGTGTGTGTGTGTGTGTGTGTGTGTGTGTGTGTGTGTGTGTGCGTGTGTGTGTGTGTGCGTGTGTGTGTGTTTAATGTGTAAAAGACTCTGTGTCATAAAGCAGTTCTGGTCGGTCGTTGCATGAAACGTGTATTCTCACTATATAGTTCACCCAGAGGAGAGTTAGTTAAAAATAAATGCGGCAGGCTGTGCATATGCAGGTATTCATTTTTTTTTTACTGTGCCCCCTCACCCTCCCGTCTCTCCAAACCCCTCATTTAGAGCACACACACACACACACACACACACACACACACACACACACACACACACACACACACACACACAGCTCAGTATTTCATTTTACAATGCTCCGTAACTATTCTCATTATGAGAGCTTATCTGCAGCCCAGCCATGGAATCCTAAGCTGCTCTTTGAAGTTCTGCCTCCACCAGTCATATCGTGGGATTTACAGGGTCATGGGTCATCTTTTTAACATAATGAGAATATGTTGCTAAGTAACAGCATTGTACTGCATTTGAAGGATCAAATGTTGGCAAATTCACGAGGACTAAATTAGAGGAGGTATGGATGCGTGTGTGTGTTAGATATGTATGCACAGGTGCGTGACTGCATATAAAAGACAGAGCGGAGCTTTAGATGTGTGTGTACTTGGTTGTGTGAATTTTAAAGATGTGTGTATACAGTAGATGTGCACAATGCCAACACAGGAACCTGTAAATGCAAATACACAAATTTGTAATTCAATACTTCAACAGATATTCAAACATCATGTGAACCTGACCCCCTGCTACACACACACACACACACACACACACACACACACACACACACACACACACACACACGTTTCTGACATGAGAATTAGCAGGGCCAGTGTCCAATAATTGCTGCATCGTTCTCAAACAGACGAAGGTGAGAATGTATGCAGCCTTCTCGAGCTGTCATTTCACAGCACAAATATTTCTGCTGATGAATTTGATGCATTTAAACATCGACTAACACATGCCCCCCGTCACTGTGACTTGGCCTTTTACACCCCCTACAAGCGTGCCTGTTTTTAAGTGTGAATGTTTCAAGTGTTTGGCCACACACTGTACCATCTTGCTCAATTAAAAAATATCCCAACCTTTACACACAAACAACACATAGCACATCTGAGGAGGTCATTATCTCAGGCGCCCGCCCTGCTAACAAAATAATAGATTTTAAAAATGAATTAACAATTGATCAACTAATAAATAAAAGGCCATTTTTAGGTAATTCCCCAAAATAATGATCAATCAACAAAGTGAATGGCCCAAAATCTTAAAGGTTCAGAGTGCAGGATCTATTAGCAATGGAATATGATATTCATAAATATATTTGTATTAGTGTATAACAGTGGTCTCCAACTTTTTTTTTTCTCCGACAGCTACTTTGACAAAATAAAAGCGTCAGCGATAGGACACTGTATCCTTACAAGCTGGTTGCAATCTGCAACTTCTTCACTAGATGCCAGTAAATTCTGCTTGTTACAGAATCATTGCTAAAATAAGAGCTATAAAAAAATGGGCTTCACACACACATACATAAACACATTCCTACCTTCCCTGCCAGCCATCCCAGGTGTCGTATCTCTTTGCTGCCAGCAACCCCTGTCCTGGCTGTGTTCTGGATGACCTCTGCCAGCACCCGCTGCGGTGGGATGACAGATTTTAGAGAACGTGATCGTTCAGGACTCACAACATTCACAACCACTCTGAGGAGCTGAATCTTTGGCCATTGAAATATTTCATGGCACACCAATTAGGAGAGTTACCTGTATAATCAATCAAATTAAGGACAGACCTGTGCCAGCGTTGATGTGACAGAGTGCATGGCAGAGAACCAGGACAGTGCAGATGGCTGGTCTGGGCAGCGCAGCACCACGGTGTGCCTGGCATCAGGAGAGTGCAGCTCCAGTTGTCTGGAGGAGGAGATAAGAAAAGTTAAAACAGCTTTAACCTCTCTGTCATCATTGAAGGGCTCTAAAACTTTTAGAGTTCACAACCCTGGATGATAAAAGAAAAAAAGAAAAAAAAAAAAGAAAGAAAAAAAGAATCCTTATTAAATATTAAAAATATACTGTTGGCCTTATCAAGCAACTCCAATTTGGTCTCAACTCTTATTTTAGAAACCAAATGTTATCCATTAAGGTTTCAGCCTCGACAGATGCTCATTTGTCTCATCCACTTGATAATGGGCACTCAGTCAGAACAATGAAAAATAAGTGAGCTGAAATTTGACTTTATTCAAGTCAATTCAAAACATGAAGCAGGCAGAGCGCACGCATGGATTCTCTGTGGGGCCATATGACACAATGCTGTCTCCTACTAAACCAGAACTAATCTGCTTATCATATGGGAGTGTTTCTGGCCTCCAGAGAAAAGCAAATGCTTCTCGATCTCTCTGAATGGCTCTTTGATGGTGTGCTCTGTGAATATGAATTTTAAAAAGGCACATGAGACTGCCTGAAATGCATAAAGCACTGCACTGTTCCCTTCTAGTGAGGCATTAAGTATTCAGTTGTGTTAAGCGAGACAGGTACAGTGTGCTAAAGTTATCTGCCCGCTGCACTTTTTGGAAGAAGAAAATATAATAATTTCCGAAGGTCATGTTTTTCTGCGTGATTATTTCCACATCCACATATTTAAGAGAACTGTTGTTTTTTTTGTCATGTTTAATTTCACAGAAAAAGCGGCTTTTGTTGAGAAGAAGGTTGCATTTTCTGAGCTTTTGGAAAGTAAAGGCGTCAACCATTTAAAGGGCAATGTATGGAGTAGGATTGTCGAACAACCAGGCTGTCAGCATAGTCGAGGATTTAAGGTAGTTTACTTTTGAATGTAGTTGAGTTGGGAAAAAGCTGCCAAATGTCACAGCAATTGGACTAACAAACCAAAATGCCCTCTGATTTTGTGGAGTGAGGAGTAGGAGGAAAAGATCATCATCACTGGATGATGTTGAATCTCTCATTTTCTTCTCAGAAATTAGCCCACACAAATGTATTCAAACCATTTTCAAACACAAATTTGCATGGCTGCTGGTATGAATAGTTTTAATGCAAAATATTCACAGGCGAGTATTTTCCATTTTTGTGTGGTGTATTTAGCACGGCCCCCCGGGGTGGAAAGGCTTTAAAGGTGGAAAGTGAGGAGTGATTACAATTATTTTTGACATGCAATCTATGAATGATTCCTAACTCAGATTTAGAGGACTGGTCATGGTAATTGACTACACATGACACTCTGCCTCATGCTGAGATTTGGCCATGTTTGAAGAATATAAACTTCAGAGTGTTTTTTCATGATGTTCTAGCACTGAAAATGCACAAAATAATGTAAATGAAGCTTAGGTGGAACCTTGACAACATTTAATTCTCTTTTTAATTCTGTAAATTATATTTGTTCTGTCTGTAGTAATAGAAAAAAAGCTTTAAGGTCAGACAGTAAATAGAGCTGTAAAAAGTCAAACTGCATGTCAACATGGAGCCATTGTATAGTGAATGAAAAGGGACAAAAGTGAAAAGTCATAGTTGATCCTTTGAGTTTACCACCAACTCTGAAACAATCGAGCAGCCGTTCACCATCCAGGTGCTCATGGTTTTTAAAAACAGAAACTACTCCAATCCCAGTGTGGTTTCAGCTCTGCAAACATGCTTTCTTTGCAGCTTTCTTTTATCAAACACACGCTGGAGACCTGGAAAAGCCCCAGTGAATGTGATGAATTTGCTGTTCTCAAACCCTCTGAAGGAGGATGGACCATCTTCTGTAGAGCCACTCCAGGTGTTACTCTGATTTAAAAATAGAACTGGTGCCTGTAAAAGGCAAGTTGAATAAGGACAGGCCAGGCGAGAGCAGAGGGGGGAGAACTCCAAGGCCAGATGTGCGTTCAGTCACGGAGCTTCTTTAAGGATGGCGTTTGTTTTAAGAGTTATACAAAAGCTTATTTACCATTTTCTGACTGAGGTGCAGAGGGACTTTAAGGGTAAAATATCTCTTGCATGCATGATGAAGACATGGGGAACACAGGGACTCAATGCCAGAACAGAAGATCTATAGATGACCGCTGTGAATCTATGGCGTTACACAAGTCTGTCCCTGAATGAAGTTCAATCTCTCAATTGATCAAAGGGTAGTTGTCCTCCAAGGATTATCACTATATATAGCAAATATGTGTTCAAGCTTGGTAAATCTGTTCCAGCATGCAGATGTGATCCGTGCAGTGACTGGATTATAAATATTCATTGATTAACTCTGTGTGCATACACAACAGTGCCATGAAAGAAATGGCCTAGTGGCAAAATATCCATTTTTAAGAAACAACACAAGTGACAGTACAGCTGTTTTTAATAAGACTAAATATTAGCTTGTACAGAATCAAACTATTCACTGTTTAACAGATGATGTAAGGGTCAAAAGATTTAATATTCAAAGTGTGTAGCTGACCGATGCTGTGTTATTTCTTTACTCTACTGTTTTGTGATTTAACCTGTTCACAACTTAAAGGGCTACTGAAGCAGTACGTTGCTGGAGGTAGTTCGTCCTCATCCAAACTGACTTTCTTATAATAAGGAGAGTGTCTTGTCGATTGTAAAGTGCCTTGAGGCAAAATTTTTATTGGTGATATTGGACAATATAAGTGGAACCGACTTGCCTTGACTTAAAAGCCCCGCTTACTCCTGAGAATAACGTGTGATCTGTATCTGAATACTTGACTGCGATAATGACGTCAGAATAAATAACAGTTTGTAGGATTAATTTTCTACACCGCACCAAAAGGAGAAATAAAACTGAGGATTGAGTGGATGGTGTACTTTAGGTCTTTTTTCCCATTAAACAATTTGTCATGGTTAAACTGAGAAAATGTCATACTGTGAAGGATCGTGCTGGTTCTTCCAGGAGTCTCTCACTTTTAGACAGCCATACGTGTTCTGATATCCAAAGCTGAGCTTCGTGTCCTCATATACAGTATATGTTAAGGTGAAAAAAACCTTCTTCAGCAAGTTGACCACCTAAATATGAAGACAAATTAAGTTGTCATGCCTAAATACAAATTATTTTTCTCTTCTCTTCTCTTCTCTTCTCTTCTCTTCTCTTCTCTTCTCATTGTCTTTTATAAAGTCTTCTCATCACTGTATGTGTCCTGCATTTCCTCATATCCCACACTTCTGTAACTCCTCTCAGGCTTAAAACACTGTTTGTACCATCTGCTGAAATGAAGAGAAAACCCTCACAGGGATTCAACAATGCATTGAATCTAGTAAAGGAAGACGAGCCAGATTTCCCCCTCACTTTACTTAAAGTCTCTTAAACCGTTTTATCCCTGAACCCAAAATAAAGAAAATCCAAAGTTTAGTCTTGCTCAGTCTTTAACTTCTGCTTATTATCATGGAACAAACTCAGAGAAACATCCCATTTTCCAGTATAAATGTGAGCAGCTTTATAAAGTTTAATGGATAAAACATATCAGGCTGCATTTTAACTTGGGTGTCCTCCCATTTAAACATTTACTAAATCTTTACTAGTGAGTCAGAGGTATTTGTCCTGACAGCAAGGATAAGGAAAGATCTTCATAAAAAAACATGCAAGGTAAGGTAAATTTGGCCATGGACTTTATCTTCCTGTGAATCTGCCTGGAAAGGCTTTATCAAACCACACAACACAGCATTATCTGTGTGAAGCAAAACCTCACTGTGAGATATTGACCCAAACTCCTTGTACGAGTGGCTCACCAATAAAGTCAATGTTATGGCCAACAAAGTGAATGTTCAACTCTGCGGCACTCTTAAATGCTTTAATAAGTTAACCAATATTTATGCAGCTGAAAGTTTCACTCAGCAGTTTGTGGGGATTTTGAAAGTAATGTCACAATACTATCATAAGGAAGAGACTATTTATAGACAGTCGACTAGCTGAGAAGACTTTTCGCTCCAAACATGGCTGCAACATGTCCATCACATAATGTTCTCGTGTGGCCAAAGCTGAATTACCACCCTGGAAAGGCCTCAGCACCACAAACCCCTGGTTAATAATAATCAACTCCAACTTTGTTCAGAGCATCAAAGTGTAATATAAACTGACAATCTTAAAGATGGGGACTGCTTCAGCTTATCTTGAAGTCCTACTGTGTTAAAATCTCGCTGTGAAAAATTGTGAAACAAACTTATTTATGTTCTTCCAGAGAGTCTTGATGAGAAGGTCGATATACTCAGATATACAACAGGATGCAATTAGCTTAGTTTAAGCTTAGAATCACAGGGAAACAGCTCACCTGGCTCTGCTCAGATATAAAACACATTTCTACGATGACCTCGACAATAAACTAGTTGAAGCAACGTATCGTGTTTGTGTAGCCTGTAAACACATAGAGGTGTAGCGCACTGTAAACACAGCGAAAAACATCATGCAGGAATTGAGGGGAATTAATTAATCTTTTCTAGTGAAATCCATCCATCCATCCAGCCAGCCAGCCAGCCAGCCAGCCAGCCAGCCAGCCAGCCAGCAAAGTTTGATTTAATTCAGGTTGATTCAAGTTGAGTAGATTTTTCTATTCAGAACTTATAAACACAAGTTTCTCCAACTTTGTCTTTTAACTTGAAATGATGAGTTGTATGAAATTAACTCCTGAGACTTCACTCAACTCATCAAAGTGAGTATAGAGACATAATTAGCATATTAGCAAGCTTCCAAGTATGCAATGTTTGAGATTCAAAAGGTTCCTGATAGCCTTCTTTTTTGTAGTTTGAGGAAAGGAGAAACGATGAAAACTTGCCATTTATCTTTAGTATATGATAAGATAAGCCACGGCTGTTTCTTTGAATAGAAACATGTCAAAAATGTTAACCATGGAGGCAAAGGTTATTCTCAATTTTACTCCTTAACCCCTGTAAACTTATTATTTAAAAAGACAACTGAGAGGAGCAGAGGCTGCTGCAGCTATAAGTCAAATGAAGGACCGACCTTTCCAACTGACCATTTTTTAAACTAAAGTAAATCAGAGCACCACAAGCATCAGTAACAACAAGAAGTTGTTGATTCAACAACTTTCTTAACTCCATTCTTAAGTTTATTGAACTATTCCTAAATTTTCCTCAGGGGATAAATAAATCTGTCTATCTTTTTTCCAGCCAACAGAGAACTACATGCTCTGTACATGGATTCTATTCAGATTTTTAATTTTGTTTTTAAGTGTTTGTTTCCAGATTGCTTGTGTGTCATCGACAAGAGTCCAACATTGTCGATACAGCTTGAAGAAATCTGAGGTCACTGTTCAGTGTTACAACTGTACTTTGATGTTGCCTCCATCGTCTAAAGCTTTCAAGCTGATTGAGGTTCAGCTTTCTCAGACTTCTGAAGTCATACATGCAGAGGAGGACACGCACAGCGAGAAGGACAGAACGAAAGGGAGACATTGAGAAATGTGGTAGGAAAAAAATAAAATAAACCAGGAGAGAGCGAATGAAGGAGAGTGAAAGAATGGAGATAGAAGAGAGAACTGATTTGGACACAGGGCAGATAACAAACAAAGCTGGGCCCACCAAAAAGACATGATGAAAGAAAAGAAAGGGAGAGGACAGCGAGCAGACAAAAGGAGACAGAAAAACACGAACAAGTACAAATGACTGAAAAACAGACAGTAGAGCGCAATGACAGTATTACACGTAGGAAGAGAAACAACCCAGTAAGAGAGACACAGAGGAAGAGACGACCGGGACAGAAGGCACACAGACTGTGATAAAAAAAATTAAAAAAAAAAGACTAACAGTAAATCAACCCTGGCTGCGCCCCTGCTGTTTGACTGGGCCATTGTCAAATTACCAACCAATTAGCTTGATGACATTTCCTAACATAGGACCCCCCCACTAACCACTATCTAAATGAAACTTCAAACATCTGTCTTTAAGAAAAACTGAAAATGGCCTAGAAAAAGTGGAAGAAAACACTTTGGAGTAATCCCCTCAGGATAGCAGAAGAAGACTGCAGAGGCAGAGACTTTTGTTCTCTCTCTGTCACTGTTGAGTCAAGGCGTGGAGAGGAGCTGGTTAACCTTCAGTTAATGAAAGTACCATCTTCTGGTTGTTTCAGGGTTGAACTTTGGAACATTTTCCAGTGACAATTGTGAAGCAAAGTCTGTGAGCTAGTTTAGATTACACTCAAGTGACGTACCTTTCTTACTCCAGCTTATATCCACAATGTACCATTTTTATGAAGGCAGTGTACTTCAACTCTCACTCTTTTATGTAGGCAAATATAATATATAACGACCATGTGATTCCCTCAGCAACGACTGGCTGACATTTGAGAGACAGTATTGCAAGAAGACACGCTGTCAACTTCCACAATGCATTGTATTAATTGTAGTCGTGTTTAAGATTGTCTTTGAAGAATAAGGCTATTTTGAACAAAATGAACAAATCCAATAACTATCTCTCGATTATTTCAAGTTTTGCAATCCACCCTGTAGTTCTTACAAAAGATTTAACAAATCTTTAAAAATGATTACAGAACTATGTGAGTGCTTAATCGATGAATTAGTCTGTGAATAGATAGCAGCAAACACAGGAGGAGTATACCAATAATCTTCATCCATCCATCATCCCCAGAGAGCCTGCTCGAGAATGAGCTGTGTGTGTGTGTGTGTGCGTGTGTGTGTGCGTGTGCGTGTGTCTGTGTCTCCCCTACCTGTTCTCAGGGTCCGGTGTGGTCATGGCTCGGGTTACATAACACATCTTCAGCAGTATGCACCTCCTGTCGCCGGTCAGAGACAAGGAGGGCTGGGTGGGAGGGCTCGGCGGGCTGGATGAGGAGATGATGGGAGAGCTGCTGAGGCGGGGGGACTCAGGAGGGGGGGTCTCCCAGCCGATCTCTGACACAGGGGAGCCCTTTTTGACATACGGCGTGGCCTCACGCATGTACTTCACTGAGGAGGATGAGAAGAAACAGTGAGCATCGTAAAGAAGCTTGAACAGGGAGATTAAAGAATCACATACATCTTGCAGGCCTTCAGACACTGTGCAGTGGTTGAACGCATTAAGGGACAAAATGAAAAGATATAAAGAATCCAGTTATCTTTGGCACACAGTATTTCTCTTGGTCACATAGATTCCTACAAATATGACACAGAGATCACTCACATTCATTTAATAGTATTGAAAAAAAAAACTGAAAATCCCTTTCTGGTCTTTACCATTGTTGTAGGCTTTATAAAAGTGGACGTGGCTTCTGGGTCTGCAAAAATGAAGCCAATGTGAAAGTGCCATAAACTGCAATACCACTGAGGGCTAGTAGGGGCTGACTCCAAAAAAAATCTGGCTCCATAGAACCCCATTCTACTTCTCTCATGAAATACATAGTCAACACATTTTTTCCACAAGTTCTTATGTTGTTGTTAGCGAAAGTCACTTCTTCTGATTAGTTCTCTGGCGGTTCATCTGAAAATAATCCCATCATTAATTAGAAATAAGCCTCAAAAAGCCGTGTTTTTGGGGGAGTGTCTATTTGACCGACAGTGAAGTCAGGTTTCCTCTATCGGTTGGCGGGACGTAATGTGATTTCGTCGGGTTTCCAATTAGATCGAGTCAGATCCACCTCTCGCTCCTCCCCAGCTCGTCCAAATGACTTCACTGTTGGTTGCCACTTGGTCTTTCGACACTCTAGACCGTTTCATTTATAGAACGCTTAGTAAATTTACTTTTTTTGCTTATACATATCTAAGTTTTCAAAAACAAATGACCAGAATTTAAATTAAATCAAGGTCAGCTGCACGGCACTGATTTTCTTTGGCTGGCACTTGTATTGTTTTAACCTCATTTAACACAGAGGCTAATTAAAATCTGAGCATCGTGTTTGACCAATGTCTTTTGATGTTCAACCCCGTATATGTTTCAACAGTGATAAGTAAACATGCTGCTCTGGAGGTAGTTTGTCTCTGTCACAAGTCAGGGGAAGGATGTGGTGACACCGCAGATGTTTAAGTACACAGCTCAGCTGCAGAGAGGTAGATAGAAAGTTCCCAGCATCAGCTCTGTGCATGCTTCAACTTTGGTGCACAGGCCCAGGAGGGTGTGTGGGCAGAATATGGAAACTTCAGTCTGTTTAATATCTGTATCATCTGATCGTGGTGAATGGATTTTCTTTGATGTAGACTTACATCAATAAGTTATGCAGAAATACTTTCAAATAAATATGTTACATCTTATTATTCTGTTATTGAGAAATATGCAGAAACAGTTCAAGTTTGGAGCACAGAAACAGGAAGCTCAGTGAAAAGTTTAACGTTCGTGCTCCTGTCACAGCGAGCTGCCACTGTTGGAGCCTCTGACGCCAATTTGAAATAATAACAGCAAACGTCAACATGCCGAAAGCCAAAACAGACTCCAGTAGCTCTTCACCTCTCGGTTCATTTGTGAAAATGTATTGATAATCCACGCCATGTCTCTGCAGCTGCAGGCAGGCAGAATTAAGACCCCCCAAAAAACAGGAGCCTCACCCGACAGCCTCAGCCATTTACTGATAGGACATTCGCGGCTGATCCTGGCGAGCGACCTGAGAAACTTTCCAAGCGGTAAAAACAGAAACCTTTCCTTGTAAAAGTCAAGCTGTGAATCACTGGAGGCTTGATAACTATTTTAAATTCCTCATGTCCTCAAGGTTTGGGAAGGGGAGAAGAAAGGAGAAGACAGGACACGTTTCAGTGAAAGACACAAAATAGAGAGGCAGCGATAAAGCGGATGCTCAGCATGCTTTCGATGTCCTGACTGTTCTAAAGCTTTGGACTGGCCTGGATGTCTAATTGGCATATCCCACTGTACAGCCGCGTATAATTGGCATATGGCTGCTGGCATTTGTAATCCAGCATGTAAACTATTCTCAGCAGAAGCACTATAGAGCCCTATGAAATGGTGTAACAAGCCTGACGGCCAACCTGCAGAGGAGGGATGACAAGCTGACACAAAACACAGAGGAGGAGACGGGGGTGAAGTAAGCGTGTCTGCAATGGACCCACCGGGACGACGTGATCCAATTGCACGGAGGGATAACCCGCACGGTGAGATTAGATTAAAGGTCTGAAAAAAGGCTGATAGATTTGTGGAAAGGCATCACAACAGGGTAAATGTCGGATTTTGTTTGTTAAGAGTCATGCATTTATGACACTAAAAAGTGACGTAAAGGAACGAGAGGGATTTAAATTTAGGAAGGAAAAAAGAAAGATTTTCACATTTGGGATAGACTTGTGTGAGAACAAAGACACGAACATAAACACACACGGACTGCCTCATGCTTTGTGTTGTGTTGATAAAAATGCAGAAAAATATGAGAAAAACCTTCCATCAGAAAAGAGTTTGTGGTTTTGTTGTGCAATTTGAGGCCCAAATTCTTAAACCACCTTAGCAATACATTGTGAGGATGCATTTCGCCTGGTCCTCCTGAGGTCAAAGGGCAGTTTATAGGTCAAAACATGGTTTCCACTATATCATTTTATAACACTGTGCTCCTTGAAATACTGACTCTTGATATTTGTTTAGCTTCATTTATCCATTACTACATCTGTAGCTGCTACAGCTTCGTAAACTAAAACACACCTAAAAAATTTTAACTGCACATTTGACCTACAGCTTGTATAAACTGCCATGTGCTAACAACAACTCTGATGGCAGTGTCATCTTGTGTTTTCTACTTTATGATGGTCACAGACAAGACAAACATGAAGCAAGTTAAAAAAAAAAAAAAAAAGTCTCACTTGTGTTTTCCGTATGGGCATCCAGTAAAGTCAAAACTTCTATTTTTAAGATGATGGCATTTTTATGCCTTTCTTTGATAGTGACAGTGGACAGGAAATGAGGGGGGAGAGAGCAGGAAACGGACATACATTTAAAGGTGGCTATGGCTCAGATGGTAGAGCACATTGTCCGGTAATTGCAGGACTAGTGGTTCAACTGTGTCTCTTCCTGTCTACATTTCAAAGTGTCCTTTGGCAACACACCGAACCCCAAGTTGCACCTGACAGCAGGCAGCTCTGTTGTCATTGGTGTTTACCGCAAAGGTAAAAGTATAAGTGCAGACCCTCCTGAAATGTATGACACAGGAATATGCGTGTGGTACTGACCACCTTCAATTGAAACCGTAGGTTATAAATTTACAGTCCATTTTCCAATCTGACTAAACTGAAAACAAATGACAATCAGCTATTATAAAAAATATCCAATTTAGTGGATGATTTGTTTTGAGTTAACATTTACAAAGAAGATTTACAGTCTGGCAGCAGGAAATGTAAACTCGTTGACCAGTGCCTTTGTGCCCAGAAATAGCTGTAAGTGTTTCCAGTGGAGGGGGAAAATAAACAGGGTGCAGTCCACACACTCATTACACTGGAAGCGTGTACACGTGTGTGCATTCTCTTGGGTCATGTTTCTGTTCCATTACAGCACCAACGCAGCCAACTCTACACAATAACCTCAATAGCACGGGAAGAACTTGTAAAGGATGGAGCTCGTACATTTGAGCCTTGATTTTTAAACGTGAGCTGGTTTGCCGTTACATAAGTCAAACCAAAAGATCCAACTGAGAGGCTGCCCTCCCCCATCTGTTGGATTTTATTTTCAATTTTTCTGGCTCCTGCTGGAGACAAAAGCAAAGCATGCGCACACACTCACAACTAAATCTGATGATGACTCCCATTCTCCACTTTGGAAATAGTAGCTTCCGTCACAGTAGTTGTGACGCAAATGGCTGAATGAATCACTACAGCTGTTCAACTCCCCATCGAAACTCTCATTCACTTCTGTTGATGACATTAAAACACCATTAACTTATTTTCAAACTGTGCTCAACCCTTCACTTACGCATTTTATAACTGAGGCAATTCATTTCCTCTGAAGTGTTAGAGCTTGTTGTGTTAACAGTGGAGCCAACAGTTGATGGATTTCAGTTGTGTCCATAACACAGTCACAATGAACACACACACACACACACACACACACACACACTTTTTCAGTTGGATTCCTCAGTGTGTGTGTGTTTGCGCAGCACCAAACCCCTTTCACACACACTATCCACACTCTATAACATCAGGTGCAAGCACTATGTCGTCTCTTTGTGTCTTTAACAGTACTTTTCGATGTCTGAAGTCACTGGACTTTTTACCATAATTATGCTCTGATTGGGGGGGGGGGGGCGAGAGCTCCTCTCATTACACCTGTGGGACAGAAAGTACGAGCTTTAACAGCGGCAGCTGCTGGAAAAAGAACAAACCAAAGTAAAGAGGTGGAACAGAAGAAAAAGGCTCATCTGACTACAGAATGAAGCCTTTTTACTGCCTGTATCTGGATACTTCAGCGGCACAAAAGGGCTTTACAAATCCACCCTCAAGGCATCTTTTTGTTAGGCTTTGAACAAAATCTCAAAGATCTCAAATACTGCCTTAAAAGAAGAATGAGCAGTGATGAAGGTGAAGAGCCTTTTTATTGTCAAAATTTGGCAGAGGAATTTGAAATGTGCGTAGCTAGAATTGCTCGTTGACACTGAACATTCAACTTGATCTCAAACAGTTACTAACTCGCTAAAGAAACACCATTTTCCACAAGTAGAGAAGCAGAGGCATTACGTGCACGTTTACCAAAAGTGTTTGAATCTGGTGAAGAGGTTTGCTTAAATGTCATCTTTTAACATACTGTCATTGGTGCTGGATTTAAGAGACCGCAAAAGTGAGCTGACACACAATAGTGGAACGTGCAGATTAAAGAAAAGTAATAACTAGTGTGACAGGTCTTCTGTATGGAGTTTTACAAATTATAATACATTTTCCTGGCCGTAAATGACTGTGAATGTGGGATTATGAGTCACTGTCATGTAAGTGCTGCAAAGTTTATCGTAAAAACTATAAAAGTGTACCGAATTCTGAAAAGAGAAAGGACTAGTGCTCAAAAGCTTATGTGCACAAAGCTCTGCAGTATACATTTACATCACACTGTTTTCAGGACATTTGACATCTCAACTACACTAAACAATTACCTGAATATTAAAGGAGAAAGATCTTTAACAATATATTACATTGCACTTTTGTCCACAGTGACCTACAACTGACTTTTTAAAGAACAAACATGTCTCGTTACTTCCCAGGCCAAGTTCACATTCTGTCTAATTACATGAATTTGTGGGGTTGAAAAAAAGCGTAATTGCATCAAGGAGAACTGGATACAGGATTCAGAGATGATGCCCCTTTCATTCCTGTAAAAGTTGCTCACTTGGCGAAAGAATAGGATAAAATAAAGTAATTACGTGGCTCCACCAGACTTGCTGATTGACAGATTGCTCTAAGTTATAGAAGCTAGTGGAACAAAGGCAAGCCCAAACATGGCATCATGACTTCAGCTCTTTATAGGAACATATATAATATCATATAATATGTCCTGCCCACCCACGTGAACTGCACACAAATCTATCAAGGTATTCACTTTGCTTATGAAGTGCTGAAATCAACAGAAGCAGCTCATCCTCCTGTCAAAAAAACTGTTTGCATTAACTAACTTCCTCACTACTCCTTAAAGTGATATAGTACATCATGTCCATTAGCATCAGTCTTGAAAACAGAGAGCTGTGTCTACATGTTCACTTATGTCCAAAAATGGCAACATGAAACACCAAACCTACTAAAAACAACAGACAGTTCACACTGAACAGATGGTAGTTTTGAACAGTATGCTGTTGACTCAGTGAAGATGAAACAGCTTTAACAGAAGGCAATGAATCTACATAACTCTCTAACATACTTCACTACGCGTCATCTGTGGTCATCCAGTTAAAACTGTTTGGAAATAATGTAGATTTACGTGTTTCTCTGCCGGAGGAAAGTTCAGCTTCATAATGACAATCACAAAGAAACTATGCTAAAGCAAACATAATGTATAAAAACATAATGATTACACCTGGAGGGGGAAAATAAGAGTTGTCTTCTTCAAACAAAGCCAACAGGAAAAACAGATGAGTCTTCACTGCGGGTCTCCGCTTTTGTTTGGGCTGTATAAACATTCACAGAGGAGTGGAATGAATGATTCAATCTATTATCTTTGCCACAACAATCACCAGTGCATCGCCACAGTTGCTGTCATTATCATCACCATCATCCGCTCCGAGTCAGACTCCACAAGCTGTAACGAAGGAGATGATAGTTTTGCTAATGACATAAACAGTCAGTTGACATATTCTCTCTCTCTCTCTCTCTCTCTCTCTCTCTCTCTCTCTCTCTCTCTCTCTCTCTTTGTCTCACGCACACACACACACACACACACACACATGCACACGCACACTTAACCATACTGTACACTGACCGTAGCGTCGGTCTAGACAACACACTGCTGATGATTAAACTCGTGGGCACATACTCATAGACAGACACACACACACACACACACACACACACACACACACACACACACACACACACATACTCACATTGCTGACAGCAGCATGTATCCACATACAGAGACTCATCCAGATGTCAGGTGATGACAGGTTGGGCTTGTTAAGGGTTCAACAGGAGAGCTTACAGAACTCTGACTCATTTCCTGGCTGCTGAAGTGTGGCAGGTATTCTTTATTGTATGTAGACTTTTTAGGCTTAATTTCTTCTACTTATTTTTGGATGCTTGTAATAATATTGCTGTGTGTTGTATGGTGTAATATTTTCTTTAGTGTAATTACTGCTGATTCCACCTCACTTCAAGAATTTGGAGGGTTGTCATTTTATGAAGCTTTTCCAAAACCAAAAACACAACAGCAGATATATTTTGTTTGTTGGCATGTCCAGCTAACTAGCTTATAATCAACAATAGTAATTATCTTACCTGGTGTTACTTCTGAGGGCTTTAATGCACACATTATTTTGTGTGGTTAAATTTAGGTCCTCAATTTGAAAATGGAAACGTTTTGCCTGGGAATTGAGCGTTATTCGTCATATGCAGCTGTCATGGGTAGAAAATCTTTTCAAAGTTCTCATTTTAGAACAAATCAGTTGGAGATGACATTTTCACCCAAGTTGATGAGCTAACATTACCTTAACTAGCAAGCTAAAACACATAAAAATGCGAGCCAAAATTGTCCATAGAGCAAACAAACAGCTGAATGAAAAGGTTATCTGCAATCACAGACTAATTGAATTCTATTTTAAACTGTGTACCATGCGAGAAGAAAGAGTTGTACAGTACATACAACCCTGTTTCCAAAAAAGTTGTGACGCTGTGTAAAATGTAAATAAAAATTGAATGCGATGATTTGCAAATCATGTAAACCCATTTTTAATTGCAAAATAAACCAAAGACATATCAAATGTTGAAAGTGAAAATTGTGTTGTTTTATCAAAAATATATGTTTATTTTGAGTTTGATGCCAGCAACACATCTCAAAAAGCCTCTAACCTGTAACGCAACCTTGGGAAGGCCTTATTCAGCCAACACTTCACTTAATGAATGATCACAAAGGTACAATTAGAGTAATAAACCTGACCTCTCATAGACATCGTCTATTTCTCAATTTGGCTATAAATAAGTAAATCAAATCTGGAAACATGTTTGAATGTTCGACTATGCTGTTTCATAAACACAGGTGAATTAAATGGCACAGTTATCCAAAGGAATTGTTCTCATCTCTTTTCATCTTAACCAAATTACTCCTTATGCTGAGGGGGGAAAAAAAATCAACTTCACACCCACATGGTTGGACTGAAACTTCCATCACCATTGCATAAAACAGACACAAACTGAAATAGAAAGAAAACAAAACATTAACTGCTGCCAGGTCATGGGGGTCACATCTCCAATGTTTCCATCCAGGTTTATTTCACAGGTTTTCTATGGGGCTTTGATATTAAAAGAAGGAGGCAGATTAAGGCCTGGGTTTGCTTACGAAGGGAACACCAGCATCCCTCAGCAATGTGAAAGGGCTCAGAGCACTTGAAACAAACTGGCTGGTATGACATGACATGACAACCCACCAAACCCACCATCACGGGCCCCTCCTGGCTTCATCACACTGCTTCCCGGTCTCTCTCAAAGAACTCTGTATCTCCTGCACACGAATGTTATCATGCAAATGGGACAAACAGTATCTCCTAAGAGGCATCCACGATGCTTCCCTCACAGGATTGTTAAAAGTAATGGGAGTAGTTGTAGCTGGAAAATGAAAACTTGCGAGTAGA
This sequence comes from Embiotoca jacksoni, assembly GCF_022577435.1. NCBI lineage: Eukaryota > Metazoa > Chordata > Actinopteri > Embiotocidae > Embiotoca > Embiotoca jacksoni. The sequence continues at coordinate 11,342,253 of NW_027185241.1, forward strand.
TCCAACCCTGCTACTGTTTCCCCTCTGCTTACCTGACCATAAGGCATTTTCTACAGAAGACACTCATGTCCCAGAAAAGAAAGAACAGGTACATATAAAACAGTTCATGATGGCTTAATTCCATTTAGCTGCTTCAGTTTCAGTATCCTGTTATTGCTCATGCTCACAGAAGCAAAATTAAATTCAGTCATCTCAATTTTATTATTTCTCTAATTGCGCTTTTTTTGTTTTACTGCGACATGTCAAAATGTCCTCCATGAACACAACTCACAGAAAACTGTGGCTTTTTATTGTGGCAATCTGCTGGGATTTAAGGCTGACCTGATTAGGCAATGTTCCAAGTGGACCTCATTAGCAAACAATCTTCACTGCAAATGTCAAACTGCCGTGCACTCTGCGAGCTGGACATCACAAGGCTAAAACTGGTAATATTCTGAACAGAAGCCTTTATTATTCAATGTTCTGTCCATCAGTACATAATTGAAGTAGCCATTTATGCGTCACCAGTCCTTCACTGGACCACCATAACACCACTGTCTGTCGTTTCTAGGAGCTTTGATTGATCCCCTTAGAGAATTTTGTTTGGCCTGTCAGACTGCATGCTGAGCACAGACCAGAGCCAGCAGACAGACAGCGTGGTGCTCGGGTGACACTTTAACAACGCTCCCTGACATGGAGGCTTGAACTGTGGTTCTCTTGTTGGTGAGCAGAAGGAAACCACATGGTCAAACTGCGGCCGTCTTAGAGCCTGGTGGCCGTAAGACGGCAGCCGAATCTGTTCTTCATCATTCTAATGAGTTTCCAATTACAAACACGCACATACAAAGTCTCTTTCAAAGAAACGCTCGCAAAAAAGCACACCAAAATGCAGTCGCAAACTCCACTCCTGTGAGACAGGCAGTATCTCCTCAGAGATCAATCAGATATTTCCTCTTGATCTCTTTCCTTATGTGATACAGTCTACCTCTGTCAAATCTTAGAGGGTGGCTTACACTCAGAAATGAAAAAGGAAACATAACTCATGTTTGGTCTTTATATATCACTGCTCGAGTCGTTTTACTTGAAATGGAAGTGTGCATGCATGTTCAGCACCTTTCATACACACACAAACAACCATTAAAACCTACCGTAAATGCACCTAGTTACTTTGATCTGTGTTTCCCTGCCTTCCCAAATGCAAATGATCTCTTAAATTGTGGTGAACTACTGTCTGTGTTATCTTTAAGTTAACCCTTGCAGTCATCTTTATATCAGCCTCCTCCCTCATTAGCTCTCCTTCTGGTTCCGTCTCGAGCTCTCTCCCTCTCCACACTTTCCCCCTTTAAATTCACATTTCAACTCGACCCCCTCCTTTTTCCTCCCCCTCCTCCTCCCCCCTTCTTTCATATCTCGATAATCTTTCAGCTGGGACCGGCTTTTTCCCTCTGCAGCATAGCTGGTGTGTCCCTATGGGAGGGATCATCCCCATGTTTGCATGTGTGTGTATATGAGTAAGAGTGGTGTGCATGAGTGTGTGAGAGAAAGGGAAAAAGAGCGACAGAGGTTGAGAGATACTTCGTTCTTACTGTCTTGAGTCAAAGAGTCCTCACAGGAACAGGGATAAAAAAATTAAAAAATAAAATACGAGTACACACTTGTGTGCAACAATTTCTGGTGTGAGTGAGTGTGTTTGTGCATGTGTACGTGTGTGTGTGTTCGTCTGTGTGTACAGTGAGCTAACAATAGTATACACAATCTGCCTGCCCTCTGCCTAATCTTGATCTTCATGTTTTGGGAGAAAACGACTGGAAAATACCAAACTGGATGATTGTTTGAGGAAGTGTAAGGCCGGTCAACATCACTGAGTTGCCTTGAGAGTGAGTGTCAGGGGAAGGGAGACAAAATGAGTTTGATCTTGCATGAGTGTCCTGTGGTACTGTAGTCAGATCAGAACTATTTCCACAGAAATCTGAACAGTCAGTCACCTGTTTCCAAACTATGGAATAGCCTCGTTTGCACCAACACCAAAGTTGCACAACATTCAGTATGAAGCAGTTTTATCTCCTCTCCTCTGCAGCTAAATTCAATAAAGTTACAGTGAACAAAACTTGTCTTCGGTTTCATACCCTGGAAGAGACTGCATGGCGACGACAAAATGTGACTTTGTAAATGAATAAAAAAACGAATTTGATGTAAAGCGTTATGAATAATATTGGCTGTTACAATAAAACCACATTTTCTTTCTTAGTGTTTGTTATTAACCAGTAGCTCCTTTCTCGACGGGAGAATACTGTAAATCACATTCTGCAGCAGAGGCTTTCATTCCCGTGCTTCAGGCCACGTAATCCTGCTGTTTTCATCCCGTTCCTGTAATCAGGGAGTGATTTAAACCAGAGAAGCTAAGTGAATACAATTAAGTGGCAGGTAGGATAGAGACATTTCAGTACTTTGTGTCCTGATGACCACTAACATAACTGAGAAGATGCACAAAACAGAACAACACCAGCGTGTGCGGAATAGGCAGTCACGTGGAGTGAAAGCTCTTAATCCCACGGTACATCTTCCCTTTAATGAAGGATGAGGTGCCCTGAAGGACCACCCGTTATACATCCCAAAATTTTTTACAAACAAAACTTGACCAACATTTTATAAATTCAGTCATAAAATGACCATGGCTGATTTAAAACACAACTCTCATCCTCCCAGATATGTTGTCCAAGCCTTCACTAAAGGATGTCTATTGAGGCACAGACACACATGCGGGCTTCCAAAAACAAGACATTATCTCGTGCGAGTTCACTGGGAGCATGCATGTGGATGAAAAAGTTTGGGATAGCCTGACCTCTTCCTCTCCCTTAGATTCCGCTCTGTTTCTGTGATCCTCTGACACACCGTCTGTCCAGCCTGCTTACCTTCCAGAGTCACCTCTTTCCCGGCCCGTTTCAGCGCCTGCACAGCCTCGTCGTGGGTCGCGTCCCGCAGGTTCATGCAGTTCACGGACAGGATGGCGTCCCCGACGTACAGAGCATGAGTCTGGTCCGCTGCGAGCCCCTTGAATATTTTACTTATGAGGATGGGCATCTTATTCTCCTTCCCTCCTTTGATGCTGATCCCAAGTCCCCCGATCTCCTGCTTGGTCACCTTGACGCACCGCTTTCTGTTGGCGATAGCCTCGGGCACTCGCTCCGGGAGGTCCGTGAACGCGGTGCGCGCAGTTTGGGGGCCATTGTTGGAGTTAGTGTTACTGTTGTCATGGTAAGATCCGTTGGTAACGCCGTTGGAGTTGACATCGTCTTTGACGTCGTTAAGGCTGCTCTCCTCGCAGCTCAACGTGAGCGCTTCCTCGTTCAAGTTGACCAAAACTTTGTGCCACCGCTCGCGCACCAAAACCTCCATAAATCCACTTTTTGGCACTCCAGAGCCACTCGAAAGTCCCGTCACTACTACCACCGCCATCTTTGGAGCATTTCTGTAAAATCACATGTGACTGAGTTCCGAGCACGCTCTCACACGTTTAACTTCCACCCTATCTCCCTCACGCTCAGGCTGGACTTTGCCCCTCTGAAGTTTTCGGCGGGACTTGTCAGGCGTCCCGTCCAACCCCTTCAGCACGAGCTGCCCTCCGCTCCGCCTGCCCAAGATCCTATCTGCTGGGTGGAGTTTTCCTCCCCCCGCCGTTAGCCGATCCCATCTCCAGATCCTGCACGCACAAAATTTCTTCATCATTTCCCAAGTAGCCTGTCTGAGACATGCCAACTGATGGGAAGGTAGATATATAAAGCACCAGCAACATATTAACAGAAATCCATTCCAGTCCTCTCGTATCAGGTTGATATTATTTACCCTGATGTCCAGCTACTGTGATCTTAAAGTAAGCTGTATTGATTTACAAACTGGTTATTGAAAGATTAAAAGTCTGTTTCAGGAATTTTTTTTTATTATTATTATTATAATTTTTATTTTGTGCGCTATTTAGCCACATGGAGACAGAAAACTGGCCATTTTCAGTGTTGGTAGCTATTTCAGAATATCTTTTTAAAACAAAACACTAACCTAAATTATGACTCAACTGATTTCCAGTCTCCACATGTCTAATGAATCTCACTCCTCTTCTCTACCGCGTTTACGTCGCAGAAGTGAGATCGGTTACGCGCGTACAGGAATGCGCCTGTGCCGGTTTTGATATTTCAGAGAGAAAGAGAGAGACCACGTTTTGTTAGGAAGCTCTGGCAAGTGAGGGTCCCCTTTTGAGGCTTTTCTCTCAATTTCAATTTTTATTATTATCCCAAAGGACGTCATCAAATTCTTTCAATTCTACATGATTATGAGAGTTTAAAAAAAACTCCTCAGAACTCAGACCGTGAGTGGCAGCCACTAATGATACTAAAATGACTGGAGTCGGTCGGTGGACAGACGGTTTGTTCATTACAGAGATAATGGGTCCAATGAGTGACCGACAGGGAGGCTGAGAGAAGATGGAGATAAATGCCACGATCAGCACAATTTTTGAAGAATATAAGCTCATGTTGTGACTGTTATTAGAGCTACAACTCCCCAAAAAAAGCTTCAGCAATTTGGATGAGAAAACAATTAGCTCTGTACATTTTTTGAACAGCTGTCACCCTGAAGCTTGGCATCCTGCTCACATTAGCAAACTGCTGAGGTTGACCATCCTTTCACACGGGTGTATCAGCAATGTAGCTATGACACCTACTGGTGAGATTTAAAAAATTATGTTTGACTCTCTGTGGGGATTAAAACTTTAAAACTCTTGCCATTACAGTAAAACCACAGGGAGACCCACTCAGGTTTTTTTTTTTTTTTTTTTTTTTTTTTTTTTTTTTTTTAAAAGGTCCACAAAGTCCTCAATTGTACCGGGAGAAATCAAAATAATAATAAAAAAAATATCTTTATGCTTCAGTTACATTATTTGCACTCAAAGTAGTATTGCTTTATCCTTTTAAACTGTCTTGTCTTCTTAGTAATGCAAATGCCAAATTCCCACCCAGTACAAAAGAGATTATTCTGTAAATTGGCCACAACAGTAACTCATATTGTAATTTTACACTTTAGAATTACAGGACAAACGTAAACTAATATTCTTTACTATATTGTCCAAAATATGTTATCATTTATTTGAAAGAGCAACTTTAGGCTGATGTATTTCCCAGAACATTCACGCTTATCTAGTTTGACAGTGTGTAAGATTTTATCAAGAAGGAGATACATTTCTTAAGAAAACATAATTTTTGGACACCAACATGGGGCTCAGTTTGGGCGAAGGCAGGGTACACCTTGGACAGGTCGCCAGTCTATCACAGGGTCAACACAAAGACAGAAACAAAGACCATTCACACCTACGGGCAATTTGTAGAATCACCAATTAACCTGAGGTGCATGTTCTTGGATGGTGGAAGGAAGCCAGAATACCTGGAGAGAACCCATGCAGGCACAGGGTGAACATGCAAACTCCACACAGAAGGCCCCCCGACTGAGGTTTGAAACCAGAACCTTCTTGCTGTGAGGTGACAGTGCTAACCACTGCACCACTGTGCCGCCTAAATTATATATATGTAAATAATATGAGAAATAGATATAAATAAATATTATATAATATTTTGATCTAATATTATATATGTCACTGTGTGTGTGTGTTATAATTAATCAAATTGTGCAATCATGGGAATGCCTACAGAAGAGCTGTAGGACCCAAGCTTCTCTATACATGCCCGCCCTTTCAACTCCATCAGATCATTACTGAGCTGCACCAAAGAGAGGATTAACGTATTTATTCTGTGAAAGAGACTGCAACACAATGAGGATATTTTGGTTTAATGAGGTGTAGGAGCTACAATTGATTTAGACTTTTATATGGAAATGAGCTATCAGATGAAATGTACATTCTTTGTTGTGGTAATGACCTTCAGTACAAACAAACAAAACCAAATAAACAAACAGAGTGTGATCTTATTAAAGGTGATGGTATTTAAGGCTTGTTAATGACTCTTTTTTTTAATCCTCAGTCAGGTGGGTTGATTACACTCTGTGTTTTCATTGCATGAGCAGGTGTGGCTGGACAAACAATCATGAAGTTTGTTAGTCTGTAAGTGAAGTGCTCAGGTGAGGAGCTTTTCTCCGTCCCTATTTTAGACTTCCCTTCATTGACTCATGTCTACTTTTAGTAATCCCCCTTATTTTAGATGGCGCTCTTGCTTGTTTTATTTTCCCGCCTCTATTAATACTCAATACTACCTTGCTTCTTTTAGCCCCAATTGTTTCTTTCCATTAATCACCAGTGCCTCCTTGTTCTTCACCTTTAAGGAAGTACACTTTTCATGTATTTACGTTTTACAGGGATGAACCTCAAGGACACAGAGAAAAACTGGTTAGACAGATTGACAAGGTGTCCTTTTGCACAGATAAGACAGAAAAGTTCCATGACAACTCTGGGGTATTAAATGGAGATTTACTTCCTCATTAATCACTCTAACAGCCTTTTTGTTTATATATATATGTATTGGAGAGGTTGCTTTTTTACATCCATGTTTACAAGTTTGCAATTTTCACCCTAATCTCCACTTTTTTTCTGCCTTTACTGGCACATTATCAAACAAGCTTCTTTGTACCTCTGCGAACTGGTACAGAGTAACATGAAACTGGCAGCATTAATGTCCACTGCCTTTGTACTTGCTCGCATGCATGTGTGTCCTCTCACAAACAAAATGGGGACCCACTCCTGAAAACACTGTGCCAAAGCAAGAGCGATGAGGTGGCCCGAAAGAATGCATTAACAGACAATATGTCAGGAGCTGGCTTTCACCATAATACGCTAATGCCAAATGATGTTTGATATCGAAATTAAATGCACAGACATCACACTATCTGAAATCATGGCCATGCTGGCAGCAGTAAGTGGCTGACATCCTAAACCTAAGCTTAATTTTACATATTTAGCAACATAATGAAATGTAATCAAATTAGATTAGTCAGTGAAACATGGTGTTATCTGCCTTAAGTTCGTTTGAAAGTCTAACAACTGAACATAAACTTGTAAAGTTGGAAGGAAGAGGTAAGAGAAAGAATATTTGTGTAATGATTCATTTCAGTGAACAAAACACTAAAATTGCTTTTTAAGTTAACCCCTTATGAACAAAGAAATATCAGCTAACAAGAGGCCGTTTAATGTTTGAGGCAGGCAAAGATACGTGTTGCATAAGTGACAACAGTTAAGAAGTAGTCAGGCTTTCTTCATGATAAATATTAGAACTATAATTATTCTCTAAATGCTATTTCATTTCCTGTCAAAGTTTGCTTGTGGTTCATCTGATAATGGGTTAATGTCATGTGGGAGGGGCACATTTGCGTCATTTATAGAAAAATGAAACCTCCTATTGTGGTTCTGCACAACTGGTAAACACAGTTGAGTTTCTGTACAAGGAGTGACAGCAGAGCAGAAAAATCCCATCCAGGAAGGTGAAGTTCAACTCCAATAATATTTAATGAAGTTACTCTTTTGAACATGTTCATTAGATATTTTTATGAAACTTCAGTTCGTAGCACATATCAGTCACTTTATGGTAGGTAGGTAGGTAGTTACTTTATTATGATTTATGATACTTTTGCCTACTTTATAATCTGTTGCGATTGTTGATGTTTTGTTATTTGACCTCTTTTATGTACAGTGTATGCACGGTGTTAAAAAAAAAAAGAAAAAAGCATTATCATTACCATATCATCAGCTTTAAAATCTGTCCTCTACAGATATGGCCACAGCCAGCAGTTTCCTGTCTGAAGATCAGTTCCTGTGCTCTATCTGTCTGGATGTTTTTACAGATCCTGTTTCTATTCCATGTGGACACAACTTCTGCAAGGCCTGTCTCACCAGACACTGGGAAGGCAAGGAGCGACGTCAGTGTCCACTGTGCAACGAGAAGTTTAACAAAGAGCTTAAACTTTGCATCAACACCGGATTCAGGGAGGTTGTGGAGAATTTTAAAACGCATCATGAGACAGCTAACAAAGTTTCCGAAGTCAAACCTGGACAGGTGCCGTGTGACTGCTGCCTTGCCAACAAGTTCAGAGCCTTTAAGACCTGTTTGGTGTGTTTAGCCTCCTTTTGCGAGACACACCTAGAGCCTCATCAGACTGTTGCTTCCTTAAAAAGACACAAACTGACGGATCCTGTGCAGAATCTGGAGGACAAAATATGCAAGGAACACAACAGGATTTCCGAGTTCTTTTGCAGGAGTGACAACACCCGTGTTTGTGTCTTGTGCACAGAGCATAGTACTCATGATACAGTCCTTTTGGAGGAAGAGTACGTAGACAAAAAGGCTCAGATAGGGACGAAAAAAGCGGAGGTACTGCAAATTAAACAGAAACGAGGAAAGAAGTCTCGAAAGATAAAAGTGGGAGTGCAGAGTGAGAGGAAAGTCCAAGATGAAGCGAGAGAAAACTGTGTGGTGTGTAATCAAATGTCAGATCCTCACGTTTGGTGCTTTCCCAATGAAGACGCATACCCTTTCAGTGGGTATTCCTCCATCGCTGGAAATAACGGCTTTGCTGGAGGGAGATTCTTTTACGAGGTTCAGGTTGACGGTAGGACAGACTGGGCTTTAGGAGTCGTGAGTGAATCAAGGCACGGGAGGAGGAGATTTAAACCGAACCCCAGGAATGAAAATTGGGTCGCAAGGCTGGGCAATAATAACTGCAACGTTCCACATAACATCCCTGTCTTGAAAAGGAGACCCGAGAGAGTCCTGGGGTTTGTAGATTATGAGAATGGATTGGTGTCTTTCTATGATGCAGGCATGGCAATCATCATTTACTCTTTTACTGGCTGCAACTTCAATGAGAGGATTTTCTTCTTTTTTAGTCCTTGTGAGGGTGTTAGCTGGGCACAGAGAATACTGAACAGGCTTCAGGCGATGTCACCTGTCACAATCTGGATTATTGTAATTATGTTCACAGTTCTGATTACAGTTCTGCTAAATTGAATGTCAGAGTTAGTAACAGATGATGGGCCTGAATTGAAAATCTGATCATGATAAACTCAATTGTGGGATATTTTGAGAAAAAAATGTACACACATTATTACACATCATTAAGTTGAATGTATGTTTTTTTCAATCTATATTATACCATTTATTTTTGCAGTTACATACATTATGTGCATTTAACAGCAACTATATACAATTCCTTTAATCACTTACTTACTTAATTAATTAATTAATTAATTAATTCAGTTAAATAAAAACCTGTTTTGAAAACTTGCCACAGTGGTGGATATACTCAGAACAATGTGTAACAGAATGTTAAAGTTTCATAAAGGGCTATATGTAAATCACAATAAATATTTTAGCAGCTGTAGTTTTGACTTTGTGTTCATGTTTGTCATTTGTGACTACATTTTCAGTGTTTATGTAAAATTGTACTTTTCTATGACATGAAACATTTCGCTGTACAGCACTGTGGTTTAAACTGATAGCAGTTTGTTCATTGAAAGGATTGTGAATTCACGTGACAGAAGGGTGGCAGAGACACCACAAGAGGGAGCATTTTACTCATCCTTCACGCAAACAGAAACCTTCACACAAGCATTTGATTTAGACATCAGTTAAGACGGAAGATGTGTTTTTATACTAAACAAACCCTTTTTAAATCTGTATTATTGGTTTTTACAGGAACTATCATGTAAAGCGTTAAGCTTGGAAATTGGACTAAAATAAAAAAAAATATGAGTTGAACAAAAATGGAAGCTGAACATGGAAGCTGCACAGGATGCATGATTATAGTAGATTATCCTGAAAATTCTCATAATTTTTGTGATTCCCTGATATTTCATCCGGCATCATGGGGTCACATTTTCATTGTCTGTTTCTGACTAAAACTATCCTAATTAGATTTCTTTCTGGCCTCCACTACTTATCAGCCAGTGTGCAAAGTGCAAAGTGTTTCATTAGATTTAGCGTCTTCAAAACTTCTACTATTTGAATTGATGTGATCATAACATCTTTCAAAATAGTCTATTGGCTTGCTTGATTTTGAATGTAGATACATTAAACAATGGCCAAGGCCTAGGGCCTAATAAAGTAAATACCTACCTACCTACCTACCTACCTACCTACCGAGGGGAGGAAGGGTGCATAATTTGCTGTGCTGCCTTAGCACCTCCTGGTAGATGGTGGAGGAACTGCATGAGTTAAAAAAAAAAAAATAATAATATATATATATTTTCAATGGTTAGGTTCATACTCTAAAAAGATGATATACAAGCACCTCGGCAAACTGTTCGCCCGTAAGAAAACCGGGAGCTGACGTCAATCAAGCCAGACGAGCACAGCAAGTTTATCAGCAAGCAGCCTACTGTATCCGAGTCCAACAAGGAGAGGACAGTCTATGGAAGGAGGACAAAGACATGGCATGGTAAGGTAAGTGTATTGCGTCGGGCACACAACTGCAAATCAGGCAGTTTTACACAAGGCATTAAAGGACGTGCGACCCTTAGAGACCCCTTGGCTTTCTCTTCACTCCAGAGGCTCAGTTCTAAAACTACAGTGAAAACTGATATTAAATTAGAGGCATTGTTGTAACACCCAGGTCTTTAGCAGCTTGACAGGAAGGGGACTAAATCAATTTAAACACAGTGCTAAACTGCATCAACATTTTAGGTTTCAAGCTTTCAGATGTTGTTTACCATTTCCGTGTGTCAAATACTGGTGACCTGCTGTCCCCCCTCTAAAAGATAGAATTGGTTGGAATAGATCTATGGTGGGTCTCTAAGGGTTAAAAGCATAAAAGTGCAACATATGAAATAAATTGAATAGCTAAATAAAAACGTTAAATACGCATAGGATGCCATTGCACAGTAGGCCTTAATGACATTAGTGTTTTACATGATCTTATGTCCTTCCTTTTCCTGTGAATATTATCTATGGTAACCATAACCCTATACTATAATTGATTGATGCTCTCATAATCTACATGGTTTGTGAATCTACTTTCATAACAGTCAATGCACATCTGCTATTGTATACTATGTATGACTGTTACCAGATCTTTGCCTGCTTTGTGAGTAAATAACGGTGTTGATGGTCGCTTTTTAACTTCATCGTTTATTGTGTAAAACTGGCTTTCTTAAGAGCAACGCCCAGCTGCTGTTTTGTGTATTTTGTGGATGGTTACTCAGGGTTTTCTTTAGGCTCCTGAAGGGCTTAGGGGCTGTGGTTACGGCCGGGGGAGGGGGGCAGTTGACCCACAGTTATTTGATGAAAAACTATGCATTTTCACAGAATTTTGGACTTCAGCAGGCAGCTGTAGTGACAGGTGTGGTTAAAATTTTGTTTCTTGTAATCCATACTCGTTATCAGTCTGGTTCTTTATCAATATTTGTACTGGTTTTGATGACAAAATATACAGTTTTTTTGTGTTCATGTGATGTCATGTAGACGCTGTGAAAAAGCACTTATGTGCTTAAGTATTATAATATTAGAGAAAACCCTGTTTCTTGAGAACAGCCATCTGCAGAAGTAGGGGAAAGGTGATGCTTAACTCTGTCTGCTGCGATGCTCTCTGGAACTGTGGTTGTGTGGTGGTGACTCCACTGATGCTGTTGCACAGGGTGCTGGTCACCTTTTTATTAAAGTACATTAACATTATTGTGTTGCGTGTCCAAATTGCACCAAATATGCCGGTACACACCCTCAGTTCCCCACTGATCTACCCACTGTTTGAAGCAGATGGGATAAACGGTTGTGCAAGGGACAAATGAACAAACGTTCCTTGAATTATATGTAATAAAAATTGCCGTCAGGTCCCTTACAAAAAGATCTTAAGGAGATTTCTTGAATGACGGTAAAATATCAGAGTGCAAAACTAGAATATGCTTAAAATCCTAGATCCATACGCATATCGAACGTGTCACATTACCACGTCTCATCTCAGCAGAAACACAGCTGCAGCCAGATGTGTCAACCACATTTTCAGTCCCCATTGATGCAAGCTATGAACTAAAGTTTCCATTGAGAAGCTATTTTAGGAAACGCTACCAAGCCCACGAGGAATATTAGGATTTTCCAGTACGACCTCCCAGGTTGGGTTCAGGGAGAGAGGTCGAAGGATCACCACCCACTGTCAGCAGGGTTTAGAGAGGGTGAGGTAACTTCTGGGTCCCACGAGATAACAAGGGGACCTGGACTGTTAAGAGAGAATCTTATGGAAGAGGTCCGTCCCAAAAGCAGATGCGTGAAACATTGAATGTGCATTTATTTATAGACAAAGGAATCTGGCCATTTGAAACTATCTGAGAAGGCAAATTGGTATTTGATTCTTATTGTTTTGAATATATGAAGATCTCTTTCATTTTTGTTTGCATTACCAATAGTAAGACCAAAGATAGTGGCTAAAGCAATCTTTCAGAAAGTAAAGACAGTGCTGATGAATGAAGAGAAGCCATGTTGTTAGTAACACTTGATACACATTTGACTGACCTAAAATGCTCATAACACATCCGTGTTACACATCAAACATCAGAAGCATGTTGCTTCATGGACTCTATGAAAGGTTTATTTGACATTTTGTCATAAGGACTATTTCATTTTTCTCTCCCTTTTTCAGTTCCTGTCCTTTCCTTTCCCCTCAGCTGCAACTTTTGGCTCCTACCTGTTCATAAAGTATCAGTTTCTGCTTCCTGCAATTGTCCTACAAGATGAAAAGGAATTTCTTCTTGATTCACTTCATGCAATTAGGTCAGTTTAAATCAAATACTCGTACATAAACCATCATCCCTTTTATCAGGCTGTTGAATTGCCCGTGCACTATATGTACATGCAGTTTTGACCACCAACGTCAGTTAAAACAAAAAGTCAAATTTTATTCTTGGATGACAATAAATGATTCAAACCTTCATTAAAAACAAAATTACACATTTATTATTTATTTCAAATGTTGAGTTTTGCAGTATTGTTCAGAAAGATAATTGAACAAGCAGAGTGAAGTATAATTCAAGTAGAAAACAATTATATCACATACCAGTATATACAGTTCATGTTTATATTATTACCAATTAACACTGTGTATTTGATACACACTCAGTCAAACAAGCTATACAGCAAGTATTTACAAAACTTTTGTCATTATTAACATAGCTGTTATGTGCACTACTTTTAACAAAAAAACAAAACAAAAAAAAACGTCAAAATAGCCTGACATCCCATCTAAACCTTAACATATATTTGCATTTTTAATGGGGTGACAAACATTCTGCATTTTGCAACAGTAAGATTTCAGGCAGATGTTAGAAATGGCACTAAGACACCACAGTGACCTCTCCTTCATAGTTTTAAGCCCTTGTTTGGGACCAAGTCAAAGCACACAGTTGAGTTATTTCAAAAATGTGTCCCATAGTTGGAAAGTTTCCATAGCAGTGTGAGTGAATGGTTGTTGATCATCTGTGTGTATATAACCTCTGCTTTCTTCTGTCTCTTTTTATTTCATCATTACAATAGTATAATTAATTGTTTTTTTCTTGATGAAGGTGTCGGAGTGAGACTGTGCAGTAGCTGTTTATTTATTCTGAAATAGGACTTTCTTGAATCTGTTGGCTACATTATATTGCAGAAGACTGCGTGCTCGTGATTTAGGCAGAACAAATTGCTTTAGTTTTATGTTCTTTGTCTTTAGAATGCTAAATTATGTCTGAAGTGTCAAAGCAGTAGGTTCGAATGCTGCATGCAGCTATGACACTACTATTCGTCTGCACAACCCCGTGACAGATACTAACTGACCTCTTGAATCCAGGCTGTTTTGAATTAGCTTTCACAACCTACAAACGACTGTCCAGCATAGTCTGTTGTGAATGGACTGCAGCATACTCTACCCGATCTCCAGAAGTGGAGTAGCTCTATTTGTCACCAGGTTTAAGTGCTTTGATTGTACTCGGAAAGAGTGAATATAGCACTAATTAAACCCCTCGCCAGGAGAGAGAGGCAGATATATATTCTCCATGTCTTTAAACTTAAAAGAGGATTCTCATTGTATGTATGAAAGTACCACAAAGAGCATCTTTTTTTTTTTTTTTTTTACTGGGTTTGTATATCGATTAATAACTGTCTATACTGTACAGTTTTTGCAACTGTATTGTGTATATTATGTTATGGACCGTCCTATTGTAATCAAATGTTTAGACATATTTCAGAGACTTGAGAATTGTCTTTCAATTCAACTCATGGAAGTTATGCTTCTAGAGACACAGTCATTAGCCACAACCTGGAATTAACTGTTTATAATCTCATTATTACCTGATGGCGACTCTCTGACCTATACTCTCATGCCAGTGTATCCCAGCTCTGACGGCTGCCACACGGCAGTGTCTCGAGGGCAGTGACTGTGGCAGGCACAGCTCAGGGTCACCATGACCGGCCTCCTCGTGGTTTTTCCGTTGTCACACTGGAACTCCACCAGAGCGGTTTTGGTTCTGTGAGGTGTACAGCAGCGGCCGTCTGTGCAGGAGCCGCAGTAGCGAGGCTTGTAGGCTTGGACACTGGTGCAGTTCTTATAGGAGAGGTGAACTGCTTCTTCACTCCTCACCATCCTCTGGCACTTACTGCCTCTCTGCGGACAGAGGGAGATACAGGGACTGAATTCGCATGTACTATATATCTCTGGAAAACAATGCTGGTCATGAATTGTCACGGTACTGGCGTTGAAATGTGCTAAAGAAAATGCAGAAACTCGTACATGGAAAAACTATCAAAAAAAAGTACATTTGGTATAAGCTGTGTGAGCTGGTCCCGCTGGTCGTCACACGGTCTGATCATACACAGCCGGCTCTGCTTCACCATCTCACACCGGTGGTTCTTGTTTGTGACCCGGGTGGACACCCCCACGCCGCATGATCGAGAGCAGGCGCCCCACTCTGTAGTCTGCTCTATGCAGTTCAGGCTGGGATCCCAGCCATCAAAGCTCACTGTTTCCTCCTGACGATAGGCTGAATGAACACAGTAGGACGGAACCGTTAGATGGTGGGAAATAATTTTTGCATTATTTACTAAAAAGGTAACACGATTTGAAAACTTCAAAGTGCCAATAACAAATCAAAATGTGGCAAACTAAAACTTCAGGAGCGTGGTCTGATCTGTTGCATTTCTTTTCCCTGTCGACTCAAAGCCAAGATTGACTTTTTTTTTTAAGTGGTGTTAAGCTTTCTCTCTGTAAACTAATCCTTTTTAAATAAAAGTTTAAAAGCATATTCTGGGAAAACCAGTGTTTGCCATATGCCTTCACAAACATGTGGCCACGCTCAGACTGGACAGAATTATCTTGCCATCTGTCATCCTACATTCGAAGCATGTGAGATGTTTAGGGCACATTGGTAAATTGAAGTGTCTTTTGAAAGCTTTATTGTGAGGCGTTTAGGGGACATCTGTCAATCTCTGTTACATAAAACAACCCGGGGTTACACTTTTCACCTCTAAGCTGCATGAAAACAAGAATTGTATCGTAATGTGAAATATATTTTTGTTTTTTATAAAATGGATTTGATAAAAACAGTATCGTTCAGGAACCACTATCAAAATACATATATTGGTAGCCTCAACATTTTTTGGAACAATACCGAGCCCTGATACACACAGTCCATCTCATCTCATCTAATCTCATCTCATCATTAGTGTGATCTACTCACCTGCCATCGCAAAGCCACCCAGTGCACTGGCTTCAGCCTGGGGCTCACACACCCACTTCTCGCAGCACTCTCCGGGCACCTGGACCCTGCGTGGCATGGGGCAGTCTGGCCCAGGCAGCATGACGTCCAGGTTGCAGCGTGGCACACAGACTATCTGCCCACCGCGACACATACACTGGTACTTACAGCTGGGGAAGAAGGTCTGGCCGTTCTGGTAGACAGAACCGCCCAAAACGCACACATCACCCTGGTGAACTGGAGGAAGGAGAAAAAACAGTGAGAGATGGCAAAATGGTTACATTATGGTTTCGAAGTAGTGATTACTAACTATCGGTCAGGACCTGGTGCTAGCTCTAACAACTCACCGGCACAGATGCCAGTCCTCTTGTGGACGTCGGCCGAGTAGTCACACTGCAGCCCTTTCTGTGTGTCGCAGGGGTTCATGTCAGAGCAGAGCTGTCCTTTCTGACCGGCGCACACCAGGCAGCAGACACAGTCGTCCAGGATCAGAGGGACCCCGGGAGGACACATGGGGGGCTCTTTGGGGCACTGGCATCTCCGAGGACACATCTGGGACCAGACTAGCGTAAAAACCTGAGCGGAACACAAAATTGTGTGTTGAATAATCTCACTTTCTCTAAAGTAATCAAGAGAAGTCATTCTTCTGGCATTCATGGAAAAACACATCTTAAGCAAAAATAAAGAATTCCTCATCTAAGAAAAAAAAGCAGATAAAGATGAAATAGGTTTGTGTACTTTTCTTAAATCATATAAAAAGATCCACAATCACATAAGTCCATAAACTTTTGTAACAGTAACTTGCTTAGTGATGTTTATTGTGGGTAAAATTCGGTAAAACAAGATTTTCCAATCAATCCATTTAATCTAGTTAAAACATACTTTAATACTTTGCGATTTCTCACAGAATCATACAGGGATACTTAGTAGCTGTTGTAATGCCTACCTGTGCTGTAACGAAGAAAATAAATAATGATTTATCTAACAGATTGGCCATCTTCCCGTTAAGCAGAGCAGAATCAAAAATATCTGCAGTCTAAAAAATAGTCTTCAGTTCAGATAACTGGAGCTGGTTGGAGTCCTTTGGTTCAGGGTTTAAGCTTCCCTCCTCTCTGGCTGTGCTGTAGCAGAAGGTTGTAATCTCTTTGTCGTTCTGGCTCAGGACTCGGGAGAGGTGGACCTTATATATAGTAGAGCTGTCCTGCTGGCACCATGACGACAAACAGGAAGGAATGCTGAAGAGATCGCCCAGAGTGTTGGATGAGAACGAAAGTCACATTTTATTGTGAGATCCTGTCAAAGAGGGTGCCATAAACATGAGAAAGTATTTAGCCTATCCAAGTTAATGTTCTTGAAATTTTTTTTTTTTTATTTTTTTTTATTTTTTTAAATGTTTTTCCAAAAAAGAAAAAATGGTATCAATATACCACATGATTATATAATTAATCATAAATGATATGCTTGGTCAACAATTAACTCATTTTCTTCAGCTATTTTTTTCAGTGGAAGTATATTTATTGTGCAGTCCAACATGTTATATTATTACTTGGGGTCTGCTGGTTTCTTTACTTTTACCCTTTGACCTCTCTCCCTGAACCCTACCTGGGAGGTCACAGTGGAAAACCAACCAAGTCCCTGCAGAATTGTTGCTACTTCCTTAAATAGCTACACAGTGGAAACTTTGGTTCATCAGCAGCAGTTTGGAACATCCGGGGGATGAAACGATTGTCAACACATCTGGTCAGAGGTGTGCTTTGGTTTCTATAGAGCACAAGTTTATGGGTGGATTAGGAAGTGAAGCTGACTGGACCGCTGAGTGAAAAATCCGTGAAAAGATCAGTCAGTCAGTTTGTCACTTCATACACGCGTTGCTTTCATGACTTTCCTAAAACCAAAATACAAGAAAAGTTGAGAGTTATCAGCCAAGATGAGGCAGACTTTTTCAAATTTGTCCAGTCGTCCCCATTTTCCAGGAGTTCATGTCATACTGATGTTTTTACTTACACAAATCATTATAATGACAGAGCGCGCTCAATTGGTTCAATGCAAAGTGGCTTCTTTTGTTACTATGTTAAAAATTTTGTGGTGGTTCATTTTGCAGTAAAATAGTTTTTAAAACTCTGGTCAATTAGGAAGCAAATACCTGCAGGTCGGTGTAATCATGAAAGTACAGTACATCTGACAAATGTGTACGAAACGGTTGGTTTGATGGTGTCTGACTGGTGGACATTCATGGAAAGCAGCATTTCTATTATAATTTAGAGTTGTGCTTTTGTTATTAATCAGCAGCTAAATATATTTTCAGTTATTAAATTCAGTCTGCTTTGGATCGTAGAAATGAAACTAGATATCTGATGTTTATAAATGACCTCCAGGCTGCCGGTACTGTCATGGAGGCTGGTCTACACTGTGAGTTGGCCTACAGGACTCTGTGCTGGTAACCTGTGGCTGACGGCAATATCATCTAATTTGAGCTGATCCAGCAGATTGACATTGGACAGATGAATTGGTCGTTAGAGAAGCCAGAAAAGTTGGTTCCTTACGGTATAGTTGTGTGTAAAAACCTCTCTTAAGAATTCTTTAAAATCCATTGCCTACTTTTTCTTTCTACTGTATTAGTTAAACCACATGCTTTGGGTCGAACACCAAGTCCTAACTAGCTACTAATGATTCAGTGATTGACTATAGTTAGATAATGAGTCCGTTTTTGTTTTGTCGTGTTTCTTGAGGTAAAGTTTTCAAGAGGTTATGCAGGCTTCAGCCTAAATGAGGTGTCTGTGCATCTATGTTTGGACTCTTGAGGTGGATTACAGCAGATGAGGGTGAAGCTGGGTTGAACTTGGTGCCCACGCATTTCTTAAAAGAAGCCCAATAAGCCAATAAAAACACCTGCGGGTTTAGTCAAGATGTGTATGGATGGCTTCTAAGAAAAGATATTGGTACTCATGTTAGAAATCCACTAAAACCTATTGAAAGAAGCTGTGTGAAAATGTAAATATTTAAAAGTTTGGCTTAAGCAGCCAATTTTTTTAGTGAATCTCATTTTTGAGTTCAGTTTTTATACTGGACATGTACCACTTTGGTTACTCTCACCGCTCCTAATGATATTTATTACAGTATGTCTATTGCCATAGCAATATCTTGCTTTTGGCAGAGTCAAATATCTAAAACGTGTGAAAGAGAAACTGTTGTTAACTACCACATCACACCAAGCCTGATTTATAACCTTTATGTTCAGATTCCAACTCAAATTCCTGTTATTGATGAAAGCTCTCGCATCGCAAATACTTCTCGGTCTGGACTTGCTGCCCATTCTCAGCGTGCTTCGTCTCCCGTTTAGTAGGAGAGAGGAAGTTGGGTCCAGAACAGCTCTCTAAATAAGTTGTGATTCCAGCGAGTGGTGCATAGCTCCGCTAGAATCTTGATTCAGTGCTGTTCAAACAGTTTTGCCAGTGGAAGTTGAAGAATGTTGAACTTCACAAGATGCCTTTGTTTGCTTGGTCTGTGTGGACTTCTGCTGCTTTACGTCTTCTGCTTTGGCATTTTACAAGAACATTTATCTTTTTTTTTTTTTTTTTCTGCTGCTGAAGAATGTGACGAGAAGCGATCATACCAAATATTACAAGATCACATAGAAGTAGGGTTTTATTGTACCTGATAAAGGGATACAAATTCTTTGACAGTTTCATTCTTTCCTTCTCATGTGTATTTGATCCCTCAAAACAGCTCTACTTCCTGCTTTTGTTCTCTCTCAAGCATCTGGTCACTCTTGGCCCTTTTCATTTTTTTTTTGGCTCTTTTCATTTTGCCCCCCTTTTTTGCCTCCATATTTGTCCCAGAAAACCTTTTTTGACTGGTAAAAATGTTAGTGAGAAGCCTGTCATAAAAAAAAAAACATCCCGGACAACGTCATAAGCCTATTTGCAGTGTGACAGCTTGACAGTGTGGCCTACTGCGATATCTCCCAGGAATGAGGTGGGAAGTCTGCATACGCACATTCATGGTATCTGCGAAATTTTTCCACTGTCCAGAGATGAGAGAAAAACATATGGAAGAGGACAGATGGCGATGGAGATGGAGGGATGGGAGGAAAAGAAGGGAGAGTGAGAGAGAGGGAGGGAGAGGGAGGGAGAGAGAGGGAGGGAGAGAGGGGGAGAGGGAGTGTGTGTGTAGATATATATATATATATGCATATGTGTGTATATATGTATGTGTGTGTGTGTGTGTGTGTGTGTATATGTATGTGTGTGTGTGTATATGTTTATGTATGTATGTGTGTGTGTGTGCATATGTATCTGTGTGTACGTGTATATGTATGTGTATATGTGTATATATTTATATGTGTGTGTGTATGTGTATATGTGTATATGTGTATATGTGTATGTGTGTGTGTGTGTGTGTGTGTGTGTGTGTGTATGTATGGTTCTCTGGTTCTCTAGTTCTCTGGTTCTGTTTTGTCCAGAGGGGGTCTGTGGCAGCAACAGCAGTCGTTGAGGTTTTACACCTGGTCTTACTGTCACTCGCCTTTTGTTTCCGCCCTAAATGCACTTCGTGCTCCAGTGGTAGGAAGAAACATTTTGGTACAACTTTAAAAGTGTGGTTTGACACAGACAGATCACACACTGAAAGCTTTTTACTATCAGTCGGTGTGTCGGCCTGCTCGCTGTCGGTGTTAGACTCTGCTGTAGAGCTTCAAGCCTTTTGCCAAGTGGTCAGGCCACACAGTCGATGCCTCCTCTGAGAGAGTTTACAAGGAGAGTCCAACAACATTTCGCAACAAATCGTTAAATTTGTGGCTGACCGTCTGTGTGGCGCTCCTTATGACATATTGTTCTGTTCACAGTGAGGAATTTGTGTTTTATTATATTCTGTTGATGTGGAAATCCTTTTATATTTATTTCAAATCAGTTTTCCTCTTTTTTGGAATCCCAAATAAAGTTTGGGACCTTTTACTTGTTGAAAAAGTTTGTTGTCTTGACCAGATTTTTTGGTAATATTTAGTTCATAAGATGTTATTCCACTTCAGTATGTAGTTTATTCACAGTTTTATTACAAAGGTCTTTTCTATTTTCTATTACTTTCCATAAAGTCCTTTCTCAAAAGTAACTTCGCTGTTTTTAGCAATGTAACAACGTTCACCACCTGAAAACCATCGGTGATGAGTCATATGGATCCAAACTATTGGACGGAGTACTGAAGTACTTTGACTGGATTCTCTGTTGGGGAAGGACGTCATTACAGGCGCAGACTGTTGTATGTATTAACGGTTTCTGAGCATTATACACACAACATAGTCTGCTTATTTCCTGTATATTTTTTTCAGTTTCATCCATGCAGAGTTCAGTTTGGGTAAACGGTTGGTTTTGTTTTTATGTATACCATAGACTATTTAGTGTGAAGTAAATGAAAGAGTTTAAACACCAGCGACTGTGGTGTTTGATCAGCGATCTTCCAGAGGGAGGAAGATGGTGTGGATAATTCCATATGGTTAAAACAGCAACGCTTCTAGTCCAAATATTGCTGTTCTCAGATCGTTGAATATTGGTTGCTCGTCTTGAGGCATGTAACTCGACAGCACGCTAGCAGCGGCTTTAACTGAAAGTCATTTTTTTTTTATCGTTGTTGATCTGTTTGTGTTGCTTGACATGAAACGGAAATGTCTGCTTCATTGGCTATACAACCAGGGAGTTACCTGCACTGCTGATGTTGCTCCAGGGGATTTTCCGGAGACAGTTTGGATTTTTACCGGGAGTTCATCTTGTGCTCCGGCTGGGTTCAGGGAGAGTTGAAACCTCCTGAAGCAAGTGGCTGGTTGTTGGCCAATTAAATAGGATAATTTGCTCGGGGCTCACATACTGTAGATGGAGGGAAGAGGTGGTACTTGATAAATGGCACTCTCACGCGTTCCAA
Source organism: Embiotoca jacksoni (assembly GCF_022577435.1). NCBI lineage: Eukaryota > Metazoa > Chordata > Actinopteri > Embiotocidae > Embiotoca > Embiotoca jacksoni. The sequence continues at coordinate 11,363,842 of NW_027185241.1, forward strand.
CAGGTCTTTACTCTCTCCGAGTCTCTCTTTTCTTGCCATCTTCCACACACAAATGCCAGTTTACAATATGTTCTCAACTGATTCAGGTATGAAGTCTAGCGCTTGTCAAAATGTCAATTTGCTGGCCAAGTGGCGATCAGGCAGTGGGTTTAACAACCTGGGAGGCCACCGCAAATCTCTCACTCAGAGTTTATTTGCTGTACGCCATTGTACATGAGCTGAATCACTGGGACAGAGGCATCTGTCTCTTGTGGTGGGTGGTACTGGATGGACACAATATGGAGCATCCACTAATAAAACACGGTATGGAAAAACCTCAGGATGCATTTCAAAAGACTTTATGTTCAGACAGAGAAACCTGAAGGTTTCCTGTGTGGAAGAGGAGGAATTATTTTTAGAAACTTGAGACTGTCAGAGCTGTGTTAGTTCAACAGTAAAGTTTACAGTGGAATAATTGAAACTGATCATAAACCAAAGGACAGAAATAATAAAAAAAAAAATTATATGTCCAAATACCTGCATACCTCAACTCTGGCTGTGTTAACATGTATTGGGTTCGAGTGGCCCCGCACAAAATCAATCTCAATTATATCTGCTTGGAGTTTATTCAGTTCACTTGTGAGCTTCCAAAGTAATTAAGAAAGACTTTTTCATTATTAAAACCTACTATTCGATAACAGTAGTCAGAGACAAGCAGCAGTCATGTTTATCGTCACTCCAAGTCTCTGCATTTCTAACAGGACACCGTGTTGAATGTTCAGTTTGTCACGGTTTGCAACGAAGGGTGATGCATCTGTTCCGTGGGGATGTTTGTTTGAACTTCTTCTTGGTTGAAGAACTGAGCACATGGCCGCCACTTGAGGGAGATCTTGTATGAAAACAGACAAAAGAATTCAAATTTATTACCACATTTTCAGAGAGATTATTTTTAGCAGTGCACAGAGAGCTCCAAAAACAGAACAAACCCAGGGAGGTCTGACTGGAAAAGATGAAATACAGCCTGGACTTAGAATTTGGAGAATAATATTTATACTGTCTTTAGATGAAGGCTTATTACTGAATTTCATTTAATATATTTTTTCTTGATTCACACAAGGTATTAATAATATTTTTCCTATCAAGGTCGCATTAAAAGGGTCGTTACTGATTGCTTATTTCAAATAAACTCTTAAGAGCTCATTTAAAACACTGAAGCACAGTTGCACAAACATTTTCTTTAAAGATGCTACAAAGCAAATTCCAAGATTTGCTTCTCAGTGTGAAATGAGTTGCTGAAAACATGTGCAAAGTTTGAAAACGTTGTCGCTCTGAAATGTGGAGTTAGATCGTTAAACAATTTCTCATCCATCTTCAGCTCAGGTTGTTTTAAGCAGGGCTAAAACCTAGCTTCAGTACGTCACCGAGTTAGCTCACAGATGGTTTATATAACCTTCTGCATGGCTCCTCCTCTCACGGTGAAACGCTATAAAAGCCTGGAGCTCATTTGCATAAGAGGTCATCCCACTCCACTTCAGTTCTACTCCTGCCGTAGTCAGATTGTTATTGTACATCAGCTAGCTGCTACAGGACGTCTCCCTCCACCCGCAAGGGAATCTTTCCTGGATGCAAGAACCTCCAAAGCGGCGCTGCATCGCTATTTCAATTTCTTACTGATGAAGAAAGGGAAAAGAGGTGGACTGATTTCATGAAGAGCCTCACTAAAGGAGACTGTAGGATTAACACCAACAGCCGCCTCTGCAGTGACCATTTCACAGCGGATTGTTTCACCAACTTCCACCGGAGACGAACGGCGTTCACAGAGGTGTCGGGGTGATGGTGAACATGGACCAGAGGAGATCTTGTCCTCCCGATTAATGAGGGTTGTTGTTTCTGTACTCCGGTGTAACGTTATAATCACTGACCTTCTCGGTTACATGTACCTGTACCGGTCCGGATAAACGAGCCCGACTACATGTGGAGGAGGAGGTGGAGGAGGAGGAGGGACATCAGTGGAAGAGAAAGACTTTCGGCTCGACCTGAGCAGGTTCAAAGTTTGAATTGACGTGATATAATACATTAATGTGATGTAATGAATTGATGTAATGCAGCGTTGTGCATGTTGCAGTCGTTACAGAACTAAATCAACTACTCCGCTCTTATTATCTCCACTATTGTAATGCAGGTGCGTTAGAAGTAGTTGGAGACTCACTGTCTGCTGTCTCTGGTGTCCAGTTCTACTCCTGTGTTACAGCTCAGGGGGACAAGCTGGATTTATATGCATCTGTATGTTTCACTCATTGGACGAATAAAATCTTATTCTATTGTGTTTTCATAAAGCAGGCTGCTCCGTCCACCAGAGAGACAGAGTGCCAGTGGGACATCATGCATAAAGTCACCGAGAGGTTGGGACGGACCGCTTAGTGTGGAAAAGAGCTGCAGCCACAAGACTGTCCTACAGAGCACTGAACACCTTCCAGCGAGTGGGCGGAGCTTCAGCGCCTCCAGGACACGCCCCCCCAGTCTCAGAGCAGAGAAGACTGATGATTTTCTCACGATTTCAAACCCTAATTTAACAAACTTGTCTGTGTTGTTTTTTTCATTCAAATTTGGACGGGTAGTTAACAACCCATACTTCTGTGGTGTGATGAACTTAAAACTAATTTTCATTCCTACTTTACAGCATCTTTTAAAGCAGTCATCACCCAGATGTCTGTGTCACTGCTGCTCCCTGGTGCGTGTGAGGGAGTAGATTTACTTCTTTACTGCAGCCCCAGCCCCTTTTACACAGTTGACATGTTGTGTCAGCGTTGTGACGTACTTGCACTCGATGATTGTTGCGGAAATAGTCATTTAAACCGCTGCAAAGGAATCATTGGCACCCTAATTGCTTGGGGCATTATCTTTCAGCCCTCGCCTTTGCTTCTTTTATTGCCTCTTTCTTGTAGCAGAACGTATTTTGGCTTCTTTATAAAAAATTTTTTATCAGCTATCAGTGTGATAAAAGCGACACAGTTCATTTTTCATTCAATTCATTGTTTGCTGCCACACAATATTTGGAACATGAACGATGAATTATCCAAATAAATCAGTCAATCAGCATCCAACAATCTGATCCTATGTAATCCACAGGAGGAAAATATTTTATATTTTTTACGTGTATCTCTCTCTCTCTATATATATATATATATATGTATATATATATACAATGTATATACTTATACATATCTATATATATATATATATATATATATATATATATATATATATATATATATAGAGAGAGAGAGAGAGAGAGAGAGAGAGAGAGAGAGAGAGAGAGAGATATTCTATATATATATATATATATATATATATATATATATATATATATCAACTGGTGACCAGGCAGATCCATACATTGTGAATTATGTTTACAATTCAGCTTATAGGTCCCATGAACCGCATTTAGCACTGGCATTTTGGGAATGGGAATGTGAATGTTAGGTTTCACCTAGGAGAGGGACAGAAACGCAAACTTAAAGAAGGACAGAGGGAGACGTTTAAGGCTTACAATTTACAGCACCTTTCTTATTTGTTGTTTACTTAGTGAGAATGCCTTGAAGGCCGAGAAGAAAAGAAGCAAAAGAGAGGAAAGACATGAAATGAGTATAGGGGTCAGTCATCTGTCCCTGTGAGGAGCCCGGTGCCATTTATACGTTTAACTACTCATTGTTCTCAGCTAAACATAGACAAACACATATGGCCTCAAAGCAGCATGCTATTCTTCCAGAAAATCTTTAGGCCGTTTACTTGAAGAAAAGGCTGATCATCAGACAAAATGTGACGAAATGCATGTTTTCTCTTTGAGGATGAGTAAAAATATATTCATTGACACAAATCAGCTTTAGAAAAATTGAACATGTTATTGATGAGCTATCGGTTGCCCCGTATCTACTGGTCAACAACGGATAGGCAAATAACTATGCTTTTGATGGTTTTTCATAATCACCCTTTGCTGTTCTGCAGTTGTCCTGTCACAGTTATTACATAATCTCTTGATTGGGATTATCTAAAATGATTGCAATCATTCTGCATAATTGATAGAATCGTTTCCAGTCGTCTGTATAAAAACAGCTGGATGAAACTAACAGAAATATTTCCATCACTGTTTCCTCGTTTTTCCTCCTTTTGAGATTTGACTCCAGCTCAATTCCCCCTCCCACTCCCTTCTTCCGCTTTGATTAAACGGCACGAGTGGAGAATTAGCAGCACCAACTGTTTATCTCAAGTGTCTCGACTTTGCAAAGCCAAACACTACAGCCAATAAGTGGCTCTTCTTCTTTACAAGGGTGCATGTGTATTATTATACTTTGATTAGGCTTGTACTGTAATAGTGGCATAAATGCACAATTATATCAACAAAGTCAATTATTTGTATCACAATTAATCGTCAGCTAAAATGTCATTGTTGTGACAGCCCTGTGAGTAAATAATACCTTTGATAACTATAATGACAGAAATGTTTTGTTGAAGAAGTGCTGTGAAATGTTCCTGTCAGTTGTGTAGTACCCTCTTCTGGAAAGAAAGTGAACCTCCTTTTTAAAAGTGAACAGAGACATAATTTAATTACAGGTATGAACACAACAAGTTAATACTGCTCAACTTCTTATTCATTCCAGAGTAACACAGTTGAATTGTCTTTGATTTGTTTTTAAAATACGCAGCAGGTTGAGCAGAAAGTGCAAAGAGCATTTATTTTTATATATATTATTATTTTTTTAAAAACCAGTGTGGAGAAATATTAACTATTTCCTTTAAGATTATTATTATTATTATTATTATTATTATTATGAATCAAACATTTATATGAAGAACTGCAACACTTTTGCTTGGCCACAAGTGGACAGCATTATACAATGTGACGCTCTGTGTGAAAGGGAGGTTCTCTCTCTCTCTCTCTCTCTCTCTCTCTCTCTCTCTCTCTTTCACTGACACCTCTCACACACACACACACACATGCTCATTATTTTTGACAGGTGTACCCATAATATAATAAAAGGGCCTACAGCAAACACACCAACAATACAGTACATCAACAGGTGCTTCACATGGTTTCCACAGCAGGACTGTCCGTTCACATCGGGTGTTGATATTCATTGTCCCCTACAGCACGTAACATGTCTTGGACTTTAGTGTTCAGTGTAATGCTGTCACCAGTTTCACTTATAAAAATCAAACTTCCCAAGGTTGAGAGTAAAAGACATTTCACATTTATGAACACGCCATATATCACACAACTTTGTGCAGTAAAAGGATGAAGAGAGTCCCATCAATGGTTAAGATTCTTCATCGTTAGCTTTGTTGTGCGGTCTCTGCCTTTAGTCTGGTCTTCAGCTGAAGGAATGCAGGTTAATCAGTGGGAGATCAGATGATTGACTTGTGATTAATCCTCTGAGGCTTCTGGCTCTGCTCTTCATCATTGACAATGAAACACGACATGCAAACCATGAGAAGTGGCACTTAAATGCAGTATCTATTATTTTACTTCAAATTGAATGTCCTGAAGCACAGAGCCATATGTAACTGTCAGGCTTATGGTGGACTTTATATATGAATGCACATAGATGTGCATCTAGTCCATTCCAAAAAGATGTAGGCAGCAGTCCTGTTTGTTTGATCAAATCTCCCCCTTAACCTTTTCTTGGTCTTGCATCGTATGTGTTCCTGGCTTCATCAGATCACGCACAAGAGCTGTAAAGCCGCAGGTCAAGCACTTGTTAATGTGACAGCAAGAGAACACCACTAAACAAACAGGGTCATTACTTCAGAATTAAGTTCTACCAAACAGGTTGCTAACCTGTTTAGGAGCTTGGAGCAATGCTGATCCAGGGCCGTGTTACTTTTAGGCCACAGCTGAGGAGGGGTCACATCTCCACTGGACTATGAAACTTTTTTTTTTTACATTAGAAATTGCTTAAACAGGAAAAAATAGATGGGTGTCTTTGTACTACTCAATCATCATTTTTATTAATGAAATCATAATCAGTGGCAGATGTCTCTACGTTATAATCACAATTTTTTTTTTTTTTTAAAGAAGCTTTTCACAGCATGGCTAAAAGGTCTGTGCCCAGGCCCCTGCTTGTGACTTAATATATCTCCTTGGTAGGCCGACAACCGATAACTGGAAAGTAAAGTAAAATATTCAGTCTGAACGCACTGTTATTTTTTTATTAATGGAGCTTAAATCAATTGTAAATACAAGATTGATAAAACAATAAAAACATGTTTTTCTAAAAGTCTTGAATCTTATTTTGACCTCTTCATTTTGAACAAAAGAAAAAGGAATAAAATATTACATTACATTATTAAAGTGCATCAACTTTGATGATGAGAATTTTATTTGTTAGCGATTCCCTCCTCTCTGTCTCACAGTAACCGTTAAACATCCGGCGAACGAGTCATGTGATACAGTGAACAGCAAAGCTTTCAGCTGAAATGGGAAACTGTTTGTTTTGGAGCAACTGTGTAGCAGCTGCTCAGCCCACACAAACACACACAATACCCATCTCTCAACTGTACAGCGCAGTCCATCCACGCAAATGCACACAGGTGAATCTAACTGTAAACAAATGATGTAAAGTCTCTTTTTAACATTTAAAGTGGTGCCTGTCTGTTTAATGAACACAGACTGAGATAGAGACGATATCAAAGCACACGCTGCAGCTTTGTGGAGACTCAGAAGGGCAATCGGGCTGTCTGAAGCAGAGTAAAGCTTTTAGGTCCACACCATTAGGCCCCTTTTAGTGACCGCAGGGCTTTCCATTTACTTGACGGTGTTGGTTTTAATTCCCTGGTCCTACTTAACAAAGACTCGACCTGCTAGTTCATGAAAAGGGTCACAATGACCTGGCTACTGTGGACCTGATTTGAAAACTGATTTGGTTGATCTGAAATGTTTCAACTCACCTGTTTAGACCTGAGTTACCTATAGATCTCTAAATACTGGAATAAAGGATTGTTTTCTTATATGAAATGTTTGTCAGATGTTTCAATTACTCAACAAACCAAGACAGTCATATTGTATCATACTGTCGGCCCTCGTTCTTTGCACTTGGTCAAACATCATGGACAATGTTTACGATAAAACTGACAAAAGAATTCAAAAGTCTGTGTCATCTGCAAATGGCTACAGCTCTTATGTTTTACTTATTTACAGCATTCTTCCAATTTTTCACAGCATTTCTGCGATGGAGGCCCCAAAATAGTCGACTTAAGATGAGAAAAGTCTTAGTTGAGCAAGTTTTCATCAGTCATTTAGCTGAATAAATGAAAATGAAACCCCTCCAACTGCACCATGTCAGAGACGCTATAGATCATTTATAGAAACATTTGTTACCGGCTTTGTCTTTCTTTAGGAAGGTCTTGTGGATAATGGATGATGTAATGTGTGTTAAGCGGGTCCTTGTTTTGGGAAGTAAGCATGTAATGTTAGCTGCATGTAACCACAGCTATTGTGACACACGTGACGGCAGCGGTGACCAAGTTCCTACATCCATAAAGTGTCGAGACAGTACATTACATTACATTTCATTTAGCTGACACTTTTATCCAAAGCAACTTGCAATAAGTGCATTTCAACCATGAGGGTACAAAACCCAGAACAACAAGAATCAAGAAAATACAATTTCTTCAAGAAAGCCAAACTACAAAGTGCTATCAGTAAGTGCCATTTTAAGTGCTACTAAAGTTCTACTGTTCATGGTAAAGTCAGAAGAGGTTTGTTTTTAGTTTGCGGCGGAAGATGTACAGAGTTTCTGCTGTCCTGATGTCGGTGGGGAGCTCATTCCACCATTTAGGAGCCAGGACAGCAAACAGTCGTGATTTTGTAGTGTTTAGCTCGCAGTGAGGGAGCAACAAGCCGATTGGTAGAAGCAGAGCGGAGGGAGCGGGCTGGGATGTAAGGTTGGACCATGTCCTGGATGTACACTGGACCCGATCTGTTCGCAGCACGGTATGCAAGTACCAATGTTTTGAAACGGATGCGGGCAGCTACTGGTAACCAGTGAAGGGAGCGGAGGAGTGGAGTAGTGTGAGTAAATTTAGGAGGTTAAAGACCAGTCGAGCTGCTGCATTCTGGATGAGCTGCAGAGGTCGGATGGCGCTAACAGGTAGACCTGCCAGGAGGGAGTTATAGTAGTGCAGACGTGAGATGACCAGAGCCTGGACCAGAACCTGGACCAGAACCTGCGCCGCCTTCTGAGTGAGAAGAGGACGTATTCTCCTGATGTTGTGCAGCATGTAGGAACGTGTCGTTGCAGTGATGTTGGCAGAAAGAGAGAGTTGACTGTCGAGTGTCACACCGAGGTTCCTAGCAGTCAGGGTCGGGGATAACAGAGTTGTCCAAGGTAGTAGTCAGGTCGAGGGTGGGAGAGTCTTTCCCTGGAAGGAAGAGCAGTTCGATCTTGTCAAGGTTGATTTTCAGGTGGTGTGAGGACATCCACTGAGAGATGTCAGTCAGACAGGCAGAGATTCGTGCGGCTACCTGCGTTTAAGATCGGGGAAAAGAGAGGATCAGTTGGGTGTCATCAGCATAGCTGTGGTAGGAAAAACCATGAGAGTTAATGACAGAACCGGGAGAGTTGGTGTACAGAGAGAAGAGGAGGGGACCCAGGACGGAGCCTTGAGGGACACCAGTAGTGAGAGGACAATGTTCAGACACCGATCCTCTCCAAGTTATCCGGTAGGTGCGGTCATTGAGGTAGGATGAGAACAGGGAGAGAGCAGAGCCTGAGACACCGAGGTCCTGAAGGGAGGAAATAAGGATCTGGTGGTTCACTGTGTCAAATGCAGCAGAAAGGTCAAGAAGGATCAGGACAGAGGAGAGAGAGGCTGCTCTAGCAGTGTGAAGCTGCTCAGAGACAGCAAGGACGGCCATCTCTGTTAGGATCTGCAGAGCTGGAAAGGTGTGTAACAGGTTTTGTGTTCCAGGTTTTCTGAATTGCATGCACCTCCACTCAAACAGTCAGATGCACACAAATCGAAGGGTGCCGGTCCTTTTATGTCCTGGCTGATAGTCTTTTGGTCGCTTTAACAGGCACTATTTGGCCAAGATCCAACAAACCATGTTGAGATAGATTAACAAAATGTTTAGTCTCCTAGTAATGATTCCGAATGTCTTGGAACAACCATCTTTTATCGTTAGCATTGTCGTTACCAGGCGATTCACTTTGTGCATGCGCTTGTGAAATTTATATTTTAAAGGCTCAGTACAGTTTTGTGTTTCTCCGCATGTAGCTTAGTGTTCAATGTTACTTATTATTCATTCTTCCACAAACCATTTTCTGTCTTCATTAAATTTAAATAATTAGATGTAAAAATGTTATGAAACAAAGATTGGCTTGAACTAACAACTGTTCGTCGTCATTTAACGTTTTAAATGACAATTTCTCGCAGTATGCAATAAAAAATGAAGAGCTGCAATGATATTTTTATCATTTGAATAAAATGTTTCATTGTTTACACCATTTAAATTTGTATATAATTGGAAAAAAGTCATTTAATTTATTAATTTTAAGAAACAAAATACAAAAGCCATCATTTGCCATTGTTTATTTTTTCATCCACCCATTATATCAAAAGTACACCGAAGAACATCCTGTATTAAGCCATTTTTTTTTCAGCAGAGAAGCATGCAATGTTCCTGTAGCCAACATACTCCGAAAAAAACATTGTATTGCAATGAAAAACCCCGTTTTTTTTGTTTTTTTTTAATACCTCCCTATTCACTGACCAGCACACTGACTAGCAGACCCAACATGTTATGGCGCAGAGATCTCTTTCTTTTGTGTTGGTTTCTAAAACATGCACACAAACTGATTTCAGGTCAGAGAAGATGCAAAGTCATTTGGTTTCTTTAGTCACACCAAATTACATCTATCATTTTCAAGATTCAATAAGACATTATGAATTTCACCTCAATAAACCCGGTAACCAGACACATGCAACACATACAACGTCAGTGTTTCACAATACAGCTCTCTGACTAAGCTTGAGGCCGGACTCCCAGACACAGAGCCAGCTCGTTTCTCTGGATCTTTCCATCCTTGTTGACGTCACAGTGACGCAGCAGAACGGCTCGCAGCTTGTCCAGTTCAGGACCCGTCATATTGGGCTGTAGACAAGAGAAAAGGGAGGCGAGGAAGAGAAGAAAGGCATTTAGTTAGTTAGCATGTTAGCAACACGCAAACAGAACAAATGCTTTCTAACACTTAACTAAGCTGTTTCTGTATGTTAAGCTCTACTTTCTGTCATATGTAATGAGCGTGCCTAATCAGTGTTGAATATGAACAGATTCCAGCATTTGTGCAGGTTCACAACCGTCAAACTCTCCGTGTTCAGTAACATGAACTCAGACTCATCTTTGTCCTTGAACACATGCTGGTCCACTAATGCAGCTATTAATAAGCTGAGTGTGGACTAGTACAAACACTGATATGGTGTAAAATGGATTTTGTTGTTTGTGTATATGATGTGAACAGAGTGACACAGTCTGAATGTTTTGATTTACCGGTACAGTCCTTGAAATTTCTTGCCATAAACCCAAATTTTTTTCAACAGCTTAGTATGACAAATACATGTTTATCTACTAAAACATGCAAACTCAGTCAGTATTTAATTCTATAACGAGCAAGAAATTTTGCCTGAATAATAAAATATCTCATTTTGATGGAGATATTTTAGGGCAAAGATATTGTGCCAACTCATAATACTAACAACTTTTGATCAATCCTCAAACATTTTGGTTTGTTACTTAGACCTTCTTGTTTAAAAGGATTAGCAGAACTGGTATTAAAATGATCCCACCTAATAGCAATATTTTGTATATTGCTATATTTTAGTAAACAGCATTCTGGTCTGACTCATTAATCAGAAAAGACTCTTACCCTGACGAGCCCCATCATGTCTTTGACAAAGCCGTCCACCTCAGGACCCTCCAGAGCTCCTGTCTTACTCTGAACAAAAGAAAACAAAAGAACAAAAAGGAGAAGCCAAATGACAGGAAAATAAATAAATTAGAAATGACTTGCATTCAGGAAGTTAGTTTTATTTTTATTTTTTTCTTTCCTCGATGTAATCTTTAGGGACTTACAGCAGGGGAGGACTAAAACACAGCCATAGCATGCATCATCATCATCATCATCATCATCATTATTTTATTAGGAACATTTAAATATGAACAAGTTCTGAATGTGCTGTTGATGCTCACTATCCTCCTCCCACATTTAAAATTCAGAGGAAAAGGAAGAAAGGTTTAGAGAGGAAATACATTAATGGTGGGTCGTGGTGAAACAGCTACTAAAATCATGCTGCTCTCTGACGTTTAACTGGCAGTAAATTCAACATAGTATTAACTTAAAATGGCATTTACAAAATTTGGAAAAAGAAACAAAACACTTGCTGTGGTGTTAATGAAATTTCTTACTCATCAGTATACTTGTCTTGTACACCTACTTTATGCTGCAGCATAAATATAAGGTCAAGATATATGTTATATTATAACATATATATATATGTTATATATATATATAATATAAGGGTTGAGAAACTGCAGCTGTGACCACAGAGCACTTCTCAAAGCTTATCGAAACATTGACGCGAGTACAGACACACAAAAAAACGTTTCAGACTGACCGTCATAGCATTTTGCATTATAGACAAGATCATAACCATGATTGCACAGAATAGAAGACACTTATTAAGTGTCCTGTTGAGCTGTGGGATTATTCAGAACCAGAGTTAACTCATCATCCCAGAGAGTGACTTGACTTTATAATGCCCGTTTCATTTCATTACAGAGGTAACGGGAACCAATTGCAGTCACTATATTGAATCCTCTTATGCACACCAATATACAAATTTGAGAGTGTTATTAATTGGCAGTGGAGCACATTAGTGGTGGTGGTGATGTCTACTTTAGCTTTAATGCTGTCATCGCCGGTACAGTGTCATAAATTACTCACTGTGTGGCCTTTTAGGAAATTTAACAGAATTAATTGATAAGTGTCTATTTAAACCATGTTCTATGCCACAATCTGATGAAGACAAGGAAAGTGTAAAGTAACACTTGTAATACAACTGCCTGTTGTTGGTGCTTTGCCTGTGATGGTTTCAAAGCCCAGCTAAGTTTAATCAAATTTTTTTTGTCTAAATCACCTGCCCTGCGGTGTGCTCTGGGTGGGAAAAAAAATGACATGCTTTAGCCCCAAGTTTTTTATGAATTCATTGGAATGACATTTTAGTGTCCATCTGCAAAGATGTAGACTTTTTGCTCATCCATTTTTTGCATAAAGCAGTAACGTCAGAGGTTTATTAAAGGCAGAGCAGAGGGATAGCAGTGTGCTACCTACACACAGTACACGGTTTATCAGAGATGGAAAAAAAAAAGAATTACTTTTCCAAAAGTTTTTCTTTCATCAATGTATCAAAAAAAAAAAAAAAATCACATTGTGATTGTGTGCGTGGATGAATAAATGTGATTTTAGTTGATCTTTTAAGGAGGAAGTTGAAGATGATTGTTATCCTTCAACATATAAATTCCTACAGACTAGATGAGGATCCAACGTGAAATGCTTTAACTGGAAATGCCATGATTATATATCAGGGGTTGTTCCTTAAGCAGCAATGCCTTCAGACCACATTATCTCACATTTTTCTGCAGAAAATACTAGCAATTAGCTGAGACGTGATAAAAATGACAATCAATCTTCTGTTACTGTACTTACAACATCATAGTGGTTAAAGATCTTCTCAAAGTCTCTCTTTCTCTCGTTTTTACTGGAGGCCTTGGGAAAAAAAATAGAGGACCAAGAAGGTGGGAGGAGAGAAAATGAATAAAAATAACACGAGAACTTGATTTCTGATGATAATCAGTTATAAAAGAACAAAAAACACACTTACATCCATTTGGAACTTGAGCAGGAAATTCTCTTCTAAAGCCAAGATCCTTAGAATTGAATGCATATTTTAGTTTCAGTTTAGAAATATTTGAGTTAATAAACAGAGAAATTATCACTTTTGTCAAGTGAAGAATCTTATCTTTTCTATAAGAAATACTGTAGTGCACTTATGTTCCATTTATTTTATTCTGAGATATATTGTAATAAGTCAACCACAGTGATGCTTCTTGAGCTTTTATAAATAAATAAATAAATAAAATACCTGGCCAAATCGTTCAGATCCAAATGGCCATCCTTGTTTTTGTCAAAGATTTTCATCTGCAAGAGAAAATAGGATGTAGTGTAAAATATGGAGTTTGCCCACAGCAGTAGCAGTCTGAACTTTTTGATCCACCCCTGTGTGCATAGCAAACTGTCAGCAAGGACTAATCTCAAGCCAGATTTTCTTGACACCTGACAAAACACGTGAGGTAAAGCCTGCCGCCACCTGTTTTAGAGCAGTACAAGCTGTATACATGATCATATGCACATCAAGCAAGTTTTATATTGATGTGCGTGTTGTATTTCTACCATTGCATCGGTGTACTCCTCCAGCTTGACAGATGACACTTCCTTGTTGTGCTGCTGGAACAAGTCTTTCAGGAAAGCCTTTACATGCAAAAGTTTGTCAGATAATTAGAAAGCAAAACAGTCAAAAACACTGAGTGATAAAGTACGTGCTACACACAGTTTACAAGTTCTCCAAAAATAATAAATACTTATTTTTTGCACATCAACCAAGTAAAAGGTGATTTCAAAATAAGACGTGGCAGTAAATCCAATGCAGTCATTTGTATTTTGAAAATATTTCTAGTATTGGCATTTCATGTCTAAAAATAATCATAGAAGTCGAACCACGAATCGAGCAAGATTCTCTATTCTGAACGAAAAGATGGTGTCCGAAGCTGAAAGAGAAAAAGATCCTCGTGTATGACGCATCAGGACATATCGAGGTCAGTCATTCTCTGCCAATGCCACCGCTGAAGGTGGAGGAGAGATGTGAAACTGTTTTTTATTGTGGAAGAAGGTCTGCATTTTGTTTGTGTTCACGACCTCACCGTCAGCTCCTGAGCCGATATGTAACCGCTGCAGTCCAAATCGTACTTCCTCCATATCTACAATGGGTTGAAGACGATGAATCAGCAAATGGTTACATGCAATGTACACAAGTTATTGAAGGATTAGAGACCGTTTGAATACAGCTAACCGAGTATGGCACTGTAAAATCATTATAAACACTGGTATCATTCTGTTTTTATGTGCAACTAACAATGAGAAATACTTTGCTGCAGTTTGCTAGAGGAACCCCACACTTGATTAAGATGGTGCAGAATTCATTTAGTAATGGGTTATCACCACTTTGAAAATCCAGTTCAAACAGCATTCAACAGCTCAGGCTTTCTGCACGAGCTTCCTCAAAGACTTCCTCATACTGTACATTCAACTGTCTGCTGTTGGCCTGTCACTGGTCAATCTGGTTTTTAGACAGGAAAATCTTCACATGTTGCAACCTGCCATTATCATTTTCTTAAAATATAACTATTGATCCAGTTTGTACTTCACATTTAAAAGCCTTAAATGAATGAACTACCGACTCCATGCATACAGTCCAATGGTCCCGACATACAAGAGCCATCAGAGAATGCTGTGCAGTAAAATCATTATTGATCAGGATCTGCAACAATGGTTTGCCATTAAACCATTAAATGGAGATGGAGTCTGTGTAGTGTGTTTGATAAAGTGTGTGACCTTACCTTCATGAAGTCAACACTGTTGTCCAGAGGAGCTTCTCTGTGGAAAACTAACAGGAAGTTTTCATCCTCAGGCAGGATCATATTGGCCAACTGCAAAAGAGAACGGAGCCGAGAGGTTTAAGTCAGTGATCACCAACAAGTTTACAGCAGTTATACAAACTCCAGAGCAGTTCAGTCCAATTCAATCTGGTCTTTAAATCCCGATTAGATCCGGGGGAAGTTTTTATTCATACTATTTTCTACAGTAAAGTAGATCGCATTAAACTCTTTGCTGTGAGGTCTGTGGATTAGCCTGCGTAACTTGGATATTTGATTTGAGAAGAGATGGTGCAATTTCTCTTATGGCGGAAAGAAATATTTCAGCTGCAGATATCTCAAAAACAGAAACTATTTAGATCGTGAGACACCATGGATAGTTTTACTGCATGTCCTTCAGATGTACCAGCTCCTCCTGGCTCCCCTCCAATTCATGTTGCTCTTCTGTCGTCTGTCCTTCTTTAACAATATAAGCCTTCCATTAGGAGATTAAACTGGCTTCGATCAATCTTATTAAAATCCAAGATGATACTGCAGTCATTTGGGTCACAGAGCTCGAGTATGGATCACAGTCAGAACAAGCGCAAGGCACCAACAGGGATGTCAACTGTAGAAGATCAGCACATGCAAAAGTCTTGCCACTGTAGGTTATTTTTAGTCAATGGATCTCAGCCAAAGCATTGATAAAAGGTAGGGCTAATTTATCATCTAATTAACTTTAATTTGTTTTTCTTCTTTCAATCATGTTTTTTTTTGTATAAAGGATTTAGAGAAACATTTCAAATTACAATTTCATAGTTTTATGCCCTGCCCATCCTTTTGATACACCAATGTGGCTTGCTATGGTTGGTGGCTAGAACATTTCTTATTATCATTATTCCTTATAGGAGTTCATTGAATTGAAACTTTCTGGTTTCCAAGAGTCACATTGTATCCGGATAGCGGTTTCAAATCTCCAGACCCGTCAGTTATCAGATTACCAGTGAGGAAGAGCATTGGCCAAAATGTAGCGACCCCTGCATATCTGTTGAGTTTATTTATCATGCAGGATAGTGTGCAGTTGTTGGTAATAGATAAATCTTGGGATTCAACAATAAGAATACAAACAAAAAGCTCCAGTGCACTTTGTAGCACAGAAGCAGTACCTAAACTAGCATCTACACAGTAGCAGCGTTGCCATATTAAATGTAGGAAAACAAAAGCATACACCAGCAGAATTGCTTTGACTGACTTTCACGTTAGTGTCCACAAGAGTGCCTGATCTAGGACTGCTGTGTGGTAAAGGCTTTAGGAGAAAAGGTTTCCCAGTTAGGATCATCATCATTAGATATGCCACAAGTACAATAAATGCCTGGTATGTTGCACAGTTCTTTAACCTGCAGTAATAGTGCAACTGTGATTATACTGCTATATTTTATTGACTAGTGTAAGTGAACACTATCTAAACAGACCAGTCATGTCGCTCTGCAAAGTAGCAGTTGACAGCACTTTGTGCAGCTATAACACAAGATGTTGTGGTTTTCCGATTGGCTTACTGACTTCCCTCTAATGCCAGCTGTACAGCAGAGTGGCACAGGGCATGGGGAAATGGTGTTACAAATTACTTAAAAGTGAAAACAAAAAACTGGTCTGTAGAGACACATTCAGCAACGTTTGCAGTGGGGATGCACTGACCAAGTTCACTGGATTTGTAAAGAGTTTACAAGAATGTGATCCAAATGTAATTAAAGCGGAAAGCTAGCTTTACTCACGATCAGGAGGGTCCCAGTTAACAAAATCAGGCAGGCAAACAAAAATACAAGCACGCTAAAGACCTGCGAAAGAGTACGGTACTGGGAATAAAATGCAATATAACAATCTGGGAAGTGGTGAACTGGAAGGTTTTTATACTGCAGGAGGGATCAGGGAATTGAAAAGAAGTGGGGTGATGAGGTGAGGTGTGAGACGTGACAGATGAGGTGGGTGTGGCCGACAGGACACTAGACAGACTGAGACACTGGGGACCTCCAGTGGATGGAGGGCATACAGGGAACGCCCAGAACCGTGACAGTATCCACATACGGGTTGACACTGTACATGAAATTGTAAGTGAATTGGATATTAACCAAATGTGGCCAATTCACACAAAATATTAATATCATACCAAAACTTAGTGTTTCTGCTATCAGCTACATTCATTCAGTCAGGTTTTTTTTTTTTGCTACAGCCATCTTCCTGTAACCTTAAAAATAATCCCAGTGAGATCCATGCCAACAGATTTTAATTCTGGAAAAATAACTTTTATTAAATTGGGAATTAGTATTGGAAGATGACTGAATTACTGATTTATGGTATTGGAAGAGAAAAAGTCAGACTGGCAGAACAAGAAGCTACAGAGAGCTATGAACACACTGGTCCTGCATCAGCCACTGTAAATCAGTGTCTTCAACAGACCATTTATGGAGGAAAGTTATTGATTTTTTTTTACAGCTTCATGACTAAAAGCCACAGCCTTTGGGATCTGTGGGTGAAGTGCATTAAGGGATTGGCCTAATGAATGGGTGAAATGTCTTTCTTTGATCCAGTGCTGCGTCATGAGCTGCATCAATTACCCTGAGTGGACACTGAGAGAGCAGTGCCATCAAAAAAGGTTTTTATTTTCTGGGGAACAGGTGCAGCCTGTTCAGTTGTCAGTCAACTTTGATTTAAACAAATGAGGCAACGTTCATTAATTACAAGCAATTTATTTTAAATGTTCGAAAGTCCCAGCTGAAAATCCAAAAAGACAATTGGGTCTTTTCCCATTTAGAACTGTTGTTCCATCCAGAATAGATTGGTATTAGCACTTTATAATTTTTTTAACAGAAAAATACTTTCTATGTACAGTAAATTGTTGACTGCAGATGTTCAATTTCGGTAAATGGTTTGAGTGCTGTTCTCCCCTGGCTGTCTCTTCACTGCAAGAGGATGGCTCAGTATGACCCTCAGCACTCCCGGAAATGAGATTTTCTTGAATAAAATACAGCCTGTATCATTGTCATGGATACATGAGATAAATAAAAGATTAAGAGTAGATACGGCGGAAAAAAGATGGAGGGAGGTTGATAAAGTAAGGGGAGAGGGAACCGAAGAGTCTGACAGAGAGACAGAGAGATAGAGAGAGAGAGAGAGAGAGAGAGAGAGAGAGAGAGAGAGAGAGAGAGAGAGAGAGAGAGAGAGAGAGAGAGAGATAGAGGGGGGGGAGAGAGAGAGAAAAGGGAAGACGAGGTTAGCCTGAGAAGATAAATACATTTTCAACGTGACAGAGGGACACAGCAGTGCTGTTGTGAGGGAATTAAGCTGTGCAGTGCCAAACATCCATGGATGTTGCGGGAGGACACGTAGAGGAGAGGATAAAAGTCCACTATAGAACAAAACGGCACTTTTTGTTTTTGTGTATGTATTAAAAACACATATAAGAGGGGCAGTCAAAAATGTTGCCTCAAATTCTGTTGAGCTCCAATAGAGTGCACGCATTTTTGCGAGCAGTGGCATGTGTGCATTTGCAATTTCATCATGGACCTGAAACTTGAGTGCACAAAAACATTTTGTATTCAACTTTTGGAGAACAAAAATAAGTCACAGGGAGCCAAATCCTGTAGGGTTGGTGGGGACCTATATTTGTGTTGCTGAGGGTGTTTTGGCTGCACCTCTTATGTGTTTAATACATACAGCAGGCGTGTTGTCATGTTGGAGAACCTAAGTGCCACTGCACCACAGTTCCGGTTATTTGTACCGAATGTTTTCCCTCAGACGCTTCAGAATTTCACAGTTAAACTCGGTGTTGAGAGTCTTAAGTTCTGACCTGATGCGCCATTTCCGGTCTTGGACAGAAGGTTCTGCCACTCTAGAAAACACGAATGTCACTCAAAACACCTTGCCTGGCTCATTGCTTCCTTGACGTAGGCTTCCTGAAGCACTTCAAGGGTCTCAGTTGCCAATTTGACCCAAAATGTGATGAACGCCCCCCTGTTCAAGTTTCAGGTCCATCGTGACATCGCAAATGTGTCTTTATCAGTGGTCACAAAAACTTGTATAACTCTGGTGCTGATATTGATTGAGCGGCAAAACTTTGTAAGCTTACTTCGGAAGATTACAGCTTCCATCTGCTTAGTGCACGTCATTAGTTCAACAGGAGCAGGATCCAAAGTTTTTGAAATCTGCTTGTAAATTAGAAGGACAAAAGATATAACAGGTGCTGCGTCCCATATTTTATCTATATCATTTGACAGACACAGAAATTGTTGTACCTCCTGAATCTGTAGTTTCCCATCAGCAGTGACGTCATAGGCAGACATAAACCTCTGCTTCAATCTCTGGACTCTCTCTTCAGTGACTTTCTCCTGTAGAAAGACAATAAATTCCAACTGAACATTGTCCCAGTCCTCCATTACAAATGGACACAGATATGATGATGGTGATGGGTTAATATGAAATGGGATGTACAGTAAAATGTAATACAAAACAGAATAAAATAAAAACATTGTTTTACTCGGATTACTTTCATAAATCAGATATAATATATATTTGAAAATCTTACGAAACAATTATATGAAAAAACACTTTCATGGCTGAGTCAAGCTTACTCTTAAGAAACGTCACCATGGATACTCCTTTAATCTAAGATGTGGTTTTTTTTTTTCTCAAGGTCTGCTTTTTAAACAACAACCTAACTGTTCCCAGAAGCTTTTATAGTCCGCTCTGCTGTCATTAGCCAACCCATTATTTCTCATGCACAGAATAAAGAGTTTGATGCTTTACTCCTCGAACAGAGCATGCATCGCCTTATTTGAGTGGAGAGCAGTTAGTTTACTGGTGATTTAAAAAAATATGTATATGTAAAAAGCAGTTTATAACCAAAGATAAAAAAATAAAAAAAACCCTGCAATGTTCGTTTTCTAAATGCTTATCTGATTTTCGTTTCCTTCCTGTGTAGAGTAGCTTCTTTCTCAGCAGCTCAAGAGCTCAGATAAAGGCTTGAAGCAACTAGAGGAGAGAATACTATCAACTGTTAAAGTTATTTGTATCCATCACTCTCCTGTCCAATTCTTAGTCATTGTACTGTAACTATAGAAACCTGTTGATGGTGCTAAAGTCCGAATCATCGTATCATGCAGCGCAGAGCACACAGTCTGCAGACTTCAAGGTGCCAGACCCTCCCTCATTAGTATTTGTCTTCAGCATCACATTTGGCTTCATCCACATCCTGTTGCTAAGTACAACATTTTAGGCAAACATATTAATATTTGACTTCATTTGCACAATTAAGATAAATTGAACACCCTCTTAATTGGAAAAGCATGTTGTTGTCCCAGTGCAAACTTGTATTCTTTAGGTTTTGCTGAAAAATGTAACTAATTATGCTGCATATAACAAATTAAGTGAGAACATGTTGTAGAAAACAGCTACATAATTACAGGGCACGATGATTCGTGGATATCCAGTAGAATGACTGTGCAGTATTTTTTGTAGCTTCAGAGAAATTCACCAAACACAACTTCTCCTAAGTGCATTAATGATGGAAAGCAAACACGGGAGACAAAGTGACATGTGGTTGGTGGTCTGTTTGTTTTCGTAAAACCCAATTAGTATCCAAGGGAGTACACACACACACACACACACACACACACACTCACACTCACACACACACACACACACACACACACAAGAACATACTAATTGATGTAAGCTCTTTTGGGTTTCCATTATAACTCCAGGTCAGTGTGATGGTTAAATCTTTACTCAGCATTTAACTTTGCTCAGTAACAGTGATGTGCACACACTCAGTATGTACAATTTTTTTTTTTTTTTTTTTTTTCTCAGGTTGATTTTGTAACCACGTCCAGGGCTTTTCCTCTGACCGTGCCCAGAGCTTTTTAATCATGTTGTGTCTAACATCCTTACGGTAACCCCACCCATCCAGATAGCTGCATAGAGGCTGCGCTGCCCACACAGCAGAAAAAAGCCAGCAAACTGTGTCCCAATTCAATTTTCCAGAATTTTTTTTGAGCTTTAATATTTTTGAAATTCTCTCCCTTCAATTCGTGACATTAAACGGTTAGAAATGTTTAATTTAAAGGCGGCAAACTTTGATTTTAAGAGCAAATT
This sequence comes from Embiotoca jacksoni, assembly GCF_022577435.1. Taxonomy (NCBI): domain Eukaryota; kingdom Metazoa; phylum Chordata; class Actinopteri; family Embiotocidae; genus Embiotoca; species Embiotoca jacksoni. The sequence goes on from NW_027185241.1 coordinate 11,384,711, forward strand.
TCTAAATCAGCAGTTGCCTGTGTTCGTAGAACATGTACACTCATATTACCACTTCCAATAGTGTCACTGATGCTGCATTTAGATTGACACGAACTGTACTAATTTGTTAATATTAGATGGAAAAGATGGAACAATCGCCTGTTCAGCTGCCCCGACAAACACTGTCTTGCTGTCGTCACAAGTTTTGGGGGGAATTCCTCTAAACAAAGTTGACTTACCTGTGAACCCAGTCTTTTCACCATGTGACGGAAAAAGTCATCAAGCTCTTTGCCCTCAATGTAGCCATTATCTGACAAAATAAAACAAATCGTAAGGTTGAAAATGTTGTGAAGCAAATTTTGATTTCCTTCAAAATTCAAATACTCAGTGGGTAAGTGACTCGTGTCATGAGCACCTTGTTTTTATAGTTTGAGCCGTGTCTTTTGTTACTAAACACAACTGCTTATCATTCTGCACCCTCTCCACTGTATCTAACCACTTTCCCATTGGGCATCTACATGAAATTAGATTAGAACTTCAGTTTAATATAGGACTTACCATAGAAATAGCCAAAATACACACATTTTCTTATTTTTGTAAATATATGTACCCCGATGCTGACAAATGACTACCTACACCCTTGACTAATAGTTTTCATCCGAACAAGGACGGTTATTGTCTCTCTAATATCTAGTAACAGATGAAACTCAGTTCTAGGTGCTGTACTATGTTGTTGGTGTATTTTTTTGGGGAAAATATGAACATTAAAGCATTAAATGTCCTTACCATCTGCATCAAAGTGTTGCCAGATTTCTAGGAAACCAGCTGCGTCCAGGTTATCAAAAGCACTGTCCATTTTAAGAAGGAAAAGTAAACGGTCAACTTTTAAACATTAAAAACAATGAAGGTGACAAACTGTTGCACTGTTCAATCGCCTGCTTGGTTGACATATGCTCTATGTGACTTAAGTAAAAACCACACCTCCTCGGGGTGTGTGGGGCGAGTGAGAGAGAGGAAGAGGAAAAAGACTACTATAGCGCTGCATTTGCCATCTGGTGGCTGTGTTGTTACACTGCAAAGCAGATCTCCAATTTGAACTTTAGATATTACAAATGAGACAATGAAAAGGTGTTTTAGCCTGTAGAATTATTTTAATCAATATTAATATTTGTATGGAGAAATGTCCAACACCAGTGAAACATACTGATTCATAACGAAACGGAACAAATGATGCATCAAGACTGATAAAATGAGCAAACAGTCATTTGTTTTTATGCCATTTGTTTTGTTTTTTTTCAGCTTAAGAAAAGTCTTTACTTTGCATTATTTCTTTTCTGAATCTTAGTGAAAGTAACACTAAACTGATTACATGTAATAACAAATTAATACATACAAAGAAATCATTTCTACATTTATGAACACCATGTACAAGTGAGAGGAAAACCAACTAAGGATCAAGACATCACCGGCCAAGTTTGCTTTTTTAAAAAAAAGAAATATTCCAAATAAGTTACAAACAAACCCCGAGTATAGTAGTGTACTTAGTACCAAAACAATATAGGATTTGCTGTGTTCACATAGGTGTGTGAATATATCCTAGTGTATATTACATGTGCGTATATTACACATACACATATACACACACACCTATATGTATGCAAGCACATATATACATAAAATTCAACTCACAGCCACATCATGCAGTCACACACACACATAGACTCAGTGGTCCAGACTTAATGCTACTGGTTATTTTCACGTCGCTCCACTCCGCACCAACAGAAATGAAGTGGATGCAAATGTTTTCAGGATAGAACTGGAAGTTCTCATCAGTCTCTCACACAGTGTATCACACTGTTGCCTCTGAAATCCCACACAGAAGACACAACAAAACAGTAGAGGGCGTCCAGACGATTTCGTTGCATCAGGAAAGTGGTTCAAAATGCCAACAGAATAACAGCACACTGACACATGTGCTTATTTAAGCATGTTGCAGAGTTGTAGCATTTTAGTTGTTTTTTTTTGTATCCTGCAACACCTTTGAGACATAAAAGTGATGTTGGAGCATTGAGAGTTCAAATCAAAGTAGTTGTTGACAGCATGTTCACTATATACAGCGAGAACAGTGTTATTTCTAACACGATTAGTGACAAAGAAGCAAAGTCTAATCGTAACCCTACAAAAAGACATCAATAGACACCATAGTGGAGGAAAGGTGCACCTGTAAGACCTTTGGCCCTGATTTGAATAAGACTCTTGTACAGTACAATAAAATACAAGCTGTGCCCCTTTCACACTGCATGTAAAGAACCAACATCTAGTGCACATCTGAAATTAATGCTGGAGCACAGTTTGGCACACAAGTTGGATGACAAGATCTCGCATATGGGTGTTTTTGTAGAATAAGGCTGCACTCATGTCGTACTGAGTGATTATAGATCTCAGGCCAGTTGCAGAGGAGGCTGTATTGGGGATTAAATACTGTGAACTGACATTGTAGCACCATATCTAGTAAATTTGGGTGTATTTTTTTTAATTTTTTTATTGACAGATTGTAATTGAATTGAGGTATCCATACTTGATTTACTTTTTCAGTTGCTCTGTTGTAATCACTAAAAACTGGTAATCAAAATAACTCCAATATGACATGAATGCAGCATGATGGAATGCAAAGGCTCAATTTTGCTCCCAAGCTATATATTAGGATTTTGTAAAAATGTCGGCTTCTTTATCAAAGAAAACAATCCAATAGTTCCCAAATCTTATTATTTCTGTTTTTCAGAAATAAGATAAACGATTTTGAACACAACATAATTTTGGGAATCTGCTTACAAATTGTAAAGCAGTGTGACGGGGACATCTCTTGCTCAGAGAAAAACTGGAGGAGTCCCATGGAGATGTCGTGAAGCATTCAGGTGCTGAAAATGAGTAGCCCAGAGGTCCATGTGGTCAAAATAAATCTTTCCAGGCTCCTCATTAAGGCAACAGGACTGCCACCTAATGCCATGAGTTTCTATATAAGCAGAACATTTTAAATATGTCCCATCCTGCAAGGAAAGAAGTGAAAGTGAACTAGATTTGAAAGATGGAGTTCCTTCAGTGTCCTGCTTTTACACAAAGAACAAACAGATGAGGTTTATTGTCAAAATCTGGATCATTCTGATGAAATAATATTTTCTATGACATTCCTCATCTGGAGCAAGTTCTTTGCTTTCATTGGACAATGAGCACACTAGGGGAAGACTAATCTATGTATGATATTAGTGCGTTTTGGGAAGAGCAGTCTATAAGAGCAATTCAGAGTCTGTAACAGTCTTACTTACTCTCAGGAATACTAGCTAGAAATTGAACTGTTAAAAACTTGACTTAACCAAATAACACTTAAGAAGTATGCCCCAAAGCGTTAAAACAATCACACCCCGTATTGCATTTTAATGACACATAATCCTCTCCCCATAAACAGCATAAATAAGATGCTTTTGCACAGTGTCTAAAACAGCGAGAACAGTGTTAGTTAACAGTGCTGAAGCCATATTGATTATCATTGAAGTTAAAGTGTACCACAGTCCTCTCAAAGCACAAACACGTCATACAGTCACTCCAGCTCTCACACGGAGATATTACTTGAGTGCAGTTACTGTGTTCGATATAGTTTATCCATCAATCCTTCTGTGACGAGTCCAACTAGCCCCCTGTGGGGAACTCATGGGTTTAGTGTTGGGTGAGCAACATCAAATGTTTATTTCTGATTTGTGTCTGTGCTGAGATTTTCAGCTGAAACCTGTATATTCCTGTAAAAAAAGGTGAATTGCATAATGGATTTAGCCCCTGAAGCCTGGAAAAAAAAAAAGAAGAAAGACTTTCTTGTACTGAAAATAGCACTTAAATCTATACAAATATATTGAAGGAAAAAAATGCCATTGGGTCTTGGTCTGGTTGTATGTTTCTTTTCAAGTACAGCACAGTAATCCTGGTATAATTTTTATTGTGTGTTTGGTCCCTGGGAGACAAACTATGGCGACAAAACAGTCAAAAGACGTCAGATTATTAGTCAAAGATTTTAGACGTACACTCAGTTTCTTAGTCTCTTTGCTGTTTCCTGAAGGCGCATGTCTCATTTTTAGTGGCTTACAAATGTAAATTAAGATTCCATCATTTACTGGCTGAATAAATTTGATCAACCCATTTCCTCAACCCTGAAAAGTTAATTCTTTTAGAGACATGAGATTTTCACCTGAAAGCAGATCAAGAGAAGGCTGTTTGTGAGAAGGAAGCTCTTCTGAGAATTAGCACAGTTTTGGTTTAGTTTAGGTGACATGCTGTGACCAAAGTGATGTTATCCATCAAAAATGTTAAAATACATAATCAAATTAAAACTGAATTGGAAACTGTTTTCCTCTTTATATTACACCAGGTCTTCCTGCAAACCTAACATGATTTGTACTTTGTGGTCAGACAGGACCTACGAGTACAAACTTGTGTAAATGAAATCAAATGAATTATTTCCCCCTTGGTTGCTTTTCCAAAGAAGAATGTGAGGCTTGTGAACAAACTTTTGCTTTGAATCTTGTCTTGCTCATATTAAAATAAAGTCTTTGTCTGCCTCTTCCCCAGAGTCTGATGACTTCTTCCCCGATGCCTTGTCCTTGTCTGGGTTTGGACAATGGTCCTTGGTCTTGAAGGAGCCATGATCCTCAGAGTTGGTGCTGAGCGGGCTGGATCTCTGGACAGAGTCTGACGCTGACCGCACTGGAAACAACAAAGAGGGAACTTAAAGTAAGTGTTGGCCATTTTTACAGCAAGAAGAGAAGAGGTAAGGAAGACATGGAAACTTTTTAAATGTGTCTGAATGTTTGCGCTTTCAATACATGTAGCCGTTATTAACGCAGTGGAACTTTTTTCATTGTACTGGGGACTCAGTCTTTTCCTACAAATAATATGAATTCAGTCCTGTGCAATCTAAGCTGGAAGGGATGTCCCGTATGCTGCCGTAATGACTCAGAATATTATAAAGAGGTTTAAGATCATAAAGCCTGAAGAAAAGTCTAATGTAATTTGAACTAAAGTCTATTGCACACAGAAGTGGAATTATTTACATCTAGTTTTCATCTTCTTAAATATGAATAATAATGTAAACACTGGTCCATTTTTATTAGTATTTGAAGTATCCAAACCAACATCTAAAAGTGAAAGTATCTTTTCAAACCCATCTCGGTTATGTTGGACGGCGCTGTGTCTGGGATGCATTGACCGTGCCTTTATAATGTAGTGTCGGGTGGAACACTTGCATGTCAGGAGGCGAGGCTTACCATTCAAATGGTTAAATTCCCGCAAAGGAACGAAAAGAAGCACACAGTCCTGCCTCATTGAATGATCCGCATCTTTTTGTCAAAACTTTCCATTTTGAGTGTGTATGTAGGTTGCTGCTCAAAGGGCTGTCGTTGTTAATTCTCGTCGCGATGTTATTTTTTTTTAACGGGTAACATGCAGATAGTGGAAGAGGAGGAGATGGTCACCTGATTCATTATCCTTACCATCACACACCGGCTCCCTCGCGCTCTCTTACTCTCATGCTCGCTCCCAACGCAGTCAGAAGGTTTTTACATTTTTTTGTTTAGGACTTGTGAAGAAGCACTTGGATGCTGTGCCTAAATGTTCTAATGGTAGAGAAAACCCGAAATCTAAATGATATCCAGTCAGGAAATTTGGAGACTTCAAGATGCGCAAGGTTGTGAATTTTGACTGGTCGTAAGTCCAGAGTGTTCCCCACTTCTCTGGCCAATGCATGCTGGGATGGATAGACAAAAAAGGGATCCTGAGTCTGTTACATGAAACATAATAGATGAAAGACAGTAGGAATGGGTGAGAGATGTGACCTGAATCTATCACTGTGATGCCTATCATGTTGTACAATAGCAGCCTGCATGGAATGAATACAAATATGAGACCATGGAGGACGCCGACACACTGTGTGGTCCTGACAGTTACATGAAACATTTACCAGTCTGATAGAGAAACATGTAACTGCCAACATGTTGAAAAGGGGACGACTTTATGTCTCAGCTGCTATCTATTCATGTATTCATGTATTGGTATCACCGTCATGTTATTAATAGGCTTCATAGATATACTCAAACACTTTGACTCACCTTCCTGAGAGGTTTTGTTGGTGGAGACTCCTGACTGCAGACTGGTCTGGCCCTCCTTGTCTTTCTCTGATAGCACCCTCTTGAGTGTTAGAGGGAGCACTGTGACTTTAGGGGAGATACTGCCACTGTTGGGAGGATCTGAGCTCTCATCTATGAAAAATGAGAAAAATCAATGTAAAAAGTAATGGTGTAATGTGTATCATCTATCGGACAGCCTCAGTATAGGACAAAATATGGCAGCTCTGTTAAATCTGACAGTACCTATATTCCTGCTGCTACTGGTGGTCCTCGGCTTCTGTGGGATGGTGGGTCGAGCACCCAGGGCCGGCTTTGCTCCCTGTGGCACCGGTGGTTTTGGGCTCAGTGGTCCACCGGGGGAACTTGAGGAAGATGCAGCTCTGAGACGAGGGGCAGTTTCAGGCTTAGTGTCACCACGTGGTGAGGTCTTTTCTGGGGAAGCAGGGTCTGGTTTGTTAATGGAACCACTGGGAGACCTGCTCTCTGGAGTGGTGGGCTGAGACTTGGCTGTTGACACATACAAACATAAACATATCAGCGACTTCTATGTACCGTATTGGTATAAATTAAGATCTCAATATGAACAGACAAAATAGCTAATCGTGACTTGTCCCGCTGCATTTTTAGGCTGCGGTACAGTAGCTGCTTCAGAAAAGAACACTAAGAAGACCAACTGTGGTTCTGCATGAATCATTAACCTTTAGCTTGAATGAAAGCTCTGTGTTCTGAATTGAATATATCCCCTCTTTCACTTAAAGATCTTACCTGTCGCATTGCTGTCATGCCTGTCAGGGCTAGAAGACTAAAGGAGACACAAGGACAAAATACTGGATCACTATGCATGAGAACACAACGGTGGAAATTGTATTTTTTTTTTAAATTTTTTAATGAATTTTGACACAAAAAAGTACAAACAAATATGTCTCGTTGAACCCCTTTCTGGGTGTTATTCATGTAACTAGAACTGTATTTTTTTCTGTTTTAACAGTAACTACTGAAGTGATTCTGAATCTATGTCCACGTGTAAACTGCTAAGCAATAATTTAACACAAGGGGGTGCCTTTCTTACTCAAGATGGATCTCACACACCCAGCTTTGTATTTATGACCTCTCACTGAACAGCCCTCCCCATTTTATCTTCACACACACACACACACACACACACACACACACACCACCCACCACACACCACACACACCACACACACCACACACACACACCTGGAAGCCAGCCAGAAGAAGCAGATGGCAGGAGAGGCTTTAGTGCCACTGATACGAGGTCAGAAAAACCACAATACTACAAACACCATAAACCTCGTTCTACATGAACACAGTCTTGACTGGTTGGGGACCAATTATAATTCTAGGGAAGACACAAGAGCAACACACCAACTCGGATTTAAAGTTGTGCAAATGCATACAGAAGACCCGTACAGCACAGAAAAACGTAGTTAGTGTGCCCCCCTTGAATCAAGCAAGGATTTATTTAATATTAAAACGGACTCTTTGTATACTTTTACACGCGTTAGAGGAAATAATAAAGTTAAAGTAGAAAAGAAGAGAGAAAATGTTTTTTAGAAACAGAGACCGCTTGTAGTTTAGGGCACCTTAGTGAAATTGATGGGAAATATTCCTGACATTTATGTCTTGCTGTGACTCATGACAGAGAATTTGAATATCAGACCTAATTTTTTGTTTCCATGCTGTCATTCTCTCATTTACTTTTCATGCTTCCACCTCGTCGATTCTTTACTTCCCTCTTTCCTCCTCCTCCTCTCTAACCTCCTCCTCCTCTCTAACCTGGTAGAATCAGGGTTGTTTGTGTTTTCATGTCAACATGGTGTCAGGTGCAATGACTCGCCTGAAGATATAAAGTCTCGGCATCTTTGTGTGACTGTGATTGTAGCTGCCTTTTATTTTACATACTCTCCCAGCTGGAAACCGCATTTAATGAGTGTTGAATAAATCCTGTTTGACAAGGGGAGGCTGAACACCTACAGCGCTTCGTCCCCAAAACAAAGTCCAATGTGTCCTTATTCAAACAAGCATCTCTCTCTCTCTCTCTCTCTCTCTCTCTCTCTCTCTCTCTCTCTCTCTCTCTCTCTCTCTCTCTCTCTCTCTCGAGCTCACTGTTCAAGCCAATACCTGGATATCACTATCATAGCACAATTAGCCTTAATTCATCTTTATTTTTTTTACCTTATTTTGATATTGATCAAAATGGATAAAACTAGATTTCAGTTTTTGAGAATCATTAAGAATAATTTTTAAGCACAAATGTTCCTCATATGTTATTAAAGGAATGAATAAAACATTTTACAAAAACACTGTATTTATAGTTTATGTACAGATGGAAGTCGAGACCTGAGTCCAAACATAAAGTTTTGAACTTCTTCCAAGGAATACAATTACTGTAGTTTAATATTGTCATTCTTTTTTTGTTGGACCATGTGAGCTGTATTTGTTTTGCATTTTTTTTGTCTATGTAAAATGCACTTTTTCATCAATAAACCATTCTCAACTAACAAATATTGCTGGTGCAGCACATACTGTACTGTATTTATTATAAAATGTCAGGTTCATGACCTTTGCCACATGTTACTGTCTCGCGTTTTCACTCACTTTCCCGCCTTCTCTGTAACCGCAGTGTTTTTGGCGTCACTTTACCTTGTGTGCTCTCCTCTCCTGCTTGGCCTTCATCTCTGCCAAGAGGCCGCTGCCTATCATCTGCACCCCAGGGTACCGCCTCCCTCCCTGAGGGCTTCCTCTGCCATCTAAACCTTCCCATGGTTCGTCGATGGAGTCTGGTGTCCTCAGCTCCTCTGAGCGGTCTGAGCTGCTGCTGTAGTCGTTGGTCTGTGAGCGACTGGAGGTATCTCTGCAGTGGAGATAGAAGTGGTCAGTCAGGCTGGGATAGACATAGAGGTCTAGATAGACCTACTATAGCCCAAAAATAATCCTGCTTTTGTTTTCCACTTTACCTTGACTTTGGCTCAGGGGCTGGGCTCTTAACTGCCACCTTGGGTGAGGAAGGCTCCTCAGGGATGGTGGGCGCTGGCGCAGATGCTGCTGAGGATGTACCCGAGGAGGCTGCAGTTGCCTGGTTTTTCTCTGATTTATCTGATTTGTCTGATTTATCAGATTTGGAGGATCGTTTGATGAGGTTCAGAAATCCCCCTTTACTCTTCTTCTTCTCTCCATCCTGAGATTCTGAACTCTTGAAGAAACGTCTGAGAAGAAGCAGGACAAGAGACAGACAAAGAGGCAGAGGGTTGAAAGACTTCTGTTTGATATTTAGGAAATACAGATGATGAATATGATAATCACCACGAACAAGTACACTTTAACTCATCTGTATTGGAAAAAAATAGGTGTAAAACAGTCCTTCATGAGCATAATCCTTACTTGGAATCCATCTTGGTGACTTTTTTCGAGAAGAACTCATCTACACCCTCATCCACCCGTCCCATGAGGCCGTTCTGTTCCCCATCTTGAGATGGAGTGCTATTGATTTGCTGAAAGAAAAGGTTGAAGAATCTGATAGCGTGTCTGGACCAGCTGACAAACAGGAGATACTGTTTCAATGCAATGTTTGAGTAGTTTATATACAGTATATGTTTACTCAGATTTCATGCTTGCACTATGACTATATACATCTTTCCATTTTAGTCTTATCTTATGAGTGACTATAAGTGTACCTTTGAGGTATTGATGTCTTGAACTGAACTTAAAAAAAAAAAAAATTTTGAACTGCGAAGCTTTACTTACAGGTATTTTGCTGGAATGTTTTTTTTTGTTCCTCCGTGGTCGTAGTTTGGTGAAGTGCTGTAGTTTCTTTTCTTCCTCAGATGGCAGCTCTACCATCACTCCTGGGGGACGTTTTTCCAGTTTAGACTGGACCAAAGATGGAGTACGTGCAGTTTGAGATGAAGTAGAAGTGTCCTCCATGTGGACAGGGACATCCTCCAAAGCCTTGTCTAGGTCAAATTCCATTTCTGTAGGTTTGTAGTTTGATAATTAAATCAAAGGTGGATCAATACTGAGGAATTATTTGAAAGACCAGACACAGAATAATCAAAACATGCCATCCAGTTAACCTCTTGTAGTTTAAAGTAGAAAAATATCATGCTATTGTATTCTAATAAATCTCAGTATTATTTAAAATACTTACCAAAGGCTCGTGATACTGGCCGCAGCATTCTGCTGTGGATGCTTTTCCTTTTGGATTTAGGAGTCATCTGCAGAGAGGAACAGATAATTGGACATTTGTGGCAACTGAGAAAAAAACACAGCACGATTGGATGAGTAATGAAGGTTTGATAAGCCATGTATGCAGGCTTGTGTGGTTTCCTCAAACGTGTAGCTCAGGATCTCTGGTAACAAACAAAAGTACCAACTGAGTGCTTTTCCAATCAGCAGGGCACACTTGTGAATTCATGACATGTTTTCTTCATTATTCATTTATCCTAAAATATAAAGTAATAGAATTAGCCCAGCTGCTGTGGCTATTCAGGAATACTGTATACACCTAATTCACTGTCTTCACATAGGTGCATATTATTATAACATTAACAAGGTGGTGATGACAGACGGTGCATTTAATGAAGAGACGCAGTGCAATGTGGCAAAAACAATTCAATTAACAACATTCAGCAGCATACAAATTATTCAAAGAAACAAATAATTATGCGTCCTATTATACTCACATTGTAATTTACCAGTTTGTGCTCTACATGACTTTTTAATGGGATCAAATTGTAGAAAAAGCTACAGAAGACTGTATAGCAGGCAAGCACAGTGAAGAGAAACATAAAAGGGAAAGCAGAGTGAGACAAAAGCAAAGTGGATAGAAAGGAGGATGTGGAGAGACAGTCCAGGATTACTTACACTGGTGCAGCACAGCACAGTCTCCATGGAGCAAAGGTAGAACAGAGAGGAAGGAAGAGAGGAAAAGGTTGAAGAGAAAGGAAGACAACACACAGTAAGGCCTAATGAAGACAAGAAGAGGAAGATGAAAGAGACAGCCATGCAGCTATGAAGGAGAGAAGAGAGGGAGGTATGAGATAGAAGATTAAATAAGGGAACAGCAGGTAACGACTAAGAGACAGCGGGAGATAGAAGAAGATGCTGCTTTTGTTAACAGCTGACCTCATTGACTCTTTCCTGCCGCATGATTACAGTGAACTTCTGTATTTTGGCAATAATCTGACCTACATAGTAAACTAGACAGATACAAATTTCAGGCTAAAACTCACACATTTTAAGTCCTAGAAAATATTCTCAAACATATGTAGGTGGTCAATAAACACTAACCCTAATGTATTTTACTCTCATTTGGTATTCATCCTTCTAATACTCACTGTAACTGTTTATGATTCATTATTTCCTTGTCATTCCTCAATGACAGAATCCATAAAATCTAGGTCTTTGCACTATTTACTCTGTGCTACAGTACATATAAGCCACCCACAACTGCTGTAATTTAATATTCAGCATTTTGACAAAAGCTGAAGACAGCTCTTTTAATAAATACCAGAATCCAACCTCAATTGTGTTTTAGAAATGTACAATTCCCGAGGTCTATTTTTTTTCAGTTGAGGGTAATATTAAGGCAGGTGCAACTTTTGTAATGCAACTAAATATAACTTAGCTTTGAACTTGCATTATAACACAGAATGAACAGGTTGTAATTATTTCACTTTGCTGTAAATCCAGTCACAGCAGCCAAAACTAGAGGCCTAGTTTATGAATTATTAAAGAGGCTTTTAAAATCCACAGTATTTACTGCCTTGTTAAGTCAGCTGTTTATTTTTTTATCCAAAAAAAGAGAGTTCAAAGTCCAGCCTGCAAGGTTCCATTTATATATATATATATATATATATATATATATATATATATATATATATACACACACACACACACACACACACACACACACACACACACACACACACACACACACACACACACACACACACACACACCTATTGCCTACCAAAACCTACCATACATGTTTCCAGATCATCAAGCCTCTCAGCTTCTAGTATCTCTGTCGATGCCCGTTTAGGAATCTTCTCCTCCGGGACGTCCAGATCCACCGACTCCTGCTGCACCAAGGGACGACCACGACATACCAGATGGTCAGCCTGAGAGGACAGGAGGGAAAACATGGGAGAGATAGCGTGAGAGGAAAGAAAAACAGCAGGAGAAGACAAGATGTGGATAGGCAAGAGTAAGCAAGGCGAGGAGTGTTCAGAGGAGGAGATCAGAGGAGAGGAGTTGGGACGTCATTACTGAATAATCCTAAATCAACTTTAGGCTTTACTTTTTCTGGTCTGGTTGTTAAGAACTGAAACAACCCTGGCAAAAATTAAAGTCAAATTAGAAAATCATTGTTAATCAATGACTGACTATGTAGTTGAGAGTGCTGTTGATTATAATCTTACCAGCGCGTGTTGTGACGTGGAAAGAGCCTCCAAAATCTCATCAACTATGCGATCGGACAGGAAGGACGCTAGACTCAGCTTCACCTCACTGACACAGAGAGAGTTATTTCAGAGGCAAAAGACAGTGTGAGAGGAGGTGCGGGATAATTAAGGACACAACAGACCCAAATGCAACTACAGCGATCTTTTCTAGAAACCCAAATCACTTACATGTACAAATCTAACACATATAACCCACAAACACACCTGATCTTGTTGATAATGTCCACCCCAGACTGCTCCAGTAGGGTTTTGCTGACAAAGCTTTTAGGTACAATCATCTTGGCCGAGCTGGCCCTCATCAGATCTGGACGAAGATTACTCCTCTTCATCACATGAGGACACAGAGACTCTGCTGTATCCACCATGGATTCCAGCAGAGTCTGGAGGGAGAGCAGGGAAGAACAGGACAGGATGATGGGCCTGATTGGTGGTGAAATATAGATCTGATCTGCAACTTTGCTGACTTAAAGCCTACAGTGTTGACATACAAATGAGACTGTGTCATACAGTCATCATGGCAACATAAAATATAGTTTTTATTTTAGTATGGATATAGTTTGTGGTATCAGGTGTCATTTTCTTGCTTCAAAATTCCCTCAGATCAAACAAAATGAGTGTCATTAAGTCATTTTACTTTTCTTTGTCCTGGTGTAAACCACACATTTATATGTAATATGATATGAAATCTTGAGTCACAACTTTCTCCTTAATATTAGATTTGAGGACTCTGGCCAAAAATACCACATAACCCAATTATCAATAAAAGTTATAACCCTACCTGCAGTTCTTGGTCCATGACAGTCGTCACCTCCCCAGCCATGGACTCCAGTTTCTCCTGGATAGGACCTACTGACGAACTGTTCACCTCCTCTCTGGATGCTGATCCAAGGTGGTAGAGGTTAGGAAGTAGCTGGGAACACACAGGGAGGATGACAAGGATTGACAATATGAATATATAAAATAATAATAATAATAATATATAAAAATACTACATCACTAAATTATTGACATTATTCCAAAATGAAATAGTACACATAATATTTAAATTTAAATAACCAAAAGCCAAGTATGATGGGTCTGTCCTCACCGTTTTCGAGTTCCTGGCATCTTTGATGAGGTTCTCTGCTGACCTGACGTCCTCCAAGATGGCGTCCATCTCAGAGTTCTTCAGAGAGTTGAGGTGGTCCTGCACCTTAACACAGATCCTGTCAATCATCTGGAAGACAAAAGCAACAGGACATGGATGTCCGTGTGTGTCATTTGACATGTCAAATATTCAGTAGGAGGTTTTTAGTTTCCCTCTATCTTTTTGACATTTTGGATTAAAACTAACTGATTTAACAATAAAAACTAGAGTGGCTGGACATGTTCAATTGGGTCATTGTAAAATAGTTTTGTCGACATTGAATAGGAACCCAATTTAACAGAAATAGCCAGGTGAGAAATGACAGCGCAACGAGGAAAATCGTACAACTCTTAAAAAGAAAGCTAAAATCCCTATTAGAGAAATTAATTTAAAAGAGAGAAACACATTATACAGATAGAGAACAAAAAAAGTATCCAGCTGTGAAACCACGTTGTCTCAAGACTCACTCTTGACCTTTTCAAAAAGTTAGTGCGATTGTTATGATTTTTCCTGGACACTGTGTTTCTTAGAGTCTATTTCACAACCAACAACAGCTTCATTTTTGACCAAAAATAAAATAGACTACAGTGCATGTATAGTCAATAATAACTGCATCTCCATCTGTATACACACCTGCTGTGTGGTTGTGGTTACGATGCCCTGCTGAAGCCGATACGCCTGTTCCTGTAGATATTTTCTGGTTTCGTGGTTCCTGTACAAATAATTCTCAATCTGGGGAGGAAACACAAAGCTAATGTCATGATAACAAACCAAAGTGATTGTAACTTAAAACAGTATTTGCTGATTCAGTTTGAGTTTCATGATGTTGTTGCACACAGTATGTTTTCAACACTGTAAAAATAATACAACACTATTGTAAGACAGATGGCGGCTTAAGCAGCTGAAGGGAGTACTTGATATACCTTTAGCAATGCATCCTCCGTTTTCTCAGGGCTTGCCTTCAGAGCCTGGGAGGCATCGATGATGGGGATGGGCATGAAACGAATGGTGAAGTTCCTAATGGAGACACACAGCCAAAGGGCATTATTTCACAGTTAGTTTGTGTGATAGAGGAGGGGGAATTTCAATAAACATGAAGCAGAATGATGCATTTAAAGACGCACACAGTGTAGTGTAATGCAATGTGATAACAGTTCAGTTTTGTTTGTAATTTTGTACCACAGTGTAGTACAGAAATAAACATGTCCCTTTGTGCATTGAACTGGCACCATTTCATATAATTTATATTCACATTATTATGGAGGAAATGAAGGTATAAGCAGAAAAAAATGGAAAAAGAAAGAATATATACAATAGATGTGTGGAAATGTATTGATTCTACGATGCATCATGATGCAGGTGGAGGAGATACTGCATTGATGATAATTGCACTAAATCATAGCCAGTGTTTCCCATACATGGAGTCCATGAGGTCGAGTCTTCATCCACCTGAGCAGTAAGATAAACTCACTGTAACATCTTTGGTAAATCTTACACAAGAGCACCTTATTTCACTCTTTTCAAACTAGGTTTTGGCCGCACTTCTGTCTTCATGGTGTACAGGGCAGTTACTGGAGACCTGCCTGTGAGGTGTTTAGGGGACATATGTTAATTGTAGCTACAGACAGTAACCTGGTTTACACTCTCCTCCTCTAAACCCCATCGAGAAGCATCGTGCAATCCAATCTTTGAGAGGTGAATCTTAATCGGATCACATTGTGAGGCAATTGGAGATTTACAACTCAAATACGTTGATAGTTTTCCACCTCAAAGCTAAACTGATTCACTGTTGTTCATACCCAACGAAACACACCTGCAGAGAAGCATGAAAACATGGTTCTTCTTTCACCAGTGAAGATTTGACTGCTATTTGAACCTGTTGACAGATCTACTGTGACCATGGACGAGTCCCTGAAATTCCTACAAACTACCTTCGACCTCCCTTAGATAGCTTGTACACTTCTCCTTTGTCACTTTCTCTGTTCACTTGAAAATGTCCATTATTTTGCAGTATTAAACGTCTGAAAAAAAAAATCTTTAAAGAATACAGAACACAAGAGAAGAGAGGAAATTGAGGGGACAAAAAACCCCACAACAGTGCTCTGCTGAACAGAATGGAGATCAGAAGCAAGAAAAAAGAAAGAAATTGTTCTTTCAATAATGCAGTACAGAGACTCGGAGGGGAAATGAGGAGATGTGCTGCTGGGAGAATATGATAAACAGAGACAGGAGATGAGAGAGGGGAGAGAGGTGCATGTGCAGATGTGTCCCAGAGGCAAATTTAGTTAGACGCTCGTGTCACTTCTCACTCACGCAGAATATTGAACAGAAACATTCACAGTGAGAAGATACAGTCAACAAAAAAATCTGATTTGTTTAGTCTCAACTCGTGTTTTTTTTTTTTCTCTTAATCTGTTATGCTCTCTCTTCCTTTCCCTTCCTCAGCATATATCCTCATGCTCCTGTGTCTTTGTTATATTCCCTGCTTTTGTCACTCTCCCCTCTGTGTCTTCCTTCCTCCCTCCCATCCTCTCTCCTTCCTGTCTAAACACACCTCAAGGTTTGCTCCTGCTCAGCACAAAGCAAAAAGACATCTGGGCTGCAACAGCTAACCGCACATCCATCCTTTCAGCAGCATTCATTCAGTACACCAGCGCATACTGTTAGAACAAAAGTTTGAAAGTGCAATGTTGCATTCACAAGTTTGCAACACATCATTTGGAAAAAGTTAAATACAAGCAGACAATAATCAACTTAAATGTACATGCAGTGCTACTTACTTCTCCAGAGCAGCTGCTACATCCTGGAGCCCCTGAGGGCTGGTGTTGTTCTTATCCCAGATCACAGTCCTGCACAAAACATGACACAAGCAAAGGAAGTGATTAACTCAGCCAGATGGTTTACAACATTTTTGTTGCTATCTGCTGACAATCAAGAGGCATTATAGAACATGTAATAGTTAATAATAGTAAGTACATATATGCATTGGCTTCACTACATGTAGACAAAGACAGTAGTATTAAACCACCTACTGGCAAACTTTGTGACCACATAATGCACTATAAGCTATCTTATGTAGATGTAACTGTAGTATTTCTTTACTTCTTTTCCATTATCATTATTTTTGCCTATTTGTTTATTGTTTCTTGTTATCGGTATCCTTTTATTACCCTATTTACCATGTATAAGTCATTTATCATCTTTTAGTAAATCTTTTATAACACACGTTGGGTGTTGCAAGCAAATGTAGGTGTTTATCAATGTAAATGTTAAGCTCTTAACTCCTCCTGTACAAACATACTGTAGCAGGATACTGCTATATGAATACATAGTGAATGAATTGATTTTAAAAGACACTATGTTATTAAATATGTCCTTATAAGAGAAACTGTTGACGTATACTGTACATAGTCATGTGACATGGTCTCTTACACCTTAACATACTGTATGCTCACCTGAGTTTGGAGTTGATTTGTAGCGCCTTGGCCAGCATCTTGGCTCCCATGTCACCCATGGCGTTCCCGCTGATGTCGAGCCTGCTGAGCGATGAGTTGCTGCCAAGTGCGTTGAGAATGATGGTCAGATCAGTCTTGAGTCTGGAGTCTGCCAGAGACAGAGAGGTGAGGGGCTGGGGGAGGGAGGGGGGAGGGGGGGAGGTTGAAAAAGGATTTATATTATGAGAGCTGTAGCAGAAATGCATTCATTGTATAACTGACTGTGACAGTGTTATAAGAAAGCAGGACAGTCACCACCTGCTGGCTATTCAAACAGTCACAATTGATGTTCAGCCCTCCTGTTGTGTGTATTCAGTTTATTCAAAAGGAGCTTTCTTGGATCTTGTTAGAAATCACGGCCAACTAACAAAAGCTTTTGGAAATTATGTCATTGAGACCATTATTATTCCCTTTGGCAGTGCCAGCATCTTTTCCTGCCCCTGAATTTCTTCACTGTCTGTGGATACTTGGTGTCTGTGTTTTCTGTTTATTGGGATTAATTCAGACTCTGTATGCTCCCTTCACCCACCCTGTGATCTTTGGCAGCGCCTGAAAGAAATTGTGAGCATGCAGCTTGACATCCCAGTCAGAGGTCACAGCAAGTCTGACACCATCACAAAAGTTTTGAAAGATTTTTAAAGTCAATGAAAACTATTTGCATGTTTGTCAAATGCTAAGAATCATTTAATGGCTACAATTTACCAGGATAACAAATCCAGAGTTTTTTTTTCTTAAATCAAACTAAATATTTTGCAAACATAGCGGTAATCATAAAACCCTTTTATTATTCAAAACTCTACAAGTTAATGTGAAACAAATGAGCATTGGATGAAGTGGCTTTCTTTGCAATGTGAGAGTGATCTGAGGGTTCACAAACCCCAAACACTCACTCGATATTACTGCTACTGCTCACCAGATTTAAGCAGCTCTACGACGCATGCCACAGCTGGAGACTCCCATGATCTGGACTCCCATTTCAGAGTCTGTCAACTCATTTATTTATTCTCTGGTTAAACTTTTTTGGACACGACAGTAATAATGTACAGCGGGTACATCTGTTTTGCCCCTTAAATCCCAGTTTCACATAGCCAGACCTTTCTCCTGCCCACTGTGCCAGTGCTGGAAGATGGTCTGGCTGCACCCATATATGTAATTCTGAGTAAATTTATACTAATGTTTTTCATCTACAGTTCTCAGTTGCCGGATTTTTTTTTTTTTGTGAGGTTTATTTTCTATTTGTTAAAAGAATATTTCAGCATTTTGGAAAAGACACACGCTTTTGAAAAAATTGACACCACTCTTATGGTTGTACGCTAAACATGAAGTTCAGAAACTAGCTATTTCCCAATGTTTCTAGTCTTCATACTAAATTAATTTAAGCAGCTGCGGGCTACAGTTTTATGTTTGGCATACAGACACAGAGTGAGATCAGTCTTCTTATCTAACTCGAGGCAGTAAATTCCAAACTTCCCCGACTGAAGCAGATATATACCTTCTCACCAGTGAAACACAGAGCACAGCTTGTGTTTGTTTATCTTCTGGCAGCCAGCAGTCATCCCCACGTCTGACTGCCTGGACTCAGACAAGAACACACAAACACAAGAACTGTGTGTGTAGCTGTGTCACACACTCTGTATGTGATGTGTGTTTTCCCTGGCTACACATGGCAACAGAGGAAAGGGATCAAATTTAAAAACATACCATCTCCACAAGCATTTACTTATCTGTCAGCTCTGGTTATAAAATACTCAAGAGACTGGTTACACACTCTCCCACACAGACATATAGACATTTGACCCCCCCGGGCCAATGAAGCACACCTTCTTTTATCATCAAGCCCTTCTCTGAGATCAAACAAACTTCATTCATGTTCCCTCCCTTCCTCAGTTTGTTTATTCCTTTGCATACATCCCTACTGGATGCCCTTTAACCTGCCACCTTCACCCTCTTCCTATATATTTTCCACTAACCGTCCATCAACACCAACCCCCCCCCCCAATCCCCTGTACTCCTTTCTTTGTACGCCAGCGTCTACCTGCACAGAACAGATAACCAGCTCATAAATGCACATGCCTCCATCTCATACACATAATGACACGCACACCCATACATGGACACAGACGACAAGCACCAAGAAACCAATCCAGCACAGAGCAGTTCAATAGGATCATCAATCTAGCACATCCAGCACTGTGGGAGAGAAAGAAGGGCAGGTACCAGGGCAAAATTTGTTCTAGCTCCCATGATGGAGGGAGAGATAAAATGAGTAAGATGGATTGAAGGACACAAAAAAGGGGAGAAGCTAAGCTATCATCTCTGGGGAATTCTTGGATATAGAGATTTTGATCAGCAGCAGTAAAAGTCACAGGATATTTCAGTCTACATACTTGGGCCGTAAGGCATTTTAATGTTATACTTTATTGATTAGATTTGGGAAATCCAATTACACACCCTTCTACTGGACAGTTCAGAGGTCAGCTGGTGGAGATTCAGTGATTTGTTTTCGCCACTGCTGAAACAGGTATTTGACCCAGAGACATCTGTTTGGAAGATGATCTCTGTATAGACTAGTGTCCCTCACAAAAACACACAGAGAAGGAATTGAAAAACTCACCGAGTCCTCCTCTTGAATCATGTGAACCAGGCTGTCCAACACTGGAGCAAGGTTTCTATTTCAAGTAGAGGCAAGACAGAAAGAGAAGCTTAGGTACATGATAAAAATTATGCTTTTCTTTTATCTAGGAACTTATTAGTAAATTACATTTCAACCAAAACACCTTAAATAACACCTTCACAATGTACTAATACTAAATAAGCAGTGGATGAATAGTTCTTAGGGGAGAGGCAGAGGCAGGCAAGTTATATGACCAAACCCTATTCAGTTCTACCCTGTAATGTCTCCCTCAGCCTAGTCTCATATTGTACACACGAGCTCAACACCATCTTCTTCCCTGCCTTCTTACTTGGATTTGATGTTGTTGAAGTTCTTGCCCAGAGACAGGTGTCTGATGGACCGGTTCTTGGCTAACCAAACAAGCAGAGTAGACAGGTCTGAGTCCAGGCCTGAAAGAAGAGGAATACGAGATTTAGTAGTAGCTTTTAGTTTAATAAATGTAGAATGCAAAATGTGTGGGAACTGCCGTCTCACCATTATCAGAGATATCGAGGCTGGAGATGTTTGGGATCTCAGCGATACAACCTTCAAGGATCTGGGATCCTCCCGACCGCAGCTGGAAAGACAGGAGATTAAACTTCAGATGTTAAGCTCAATTTCCCGCTGCACTACTGCTGGAAAAAGAAAATCCTGCACTCTAACTATACAACTGGAACATAAAGTGTCACAGTTCTTCCACAAAGGATTGCACTGAGCAAATATTGCACAAATTCAACACTGATATTTATAGTTTAAACCTGTGTGAAGACAGGTGATCTAAAACAAAAACATCTGTCGGATTCTCTCAATGAAACATGCATTCAGCTTCTAAGATGACTACAAATTATTATTACTGCAGTTTTTCATTATGTGTGAAATGTTGATGGCAAAAAAAAAAACCACAGAGAATGATCAGCAGGAAAATAATGTATCTGCCACAACAGACGTGCAAATAAAAAGGAAAATGTTAGTTATTAGGAGGGAGCACATTGGTACTTACACAATGGCCAAGCTTAAGGAGGCATTAGGGGAAGAGAACAGCATGTCAAAGCCAAGCCAACAATTACCAACAACAAAATGCACACAGATGCTTAATGATCCTACTTCTATTCCAATGCACACTCTTCAAAGACACATTTGTGCGCACAACACACTCAACAGGGAGTCAAAGCGAGTCGTTATTTTGCATGCAGTCAGCCAACTCGGAGAACAGTTTCTGGCCGCCTCCACCAAACGGTTCATTAAGGCTTCGAAAAAGGGACGGATCGCATCATTTCCCTCGAAGCCTCATTTTGGGAAGATTTCTATGGGAATCTGGAATTGGGTTTCCTGTGTAATTTGTATTCATGAGTTATCTTTAGCAATCACGTTGAATTTCCAGCAAGCTCTCTTTCTGCTATTGAAAGAAGGGGGTGGATGAAGGCGAGGAGCTGGTGTGTGCACATGTGGGTGAGAGATGTGATGAAACAATTAGAGAGGGAAACTGAACAACACAAAACCCTCCCCCAAACCCCCACTTCCCCCTTCCCTCTCTCCGTTCATCACCTGCTGTCTGCCAAGTACTCCATTATGCAGCTTCTTTGCAGTGTCACTGGCCTGTCAAATAATTTTGGAGTGGGTCCTAAAAATCTGATGCAATTGGATGAGTATTGCCTCCAACCTATTAAAAACCACACTCACCAGACTTTAGCTGACAAGGGCACTTAGACAAATACTTCTACTGCCAGAAACCGGGAGAATAAAGGAGAACAATCAAGGAAACAAAGCTAATGTCCCCTTAAAGCCACTGGTTGCAATACTTTGACTCACTCAAGACAGCTTGCACTGTATTTTGCAGCATTGTGCTTAATCTCATCAGCCAACGTAGTTATTTGCTAATGTGATTTATCAATATTTAATAAACGTTAGGGGCTTCAACATATCAAATATCCACATCATTTAGTATTCATTTTCATTTTGAACATGGTGTGAATAGCTCCCAGATCTCTGCTTGCCTTGCACACAGTGCACTGAAAAATGTGAAATATTGTGATCCAGATTTGGAGTGAAAGTGCATTGTGTCTCTGTGGGTCTTACCTCACAGCAGCTGAGGTCCAGAGACACATCCTTCAGGTTAAGGTTACTGGCCAAGCCGAGCAGGAGTGCTCTACAGCATTAGCAGGATATGCAATTAATAGTTAATACATTAAAGAATCAAATAATTTTCAAAGTCAAGGACTCTGTCTTACAAATAGCAATTGTTCCTCCACCCATCTGAGCACCCATGGTCTACAAATGAGGTGTGGTCAGGCGCATTGTTGGTGTAAGGCTATCTTGAGGCAGTGAAACGTGATTGTTTGATTGACCAATGAAAAACTGTTCTTAAGTCAATGGTGCAGTATTTTACTGTTATTTTGAGGGTGCATTATTATTAAGAGAGTATTATGTGCCCACATACTCTCAGGGATGCGCAGCAGCTCACAAACATGCAAGGGGTGCTCTTTTCTACTGCTTGGAAAATCTGCTGTTAAAATAGCAATCCCTCAAGGTGCAAGCACACCTGGCTATAATAGGCGATGGGAGATGACATTCTGATTGGTTTATTTTATGTTACGCTGAAAACACTAACACCCCTTTCAACCATGCGCTTTACTTTGCAATCACATTATCAGCCATTGAACTAGAAAAAGTGGATTTTGAAAGCCCTAAATGCACCTATGCCATGTGAATTAGATTGTGCGCTTAGATCATTAAAATAGAGCCTGAAATGTGAATGAAGCGTCGACTCACTTGAGAGCCTCTGGCGGCAGCTTGGTTCCCGACACGTTGATGGAGCTCAGAGACGCGGCACTGCTGAAGAAATGCTTAAATGAGGGAGGCACCTCTTTGCCTTTCCTACGGAAACAGAAAGAGAACAGGAATAAAAATAATGCCACTATTCACAGATGATGTCACCAACTTTTCAGACAACTTTCTTTTGATCTGATCCCTCCAGAATGCTCAATGATGCAGGAGACCTGACATTAACATTTTACTACTCTTGTCATCTGTTAAAAGCCCCTGACCCACTTCATGTTTTATCTATTGTTTAACTCTTCTGGCTCCACAAATCAGGTAATACAGGAGGGGTTTATAAAAGGAGAATCATTCTAAGTCCCAGATATTATGTCACTTTTATACTGTAACACTTATGTGCACTCAATTGCTCACCTCTTTCTCACTCTCCACTAGCCCCCACTGCCTTTCTGTCCTTCTACATTGACTACACCCATGTTTTCTCCTCCTCTCTCTGTCTCTCTCACCTGAATGTACTCATCTACCTCCACTACCCACCACCCCCAACTCTATGCTCCCCTTTTCCCTGGTGAATTGCTCAAGTCCCTCGAGACACACTGGACACAGAGAGAGAGATAATGATGGGGAGAAAACCCCACCCCTCACCCATCTGTTACGCACAAGATCTGCATACACACAACAAAGCCATGCTATTTAAATTCACTGGAAACGCAATGTAATGACTGCTGGTCACCAGCAGGTGTCACACACCAACATACAGACAGATTGTTTGGCAAAAATAAACTCTGATGTAGACAGGAATATTAAGGTAGAGAGGATAACCACAGATAAGCCTCAGTGGGCAGCTGTAATGAGAACATACTGTACACGTACAATAAGAGGCTCCACCAGGTCAAAGCCTTCCAGCAAGCACATACTGGATTCAAATGCACAGGATACTACAGACCTATTTCTTGTTAAGACATTCTGCCTTTAGGTACTGATTTTACAAAAAGATGCAGTTATAAATAACTAGACTGGTCATTTCATGTTTTGATTTCCCACATTTTTTAACCTTGGTGCAAACAAATCAACACCTCTAAACCATACTTAAAGATGCATAACTGCTCATTGTTTTTAAAATGTATTTGCTATATTCGTCTCTTAATATAAAAAAAACACAATATGTATTCTTTACAAAAATTACACCTAACTCAGTTGACTGCCTACATACAGCACGATGAGGATTTAGACTGAGCTGTTAGACCAATCAGGTGACCAGTGCTGTCATTTCTAGAATTTATTTTTAAATGCAACTTTCGCAATTTTGTTACTGTTAAGCAAATTATTACTGCAAATTCCCCTGATGGTCCGATGTCACACAGATTAGATGTCTTCAATTGTGGCATGTGGAGTTGTTCCAATGTAAACAAATGCACTCTTTTGTTTGTAATGCCGAGACACCTTTTTACCTGTGAGGGAAGACACTCTTTGACACATTGAGAACGGAGAGGTGTTGGACCGAGCCTCGCAGCAGAGCCGAGCAAACCTGTAACACGCATAATATGTCTCCTTAACATTATAACGATGTGAGATGTCTGAAGCACTGGCACTTTTGCTGATTTCTTTTATACTTTGAATCTTTATTTTGGGCTTAAAATATCCGTTGTCCAACTTCCAACCCTGCTGTGTATTTAGAAATGTGTAAATGTATTTATATGTGGTTGCATGTGAGAGAGAAAGGATATGATTTCGAAGCTAATCAGTATCCTCAGTGACCGGCTGACAGTTGGCTACATCTCAAACTAATCAATCGGCTGTGTTTGGCTCTCAGACCCACATCAATACATCACATACAGTATTCACAAGCAGTCGACAGCAACACAGATTGAGTGGGTGAGCAAAATTGGATAACATTGCGTGCAACACAGATATTAACGGCCAGCACTTCATCTTATAATGCTGCACAATCAGGTACAGCTCTAATTGCATGTTTACAGAAAGTAATAATCTTTTGTGGTGTCTTTATAATTAAAGATGTGTAATCCCTTATCATACAACAGTAATGTGATGATTTTTGTTTTTGTTTTTAGTTTAGCTGCATCAGGCTGGACGTCATATCAGTTGGAGGGACTCACCTGGTCCAATGAGCAGTCGGTGTTGGAGAGGTCGAGGGTTGCCAGGCTGTTAGGTTGACCGAGAAAGTGGTAGAAATGCTAGAAACAGAAGGCATCAAAAACACGGTAGTGTTACAATGGAGAAAAAAATACTTAACCACATCTGACAGTCTGTTGTTGGAGGCTGATCTTAAAGCATCGTCACAATCCTGTCCTGTCTTTCAAACAAACTGATCAGATCTACATCATTTTAAAGCTAAATTAAATATTATTTTCCTTGCGTGGAAAATACGCGCTCATTCACATTCCAAACAGGCAAACTCAGCATAGTGGATAAACAAGGGAACGCATTTATTTCCGTTTAGAAATCCAGCTAACTTGGAAATAGATAAGAGTAACTGTTTTCTTACTGACTGCAAATGAAAGGAAAAACTCATTTACACTTTGGGAAGTAAATTAATTTGCTTTCTTGACAGCTAGTCTAGCTAACACAGGCCCTCTACCATCACTTGTAAAGTTCGCGAACATGCTTAATTTGTTTCTTTAATCTGTACAAAAACCAAAGTGTAACATGTTATAGAGGCTTTACTATTTCCTCTGCAACTTCCTGGAGTCTCTTTGCCATGCAACCAATGGATCCTGTTTATTAGGGAACTTTGCGAGCTGTACTAAGCTAAACTAACCTGCAACTTGTGCTCGCTTCATAGTTCCTGCACAGGCATCAAAATGATGGCAATCTCCTCATCTGACTCTCACCAAGAACACAAATAAGTGTTTAAAATGTGCAACTATTCCTTCAAACCAATCATACTTACTGTCACTGCAGCAACAAATGATAAATAGTGTGTATATGTGTGAAGCCATAGATATAACACAACACATTGATGGGTTCGTGTCTGCTTGTATCTGTGCTCTGAACAGATCTTGAACTTCCCGACACAATGCTTTCCAGTGGAGTGGCAAGATAACTGATTCGAATTGATCTGAAAAAGCCCCCATAGTACTGCTTTAATCAGATAAGAGTCGCTGATATCAGCTCTGAGACGGAGCTTGTGAGTTTGTGTCTTGTGTTGTAGAGCTGTATGTGTGATGAGTGAACAGACTTAAATAAATCCTCTGCAGACAGCAAACGAGCCTTAATGCACTGTTCATTTGTATTTGAATTAATTTGAGAAACATTTATTTATTTACTTCTTTTCCCTTGAAAAATCAACAAGATGTGTTTTTTGCCGTGAAGTGTGCAATCATTGTCATGCAGCTACAGTGTGTATGTACCTGCATGTCGTCTCCTCGGAGCATGTTCCCTGAGAGGTCCAGATGGACGAGGCTGCTGGGGATGGACGGGTTGGCACTCAGTGACTGGCAAAGGCTATTCACCCCTAAAACACACACACGCACACACACGCGCACGCATTGTCAGCATTATCAAAACCCTCAAATCTCCACTTGATGTTTTGACAGCACATTTAAGGAAATGGCAGAGGAAATGAGTAGCGAGTGAAGACAGGAAAGAACAGGAGCAGAATGTAGATTGAAGGCATGGAAAGTAAAAGAGAGAAGGCATCCTCGTAGTTTTGTATATGTAATGCAATGCTATTTCAAAGTGTCACACCATATTGAGTATCCCTTTTCCGTCATACAATGCAG
Source organism: Embiotoca jacksoni (assembly GCF_022577435.1). Classification (NCBI taxonomy): domain Eukaryota; kingdom Metazoa; phylum Chordata; class Actinopteri; family Embiotocidae; genus Embiotoca; species Embiotoca jacksoni. The sequence continues at coordinate 11,411,135 of NW_027185241.1, forward strand.
ATACAAATAATTAGAATAAAGGAATGACAATATCAGGCTCTAAACAGCCTCATAAAGTCTTCCAATACTTAAAATGATCAGTGCGTTTGAGAGAAAATGAATGTGTGTGTGTCTTTTCGTGCATGGCTTTGTGTGGCACATTATGTATGCGTGATGTTGACATGCTGTGCGTACAACCACGTGTGTCTATCACATGGCTGACACACTGAGCTGACGCTTTGACACTGTGAAGTCCTGACTGCCTGCAAATCACAGCATGACTGTCAAGTGACTGATTTTATCAAGCTGGACAGATGGAAAAGAATGCGATGAAGGAAAAATGTGGGAAACGAACTGGAAATGCGGGAGATCAAATCAGCGACGTGCTGAATTACAACTTACAGCAACCCTTTAGCGAGACGAGCAGGGCTCAGTTTAAGCAGCACAAGCCCTGACTAACCCGACACCATGAAATATGATAGTGCTTTATTGATTGCCTGAGAGCAGAGCATGTTTACAGTGACTCCCAACAGATGGTGCCTGGGCCTGGAGAGTTTAATTTGGATGAGAACCAACAAGAGATTTAACCTGCTAGTAATTGTTGACAACACATTCAGTCTAGAAAATATGACAAGACTATAAATCCTCTGCAGTTTTGTGCAGAATAGCTTTTACACAATCGGCCTCTTCACAGCATTTTGTTAAAGGCCAGAAGTACTGTTCCATCATGTCAGACATGTCTGCCTCCAGTGTCTGAAGGAAAGTGGTCGAGAGAGCAGCGTTTATGCAAATGAAAGCATGCATACTGTTTACAGATTGCCTTTGTACACTCACATAACGAGTCTGTTTCTCTCACTCACAGTGCGTTAATAGTGCAATAATTAAAGTCTCATTAGCATCCCAGCAGTAGGTGCGATCAGAGAAATGAAAGATATGAGTTGCATCTGCTCGTAGGCAAGGAAGTAAATTAAGACACAAGCAGAGAAGCGAGATGATTCCAGTCCAATACTCGCGTTTCTTTTCACGTCTTAATCAGTCTATTAGCTTCATTAGACAACTGCAAATCTGCCTACTTTTCATTCAACTGTTTCAGCGACTAAATACACACAAACACAGAGTGAAGACAGCACATACCTTTGGGCGATAGTGAGGTTTTGGAAAAGTTTAAATGTTTGAGCCCCATACGAAGTTTGGCAAACTGAGCACCCAGAGAGGAAACACCTGCAGCAGGAGAACAGACATCATTATCCTCCTGTCACTTCTGCTTCGTGGTGTTGTTGAGCTTGTTTCATTCATAGTCAGCATCACTATAAGGACTTTTTCATTAAAAAAGAAAAGAAAAGAAAAAGCACCTTCCACCTGTATTCCAAACAGATATTTCCTTCGTATAGGTATATACCAGTATAGGTCACCACCCAACTTCTATATTTCTTCTTCTTTCAAATCTGACTTTATTCTACATTCGGTTGCCTATATAAATAATCAAATTAAAACAGCTAAAAATATACGTAATTCTCAAACAATAACTCCAGTGCAGCTAAAATTCTATTTTTTTTTTTTTGGTGTATTACTGTATGTTATCAGTAATGTATGTAGTGGTAAATGACACCACTAATGTACATATACACGTATGTCTATTGAGACATTTCTGGTTAGAGCAAGAACATATTCAACAGATCTTTGTGATAAATATTACATGGTTATAGTGAGCCCCCGAAATCTGTAGCATGTTTACATGCGACTGACTGAATATTTGATTAAATGTATTTTAAATGAATGTGCCCTGGATACACATTAAATACAACGTATTAAACCTGGTGCACTCATTGCTCTATATCTTTATGCATTATCATACTATATACCTGTAGCAGGCTGTAGGAAATATATATGATGAATGAATGTTGCAGGAGTTGACAAGCAGAGTTCAAGCTTGACTTCTGCTCTGCTTGCATGTAACTTCTAACTGTCCACCTGTTCTGTCTCCCGAGTCTGATTTTGGTCATATTACTGTTGATAGCAAGGGGACTGTGGAAATATGACTGCATGTAAAAGACCGAAAAGTATCCTACTATACTGCTTTATCATCTTTAAGTATTTATACCCATCTGGTAGCTGTAAAGAAAGTCGAGCTGAATAGAGACAAACATCATACCTCTGTCCTCCAGTGGGTTGTTGGCAAGATTGATGGTGGTGAGTCCTGAGCTGGGGTTGTGGGCCAGGGCAGCTGCTAGCTTCTGGGCAAAATCACTGTAGGTTGCGAAAGGTTGTATCTATTATGTGTATGACCAGTGTAACACACATAGAGCCCATCAAAAAGGCTTTAGGAGCATAAATATTCATTTTCATGCCATACTGGTAAAACAGAGCTGAGTGGAGCAAAACTGAAATGTTACATCAGGAAAGTAAGGTAGCTGTTCTTCAACTAAAATCTTTTTAAACAACTGAATACACAGAAACAGCATAAAAAAAAGTGTGGCAGCACTGATTAGGGCATCGAAACTGAACCCAGAAGTATGACAAAAGTCAACAGCCCTCTGCAATATTGCTGCAGTTCTCAGTACATGCATTATTGGTCACCTTAACATTGGTTTTAAAGTCAAAATATTGTGTAAATGTACAACATTTACTTTGGCTGCATACACACTGAACAGTTTTCTACTGAAATGATACTCATTAAATGGAATAAAAAAAAGGGTTTTATCAAAGATATCTGCAGTATAAAATTAAATTACACTAAATCACAAATCTGCCACCTCTATGTAGTTAGGGGATTTGTGATAGACACTTTAAAAAATAATGTTACAACTATATTCAACTTTTAGTTGTCACTATGGGTCGAGCTCCAAAATAAATGGCTCCTATGCTTCTCATAATGCAAGATAGCATCTTCTGTTAGACCCCTCCTGGTTGGGAAATGCAAACATCTTTCAAACTTCACATCCCCAGCACTGAATGTAATTTGTTAAAAATGTGTCGCCTTAAAGCTAAAAATTAAGCTTTCGCACTCTGAAAGTTGCCTCAAAAATTTGACCTTTATAATTTGATTTGATCAATTTAATTATTACCTAGCCTCCAAGCACAAGCTGAGATTACACTCGAGTCATTTTCACAGACTTGAAGAGCCGTTGTAGCATCAGTCCTCACTACGAGTTAATTGGCTTTGACATGTGAAACTGCTGGAGTGCCTCTTTAAAAGTTAGCTTACGTTTTGAGTCCTGCGTTGTCCAGAACCAACTCTTCTAGTCGACTGGATCGAGACACCACCCGAAGGATCTGCTCACACACATCTGCAGACTGAAGACACACAGATGTAGTGGTCGTATAATATTAACAAGACAGAAAAACATATAGTAATGTCGCTGAATTCACAAGTGTTATAAAACCTAAGAAAGAAATATCATGTTATGTATTAATAGTCACCTTCAAAGCTGTTCCGTATAGGTATTTTCTCACTGATTAAAGAAAGTGCTTTTCTTCACCATTCTTAATCAAAGGCTTTAAAAAATATACTAATTAACTGAACCAGCTCCGAGGCTTAAAATGCACTTTTATCTACAACAGTAAAACTGAAACCGAAACTTTCAAGGGTGCAGGAATAACACTACTTTTGGTTTGATTCCCCCAAGTGCTGTTCATTTATGCTAATTAAGCTGCGCTGTAGAACATAAAAATGCAGCGTACAAGTGAATTCTATGTCTTCCACTTAAAGACCATTTATGCGTGACCAGGAAAGACTGGGGAGCGCAGACTTTGGACACTGAGGAGGGAGAAAGTTCTCTTGCTTCTGTGGTCTGAAAGTCACGGGAGACGTAGCCGAGGGAGCGAAAGCACTCATATTTAGACAAAATTAAAAATTCAACAGTTGAATGTCCATGCCCTACCTAGATGTTCACTGACCCAGATCACTGTGTGCTGCCTCGCACTCAAGACATGTACAATATACACTACACGTCAGTTTGTGTTGCTGCAATTATCAGCACTGACTCATAACACAAACAGTTTCCATTTTACTGGACCATTGTGTCGTTGGTATTCTTGATAATTGACATGATTGCTATAAGGGGCTGATTCTGTTAGCCAGCAGCCTCAGTGTGGCCAAAACAGTAGCGGCATTGTCCAGGAGAGAGACGGGGAGTAAAGGAGAGAGGGATAATGGAAACAGAAAGAGACAATGACAGAAAAAACACAGACGAAAGGGGCTGTTGTTCACATGTTTACTGCGCGAAACTATGAGTATTAAAAAAAAGAGGAATGAAAGGGATGGGGAGCAGCGAGGGATGGCACATAATACAGAGAAAGGAGATAGGAGGGTAGTGAGGGATGAAATAGAGGAAAAAGAGGGGAGATGGAAGACGTAGCGTAGCAGAGGAGAGCACAAAGAAGTCAGTATTGTCACTGTAACACTGTCGGGGACAGCACAGTGACACTGTCAGCATGTGTATTGTACCATTTACCACTGATTAAATAACAGCCTTGTCATGCTGTGCTGCTCTGACCCGACATCCGGCAAAAACATCACATGCTCTCACACATGTAAGAGCTCACACACATGCTGTGCGATTATGAGGTAATCAGAGCTGCTGCTGGTCCTCTTATCGCTGCTGTCCGCTCCTCCTCTCTCATTTTTGGCTCAGCAGCTTGATTAGACCGCAAGACAAACAGCCTGATTGAACTGAGGACGAGCAGTATAATCCCTCGCTCTGATAGCCTGCTGTTTGTGTGTGTGTGTGTGTGTGTGTGTGTGTGTGTGTGTGTGTGGGGGAGGAGGTGTTAAATCATCCAGTCGGCTACACTGAAAGATTCCTTATCTATTTTATAGAGATGGTTAGACTGCAAATGTAAGGTTTCGAACTTTTACTTCTTCTTTCTGCTTTGTGATCCACAGAGTGTTTCTTCTTAGATACCCGTAATGTAACACTGTGCTTCAGCAGCAAAAACTATAGTTCAGGCTGTGTTGCCCTTGAGTTGAACTTTTGTGTCGACTGGGCTTACGTCTGACTTGTTTCCCAGGATTGAAATGTCAAGTTCCTCTCGTGTTGATCTCTGTTTCTGGCTTAATTGTTAAAATCAGATTTCTCATTCCTGATACCCTCTGGCTCATTTCCTTTTTCATCTGGCGTTGCCTTTCTCTGACCTCTCCACTGACCTCATACGTTTCTGTCTCACAGCTCCACTCGCTGTCATCACTTTCTGTCTTTCACTCCCTGTTCCTCTCCCTCATTCCTCTATCAGAGGAATATTGTTTCCATTGGCACAGGATTCAAACTCCTGCTCCAGGTCACATCTCTCGTTTCAGCTTCCAACTTCTCCTTTATCACTGTATAAACATGCGTACTTAGGAAAAGAGGGGGGAAATACATTTATATATTTCATTAAAAACACCCAAAGGAGACTGGGTTGCAATTTAGGATAACAATGACCTTTCAGACCCACAAAATAAAACTCAAACTGTCCAAACACAGGAAGTGGTATCTATGGCTAACATTGCAAAAACACATTCAGGTAACACACACAAACAATGCTAACACACACGCCTTAGGGTCCATTATAACACACACTAATCTAGAATAGAAAGGACCCACGTTCTGCTGCACATGTGCCTGTGTGATCATTTGCGCCTAAATCTGCCCATGGCATGGTGAGGGACCGGGTTTTAAAATTCAATACAAAAGGAATGGTCTGTGACGGAGGCGTGAGGTAATTGTTTGGACTGAGGAAGCTGCGTGGGGTAATTGGTGAGACTGAGTGAAGCTCTGACACTCAGAGCTGGTAATAGAGTGCTGCAGGGGGGCAACAGCCTGAGACATTGAGCCCCTTTGTCTCGTTTGGATTAGAAGTCTTATCAAACAGGAACATTGGACTGATCCTCAGTCAACAGACAGGAGGGGGAGATGGAGGAAACAAAGGGGTAAATATTCGGTACAGGCACATATATACAGTTTGAAAAAGTAGAAGTAAATATGCCGGCAGTATAGTAAATTCTGATAGGGAAGGGAACTGCGCACGGAACTATGCAATACAGAAAGAGACAGGAATAATGCAGATATGAGAACGATAAGCATAAAAAAGTAGAGTTCAAATAATTTGTAATAAGATCCATCATCCAACCAAAGGTAGACAGACCAGTGATGCAACAACTGTAAAGTTATAAATGTTGACCTTTAATTAGTTATTAACTGCCATAACAGAGTAATAAAATCCAGTCTTCTGCTCTTCATCAGAAATAGGATTAAAGTATTATCGCATGATAACGCTCTCATTCAACTCTGAATGCATTTTTTCTTTTCTTTTAAGCATTGAGTTTAGGATTTGACAGATGGACGAACGGGCACACCCTAAGCCCTCACCTCAAAAGACCAACAAATATCATAGCAGACAAAGCAGAAACCAGTGCACCAGAGCTGTAATAGTGGAGCACAGAAGTGAAAAGCAGCATTACACAAGTGAAAGTAAGAGAGAGGAAACTCACAGTGACTTCTCTCACTACTTAACGCTGGGACAGGATTCAATCGGGCCATTTTGTAGCAGACATCTAATGCTAAATACTTTTTATTCAGCACAGTGAAGAATGATGATTGGATGGGAAAAAAGGTAAAAAATCTATTCCTTCTGATATATTCAGTCTACTTTCATTGAAACAAATGGGGATGATAAAATACCCTTCTCCCTATCACACAGTACAACTCAACAGCGGCAAACTGCAGCCTCTGAAATATCCATACAGCTGGAACAACACCCCTTGAAAACAGTTTAAAAAAAAAAAAAAAACTAAACTGTCATGAGAGAAGTTCTTTGCACATCAGTTGCATTAAACTGCATTAGTTTTAGTTAGATGTAATAAATGTGAGGGGTACTAACCAGTTTGTAGTCCTTGGTCGAGAGCTTGGTGAACCACTGGTTAAACTCCAGGACTGCTATTATAGCTACCAGATCCCTGAGGAGGACAACACATGGAGGAGAGAAAAAAATCAGAGCGACCACTGAATATTTATCTTCACCAGCACCACTTCAGACAAGGTGGTAACTTCAGCATATTTACATCAAGAATACTTTGTATAGCACCAACAATGGCTTTCTTCGTTTTGTGACAAATGGTCTTCATCTGTGTACAACTTGATTTTTTTTTTTTTCCATTATGGTGGTGTGCTTTGTTAATATTTAGATGTGTTGGCCAGCAGTCACCTGTTCTCCAGATGGCTGAAATCCTGCAGGTTGAGCTCTCTGGTGTCTTGCGTTAAATAGATGGTGTCGACATCCTGTAAAGGAAACATTTAATTAAAACTGACTGTAGACACATGCACTTGCACAGAGTAGACAAAATAGAAAATCAGGACAAGAAGAAGCAAGAGCTTGAAAAAGATCTCAAGAATTGAAGACATGGGGAAAAGGCTACTGTAGTCTTTTGGCTATCCAGTTTATCAAAGGACTTTATTCAGTTTTATGTTTTCAGTCAACATGCACTGAAAAAATAGTTGAACCAGAATCTGTCAATGCTTTACAACTGTACAAAAAAATATGTGAATAATCCTTACCCACTGCACCTCTTCTCTGTAAGGCAGCCCCAACCAGTCACAAACACATCTGTACATCTGAGAAAACCCACCTACGCACAAAGACAATGGGACAATCCAATAGAAGGAGAGAGAAAAATAAAGACCTGTAGCAAATACAATGTAGATTCAAAATTTGACGCAAGAACTGATATAATGAGAAATCACAGTTGCTCAGACCATAGAAATCTCCTACAGTAGCAGCAGCAGTGTTGTGACTTGAGCCCCTTGCACACACAGACACATCACAGGCTGTAGAAGCACACACAGTAATTAGAGTTAAGTTAGAGGTTCGTACCACAGGGTCCAGGTTCAGCAGGCTTGTTGTTCTCCCACAGAGTCTGCAGAGAGGGCAGCCTGTCTGGAGGCTCCATGCAGAGCTTCTTCATCACTTTACTGAGAGGACAAGACACATGACAACATTTAGCACTACTTTTTCTACGCTGTCGCTGGTTTCAAAACTCCTTTTAAAAGCAACCCTGAGCCACATTTACAAAGCATCGCTTTTCAACGGACATTTTCCAAGAAAACAATCAGGGAGTTGCTGTGTACCTGCAGAGTAATCCAGTAATTTAAATTGAAACTGAGTTTAACTGATCACACAAATTCATATCTAACGGTAAAAAAAGAACATGAGCAGCATTAAGTCGACTGCAGCTCAAAACTACAAACACTAGCTTCTCGATCAAATTCAGGACTTTGTCCCACTAACAACACAAAGTTATAAAATGTAAAGGTTTTACTTCTTCATTTATATTCACACTTCCTGTTCTCAACAAAACATAATAAATAACATTCACATCCGTATTGCAATACATTAAATCATATTCAGATATATGATTTTTTTGAAATGTAAAATACAGTATGTGTGGCTGTGGTGTGCAAACTGTGACTGTGAAATTACCTGAATTGTTATTAGGACGGATTAAAATTATTGAACGTGACTGATGAATTTAAATCGACAGTGAAGAGTGCACACAATATATTGTTATGTTACACACAAACACACATGCTGGGAATAAACTCACCTTGGTGGAAGACCAGGACATATCCTGAGCAGACAGTTTCCTATGTGAGCCACCACCTCATTCACCTCCTCTGTGGAGGGCAGCTTCAGAGAGAACGAGCCTCGCTCGTACTCTATGAACAGCTAAATGGACACACACATTGTTAACCACGAGTGGCTTCACCTACACTCGTATGAACGTGTATTTAGTTTAGACTGTTTTCATATCTTTACTTATTCTGTCTGGTTTTTAAGAATAGTATTTTTGAGAATAGTTTACAGGCAGTGGAAGGATTAATTATAAATCCAGTATCTGTTTATATGTAGACATTCTTCCCTTCATTTCTTATTGCACTTTTCTGTCTCCCTGCTTCCATGTATCTCCACTGAATCCATTGATGAATAATTTAAGCGAGAAAAATAAATCTAACACATCCATCTACCCACTCGACTACATCTATATCCCACATCTTTAAGTTAAGTGAAGTAAAAATGTAATGACATTAACCAAGATGGGCTAACCATTTCAGCATTCACCACAATTATGGAAACGCTGATATAAAGTGATGTGAGCCTCTTCTACAGGCCAGAATTAGCATAATCTTGTCTGGTGCGCAGGAGTCAAGATATTAAGAGGACTGACATCTCAAGAGATGAGTGGGACAGAGGTTCAGCTGCAGGAACAGTGTGGTTAGTGAGGGATTATCATATTTTGTAGATCCTGCTGACTGACAGCTTGCCAGCTTTGGTCAGAAAGCCAATAGAAACTCAGCCTAGATGTTTTTTTTGGTGCCATATGTTAATGAGTTACAGATTATACTGGCATTCAACATGTTTTCCTGACATCTTTTCAGATGTGTCCGTCTCTCTGCTTCCCAATATGGCATCTGTCATGATTCCAGGCACTTTTCAAAGTGGTAAAGTTGAGTTTGAGTACGCATTTGAGAAAGCATCAATGCTGCTGAAGTATCCCTGAGCAAGACACTGAATCCTGACACTAGATTAGGCTAAGATAATCACCAGGCTGTAGCTCCATACATAAAAAGACATGCATCTTTTCTTCTAATTTAGTAAGTGTATTGCCTAAAATGTAGAACTATATTCTATGCTCTCAGTGTTGATGTTGGTGTAAGGTTCTTTACCTGCGTTGGCTTGTTGCAAACAATTCCCTGGATCTCCAAATAATTAAAGGAGTGTTCCACCTAAAAGAAGAGCATATAAATTGTACTGTTATACAAAGGCATTACCTTCTAATATGGAGAAGGGACAGTGAAAGTAAAAGTCAAGGATTACCTAAACTACTACTGATTATTACAGGACAACGTAACTCATTTTGAACACACAAAACATGCAGTACAGTAAACTAAATATAGCATTATGTTGAATCAGACAGGAAAGCTGCAGTTGTATTTGAGTGTGCACTTGGTTGTAAGTTCTTAAATGCATGAATAAGTCATGTTTTTCTATACAGAAGTATGTCTACGAGTAAATAATAAATAACAACAGTCTTGTCCAGTGACTGTCTGTCTAAGGAATGTTGTGTAAAAGTATGTCTGTTCCATAATTAACAGGTTGGGTGGCAATAATTTCTTCTTTCTATCTCTGCTCCAGTACAGACTTCATCATTGACTCACATTATTTCTCTGGTTTGTCACAGTGCAATTAAACTCATTAGTTGGTTAAAACTAAAATGAAGGCAGATATAAGATATTTTATTGTTAAACCCAATCAGCTGTTTTATCCCACATACTTCTCAGTATGTCTCAGTACTTGATTTCCACTAATTTAATTCAGATAAAATGCAAAAACATACTACATGTATTGTAGTTGAAACAGTCACACATTTTTGTGTTTTCTCTTTTTCACGATTTTATGTGAATCATTTTATTTGAGCATGAGTCTTCCGCAGTTTTGACAGAAAATGCAAAGTGAAGTGAAAAAGGTCTCATTGATCCTCATTTACTTTTCTCAACATCAGGCTAAAGAAAAACAGAGCAGTCTAACATCCACCTTTTTAATTTATGTTTCAAGGGAGCATCTCAGGACAAAGGAAAGCAGAGGTCTGCCTTGCTCTGCTTAAAACGGAGAGAAAAAGAGATGCCTTTATGTGTGATGGGAAACCTGTGCATTCGACTGCAGTATATACTAAGCACAGTTATTCTCAGCTTCAGAAACACATACTGTTCAGTGCCTGAGGGCAGGCCAGGCAGGGAGGCCGGACTATTCCAGGTGGGCGCTGTGTTCCTGAGGCTTGGCTCAGAGATGAGAGGATAAACAGACTGTCTGTCTACTGTCTGACTAGTGTGTGTGTGTGTGTGTGTGTGTGTGTGTGTGTGTGTGTGTGTGTGTGTGCGCGTGTGTGCGTGTGTGCGCACGTGTGCTTGTCTCAGCATGTGGCTGTGCCTGTGGCTACTAATTCCACAGTATAAACACAGTAACAATTCCTCCATTAAAAAGGACATTGTAAACACACACACTAATTCCCATTCAATATCTTAATTGTCAGATAAAACAAAAATACACACATAATTAGCTATTATGAAGGATAAAAAAAACTATGGAAACAGCACAACTCGGGGCATTTGGTGTTGATGTATTTAAGGCAGATTACATCACTTATGGAAGACTAAATAACATAAAACTTGACTTCATGAATACAAATAAAACCTTATTTCATTGAAAAAAAAAACGTTGCTCTTTTTGATGCTTCAGCCCACTTTGTCTGGGAAGACCAGTAGCTTGAGGTGATTTATTTTACCTCATTTTAACACCCCTTTAGGTACATGTTGCAGTGCATCTGACAAAACCTCTTTGTTGAATTCATGACTCCTTTCTACTTATTCTACATTTTATCATTGACCATTATCTCATAGTTTATTACAGCTACAACTCAGCAAAGGCTTCATGATCTGTTGTGACCAACTAATGCCTTTAACATACCATCTACAACTAGAAGATGTCACCTTCGATAGAAAATAACAACAAATGATTACATTACAATCAACACATGATACAGAATGAGCAGGTAAAATGTTTGGGATTCCATAAAAAAAAGCTAATAGCGGCAGTATATGAGCTAAATTTTGGTTGCTGTAGCGATGTTGTGATACATCAGTCAATAATGAATATAACTGCTTACCAGGTCAGTATGAGGATGTATCTTTTTACTCAATATTTAGAGTAAAATGATAAAATGAAATTGCAACATACTGTCACACTGAGAGAATAGGACAATATTAACTCTAATAGTTTATTACCTTTGTCTCATTACATATTGTATGAAGGGAAGTCAAGATAGCACACATCATTGTGAGATACTGAATTTATTTACAGCATGTGAGAATAGTGAATTTGTCTATTGAATATGGCAGGGTCTAGTACATAGGCTACACAGTACAAATGCAGTATATACTACAATATGTACGAGGTAATGTAGTACAAGGAGTAGAGAGGTCTGCAATATTACTTACTACAGACTTTGATGTTGATATTTTTACCAAGCATTTATTTTTTTCTGTTTGTTACAATGAGCAGGAAACAATGCCCAGACTTATCTTGAAAGAGGTCACTCAGTTTTATTTAATTCAGCCAGTAAATTATGTGGCAGCAGTCTGGGCTGATTCAAGCCAGTGTGGTGATACATTTGAGTTGTAGCCAATGGCAAGTGTCATGCTGAGGTGTATGGAGGAACCAAATGCCTCAGTAATTGTGTTGGTCACTCATTCGTTCACTGTCCGTCTGTCAGTTTAACTACTCTTTTCTTTTAGTCCTAATTTTTATGAAAAACTTAAATTATATTCGTTTTTCTGTAGAGAAGATTATTAGATGTGCAGGTACTGATTATCACTGTGAACATTCAGGATACTGTTAACTTTTAGTGACAATCCTAAGTTTTAAGCAGCTGCATATTTATTTTTCTTTCAAGTTTGATTTCAGGTTGAGATAGTTAGCGTTATGTTATGTCCTGGTTCTGAAAGTTATGGCCAGTGTGAACTGTTGTCATATAAATCCCCTTTCTTCTGACAATAAACAATGACAATACACATATACAAACATGTAAGATATATAGCAACATGGGGCTAAAAAACTAAACAGAGACAATAGGCAAGAATAGAAATATGAATGACGTGTGTGCTTGTGTGTGTGTGTGTGTGTGTGTGTGTGTGTGTGTGTGTGTGTGTGTGTGTGTGTGTGTGTGTTTGAGAACATGTGTGTATGTATTGTTGGAGACACTAGCAGACAGTCAGACCCTGCAGCTTCTCAAGAGGAGCCAAACCATCAATCGGAGAGACACATAGACAAAAAAAAAATCTACTGAGAAGGGCAGGACAGAGCTAGAGGGGGATTTCAGCTATTACTAAGGGAAGAGAAATACACAGTGAGGTGTTTAACTGAGGGTTTACATCTACTGCAATACAATACTTCAACCACAAGGCCTTGGGCTGCCTTCAGGAATACAATACAGCTCTGACGAAATACTGACTAGTTCTCTTGTGTTTTTTTACACACCACCACTTTCAAATCCCACTTTCATATAACATAACATAGATTAAAACATAGCCTACAGTACATTCAGATGAATGAACAGCCAACACTGTCTGAGCTTTAAGCAGAACACAGCTTTAAGCAGAGAGCTAGAAAATTAATCTACAGAGGATGTACAGTGATTAGCTCGTGTGCTGGAACATTGAGCAGAAGATAATCTTCATTCGCAGTTGACTTATATCCACTGTATTATTGATTTCACATTAAAAACAAGTCAATAGAAGGAGAAATATGGTAACAGCTGTTTCCATGGATGTCTGCAGGCTTCATCTTTTAACTAGATGCTGCAAAAACCCAGAACAGGCACCGTTGGTAACAATGAGGAAATTGGAAAGTAAAATAAAATATTCCTAATGATGAAGAGTTTCATAAAGATGTTACAGAAATTTAAGTATTTCTGAAAATCTGGGAATATGAATAGTGACTAAATTTGGACTGGACAAACTTTTAAGCACCAAAACAATTATACCATGAACAATAATTAATTATTTTTTTTAAATAATATCTGTAAACAATGAAGAAAAAAATGTAAAGAACTTCTTAAATGTAAGAATTTGCTGCTTTTCCCTTTATAACATCATTGTAGTTGAATATCTGTTGAATTATCTGTTGTTGGTGACACAAAACAAGCTGTTTAAATCATCATGTTCGGCTGAGAATTTGTGGTGGGCCCTCTTCACTGTTGTGTGACATTGTATTGACTGAATGATTACTGTAAGTGGTAATGAAAATATTCTATAGTCACAAAGAGTCCCTATAGGTCAAACTATACACTGGTTCTTTTGAGATAAAAACATGAGATTGGATTGGATTTAAGACATCGATTATCCCTGCTGAACTTTGGCACAGTGGTGAGTGGGGGATGAAAAAACATGGAGGTAGGGAAAGAGACGGAGGGAGTGGATGAAGTAATCTGGATTGTTGGAAAAGAAGAGGAGGATGAGGGTGGGAAAGCTGAACGAATAGAGAGCAGAGGTGATCTGTGTCTGTAATCTGGCCGAGTGGAGAGAAAAATATAGAGGTTTACTGCAAAAGACCTGCCTCGCACCACAGGAGGGATTGAGACCAAGAAAAACAAAAAGCAAAAAAAACTGAGACATGCAGTAGGCAGAGTTGATAAAGGGGGATTTTATCTTCATAAAAGAGGTGTCTAATCCTCCCTGGTCGAAAGACAGCACGCAGATGTAAACCAGATGCCGAGCCAGTTGAATAAACGGATCCGAAACCTGTGACTCACAACACTGGAAACACACTGTATGATGTCATATGAAACAGGGTCAGCTGGAATGTTCTTTCCCCCACTAAAACTATAAATCAGTTTTCAAGCAAACAACCAATCAACTTAACATCTCTGTGAGCATCTTATTGACTGGAGAGCACACAGCTATCTGAAGAGCAAGTGTTGCGTATTTGCATGACCTGGTACAAGATATGATGTAATGTGATATCATGACTCGAGGAAAATACTGCTGAGTGATACTTTCTCTAATCAAGAGGTTTCATCAGTCAAGATTTGTAGGTAGTAGTTTCCATCTAAGGTCACAGACCCATTTGATTTTGTGAATCTGTGCTTTAGTCAGCGTGTGGTCACTTGAGGATATTAAATTTCATTACTGCCAATGAGGGCCCACTGGTGTTGAAAGTTGCTGACACAGGAAAGTCGGTTAATTACATTTTGCGTGAATGAATAATCATCGGAGAATGAACAGAGTATATTAAAAAGCTTGATCTAAAGCTGCCTCTGCTGAGTGAAATTCATCCCGATCAAGATCATGTGATATGGTCAAAGAGCTGTATGAAGATCCAAAATAAACCTTGAAACCCTTAAAGCAAAGTGATTTGTGCAGTAACCACTTATTTGCAATACTTATATGCAAAGAGATGTCTATAAACTAGGATTGCTTCCACTGGTGAAAATCTGATAGGGATGCACTGGGTTTGAGGTTTACTGTGTGTCCATACAGTTTCTGGAAACATAAACGAGCAGGCAGACCCAGCCCACTGAGTTACCAACAGTAGCACAAGTCTGATGTTAAATTTGATAATGGAAGGAGTGATAGACTCAGTTTGGCATCGCTGGCAGTTTCAGTGAACATCTGCATTGTGTTACTGCACTGCTGGTTTTCATGTGGTAGTGGTGACGATGCTGGTAAAGATGATGACAGATGTTTCATTGCTGGTGACGGTGCTAACAGTGGCCATCTGCTCTCCATTATGGCCCCGCAGTTTAAAAAAAGGTTGTCAATTCACTGTGCAATTGCACTATAACCAGGTGCACACAGAGTTACGACTTAAGCCTAAATCTACTCTTTGTATCATCAGTGAAAACAATCACACGTGTGCAAACATACACGATAATTCAAAGATGTGCTCAGCTGGGAAAATATCTACAAGAGGGTACACAAATTATTGCTATTCAGTGAAACTTCATAATACAAACTTAAGAAACTAATACCTTTAGCCATATTCAGCAATAACAACACATTTTTAGTAAATAACGGAGATTCAAAGGACTAAAGCTGCTCTCTATTAATATTTATTTAGATACATATTAGGACAGATTGAAATCACGATGTAGTAAAAGTCACTTGAGACAACAAGTTAACGGATATCTGGAGTCTGCTGTGTCCCTCAGGTTTTTTAGCACAGCGTTTTAGCTCATTGTTTTGGTTTTGATTGTGACAGCTTACAACTCTCAAATCGTCTGTACACTAGTTACTGAAAAATGAGTGAACATGCATTTACCAGCTAATGAGCCAAAAAAGTTCTCTCCTAAGTTGTGGGGACCCAAACTGAGTAAAAAGGAGAGTGAATACTTCATGGACAGAAACATGACTCTAAATTACAGCTACAAAATCTTTTGTAACATGTTATGTCATATCAACTTCATAGAGTTCAGTACGTCAGTGTGGTGTTCAGACCTTCTTCTTTCCAGTAAACTAGTACAGGTTTAAAGAATCAAAATTTCTGGAGTTGTATTGTGTCATTAATTTAAATTTAGATAACTCACATTTTTTTGGAGATTGTCTACTGTTTATCATTGTAATTCCACCATAAAAAAAGAACGGTAAACTCCGATGACTGTACAAGCAGACTTAAAACACAACTGCTGCTCTTACCTTGGTGGGAATGCGTGCTGTCAGGAGGTAGGCTCGATGAGACGCGAGAGCCTAAGAGGGAACAGACAGAATAATGAGTGTGTAGCTGTAAATATATACTCTAGCTGTAAATATACTCTCTGAACAACACAAACAAGGAAATGACAAAGAGCACAGAGAAGTGCTCCACTGACTCATCAAGATGAAAGGACTTGTGACTCTGAAACATCTCAGTCGGTACAAAAAGAGAGAAACAAACAAAGAGGAATAAGAAAGATTCCTCTCTACTTAAAACATAAAACAGACAATCATTTCAGAAGCATTTAAAGAAGTGTTTGGCCTTAATTAGCACAACACACTAACATGCATATTACATGTGGGAAATTAGGGTTTGTTTTTATTGGAACTCCCCTTGTCGTAGTGATGCCATGGTAGTTCACTGTGTATTTCTTGATTTCGTGTTTGTGTTGCTCCTGCATGCTGAGCAAACTGGGAAGCAGCAGCTGCTGGTTATTGTAGCACATGACGAGGACTGAGCTTGCTTTTGTTGCCGCTCTGTGGGAGAAAAGTCCCGGCTCAAGGAGGCATAACTGGAGAACATAAACTTGACATTCCTAACCAGACAAACGTTAACAAAGGTTATTTGTCTGGTTTACTGAGATGGATGCCACAGAATGTGATATTGTTATAAAGCTGATTTGAACAACTCGCATGACTCCACGTGTGTCAACACTGAAAAAGACGCAACTTTAGGAAAGATTCCAGTGTTGCTCACATTGACCCATCTGAACTTTAAACTTCTTGATGATTATATTCAAAAATGTGGTTTTCCTCTTGTTCTTTCAGTTAAATGTTTGAGCTTCACTGTGCTGTGATGAATGTGCACAGTTATAAGTACTGTTTTCTACTGAAAGGGGAACGTTTCTCTGTGCTCATTGAAAATCTGATTTTGAGCAGTGGGCATAGAGAAGAATTTGTGACATCACAAATAGCCTTTAAGCCAATCCTGGTCCAACATTCAATTTACACAAGCCTGATTTGGAATTCAAAATGTTAAAATGTGCTATTCTATTCAAAATTTTAAAAAATATCAACGCCTAATAGAAAGTGATATTAAATATAAACGCGTGTTTATGACACTATTTTCTCCTGTCAAACAAAATAACCCAACGCACCAATGGCTGACCTTTAAGACATTAAGGGGACACTTCCACCTTTTTTCGGAGAAAACATCCAGCAAAGTTGGTCAGCAAAGGCACACACCAGGAAAGGCGGCAACTAATAATTGTTTTACATTAGCACCTCATCTACCAATTATCTTTAGATTCGTCATTAAATCGATTGGTCCCTAAACATTTTTAAAACATTGACAAATCAATTGACCCTATGGCAGAGCAGTTTGGTCAAATAATGGATGAGATAAAATACCCTGAGCATTTGGTTTGACTCCAGGCTGGTCCTTTGTTTTATGTCATTCCTCTGCTGTCTTTAATTTCCTGTTTATTTGAATAAAGCAAAAGCTATTTTTTTCACAACTACTTAATTTTTTTGCTAAAAGATCTTCGAGCCATGCTGATTGCATATAAGAATACTCAATAAATATATTAGTCAAATATATATATAAACAAAAAAAAAGGATTCATAATCTTGGTGTTTAGAGGACAGCTCAAAGCCTCTTTCACCTGTTGGGTTTGGAATGCTACACCAAAAAGATGGAGCTTTGAGGCTGATGAGAGGGAGCAGAAAAAAAGATCAGAAGAGAGAGAGGATTGGAGAGAAGGTTCAAAAGCAGAAGAGAAAATAAAGTAGTTCAAAGGAAGGAAGAAGAGAGGGGAGAGCACAGCATATTAACAAGTCTCAGATAAACATTGGCTTGAAGGGCAGAGAGGGAAAAAAAGACATAAAAAAGAGGTGAGGAGAGAACACACGGGCAAACTGGATTAAGGAAAGTCGAGAAACCGTCGCAATCTTTTTACAGCATGTGAAAAGAGAAACAGAGGGATGAGAGATGGGGGTAAAGGGGATGACAGTGTTTCCAAGCCTTCTGTGGCTCATCTCCACGGGCAGCGTTTGTGCGGTTTGATGTGATGGAGACAGACAGGCAGGCCTGTATGGCCAAAGATAACCTCTTCGAAAGAGCACCAGTCACCACTGCTACACCCAGCTCTCCTTCTCTCTTTCTCAGTCTCATTTCTGTAATGTAGCTCTCATTTACATACCGTGTGCATCCAGGTATGATGATGGAATACATTTTGTAGTTTCACTTTAAAAGTCTTACGAGTTTCTTAAGGATCATTTTGGTTAGTTCCTACAAAATCATCCTTTAAGCTGTGATGGATACATACAATCGGCAATTTGAGTAATAATTTTACAGTTTGAGTTTGTTTTATCTTGTAAATAAGTTTGGCTCAGTTTGGGATTTGTTAAAGGGGCTCTCCACTGACTTGACACATTTGGTAAAGTTTACTCATAAAATAATTTAGCCGGTGCAAACAGCTGGAAAATATCCAATATAAAAATAAGAGGAACTTTCCAAAATAAAAAAAAATAAAAAAAATGTGTTGAACTTACTAGGGTTGTTTTTTTAGGGACTAAATGCCAGAATGTCTTGACCTCTGCAGCACAGATGGGACCATTATTTGTTTAACAGCTTTTTGAGAGTTATCCAACTTTATGCAAGGGTCAAGATAAATTACTGGAATTACTCTTTAAAAGCTGTACTTTTATCGGGCTCCCCTTTTCTTGCCTGGTCATTTTTTTTTTTTAGCAATGTTGTTAATCAATATTATACAAAATGTTATATGTAGCCAAAACTAACTGAGCTGCAACAATTAGGTAATTCATTGACTAGTTGATCAACAGAAAACAAATGAAGTGTTTATGAACCAATTAACTATTCTAAGTCATTTATTGATGACAAAAAGCTCAAATTCTTTGACTCCAGCTTCTTGTGATTATTTTATGCTTCCTTTAGAACCCCATGATAATAAATCGAATATCTTTTGATTGTGGACTGTTGGTCGGGACAAAAGCAAGACATTTTTGGCTGCACCTTGGGCTTTGTGAAACATTGGTCACCATTTTTCAATATTTCTAACATTTTAAAGACCAGCTAATGGATTAATCAAGAAAATAACCAATTTGTCAATAATTAAATGAATGTTTATTTGGGGCCCCAAACTGATGATCCAACCTTCGGAAATAAAGTCCCACCAGGTATTGCCGTAGATCCCGCTGACTGTGAGTAGAAGAGAAGTAAACTGAGCACTGAGGATTTGTCTTCTATGTCAGTCTTAGTTGACAGGATTTTAAAGCATTCACTACTTAAATAATCAATTACATGAATGCATCAAAGCAGTACAGTAGACGGCCAGATAAAAAGGTCACACCTCTGAGACTTTCTGCTAAAATGAATTCAGTGCTCTTCATGTCTTGTTAAAACAGTTTTGAATACTCTAATCTAAGTTTTCACAGCCTCTTGGATTTTCATTTAGTTTCCCCCCTCCCATCCTCCACCTGTCGATGCATGACTGCCCTCTGCCCTCTCCCAGTGCACCGCTCTCTCCATCTGCCCTTTTGAGCGGACAAAAGCAGAATTCCCCATGACCCCCCTTCTCCTCTGCAACTTGCCCTCTACCTCGCTCTGTCTTTACTCTCTATCTTAAATGGATTTAAGCCCTGAGCCTTCCCACCAGCCAGTGATTTCACAGCGACCACCATAGCGCCTTCAGCTCCACTCAGCCAACCAGATGGCAGCAGCATTGGAGCATGTTTACCAGAGCAGAGAGAGCATCTGCTATTATTCTCTCTCTCACTGTAATACACACACACACACACACACACACACACACACACACACACACACACACACACACACACACACACACACACACAAACATCCATACGCAGACTGGTGGCTCACATGCAAGACCACTGCCACAAGCTCTAAAGCAACATTTGTCTTCTTGGCCTGCAACACGAGCCAGACACACACACACACACTAAGTGCATGAGAAAGAAAGTTGACAAGGTCTTGAACCCCATTAAAAGGTTAGCAATAAAGGCACAGGTCTAACTCTGTGTGTGTGTGTGTGTGTGTGTGTGTGTGTGTGTGTGTGTGTGTGTGTGTGTGTGTATCTGCTGTGTAGTCCATTCACAGTTATATCATTCCCAGATTATCTTTTTTTTTTCTGTCAAACCCCCTCTCTCCATGTATCCACATGTGTAAAGCCACACGTGCACACTTACACACATTTATGTTGCTATGGCAACAGCTAGCCATGCATTTGTGAATACACACACTGATAGACACTCACGCATGAAAGTAGCACACTGGAGAGCCAAACCCTGCTCAAGAATGTCAATGAGTTTTCAGCCCCTTAAACAACGTTCACACTGGACTACAGTAACACTGAGTCTCTGTAGGAAACGAAGCACCGCAGAGAAGTGTTTTCATCCGCACTCATTCAGCTGTGGCAGCACTCAACCACAGGAAATCTACCCCCACCCAAAATGCTTTTATTCATCCATCATGTCTTGGGGTGCATTCACGCTCAATTATATCTTCCTGTCCCACGAGTTCACATCTATTCTTTTAGTTTGGCTTTGTTTGGTTAGGAGCCATTTCTCCTCTCTACTCTGGTGGCATCACCAGAAATGCTTATTACAAATGCATCACGTGTTTCACTTCCACAGCCGATTCATCTTCTTGGAAATGCAGCCATTAAAAAAAAAAAAAAAGCATTTGCAGTGTTCTTAGTTCTTTACAGCTGATTAGCTTATTTTAGGACCAAGAGAAACAGAGGGAAACTGCTTGGACGGCTACATTAAAAGGTTAAAAACAACACTTTAAAGTTCAAACACCTGCAATATCTAGTTTGTCTAATCCATTCAAAACCTACAAGTTTTCTTTTTTTTATAGTGGGTTATGAGCTCCAGGACCACTGGACAGAGGCAAGCTAGTGTTCATGCTAAGCTACTCCATGTGTGAATTAGATTTTTTTTTTTTTTGTAAAGAAAAGAAAAAAAGGATGAATTTGAGGCTTTTATTGTCAGTTGATTCAGAAAACCATTAGAATGTTTTCTAGTTCTAATTTCAAAAATGTGGCTTGCTGTTTTATACAATTATGATATGAGAGGCCCATGTGGTCAAATCACCTTAGCCGCTGGGATATTGTAAGTGTCATTTCCCGTGATTTTTTTTTTAAATCTTAAAGAGAATAAATCAACAAGAGATTAATCAAGAAGGACAGAGAGTTGCAATTGTAGAAATGTAACTCACAATTATCATCCTTCTTCATTAACGTAGCGAAAGCTATGTGAGTATAGTGTATTTTTTTTTTTTTTTTTAGGAAATAAGGGCCAAAATCTTTATTAACCAGTATTATCATACAAACAAAAAGAAAAGCAGCAACATTTTACATTTCAGAAGCTGGAAACAGAAAACTGTGATTTGAATTTGAATAACCATCAATGATCAACATTTTTGACATTGGACAAATGTGTTCAAGTAATTGTTGCAGTTTTAAATGAAAATCAGGTTGCAGCCATAAAATGAACAGACTAGTGGAAAACACACTGACACGATTCCATTCATCCCCTCACTCCACTGCTGACACAGAGTCGTTGCTACATAACTAATGCCAGTATGTCCTTCACGTGGATGTGTGTCTATGGCTAATATTAATGAGTCATGATGCGTTGGCCGCAAACTCAAACTGTCAACGCAGCACAGTGGAGGCGAGTATTTTTAGGGCTGTGCAGAAAAAAGGGAGAGAGAGAGAGCACATGCAGAGCTCAGCCACTGAGACGAGCAGAGTGGACACCAGAGAGAGGGAGTGAAGGAGAGTGGAGGCAGAAGAGCAAAGCAAGTGAGATGACTTAATAGATTGTAAGTGCTGTTTTGCTGATAAGGAGCCAAGATTTAAATCCAATCATAGGGAGGAGGTCTTTAATGAATGGAAGTGTTTAAAAACTGTTTCATCTCTGTCAGGACTGATGCTGCTGGGATGACCCTCTCTTAGCTTTTAGTAAACTGAAATCAATCAGCTCAGCCTGAATTCAATGCAGTGAATTTCTCTCCCTATCTTATCCTGCACTTCCTTGCTTTTCCTATTTTTTCTTCCATAATTCCTTCATGTCGTCATGCTTTTTTGGCCCCATGCTCTCTCACTTTATTTTTTAACAGAAGGTTCTAGATGGTTAAAAAAAAAAAGGGACCATGATGCTCCCTTTTTAAATGATATGAACTATTTTTGTGACACATCGATGAGAAATGGATGATAATTGTATAATCGAACCGTCACTGCACAGAATTTTTGTAAAGCAGAAATCCATTCTGTGGAAGAAAAACAATTCCCAGGCTTTGTTTCACCTCCTGCATGCTTGCCCTCTCTGTCTTCCTTATCTGGAATCCAAAGCCACATAGGATGCACCATAAAGAGATGTATGCTGTGCATGAGGAACAACACACACACGCACACGCACACACACACACACACACACGCACACGCACACGCACGCACACGCACACACACACACGCACGCTTCACTTTTATCCTGGAATAATCAGGGATGATGTAACTCAGTGTAAGAGAGGAGCAAGACTCTCCAGGCTGCTGATTATTGGGTTAGCATAAAGCAGCAATTATACAGGACAGACCCAGTGTCGAGTATCGTCTGTGAAGCGTAGAGGTCTTCACACACCTCAGGTCCACATTATCCCATCGGGTCGGGTGGAGTCTTTGGTCCAAATGTTTCCGAGTGTATGATGTCGTAATCACCACAGGAGGAAGTATTTTAGGAAATCATTAGCCGATTAAATAATGGCCGGCTAATACTTATTTTGGGGAATTTTGTTTCATAGATGTTAAATTGGGAAAGATAGAAAGTAAAGTTTTCTGTCTGGGTTCAAAAATGTTTTATTGATGGTGCAGAAGAGATAATTAAGACTTTCACTTTGCATTTAAACTAATTCTTTTTGGAGTTAGTTGCTATGACTTTACATGGGTTCTCTCTCTTTGACCGTGACAGCTTGGTAACTTCATTATGCTCCTGTCAGTGTTGCTCTTCTCTTTCTTTTAAGGTCTGTTCAGGGTGTCTGCATTTTGAATTAGCTCTAATCATCCCACTTTTCCTTCGAATCGTGTCTCTCTTTTATCCTGTCTTGCCTAAAAACTCATCTTAGTTCATCAAAACTTTATATGAATTCATGGTTTTGAGGAAGATTTTCTGGTATGTCCCAAAGTTCCTTCTCTCATTAACTCTAACATTTTAGACCTGTGAAGACCTCTAGAGCATGGCAGTGATAAAACTAGTGGCACCTCTTGAGCACTCATTCATTGAGTTACTGAATTAGTTTATGGTATGGCCACACAAGTGTTGTATACATGTCTTTTTGGCTGGACCACAACATGCACGCCCATGTCTGTCACTGAGTGAGTCAGGGACTGAGTGATAAAGTCACACCATTGATTGGCCGAATGCTGCAACTTCCTCTATCCAGTTCAAATGTTAGGACATACATGGTAAAAGGGTTTTGACCTTGTCTTGTTTGCAGTAATACAATTCCTGACACAGGTTAGTTGACCCCAGTGATACAATGTTACATTTAAACCAATCTCTTGCATAAACTTAGCCTTCAAATCTTCAAAATATCTTAAAAAAATGACCTTGAACCTTTAATTTAGACTTGGTTAATCACTTCAGCTGCAGAGAGAGCACACTCTTCTGTTTCCCTGCCATGTGCCTGCAGTGGGAATTGGCTCTGAAACCTGCGTTGATAGAGTGGGATTAGAGAGAAGGAGACCTGATTGGACTGACACAGGAGAAATCACTGATGGGATTTACTGTGAGGCCAACTTGAACCCAAACTGGCTCCAGAAAAGAGTCTCCTCACCGCTCCAAACTCAGGCACAGAAATCATTTGTTTTACAATACACTGATTCTCTGCTGCGAAGACAAACTGCTGACAGTGCAGCTGAGGTCTGGTCCTGTAACGTCTGCAGACTCACACTGCGCCAAACCCACAGCACAATGCGAGTATGTCGTACTCTTTCAAAGTACAGCATGGTTCAATGAGACAACAGCTAACATGATGTGTAGTCAGGACAGCAACCCGAGAAGTAAAGACATCCCCTCGCCTTTAAATATGTAGCATCATTTATAGCACTTATGGGAATAACAAAAAAACCCACTTATTGTTTAGGTTGCACAAATGCTTAATAATTCACCACTTCTTTTGGAAAGGGTCCTCAGACAGACAAGCTACAAATTACTTCATCAGGATAATTCCATATCCTTCTCGCACTGAACCAAGGAGAGAATTGAAAGGGAGACATCAATTTTCTTTTATTACTGCCCTGCTCATCATTATGTGTTTTACTGCTGGAGAGATGAGCGTGGTGAGGAACAAAGGCAGCTGACAGTGGTACTTCCTGAACAGATTTGATTGGCTGGTTTCATCAGACCACAGCTGCTGTGAGGTGATGCATCAATAACTGTGGTGTCTGGTTACGTCACATTTAATTCTCTATTTTCAATTTGTTTTGTTGTTACTGCATTTTTTTTTTTTTTTTGTCAGAATACGAACTGTCATCTTAAATGCACAATGTGTTGAATAATAAATGAGAGGCGATATAAGCTTGAGAAATGGAAACGTATCGGAGCACTTTAGAACCAATAAAAATTCCACACATCTGATAATCTGTTTTCAGACTAAAAACAGACCCATTTTTTTCTGTAATTGTGTACCATTTATTGCACATTATCTCTGCATGCTGCCTGTGTGCCTGACAAGCTTAAAATGTTCAGTCAACCTCCTCAACATGTCTGACTACACAACTACTGAGACTGACCGAGCATTCAAAGGGCCATGCTAAAGGATTCAATGATTGCGTTTTCAGATTAGGATTATATTCCAGGTTCCAGGTCCAGGCTAGAAATCAGCTTTTTTTTCTTTTTTTTTTTTTTTTTTAACCTGGACTCTGGTGGGAGTAAAGGGGGTTTCCTCATAGAACAGTAACACCCTCTATGAGCCTTGTGCATGTTACAGAGATAAGGAATACTCACATGGGTTCATTCATTCATCAGCATGCCAGCCAGACACAATGGGGAGGAGGTGTGTGTGTGTGTGTGTGTGTGTGTGTGTGTGTGTGTGTGTGTGTGTGTGTAGCTATGTGATTGTGAGCCAAGGTTTCTGGGTAAATAGGATATTACTGCAGACCACAGGGATAAAAGAGCAGGATAGAATGAAACAGAGGGTGGAGAGAGCATCATTTTTTACAACTCAAGTCAAAAATAAATTCAAAGTGGGGAACCTCCTCAGACTGGCATACAGTGCTTTGTTAAGGGGAGAGAGAGACACACTGTACACGTGTGAGACAGCGAGAGAGGGAAAAAAAAAAAAAGGAATGACAGAGACAAAGGCAGAGCACTGAGGGGGAGGAGGGAGAGGGGTTTCGGTCTGGGCTGGTGTTGGCATTACCCAATGTGTCCCTCTGGAGTGGCTAGATAGGCACTAAAACACATACACATGCTCAGCGCAGCGCACTAATGACTGATCACAT
This sequence comes from Embiotoca jacksoni, assembly GCF_022577435.1. Classification (NCBI taxonomy): domain Eukaryota; kingdom Metazoa; phylum Chordata; class Actinopteri; family Embiotocidae; genus Embiotoca; species Embiotoca jacksoni. Next base: position 11,436,879 of record NW_027185241.1, read on the forward strand.
TTATATTTATATCTTAAACTGCAGTGAAGTAAAGGTTATCTCAAGATTATGTTATCAAGGTAAAAATTATGAAAAGAAGACGTGGATGATGTAAGATTAATTCTGGGTTTCCTTGTTAGGACCCTAATGGGACCATTCAGAGGAACAGAAAGCAGAAATGGGAAAGTACACCACCGAACAGACATCAAATGTTCTGTTTTAAGTAATAGTTTAAACATTGTTGTAAATATGCATTTTTCATCCCTGTGGCATTCGATAAAAAAAAAAATCAATACCATTGTCATATCTGTCCATTATGGACGCAGCCAGTGAGTTTAGCTTAGCACAAAGACTGGAAACAGGAGGACATTGTCCTACACTGTCCAATGGTATTAAAATCTACTAGCCAGTACCTTGAAACCTCAGTAATCAACCTGTCCTGCTCTTTTTTCCAGTCTTTGTGTTTACCAGCTGCAGCGTTACATTTAATGGACAGTTTTGACAATTAATGATCTTCTCATCTAACTCTTACAAAGCGAATAATCATAAGAATTCCACAAAATTATAATAGAAAAACAAAGTATTGCTTGAAGAATAAAGACAAAACTCATACTGGGAAATAGAAAAAGAAGATGCTGCAACTTTCACCCATTTCTGCTCAACATTGCTGAGGAAATGTATTCTACTTCATTGAGTTAGGGTCATAAAACATCGATATTCAGTCCAACATACTGCTGATCTGTCAGAATCCACACTCAGGATGAACACACCCACATCTGGAAACATGGACACGCCTGACTGCAGACAAAGACCAAGAACATAGTGACTATAGGGAGAGTATACAGTGCCTACCGTGTGTGTATATATATATATAATGTGTTATAATGACAAAAATTTTAATAAATATCAATCATCCCTGGAATAAAGTCCAGTGAAATAAAACAACAGAGAAATAGGCATGAAGGTTAGATGTCTGCAGACGATAAAAACAGTAATGTGACATCAACTGCAAGGACGCCATAAAAACCAACCATGCAGCAGAAGAATATGACAGTGCTGGTAGACAAGTCACGACAGTTGTTTTGCTGAAAAGTAGCTGCATGTGTGCAAAATGTGGCAGAATCCTGGAAGTCAGAGAACTGTCCAATATCATACACGTGCTTTAATTTCCATCTGATCTTAGTTGTTTAATCAAACCTCATCGTCTGAGCAGTCATACTGTCATCAGACAGGCAATGAAAGAGACAAGTAAGACATTCTTTTAACAAAAAAAACATCACATTGATTAGACCCAATTGTTTAGTGGCTGTTTACTATGACATGCTGTACAAATGTCATTACCATCCAATCAATGCTGACTGTTGCTGTGACCCACAAACCCCATTCAATTGTAGTCAGCGAGAGCCAGCTGTCTCTGTATCAGCCAGGCTGCTGAATTTTAACACCTAACAGACACTTTTACCACAGTAGGGACCAGAATATGCTGATTATCAAAACAGGAATATATAAACTGATGTCATCAAAATGGAAATAGAAAGACAGGAAGTAACAAGATCTAATTTGGCTCATGTGATCTTGAGGTTGAAGTCAGACATATTGGAAAGCAATCGTGCAAAATTATAAAAAACAAACCCATCGAGTCAATGACCTGAGGTGGGGTCAATTATATTACTAAGACTGTCTGAGTGACAATGACCCTGACCTATAAGATAATAAAGATGAATGACTAGGGGCGGGGCTTGCGTGGGACCAGGCTGTGTGGCTGGTTGATATCTCTCCAGGGAGGTTTAGTAGGGCACTGTGGGCTGGAGATATGCAATAACAAAATCCCCATTGAGCCTGGTGAGGAGTAATACTACACAGAGATAGACCAGATATTTAGCCTGGGAAAGAACTGACTGTAGGTCAGGGGATGTTTTGTCTTTCGCTGTCTCACACACGATGCAGCTATAGTTCCAACTTTTTCATGTCTTAGTGTTGTTATGCTGTGTATCTGTTATGGAATTGTAGCCATGCTTTTCTACATGCTTGAATGTTTAGTATATTCAGCTTGATTTCCTGGTTTTGCTAGCTTGTTTTAAACATGTGTAAAGACAAAATGTTGATATTTTTATATTTTTGAGCTTGCATAACATTTATTTTGTGCAAAATTGTGTTAATTAGAAGGTACGTTTGTGGAAGTAAATGTGTGGCTGAGTTGGCATGTAGCTACAGCAGTGATGCTGCAGTGTACAGCTGAGACCATGTTGGCTCGTGGAGCATTTTACTTATTTACGCTGTGAGAATTTGATTTACCTTTTTGTAATATCAGTGCACACGGTGCAAAATTAATGCTGTATTTCTCTACAATTTGCTTTGCACTCAGTAGCTAAAAGCCCATCTGGTCGCTTTTCCACTACACAATAGAACACAGAGTTTGACCCACACACACACGCTGAGAACCAACTCCATGCACACTGACTCCTCCTTAACCCCGCCATTTAGCTGAGTCTGTTCCAGCACTTTACACGAACCACTCATAAAGAGACTGAAAAAAACCCTGTGATAGCACGGTGTCGATGTATAGTGTGCTAAAATTAGACTCCCTGACTAGAACCTAAACTGAATTCTGCATTCACTCTTTTCTGAAAGACTGTTCTGGTTGAATTAGTGTTTTGGTCTCTTTGATCCTATTTAAATAAGGGAGGAGATATCACATCGCCGTATATAATGAGAGGCAAAGAAGTGTAGCTAAGGAGATTATTTCCAGCTGGGAACACAAAGGCTTAAATACATCTAAAACTTTGATCTGTGTTTAGTAAAGAACTGAGTCATTTCTTATGTCTTCCAGCTGGACTGAACTAACCCTCACAAGTGTTTACTGTGCTTATGTTTGTATGTTTCCTCTCCCACATTGCAGGTGAAGTGAGTGAGGTGAGATTGCTCATAGGTGTGACTGCATGTGAAAAGATACAAGGGTAGCAAATTAAAGTCGGATCCAAAAATCACATCCAAAAACACAACTGCACCTTTGCCTCTAAAATGTTTAGGATTTGCTGTTTTGTTTCCATCTCACTTAGCCAAACCCTTCTCCACTGTGCTGTGCCAGTGCTGGAGGATGGTCAGACTGTACCCATATTATGTTCTTAATCAGAGAAAAAAAACTGCCTCACTTGTGTGTACTCCTTTAAGCCAATCACAATTATCGTGGGCGGTGCTAAACTCATGATGCAGCAATGGTGCTCTCTGCAAAATGGTAAATAGTAAGTAAGCAAGTTTATTCAATATAGCACCTTTCACAAAATGCTTCAAACAGAAATAACAGCAGAATACAACAATATTAAAAGCAACCTACAATCACAGTACACAACAACAGACCACTGAAATAAAAGCACTAGCTATCAAGAGGTGAGACAAAGGACCATCTGAAAAGATATGTCTTAAGAGGTCTTTTGAAGGCGTCAACTGACGCTGGCGAACGTAGATCGAATGGAAAAGCGTTCCACAGAGTTGGAGCAACTGTTTCAAAAGCGTGATCACCTTTAGTTTTCAAACGGGTGCGCGGGACAGCGAGTACGCCCTGATCGGAAGACCTTAGTGACCTACTGGTGGTATAATGTTGGAGCAGGTCAATCATATACTCCGGGGTCTGACCATGGAGGGCTCTATAAGTAACAACAAGGATTTTAAACTGGATCCTGAACCTGATGGGCAATCAGTGAAGGGAGGATAAAATGGGCGTGACGTGAGTCATAAACACCAAGGTTTCTAAGGTTGGACTGAACGGCTGAGGTAAGGGATCCAATACACCGAGATGCCTTAGTGGCTACACTGTCTGAAGCTAAGATCAGGACCTCAGTTTTGCCTGCATTAAGCTGTAGGAAGTTGTCAGCCATTTGTGCAATAGGTCCAGTTTGTCTTTTGTCTGTCTCATCAGGTTTAAAGGACGTGTACGTCATCGGCATAACAGTGATATGAGATTCCTTTGAACTGATTTTTAATTTGGCCGAGAGGGAGCATATACAGTGCAAATAAAATGGGACCCAGGACAGAGCCCTGAGGCACACCACAGGACAGAGCTCGTGTCAGGGGGGATCTCGTTTGGCAGAACATTTGCACGTGAGGAGGCGAGACCTGGCAAAGAAATGACTACTGTAAGTCCCCACAAATAACTTTCGAGAAAATAACGCGAAAACTTTCCATTTTCAGTGTTTAGGTTGCGAGCTCAGAGATTGTTGTTCTTGTTTATTATTGTGACAGGGATTTTGGAAATGGTAAAACAGGTAGAGGAGGATGAAGAGAATATTGACAGAAAAAGTCGGCTAATAACCACAATCTACATCCAGTAAGTCAGACTAGTGTTTTATATAACTGTAAATCTCGCATGGACTATGTTTTATCTCCTGTATTCATACCAGTTTTGAGTAAACCTAAATTGTTCAACTTTAGAGTAAAAATTATTTTTTTCCTTTTCCTTTTCAATGTGACCCTTTTCAGCATCAAAGTCTAAATTGTCATTTAAAAATTCTTTCATGAATTTAATTAGAAGAGACTCATCCATTTGACCAAACACAAACCACAGAAGACAACTCTATAGTGGACTATATAGTACCTGCAGTGTGTCCTCAGCAGGGACATTGTGACCCGTTTGACACATTTTCTCTGCCTGGTTAGCTCTGAATGTCACCCTAATTATGTTAATTATCAGCACAGCATAATGATAGAAAACACAGAGGACCTCAAAGCAGGGTTAACTATTTAATAGACACAAGGATGACATGCTTCACAACATTATAACTGTTTGAACTCGCACTGAACCTCGAGTTAAAGGACAAAGAACAGTATTTCTATGTTCGTGTCCACTCAACCAGTCAAAGTTTCAAAATGATTCCCGACCTCAGAAATGACCAACGAGCTAAAAATAGATTTATTTAGGCAGGAAAGACCCCTGTGGTCACTGTGGTTTTTGTCAGACTCAGCTCTGACCACACACCTCAAAATACAAACACCCAGTGAATGACTTGAGAGGGAAAAACAGAACATCATGCATTATGATTCATAAAGTTGACTAAAACTAAGAAAACAAACAGATAAAAAAATAATTTCTCTCAGCAAAATGGTAAACATGTTCAACATGATATAAATTTGCATATATATATATAAAAAAAATCCCAATAATACACTGGATTGTAGGTCTTTAAAAGCTAAACAGCTTCCATTTTCCCACTGCCCCTAATGACAGACCTTGAGGTTAAAGAAAAGGGAGGGACGGGGAAAAGACAAGTTGGACAGGATTTCTGGGGTCAGAGATATATCTGTGATTTCCTTCCTGCGAGAGTTTTTCAGTCTGCAACTGTTACACTTCTTTCTCATCCCCTCTGCCCTTTACAGTACGTTTTCCTTGCCCATTTTGCTCTCCCGCCCTCCCTCCGTCCCTCCCTCTCCCCTCCTCTTCCCCGGGGTGTGTTTGATAGACTGATGTTATTATCTCTACCTCCTTCTTCCCCCCGTCTTCAAAGGAGGGAGGGGAGGTGACTGTATCTATCAAGCTTTAGTGTGCCTGAGAGACGCCTGGGGCGCTGTAGTGCAGCACTCCCCAGCCTGTGCAAAGGAGGAAAGCCTCGTGTGTCTTTGACAGACAAGCAAATTGATACAGGAAATTACCATATCCCTTCCTTCATTATCTGTGCACACTGTAGACAGATGCTTTGTACATCAACTCTGTAGTGTGTGGCTGCAGGAAGCTGGCATGGAAAATATAATGTCCAAGAAAAACATCAAAACTGGGCTGTAAGTCTCAGTGGGAGATCGATAGCTTGTGAGCAGATTTCCAATGATTTATAGCTGGAAATGGGACAAATATGTGCATAAGTTTAAACTACATCTTATATTAATAGTAAGACAACTGCTCATTATTCATTATATAGTAGTCCATCGGCGGTTTAGAGATTGAATGTCACACCCACAGGTTCAACTCAGCCTCAGGAAGCAGACGGCAGAATTAGTCAGTCCATTATATTCGTCACTTTTTTATCTCCTATTAGTCACAAAGAGAGCAGTGCTGCTGACAGACTTTTCAAACTCCTCATTTCATTGGTCTCTTTGTTGTTCTGCCATCTTTTATAACGCGTATTTCACTGAGACTGTGTTAACCAATTCATTTTACTTTGCCATAATGTAACATGTGTAATATATGTATAATGTATATAAAGATATAATACTTGGGAGACAATTTTCTTCAAAGAAAGGTTGACATCAATATTAATATACATTGAATCCTACACTTCCCATAATGCAACTGGATAGATGCATTGGATCAACCTTAAGTAACTAAACTCCAATGCCGGTTTTCTATTAAAAAAATGTTTAAGCCCAAGCTAAAAAAAAAACCAAAAAAAATCTGTTGACATCTTCAGGGTTACTTTTTTATTTTGGAAACCCTCCTCCAGAGCTGCTGTTGTTCAACTCACGGTGATCTTCATGTGTAAAATCAGTGGTGGCCCTTGTAACTTTTTTTTGCTGCTTCCTGTTTGCACACTTCTCAGAAACTTGCTATTTGATTACAACATCTGATCTCCAAACAATCTGTAAATATATTGTTCTTTCATCATGTCCAACATTAGCTACAATAACTCTCACAGGTTACAGCTCCATGACATGTTTGTTATCTCTCCGAGCCACTTCCTCCATAATCAGTCTCTGAAGTTCTGCTTTTCTGCAGACAAACAAACATAGGTTTACTTGTTCAGTTCAGTGGAGCAGAGCACTGATAGAGATTTCTGCTCTGCCTCTGGATGAAATACCAGAACCACTCCACTGGAATTCCTCACTCCCCAGTACTGACTCCCACTCCTTCGCATTGTTCAGTGTGTGTGTGTGTGTGTGTGTGTGTGTGTGTGTGTGTGCGTGTGCGTGTGCGTGTGTGTGTACAGACTCTGTGTCCAGCTCCCACATGGTGACATTGTTGTCATAGCCACGTCAAGTTAGCCTCAAACCAGTCGTTAGAATGGACTACATTAGATAATAAAAGACAAAAAGACTTTTTTAGGAGTGTTCATTGCTTTACAAAGTGGATGATAATCAAATTCAGAAATGCGTGGCTGCTGCAGATGCATTTTACAGAGAATTTTTTTTTTCAACCTAGCTTAAAATTAGGGACACTGATTGACTTTCGCTGACATTGAATAACTTAAGTGCATGTGCTGTTTTACACTTGCAAATTGCTGAGGATCAAGAAACACGTGCAGAATAGAGTTGATAATAGAGCAGATTAAAAAAAAAACGGATTCCTGTCAAATACACATTTGTGTATCATTAAGAATACAATTTTGCTGAATTGTTCAGGCCACTGTATTCTGAACTTTCTGTCAAGACAAATTTAAAAAAAAAATTCAAACCAGGGTATTGGCATAACTGTGGCCATGGCTCATTTATATATGGTATGTAACCAGCCAAGTTTCCTAGAAGTACATTTCTACACATTTAGCCTATATTAGCTGAACCAGGGGGCTACATTACTATTTTGAATTTTTTTTTGGAAAGTTTAAGGAGGCTCAAATTGCTTTAACTTTGGGATTCGGATTCAAACTAACATATCAAAACAACACTGAAGTCACACAGTAACAAACTAACTAACTAAGCTGACAGATCAAGGCAGAAAGAGATCAGCAACTTCAGTTCTGTGACGTAAAATTACCGTTTTTGTCCAAAGTGTTTTGTGGGTTTGAAGAGAGTGCAAATGGATAAAGGCTGTCTTATAGCAAGGTGAACCAGTGAAAATATTCTAAAAATAGCAGACACTTAAACTGATATACATTTTTTAGGTGGTTAAAATGCCTGCTTCTCCAAAAGGACCCATGCGGACATCCATCTGCAGCAGGTAACGCACTGACTGTGGAAAAGTACCTCATGCAACCCCACTTTAAAAACACCCAAACTATCTCTGTTTGAGTTTGACCCTGGATTAAAAATACTAGAAATACTTCAAAAAAGCTGATAAATATTAGAAGTCTATATTTTACCTTTGAAAAAAAAAAATCATCACATACATGAATTTAAATGAATGTTGCAGTACGTCTTCCATGTCCATTATCCTGGCTGATAAAACGCTGATGGCTCCAGATTCCAGCAGTAATAATGTCTCCAGTTAATTATTACATTATAAACTGACAAGTGAAATTTTCCTGCAAAGGAACTTGTTCTCTCCTGCTGCTTCTCACCTTTGCATGCTCGCAGATCATTTAGCAAGTACAGAAGATGTAAAGAAGAAGCTCATCACCTCTGTCTCTCACCTCTCTCCCTCTCTGCTTGTGTCCCCGGATGACTTCTCCATTAGGTCCTGACGTAGCCACACGTCTGGATAGATAAGCTGATACTGTAGTTGTCTTAATATGCGAGAGTATTACATCCTGAAGCGCAAATGTTAGCTTCTTATTCACAAAGCTTTTTGAAATTTCTTCTTTCTCATAACAGTCTATGCCACAGAGAGCTGTATAACTAAAAGCTCCCTGTTCCCCTGAGAGTTGTATAACTAAAAGTCTGCTGCCGGTTCCACTCAGAGCCACACGTATTAAAAGTTCACAGCAACTGAAAGCTTTCTGATTCAACCATCAAACTTTATGGACTCTGCTCAGACACTGATTTACTGAGAACGGTTCTGTTCTCATCATCTTCAGCTTCTTATCCTTGTTCATCCCCAAAAGGGCCAATATGCATTTTTAATGATCCACCAGGTATTAATTATTCAGCAGTCAGTGGATTTACTGCTCTGCAGCCAAAAGTTAATGGTCTGAGCTGCTATTTCCACCTGACTAGCAGACACACTGATGGCTGATGTGTATTTACATGGAGCTGCCACCCAATGAATGAATGACCTTATTGGACCAATGTGTCTAACTTTAGCTGCTAGGTTTATTTTTTAACAGGACTTTTCCTTCAGGCCAAAGTCTGAACCAGAGGCCTTTAAGCTGTGACGCTCCCTGCCCTCTCTGACGTGAAGAAAGGAAAAGATACTGCGTGAGCAGGAACGGGTGCATGACAGGAAGCTAGTTATTGTAGTCTGGCTTAGAAGATAAACACAGTCTGCAGTAGAAACAGAACTGTTTGTGGCACACAGAGACAGCAGGCAACTTTAAAATGTACTTTAAAACCCGAATTGCCCAACTGCCTCAACCTGCATCAAAATGAATCAGTATTCCTTCTTGGACTCAAACCTCCAGTCAAATCTGGACACAAAAGTGTATTACTTAACTTATCTCTAATGTCCAACGTGAATAAATATCCTTAAAAATGACAGAAAAAAGTGCTTCTCATAACTGCAGAACTTTACTGAGTATTAAAGTATCAAAGTAATGTAGTGATAATTGCAAGACTTCTGCAGATACACTACAGATCAGAATGGTTAATAGCGTCCCTAAGTCTGATGCAAACTGCGATCATTAGCCATTCAGATCTTGTGCTGTGTTCACTGGAGTCTGAAAACTTTATCAAACACAGAAAATCACGAGCAAGATAGTGAGAAGTAAAAATGATTTATTTAAACATTCTCACTGTGATCTGCGGGACTGAAAGATAACGATGCTTCTGAAAACTGTCCCATTACTGCAACACACACACACACACACACACACACACACACACACACACACACACACACACACACACACACACACACACACACACACACACACACACACAACTACTAATCACAGACTGAATGAGACAGGTGATGTTCAGGTTGGTGTCAGTACTTTTCACAGCCTCTCTACCATTGATATGCAGGAAATTACCCCAAAATCAAAGCAGTGAAATTAACCTCCAAAAAAACAAGAGTGACACAGCAATGGAGTGATGTTCTCTATGTAGGTTAAAAAAAAATGAATACCTTTCGAATGCTGAAGACGAGAGCGGGAAAAGCAGGAAGGTTTTGATGTTCTTAAGCGAAAAAGTGTATATTTCAAGAGCGATTGAAAGATTGAACTGCCTTTAATGAAGAAGTAGTTTGAAAAGCAGCAGGAGTTGACTTACCAAGACTCTGTTCTCCATCTTGTCTCCTTTGATCTCCAGTTTGACTCTCTTCCTCAGTGACAGCTTCACCTTCCTCCCCACTGCATCCCTCACACTCTCTACACAAAAGAGGAGGAGAAAGGAGATGAAATGAGGAGCGATTCAGACAAGTCAAATAGAAAATTGGCATATGTGATTTGAAACCAGGAGAGGAGAGGAGAGGAGAGGAGAGGAGAGGAGAGGAGAGGAGAGGAGAGGAGAGGAGAGGAGAGGAGAGGAGAGGAGAGGAGAGGAGGGGAGAGGAGGGGAGGGGAGGGGAGGGGAGGAGAGGAGAGACTTTTTGTGGCCTTTTCATTGTGTGTGGTCAGATGTGAAACGCTGCATTTCGTATTGCATACTTTTTCTTTTTACTTTTAGTACGTACTGCAGCTTTCCTCACAAATGATGTACTGTTGCATGTAATATGCATTGGGACATACTACTTTTTCGATGCGATCAATTGCGATCAATCGTGTCTTCCTTTTAATGCCTCTTCTTGTTCTTCTTCCTCTTTTTGCGAATTGCATCCAGGTGAAGCTTTAGCGCCACCAACTCTCTCTGAGGCTCAGTCGATGTGATATATCTTACTCTGCTCAGAGGATTGTGGGTCAGAACAACCAGAGAAGCATGCTGGTCTATATACTACATCATCCTGGTATCTCTGGCATCCTACATTTCCCATACTATGTATTGGAACATCCTAACTCATATGGTATTATAGGTATTGGAACACACAGACTCCCACCAGTGATTCTGAAAACAAATACACATGCAAGAAAAATCTGTCTGCATGCCCAAGCCAGGCTGTAAAATCATATTTTCTGACAGATTCTCGGCCAAAAAAAAAATTGAATTAAACCAAACAGTAATCAGAAATAGAAATTACGTTCAGAGTCATATGCCGAGTGTGTGTTCTGCTTTTCTGATTGATTGTTCACACCAGTAGAAGTGTGCACAACCAGAAAACTGGCTTAAAGGGCAGAAGTGGGTCAGACGTCTTTTTCCACTGCTTAATCACCCAACACACAGCAGTTGATATGGTCTGTGCTCATGTGTCTGACAGAGACAAGGAGTCTGTGTGTGTGCATCTGTGCTGGTGTGCATATATCCTCCCCACACAGGCTCCCTCACTACCATCAGATCAAAGTAAAACTAATAATTAGCCAATGTGCTAAATGGTTCATCTGCCAGCCGTCAGCTTCCTAAAGGAACTCCACTGCAAATGTGCACCATTTCCTCCTGTGGAATTTCTTCAACTATAGCTTAGAGACTTATGAGTCACAGAGATGTCTCTCGCGGATTTCTACACAAAATGAGGCCTTGTGTGTTTTAATGAGCCTGGGCACGTTTAGCTCTCGAAATCTCCTGACAGACTCTCGTATAGAATTTTTCTGCTAATTTATTAAAACTGTGAGAGGAGGGCATATTTTACCAGCCCCTTGTTTCTGTTAGGTCACTGAGGCATGTGCACCAGGTCACACCAGTTTGAATTTCAGCAGGGAATCGTGTGGAAGGTGGGGAAATGGGAGACCTACTGCCTTGTAAAAGCTTAAACAAGCAGTTCACAAGCCTATAAAATCACTCTCCCGTTTACTGACCCAGAGCCAATCCAGATCTGTCTCAATGATGTCACAGACATGGTCCTCAGCTTTAAGCTTTCAGCTAGTGTTCACATGAAAATGTTTTTTCGAGGCACGTCAAGTGATGAAAAGTTGTAGATTTGGGCTATATTTTCATCCCCAACTATTAATGAAATCAATATATATTCAATCGGAAATGAATATAAACACGCATGATCAATTAATTCATTTTACCTCCCAAGAAACTGAGTTAAGTCTCTTTCTCCTTGTTGCACCTCAAAAATGTAACTTCATTCTATTTTGTCTCTTCTATGCAAAGACGCCAGGAAACAGTTAAAAAAAATATTTCAACCTTTAGCACATCTCTCACAAACAGAAGACATTTCAGGTGAAAGGCATGCCAGCATGCTTAGCCCAGAGAGAAACATCTTCCTCCAGTTTTTACAGTACAACACAGTGTCCTTATTTTCTCGTTTTTGACGCAGCATGACACCGCTAACTGCTCAAAGATGCAGCTTTGTCTGTCTGTTGAACTGTGATGGGTAATTGGACTAATTTCTTTGTCTTGTCACCTAAAAGAAAATATTCCCCACGACATCACATAAAATATTGTTCGCTTGCTTGTTTCTCACATTTCTCTTAATCTTGCATGTAGGTGAGGGTTAGTGCTTAAGTATGTTTTGATAAGCACGGTTTCTGAATAAATCCTCACATGAATGTTTTTACATCCTGAGCTCCTCATTAACTACAGGACCAAGCAGATAAGATGGAAATGGCAAAATAAACCCGGTTTTGGTGTAACTCCGCAGAGAAAAGACTGTTTTCCAGGACTGTTCCATCTGCAGCGTCATCCTGGAATTCCTTTTATTAGCTGGATGATGCTGAATCACAGGCACCAGTGAATGTTTCCGACAATGACTGGTCATACTCATTCCGACAACACCTCATGACATGGCATCATTCATGAAAAAAAACTAATTCTTTACATTATATGTGCAGTTTAGTCAACAAAAATCAGGAAAATGTGCAATGAGGAGATGTGAAAATACAGAACAGATGCAGAAAATGAGCTCGCTCAAGGTCTGAGAGGAAGTTACACTATAAATCATTGAAATGCTTCTGCTCCTGGAAAAGAGGTTCATCAAACACATAGCACGCATGTCCTATTTAAATCAAAATATCAGTATGTCAGTTGGTTAATCTTTCATTTCAAAAGTACAAGTGAAATTACTAATGACATTTCTAATAAAAGGCTCTCACCCAATTATTACCTGGATAGTTCATATATCTACAGGAAAAAATATGACCATAAAAAGAGGACTAATGTGACAGACTGGTAATTTCAGTGACATATTCAACCCCATTAAACAACCAGAGGATAATAAACCCAAACATTCAAATCTACAAAACAAATGTATTTGAAAGTGTCATGGCGATCCAAGCCTTCGTAAAAGACACCTTATATGTCCGCAACCCCATATCACGCCAAATAGTGTAATACACCCACCAGCCCACTAAAGGACAGTGTGTCAGTGTCACGATTTTGCCTCGCCTAAGTGTAAAAAAAAAACATGTGGTTCGATTTATGAAAAGAAAAACAGTATTACATTTAGCAAAAAAAAAAAAACAGGGTTATGTTTAGGAAAAAAAAAAACGCATTACATTTCGGAAAAAACAACATCGGGTTACTTATAAGAAAAAAAATGATGGGGTTAACTTTAGGAAAACAAAACTAGTTGGCTAGGTAAATATTTCTTTTAAGATTCCACGTGTTTTCGTGCAAACCCAAACCCAGATATCCTGAGTGAAAGTTCAGCGTTTTATCCATCCAACCTTTGTCCTAATGTGTCTGCTTTTCAAATGTGAACAAAATTACGCAAAGGGTATCCAGAAGTTATTCAATGAAAACAGCACGAGTTAAACCAAAGGGTTGCGCTACAGTTGAACGTCAAGGAACTTAAATTCCCACATCAGTCTGACCAAGAGATACAGTTTTTAGCCCTGTGCTGGCTTCTGTTCAAACCACAGATAGCCGTGTTAAGGTGCAAGGATATAAATGATGCCACACTTCAATAGAAGTGCCTGGTTGGGGTATTCTGTGACTCAGCGAATACTGCATGCCTGACCAAGTGACTACATGACCCAACAACATTTTCCTATAAACCCCGCTGACACCGCACAGTCTTTGTGTCTCTTACACTGAAGAAACGGAGCCACAGGAGCATATTAGCTTGTGTGTGAGAAATAAAGAGAAAGAGCTTGTCCAACATTACACCAGGGTGTCACAAAAACTCAACCACTCTCCCAAACAAAGAGCCCTTCCAGGACATTGAGGTTTGCCCACACTCAGCACAAATAAGTACAGAGAAACATGATGAAAGGACTCGTGACTGAGGCTACCAGCAATGTTAGAACTCCAGGATTTAGAGATGGAAGAGTGGACCAAGGTTACTGCGTGGAAAATACGCCTTCAAGTTGAGTGCACAGGGCTGACGGGCTGACCACTGACTGTCTTTTCTTCCTAATATAGGCTGTAGTCCACGTTACATTGACAGTATGAAAGCAGTGAGGCAGTAATATATAAACATCTTCAAGCATTACTGCAGCCAAAGAATTTACAGTCTCATAAGATGATTGGAGAATAATGTAAAGCCTGTTTACACAGGAGATATAATGTTTGTTTTAGTAATCCTACAATAGTAAAATAACTGCTAATTATCACAATAAATTTAGCCCCATGAAGGATAATGGTTGGATATTAGTATTGTGTCTCAGCATAGCAGGTCCGGCTGCATTAAAGGAATATAATGCCTTATATGGATACAATAATGATATTAAAAAACTTGTTACCACCAGGAGCACATTCACACTGTGAATTGCGAATAATGATAGAGGAAGCATCATTGATTGTTCCAGTCTGGACACAGCCACAAATCCCCGTCTGTTCTTACCCAGAAGCTCTTTTGGGACCTCTGACACTTCCTCGCTCATTTTGCTGAAGATAAAATCCAAAAATAACGACAAGAATTCGCTCAACACATCGAGAATCCTCAGATAATGAGGAAATTTTGGAGGGAAGAGAGGGAGAAGTGTCAGGTGGTGCCGCCGCCGGTGCGTCTCTCCCGGTTACATGCTCCTCTCCTCCTCTCGCGGTGTCCGGACAATGTGTCCGCGTTTGTCTGGGTGCATCTCTCGGCGGTGTAAACGGCGTGGCGCTCAAGGGGTGGTATGCACCAGAGACGGTGAGGGAAAAACAGCTAGAGTCCTCTTAAAATCATGTTGAAAGCCGGCAGACTGTGCGCTTCGGGCAGATGAAAGGAACCGCCGCTCATGCACATCCTCCGTGACCGTGGTACTGTGCCGTAAAGCTGTCGGTTATACAGCAGCAGCCAATAGAGAGAAACGGGGCCCCTCCCCGCTCGGTGATGCGACAGCCGGGGAGCCGATGCGATGCCGGGGCGGTGTGGCGTGGCAGGAGGGGGCGGTGGCGGTGATGGTGTCAGACCGATATTAATGAGCAGGCTGTACTGCCGCGGATCCTGGAAACCAGAGACCTCTAGTGGTCCTACGGGAGTCCCGATCCACACGCCTGAGAAGCAGTGCAGGAGAAGGCTGCAAGTAACCTCAATTTATTACTAATTCAACTCCCGGTGCACGTGTAGCCATAACATACAGGCCTGAACTATAATTAGTTTAAATAAAGTCACTATGAGGCACAAATGTTAATACACAATAGGCAAAATCCCCTGGGGAATTGTGGGGGCTACTGTGTCCTTATGAGAAATGCTCTTTAAAATAAACATTGATGAACTGTGCAAACTGCGCAGCCAGATCCCTGGAAATACTGGGAAATATGTAATGTATGGGCATTTTTTTTTGTTAATGCAGTTAAGAATAAGTGTAATCTAGATGTTATTATCAATACGACTCCATTAGCCAGTCCAGGTTTGGCATGAGTGTGTTATATTACAAATTAGAACAGCCCATTTACTAAGTTGCAACCTCAAAGGGACAAATCACAGGTGGAAATAACGGAAGAATAAAATCCAACAAATAAAACTTTAGTTTATGTTGCACCCCTTCCAACCTCAAAGTCTCAATAAAACGTTTTTTGGTGATTTGTAGTTGGAAACACATTTATGTGTAAATTTTATAAGTCACTGTATCATAAAGACGGACAGTCTAGTTTATTCTCGGCTGGGGATGAATCCATCATATGGGCTATTTGGCTGAGGAAAGATGATATTGGGTATCATATTATGTAATATTGTTATGTTTTGCTCCTCTTCTCTTCTCGTAAACTTCTGCAAATTAATATGCATTGATATCAACTGTATGAGGAAATGAAACTAACTAGGGAGTTTGTTCAGCACACACTGATGACCTGATGACCGACACAGAGTCACGTGGTTTCTGTTTTGGGAGAAGGAAACTCAGGGTTTTCTTCAACTCGGGGTTTTTAAGAGTTTTCCCAAACCTACTTTCTGTAATAACTACAGAAATTGGATCATGATTCGTCAAAAGAGTGACAAAGTTACTTGATTGCAAAATACAGTGCACTCGGTTATTTTGAAGAAACGCAAAAACTCTCTTCACTATCTCTGATTTGTTTGTTAAGAAAATAGCCGATAATATAGGCTAATGTTAAAGTGCAGAGCCAACAGTTAAACAGAAATGGTGCGACACCTTGTGGTCATTTCTTTAAATTACAAGTTCTTACAGTTGTTTGCTTGCTTTTGTCGGTTAGAAACATTTTACTACTTTATAACTTTACTACATCTACTTTATTTTGGTGTTGCATGTGACGTCAAACATTTCAGCCTAATATCACACATATTTGTTTATAGCTCATTTTCGAATGAAGCGTAGTTTCTGTGTACTACTTTTATAATCAATTAATGCCACACTGATGTTCAAGATATTTGCATATTTCATTATTACTTGTGTAAATTCTGCCACTTTTGAACCGTTAGTTATTTTAGGCTACCTCCTATAATAAATCCAAAGTAAAGTCCAACATATAGGATGCAAAAAACAATTATTGTAATACAAATAGGCAGTGGTATGTTTTGACATCTTGTTCATTGCAACTCATTAAGTATACAAATCAACATTTTCATTTTGGTAATAATGACCAGCAAACTGTCTATAATATTGCTCCGGTGTCTCTGCTTACATGTAAAAAAAAACAACATTAGTTCTGTAACACAGGTCAAACTTTAATGCAGTAGTATAACAAACAAATGATGAGAAAATAATCTGCTGTATTACATTACAAATCTCAGAAAGAAGTATATGTCTAACTGGTACATGTTTTATGGCCTCTGCGGTCTTTTAGAGTGCTTCAGCTACAGTTAAGTTACAGTTTTCCCTCTGCTGCTCAATCCCATTGAATTGCTTCTCTAGTTTTTCTGCCATAAAGTTGAGCTGGGAAGCCCTCAGCATCTGTGGCATTTTCCTCAGCTGCTCTTCGGGAGCCTGGGCCAGCCACTTGTTGATTTGATCCCGGAGAGACTCTCTCTTTCCGGAGGAATTTGTTTCCATGATGCACCCCTCCTCCTCTGATGTATAGATGTTCCTGTTGGAAGGAGGATTGTATGTGTGAATTAAGAGGTGGAGGGAATAGTTGAAAAAGGCAAGAAAATGAAAGATGGGAAGATTTGAAATGTGGGGTGTGGGCTCACCTGGTGACAAATTTCCTCATTTTTCCTAAACGCATCTTGTGCGTACCAAAGAATTTGGAGATGAATGTCCTGAGCATCTCACCTGAGAAAGAAAGTTTGAAATCTAAACCTTGTAGTTTTTCTTTAACCAAAAATCTGTAAAATATGTCTCAAATGGTGTTATTCTTGGGCAGTTATATTCACTGTAC
Source organism: Embiotoca jacksoni (assembly GCF_022577435.1). Classification (NCBI taxonomy): domain Eukaryota; kingdom Metazoa; phylum Chordata; class Actinopteri; family Embiotocidae; genus Embiotoca; species Embiotoca jacksoni. The sequence continues at coordinate 11,454,333 of NW_027185241.1, forward strand.
AAAGTACACACCTCCATTTGAAAGATCGTCACAGGAGCCACACATTGTGTCTTGATCCAATTTGCCGGCGAACAGCACAATCTGTCCATTTGCGCATTCCTGGTGTTTTACGCACGAATCCAGCGCAGAAGATGAGTTGGAAAAGTAGCCCTCGGAACATTTTCCACATACAGTGTCCATTTGCCTCGTAGCTAGGAGAGGATGTCAAAGCATTCTGAGTCATTACCATGTTTTAACCCACAGCTGCGCCTCCTGAAAGCCAGTAGCCTATCCATGTCGTCAGTGGAGGTGCCATGCACTTCGCAGACTCTTACTTTGAAAACCAAATGCTGAAAAGCTGCAGTAAACATTGGCATAATGGTGATGTGGTAGTTGATATATAACTTAAGTGTTTTTATTAAAATTCTGTGACTCTATTCAAGATTATTAATTTTCCCTCGTGCGCCATGGGGTGCACATGTATTACCAAAACGTCCGTCTTAACAAATGTTATCGATCTGAATCCAAATCCGCATCTACAATTCACTTAACAAGTGAGACAGAAAAGGCCATTCTTTTATTCTCTGAAGACCGTACCTTTGGTGTGCACACCGTATCCGGGGCCGCACTCAGACTGTCTGACACAGAAGTCATCAACCGAGTAGAAGCCCTCTTTGCACCGGCAGACCCTGTTGCTGTCCGGGGTGCACTCTGTCTCCGCCTCTTGGTTGTCAGTGCAGAAGTTGTTGCAGTAGAGACATCTAGGCAGGTAGTTCCACAGCTCGGTGAAGTGGTTATCTCTGCACGGCGCGCACTGTGTTAGCGTGGTGGTGTTGCAGTGGGAGGCCATATGAGTGCCCGGTGGACACTTAGTGCAGTGGAGAATTTCTCCGGTTAACGGATCTCGGTGCTTATAGGTGGCAGTGGGATCCACCGCTGAGGCAAGCACAGCAGAGAGCAGGAACAGCAGTGGCAGGGCGAGCTGTGGAGAAGGCTATGATTACGGCTGAGTACACAGGCTATTAATTACTACTATCTTTATATAGTTACAATTTCAGCCCACTACGTATTAATCATAACTTACTTTCTGATATTCGACAACACTACCACATGTAAACTAGATACTGGCTAGAAATAAAACCAGCTGACTGTTAATGGTACAAACTGAACTGAAATACAAACATATGGGATTGATATTCCTATAGAACATATACATCTAAAATGATAGAAGTCATTACAGCAGTATTAACTCCTGATATCATGTAACTCAGTATGCAAACTTATTGAATGTTTCATGTGTTTCGAAAAGCCTCAGACATTATTTGTGTTTTGTGACTTGGAAAAGTGCCTATGATTTTATATTTTATTGGAAATTGCCACTTTATTAGCATAATTGGTTATTTGCTCTACCTGCAGCAGAAAGCATTTGTCTTAGACTTGATATTGCCACAGTTAACAACTGTTAATAACAAACACAAAACATAGCATTATCTTAAAAAAAAAAGATTAGCTCACTTGCTGCATTTTGACATTTTAACCGTAGAGATAAAATAAAAATGTTTGCAAAACAACTTCTGAGTAATATTATCTTGCCTTTTGTCTGACTAAACCTGACATTTAGCTCTCACAATGAGTCTTTACTGTCCAGGAACTCAAATAAATCTGCAGCTAAAGGCAGTTCTAAATGTGAGCCACAATACTGGAGCACTAAATATATCCAAACTCATAGCATCTGCTACAAAATCCAAGATTAGAGTGATTAAGTTTGAGACCATTTCCCATGAGACCAGTTAAACATATTTTAAATAATTTTTTAAAAAAAACACAATTTTTCAATTCATTTACATAGTTTCTTCCACTATTTTGCTTTTGTAGGGTATATATCCTACACTGATTTACAGTTTATAAAATGTAAAAAAAAAAACTTTAAAAAAAGCTTGACTGCCCATGTAATAAAAAGATTTCAATGCCCATATTCTGCTTTTGTGGGGTATATATCCTACACTGATTTACAGTTTATAAAATGTAAAAAAAAACTTTAAAAAAAAGCTTGACTGCCCATGTAATACAAGTATTTAATGCCCATATTCTTTTCAATAAACATTGTCTAATCATTACTAACTCTCACATCTGTCCCTGCTACGCTGGAGACTGTCATCTGAAACTGTCACAGAATGATGTGGTCGAAAGTACTCACCGTGCTCATGATGCCGTCACTTCTGTCAACGAGGGTTTGACAGCAGGCTCATGTTCATTTTATAATGTGGGAACTCCTTTGTGTGTGGGGGGGCGTCTCTAAAACAGTTAATTCTCTGCTTGAAAGGTCAAACCACTTCCACATAAAGAGTGATTAAAGTTGAATTCTAAAACCAGGTGATAAAGAGCCTATAGAAAATGTAGGTAGTATTAGGAAGTGGTAGGTTTACATACAAAAGAGCAACAGATCAAACCATCATTTATGGGTCCGGTTCCCTCTTGTCTGTAAGAAGAAACGGATGTTTGCAGTCAACAAGCTAGTTTCTCCTTTACCCAAATGTAGTAGTTACCAGGGCCACCAATATGTTAATACAACATGTACTCCCATTAATCTCTCCTGACTGTTCCTCCGCCGCAAGTAAAGAATATAACTCCCTAAATCATCAGCAGGGTGTTATATAATAATATATATAATAATAATTATATATATATATATATATATATATATATATATATATATATATATATATATATAATGTTGTTTACATTTCCACTATGTGTTTTCTTTTGATAAGACAAATCCTGGAACTCCACACAATTTAAAATAAATGGCTGAAAGTTAACCCTTTAAGCCCTAGAGGCCCCCAATTGGGGGCCAGGGAGAAGACTTAGCAAAACTATTATTAAAATATGGACATATATACTTATATTTACACATCTGAACAAATCTCAAAAGTGTTCCCTTTATTCTTACACCAACATTAGTCAAATAGACCTTGTGGTTGCAGAGATATGCTATTTTTTATTATGGGTATGAAATTTTCGAGCAGAGGCCTAAAAAAAATAGGTGTGTTTTTAAAAGGTTTAATATCATAAAGGAATTTCTACAAACACTGTCATGTTCTTCAAATCATGTCCGGTAAAAGAACATGTTCAGTATTGTAATCTACAGTAATTTCACTGCCCACATTAATCTTTCAAAAATGATCAGCTTGTACAACTTAAAAAAAAAGACTTGTTTAATTGACATAAAGTACATTTCTATGTGAAATTCATATTTAGCTTATGAACTCATATGTGTTACAGTAATATATTACAATTCATGTCTCAGTGGTTTTGAAAAATGTAATTCCAAAAGTTTTGAAGGAAATATCTCCTTTTGCACAACTTGAAAAAGTCCTAATTGTAAAGGTTCCAGGAAATGTCTCTGTACTGTCATTTCTGTGGACATGCAGCGTCATCGTTGTCCTGCAATGGATGAAACTTAACAAAAAACTATCATTTTGGCTGGTTTTCTACAAGCATGACATACATTTGAATAAGTCACCCTTTTCGTTTGAAGAATGTGTCAGGTGAGTCACTGAATAATGTGCACAGTATATGAATTTGCTGATGTATGAAATAGAATACGCAGTGAGTCAGACGCGTGTCTACTTGTCATCTCATCCTGTTTCCACAGAATATGACAACATGTTACAACCATACTAGAGTATATAGAAACGGTGTTATACATTTATTCATTCAACTTTATGGGTCCCTTTCACCAATTTATACTTTTCAGTTGAAGAAAAACACATTCATCTTCCTTTTACTTTAAAGCTGCTGTGTGGAGCTTTTGTCTCCCTCTTTTGTCAGTGAGAGTAATTACAAAAATCCTGTAGACAAGAGCTTACAACATAGGCTCTGGCGTAGTCTACTCCATCACTACAGTTGTGGCTGCAAAACTGTGAATAAATTGCTGTTACATTGTGGATAAATGAAACAAAAGGTGTCACAACTGCGGCAATATGACGGTAATATGGAAAGTGTAGAAGAGACGCACGATTGAATTATTTTATCCCATTCAAGTTAGCATCGGGCTAAACCATAGGTAAGCCAGCTAGGCCGGCTTCATGTGTGCATGCCATGCACACAAAGCAAAGTTTGCATTCATCCGACCTGGGCGGGAATGTTTCACCAGACACCAGGTTTAAAAACTCTGTAAATTGTGAAATAGAAATATTTATCTGGAGGTGACAGGTTTAATCAGCATTGTGTGAACTAATTTGACAAGGGCTTGAATGTAACAGACGTTTATTTATACGTAAAGTCCTCTACTATAAGTTTAAATTGAGTGGCATGTGGTCATGCGCTCTGATTTAATGGTCATGGTGTCTTTTTGAAAGCGAGTATGTGCACCTTGGAGCTCAGTTGATTGTTATTAAAGGTCAAGAACGAACTTCCAACCCTAAAATATTAGTGTTGGAAGGACCAAGAATTTCATAGCAGCTGATGGTATTTGACAGTTTTGGATATTTGATGCAAGAAATACATTTTCGGAAGTAGTTTGATTCCAAGTCCTCGTTATGGGTCCTGAAACATTTACTGTTTATTGTTCTCTAAAGTGTTGCTTCTGCAAAAGTCATCTATGAGACGTAATGATATCAAGTGTTGTACGTGTGATGAGTCAAAGTCAGGTTAAGTTTATGTCCACATTTGTATCCAAACCCTTTAACACAAAACATTTAATTAAGCCCAACAATCAGATCTTAACCTGACAATAACCATCAAGGCATAAACGTAAACACTTAGACTCGAAGTCAAACTTTTGGTTTGTCCACAATACATTACAGCACTTCTACTCATAACCCTGGAAGGAATTCATATGTATTTTGTGTGACTGAAGGATACAATGGCATGTTGGGAAAGTTATTCTACTGGGAGCTTAAGTTGCTCAGCAAGACACTCATCACGCCAGAGGACCGGAGAGATGTCTGGCTATGTTGATGCAAGAAGTTCAGGACCATGATCCAGTTAGTCAGCAGTTTCAGGTGATGGATACCAGGACTAATATCGTTGATTCACCAGTAAACCTGCTCAAAATTCTTTTCAAACAACCACTCATCTCTCTGTTCATTGCTTATTTATGACGAAACAATGCATTTTTACAAACTGAATTTAGTCAGATCATAATTATGTTCACAAGTTACACAAGCTTAAAGAGAACCAGACGGGCATAATATATACATTAAAGATCATACATTATTAATATAAAAGTGATCCAACAAAATATAAAACAAATATCACTTTATGAATTTGCAGCATTCGGAATCCAGTATTTCTGATAAAGTAATAAAAATATGCCTTTACACCATCAGGAAGTAAATTTACTTTTTAAATAGAAAACAATTGCACTCCTTTGTACATTCATATAAAAACAAAAATCAGATGAGCTTTACTCTGGACTCAGCGGTCCAGAACAAACAAACAAACAATGGACAGCTGAGGAAAATAATTGTATTTCATTATGAAACCAAATCCTTCCTCTCAAACAGCGAGAAAGCAAATAATAATATAAACAAAACATCTGCCAGCCCAACTTTCATAAAATAGTGATCTATTTACATCTTAAATAGTTTTTCTTTTTTCACAGACTACGGTCAAAGAGTTCCCAGGACACTTTAAAAAAACAAAACATTTTGTTAACATCTGCCTGGAGTACACAGATGTGTGAACACATCAGATGTGGTGATCGGTTGGATTTGTTAAGGCTCATCAGATTCATCACCGCAGACAGATAGACTGATGGTGACATCATTAGCATCACTTGTTTTAAAAAGTCCACATTTTGGCATCTAGTCTTTTTCAAAAAATTTAGAATGGCAAAATATATGTTTCTTCCCATTTGGCCTTTTCTGTTAAATAGTGAGACAAAACTCATCTTGGCAGTAGACACATAGCTTGATATCATTTGGTGATATCTCAAAGACCTGAAATTATCATGTGACCCATGTCTGTTACTCTGATACTTTCTTTTTATGTTCACTATCTGACAATGCATTAGTGTTTGGTTTAGACTGCATATAATTCTGTTTGTACCTCTCAGTTCTTCATTCATTTAACGGTTTATGAGCCTTAAAACACGACTCGTCCTGCAGCATGCTAATGAACATCTTCTCATACATCTTGTGCGCCAAGGTGGTTCCAATGATGCGGCTGATCTTCTTCAGGCCTTTCAGCAGATAGCGTGGTGCCTTCTGGCTGCGCAGCGCCTTCAGACTGTGAGAAAGACCTTTAGCCAGATCCAGGTTGTGGTTTGCTGTTTTCCAGAGGTGTAGAAGCTGCAGGATGTACTGCTGTGGCAGGCAGGTAGACACCACAGCCTGGATATCCTCCTCTTGAACTCTGATCCCCGGCAGGCTGTTGGTGACCTTTAGGAGGTCATCAAGGGTCAGGTTTTTTAGATTGTTGCAGCGGGAGACTTTCCTCTCACAGTGGTTCACACCTGGATGAACAGGATGCTAGTATTAATACGGAAAGGCAAAACTGCACCAACAACTGGCTAAAAGAAAAAAACAAACTTAAACTAGAGCATCCCGATGCGTCTCTCAGTCATACCTTGTATGATGCCATACAGCTTGTCCTGGTCCTTGTTCTGCTCCCTCCAAAGTCGCAGCAGCTGCAGGACCTGCTGCTGGGGTGAGCAGGTCTTCTTCAGCCTCTCCAGGCTCTTATGATCCACCCTTTTCCCAGGAAGACTTTCCAACAGTCGCTCCAGGGGCACCGAGGACAGTCGTAGCGAGGCTAGTGACTGGAAGACCGCCTCCTCACAAAGAGTCACATCTGGAATAAATCAGAAGAGACAGACAGAGGATGTGGGCTTAAAAACACATAAAAATGTGGTAATATTGATGCTGAAATGTTGGATGGTGTTGCTGGTGGACGTCCAACTGCTTAAAGCGAGAGGAAATATCCTATTCTTCCTTTTACAAATGCACGGTTCATTTCATCTGAAAGTTGTATGTTGTCCAGAGTCGAGGCATTACTGATACGTCACATTTACGAGCATGGGATGGACATGGGGTCACAGTGACCTTAATCTTTGACCTTTGACCAGCAAAATATTTTCAGGTCATCCTTGAGTCCAAGTGAATGTTTGTGCAAAATATGAAAAAATTCCCTCAAGTCATTCCTGAGACATCGTGTTCACCAAAATGGAACAAAGGATATGTTACACCTTGACCTTTGATAGTCCATAGTCCATAGTCTAATCAGTTCATCTCTGAGTCCAAGTGACCATTTCTGCCACATTTGAAAATATTCCCTGGGAGAGATGTACTGACAGATGGACAATCCCAAAACATACTGCCTCCAGCTCCAGCTGTTGCTCGCGCGGAGCTATAATAAAACACAGCTTCCGTAAATTCAAAACACTCATCAGCTTTGCCGCTGCAGTCGGACTTGTTTTGGTTTGACCAGTAGGCTGTGGTGGCAAATTTGAGCTCATGTTGGCAAACTTAGAAATAGACAGTGCTGTGTAACTGTCATTACTGACTAGTTTGTTGACATAATGACGTAACTGTTTCACCATGTTTTAACTTTTACCATTATCCAGCATTTGTCACTGCAACACATAACAACATACCAACAACAAAATCTACATAGTCTCATCTTAATCTTCTCAACGTGATCATAGTAAATGAGGATGAGTGGGAATCTAGGTTGAAAGTATCTTTCTCTGTTTGTCTTGCCAGTTGAATATTAGACGATGTTGATGGCAGCTTCATAGGAGAGGACACATAACATCTCATCAGTCTACTACTGATGTGTTTACCTGTGTTTGTGTGTGTGTTTAGATTGTTGCCTTTTAATTTTACCTCAGCATCTTTCTGTTCCCTATTGAGAGTTCAGAACCACCACGGACTCGTTACTCTGCACGAAAGTGACACAAACTGCATTTTGTAATGCAGCCAAGTCTTCTGAGTCTTCCTTTTAAGGCAAAAGTATTTTTCTGATGTTCAGGTTTCTTTGCCATTTGTGAAACCTTAAATATTTCACTGAGGATAATCCTGACCTGAGACAATTTATATATCCAGCACTCAGAGCTGAAGGTGATATGAAATTGGTGACATGAGATTGTAACTTTCATACAGTTATGAAGCATTTCTGTATGATTGACATGGCAACATGAGGGATATCAGTAATTCTGAAAAAAGGTTTAGTAAAACCAATGTCGTTGAAGTCTGATTGACTTTAATGTGATGAGGATATTTGGCTTCCCTGATGCCTGGGTGATGTAACTGTGGCTCGCTCTATAATTGACATTGACATCCTGGTGGTTTCTCCAAATCACACAGTAACTATGGGAATCCCAACTGCTTTCAATATCACATTTTTCTTCTTAAAAACTGTTAAACTGTTCCAGGATTTGCTGCAGACAATCTGCGGTTGTCATTCACTGGAGGACAATTTGTGAATGAATATTTGAGGAGAGCATCACCCTCCCGGAGGGACAACAGCTGTATGTGTGCGTGTGCGTGTGCGTGTGTGTGTGTATGTATGTGTGTGTGTGTGTGTGTGTGTGTGTGTGTGTGTGTGTGCGTGCGTGTGTGACACAAGGTCTCTACATCTGCATGTGTGTGTTCTGCAGTGACTGGTTTGTCAGGATCTGGGAATTCAGTGTCATATTTGAGGCTTCTTTTCTCGCATTATATTTCAACATGTGTCATGGTTAAATTCTGAGTAACAAAGACTAACCAGCTCGTCTTGTGTCTCGCTTTGTGTTTGATTCAGTTTCCTCTGTTATTGTGTTTGAGGATGTGACAGTTAAAGGAGTAATTGATCCATCGTGGGCCATTTTGACAGCAGTGCCATAAACATCCACTTCAACCCTTTGCTTTTCTCTCTTGTGTTGGTTTTCAGACACGCAAGAATTTAGAAAAGAATGGAATCTGGACAAGGAACCTGACCGAGGAAATCCCCTGCCTTCAGGAATGATAATGACCACATGTCTGAAATAATTCAGTCCTTACTGATTTTAGGTTGTTGACAATTGAGGTTTACTCAAAGCATTGTCACATGTGTGTGTTTGTGTGTGTGTGTGTGTGTGTGTGTGTGTGTGTGTGTGTGTGTGTGTGTGTGTGTGTGTGTGTGTGTACACCAGTGATCTCTACCCTGATTGCACTGCGCATTAGTCCTAAAACCTTCCATATGGTTCTTACAGCAGCACCTGCAGTGTGTTCGTTCTCACCGGTGAGGCACAAAGTGTGATGTTGGGAGCACTCCAGCGTGGCCTTCTTGTCCGGAGAGCAACAGATGCTGTCCGAAGTGGATGTGCCCCACCTCAGTGTCTTCAGGCCCGAATCGGAGCAGTTTCTGTGGGGCTGACATGGCTCGCTGGATGAGCCACCGGTAGAGAAATGACCATCGTGACAGTGTTCACACACCGTGTCGCTCTGCGGTGTGCCTGTAGGAAACATACAAAGAATCCTTTTGTGAATTAGAGGTGACAGTTTCGACTTGTCAGCGGCATACGTTAAGCTAAGAAACCACACGACTGTACAGATTTTTCTCATCTTTCGTTTCATATATAACACCTCAGTCATTTTCAGTGTGTGAACATGATCGATATCATTTAGGTAATAAAACAAGGTGACGTGATTCTAAGAACTATGACCACAGTGACGTGACAACCCATCAGAACGACAGATCACTGCGAGAGTCGGAAAATGACTCATCTGGCTGGCTCACTAAACCTCTTTAGTTTCTATAGCGTGTACCAGGCTCGTGCTATGACAGCATGTGACTTAAACTGCACCGCAAAGTGATTTGTCAACAGATTTTTTAGACAGATTTATAAAAAACATCGGATGTTAGTGTTTTAGAAATGATCAATTTAAAACAATTTAACAAATAAGATATGGTATCATTGATAACGCAATAATGCAACTCATCTATTTAACCCCCAACTTTAATCCCTTTAAAGTGATATCAAATTTTTTTAACATCATTTGGCAGCTTCCATGACATTACGCCCAACCCTGACAACTTCTGGTTTGTGACCTGCAGCACACATGACAATCCATGTAGTGCAAGTACTGTTTTTATCACATCCTCATTCTATTTTTTTTATCTGTGAGTCATAGAAATGAAAGTGTGTGGGATGGCGAGTTACGCTTAAATCAGATTTGACATTTAAATAGTTTCCCGCTATTACGGTTAAGTGTGCTCTTTCTTGAAAGCATTTCACCATTCAGCAATAAAACATAAAACCACCGGCTGATATGCAGATGTCAACTGTTTCCTGTTACACTGATGACAAAGCATGTACAGTACATGCTTGTGTCAGCCTGACTGTAACATGGTGTCATATTATTGTACTTTTTAGAGTTTCCTCTGTGGAAAACAAAAAGCATGTTGATACTTTATTGTAAGATGTCATTTTAAGCAGATGTGTTAGATTTACTGTAATAACTAAACTGGCAAGGACTTAGAAATTAAAAAAAAAACTCTATTTAAAGAACAGCAGATACTATTTGAATAAGTCATTAATTGATTGACAAAACTATTTTGATAATCTATTCATTTGTGAGATATTTTCAAGCAATATAATGTCTATATAACAACATGTCTTATGTATAATCTAAAAATTGCCTAGCTTTTCTGAAAATTAACTGTTTCCTTGTCTTAAAATACTATACAGTAAATATAATAATAATAATAATAATAATAATAATAATGATAATAATAATGATAATAATAACAATAATATCATGATGAATCTCACATGTCTGGCCAAATTCCTGCCTTGAACTTTTCTTAAGTATGTTGTTTTGTCTGTAAACTTCTTCTGCAACCATATTGGTCAGCTCTACCATGCAAAACATGCTCAATGCTTTCATGTTTTATTTAACCAAGTTAAGTCTTTCCTAGTTACATAAATACCCCCCTTACCCCTCCCACCAAAAAACCAAACAAAAAAAACCAAACAGATATTTTGGGATATCTTGGACAAAAAGGAGCGATTCAATGACTTCGCCTTTGTCATTTTGATGGCCATCACTATTGTCCAGCACCGATCAAACAAATACCCAATGGAAAACCAAAAATCAGGTGTTTCATTCGTCCATTCTTCTTAACAATGTACAATAAATCACCTCGGGCAAAATCCATCACACAACAATAACTCCCTTGCGCTGCTGTTTTGTATGTTGTTTTATTCTAATTCATCGCACTGTTGTTTAGGTTTAGGTTTAGGTTTTGTTTGGGTTAGTTTATTTCATATTATTTATCTTATTTTATTGTATAGAATGTGCATTTTTTTATGCTGCTGTAACATAAAAATTTCCCTCTGAGAGATTAATAAAGTATCTTTCTATCGATCTATCTATCTATCTATCTATCTATCTATCTATCTATCTATCTATCTATCTATCTATCTATCTATCTATCTATCTATCTATCTATCTATCTATCTATCTATCTATCTATCTCGCTATCTATCTATCTATCTAACATAGACTCTTTCTCAATACAATTACATTCCAAAAACACCTATAAACCAGCTAGAAAGACATCATATACCCCATGCAGAGAGCGCAAAGAATCACAACCAGAAACAAACAAATCAGGAGATCAAGAGAGAAGAGAAGGAGTCATAAAAGGCATGTGTTGTTAGGAGACTGGACCGACATCCTGTGGTTTAGAGGTCTAAACCCCAACTCTAGGCATTACATAACAAATCCTTCAGCTTCAAGGGGGGAATCCCCTGAACTGCTGTCTCATGTCTGATTGTGGAGCCATGTTGGGAGGAATTTGTGGAAAATGTTGTCTCATGTTTGAGAGGTACAGCTCTACATGGGGTCACATGATGACCACAATCACCAGAAAATATTGTTTCATCCTTGCGGTGGCTTGATTCTGGTCTCAGGTCTAAGATTAAGTCATGAGAAGTGCAGTGCCAATTTGTGCTCTGGAACAAGGAGAAATATCAGTTTCTGTTCAGTGGGATGTTACAATTCAACATCAGCCTCTGTTAACACTACAGGTAAGAGCCTGTAATTCCTGAATAACAAAACCTATTTCTGATCAGCTTTAGAAACAGTCTTTGAGTCTGGAGAGACATAGACAATATTGTAGTCTGTTATAATCAAAATGTTCTTATGCCTTTGATTAAGAAAATAATAATTTCATATAATACACACATGTACTGGACTAATGGTCTCAACTTAGTCTTTGTTCGGACTCAAACAGCATCAGTCTGAAGGAGCTGCAGCTGTCAGATATATTTCTTTCTTTCTTGGATATTGTTTGAGCAAATTTTCACACAATGACCAAGTCACTTCACAATGTATTAACAAATCAATCTTTATGGTAAATAATATATTTGAATGCGTTACAAGCGAGCCCAACTTCAGTAAAATCTAAGAGGAAGTAGTATCAGGAATGCAGGTGAAAAGTTATGTCATTTTATTGAGACAAAACAAATAGATGATCAACGTCTTTGAAGTTTCCTCTTTCACTGCTATACAATATGCATGTGGGAAAGGAACAAATGAAAATGTCATTTTATCCTCTATGACCAATTTTAAATCGGATAACGCCCATTGAGGATTAGACGAATAATGATATCTTTTAACTGAGTGATATACAATAGAAGTTTTCACTGAAACACGCATCAGCTGATACTCCTGCAGACAAGAAGCTTAAAATTCAAGAGAACTGAGCAAGACCTTTAAAGATGAGGTTAGCTTTTCCACAAGATTTTCCAGTTTTATGATTGATTCTGCATTTGTTAAAGTTTGACATTATACTGCTGGAGAACATATCAACATGTTCCCCCGATTAGAACCCACCACATAGATTTATTATAATCAGGTATTGTGGTTAAGCGGAACCAGAATAGGAGAATGCAAAAAATGTGAATGGTACTCACATTACTAATCTGTAATGCAAGATTATTACCTTATTATTTCTGACTGATGCTGGCAAATATGCTTCCATGGTTTGATGAACTATGACGGCATGGAATATAATAGAAGAGACTGAATTGGCTCAGACACAAATTCATTACGTGGTTGTTACAATTAGAATTACCATTGTAACGCAGTGCAAGTAATGGAGATAATGAGAAGTATCATGTGAGCCTTTTTCACACTGTAGCAATGTAAAAAAGTATTTCCACAGTGATTCTCAATTCAGAAATTTACATTGTTATGCAGTTACTTCAGCATTAAATTACTTATTTAATTGTCTGAAAAGAAATCATTTTCTTATTGGACTAACGCACAATCAAATTCCATTAAAACTGTATTCATCCCTCAGTTAATCATCTAAATCTACATCAGTTGTAATGGCGCAGTGCTGCAAATGAAGTGATAACATTGTGGGGAAACAATATTAAAAGAAATGTTTGTTCTCACACGACTGAGAAATGTCTGAGTTCTCCAATGGCAAATTATAGCTACAACTAAATTGGGTGTTTCTGACATCTTTAAAAAAAAAAATCACTATATACAGTGAACCCCAATTGCTTCTCTGTGCAGTCATACATCACTTCTAAGCTCTAAAATACATGATAGGAGATGGAGGAAAAAGAGGAGGTCACAAGCAGATCAAACTGGCCACAACATACTCTATCTATGAGAATGAGACAGAGAGGGAGAGCCTTTCTAAGAAAGAGCCATTTTTTAAAAGCTGTTTCTGCGAAAAGGAAGAACTGCATCTGGAACAGATCTGATTCACAGACTCAGAGGGAGAGGAGGAAAGACAGACAAACATGCAGTGATACAAGAAAGAGGACATCCTAATGTGAGAATGGAACTGATGTTTGTCTTTACTTTGGCAGGGTGCGTGTTCCTGGCATTCCAGTAAAGTATATTTTGGATGGGATTAATTTGAGACAGTGAAAGAGTAGAGCAGGAGATGAGAAGATTAAAGAAAAGATCAAATATACAGCAACATGTTGCATCTAAAAACACTGAAAATACAAACATACTGTACTGTACATCCCCATAAATTCACATGCAACTCTTCTCTTATTGAGGTGATAGGGGTTTTATTCGTTGGCATTAACGTCTGCTTCCTCCTTGCTTGTGTGCTGACTGGATTCCTAATTTTCTCTGGTTTTAGTATGGATAGCTTCTGTTATTCATCAAGCCCCTGATTTAAATCCAATTTATTTGATGAACCTTCAGAAAGAAAACCCACAAAATAGCTCAGGTCAATTGATGTAAAAGAAGCCAGTACAATTAACTTTACTAGTGTTAGAGTGAATCATAGTCTTACCTAAAGCTGTCACTCCATGGCCAGGTAGGCAGGTACTGTGCGCAATACAGAACTCCACCACTAGGTGGAAACCTGGAGCGCACTCGCACAGCTGGTCGTGGGTGCTGTTGCACTGCTGCCTCACTAGCTGTCTCTCTTTACACACCTAAACACAACAGACACAGAGGATCATGGTCACACACATGAAGCTGTGGTGCTGCATGAACTTATACAGTGAAGTTTGATTTATATGAACATGGACAGAGAGCACAGTAAGTCACAGTAACAACAGGTTTTGGTGATTGTCTCTGCTCCACAAGCTGCCCTGAACATGTAATATGTTGAAAAGGGATATAACAAGCAGACTAAACAGGAATGTAACACCATCCCAAGGCAGACATCAGTATGGTGAAGTGGTGATTATGTAATTTATCTCAAGTGGCAAAGAGAAAAACATCTATACTCTGGGGGAAGATCAGTCTACCACAATGAGCACATTGAGACTTTCATTTTTAGCACTGGCTTCGAAAAATTACAAATGCCACGTCAAAATATAAACAATCAGTATGGTCATGCATTGGAGGAAAAGACACCAAGAAAACCACCAAAGAGTAGCATAGAGGACTAGCTGGAGGATTAAAAAACACTAAAGGGATCTTGTATTTGAGCTCAACTTCTGACCATGATATGAGTTCAACTTGCGTGTGACTGAACTTTATAAGGAGAAACTTTGTGAGTAAAAAAACCTGGTGTTTCTCATGAAAAACGTAGCCCAAAAATTAAGTGACAGGGAGACTTTTTGGCGTCATACATACCGAGGTACAGTATTGGCATGTATCCCCCCAGTGCCAGCTCTCAGCAAAATGCCTCTCAGGACAGGGCTGACACTCTGTGGGCATGTCAGCGGTGCAGTGTCGTTTCACAGCTGTGCCCGGAGGACACTGGTCACACAGTAGAAGGTCAGAGGTCACAAGGTCGGGGTGCTGGTACTTTGGCGGTACAGCTTGTTGCTGAAAGGCCAAAGAAAGAGAAGCTGTGAAGAGCTGCAAGAGAAAGAGAGAGAAAGTGGGTTTAGCACTGACTCAACAGCAGTGACAAAGTCTCTAATGAAACCCATCTCGTGCACAGCTCGCTCCTCTTTGGCAAATGGTTCAAATATTTGTATATTTTGGAGCACTCGCCAACCCAAAGCTTCCAGTAAGAAAGAGTTGAAATAAAGGTCACAGCAGTAAAGTTGAAGCTCCTGGTGGACAGCAGTTTCATGAACATTGAAAACGGGAGTGGGGCAACCTTTCAAAGAATAACACTGATACATTTTAGATCTTTGCGCGTTTGCAGTAGGCGATATTGTCCCTTTATATTGCCTCAAGTCGCAAGATTATATCATCGCTACTAGTCTTGATTAGGGGATCAAATTTGTCTTATTGCACTTTTGGCATCTTCTTTTATCTGTTTAATTGGTTTCCAAAGCTTTTAACTGAGTTTCAGTTATGCCAAATTCTGCACACACTGGATTAAAACAAGTGTATGATGCAGGATTTTCAAAATGATTAGCTAAGCCCTGCATTCGCTGACCTCACCAGCAGTCATCTACCCGTGTCAGCATCTCTGAGACCCACTGCTGTGCAGCTGAAAAGCATCGGATTTGATTCATTGGTGATCTACAGCACTTTGATGCTTCCTCACAGCAGGAAGCACACCACACCCATACACCCCTCACCCACCCAAAAGCAGCCCATCATTATGGAAACACTGTAAAAGTGGGAGGCTGTTAGCGAAGCCTCTGAGATGGGCCTGTGGAGCTGATGTTTCGAAAGCAAGCCCATGTTCCATCTCCTGAGCAGGAACTGAAAAGCTTTGGTCAGACCTAAAATACAAGATATCAGTTGGCGAGCATGTTTGACATGTAGCCATGTAGCTGGTCGAGGCCACATGCAGACCAGATGTCACACAACAGGCTCCTTCCACCCTGGCAGCCCTCAGCCATTGGCTCTGTGGACTTTCCCGTTGGCCTGGATACATGCTCACTGCTTGGACAACTGACTAACAATAGACGCTCCGAGCGTTGTGTGTGTGTGTGTGTGTGTGTGTGTGTGTGTGTGTGCATGTTCTTGTGCGTTTTACTTTGCTTTTTATCATGTTTTTTTGTGTGTTCGAAAACAAACAAACATACAACAAACAACTATATATATATATATATATATATATAAAAAAAAAAGCCTTAATGCATATGCGTGCAGGAGAGCACACATGCAGAAATGTGTTTGTTGCACATGTATGTGTGTGTGTGTGTGTGTACGCATGTTTGACGAGGTTCATGTCCAATTACCGTCTTCCTTGGTCTGCGTGCTCTGCGGTCTCCTCTCCTGGCTGCTGTTCATAAAGAGTACTGTTGGAGGTTACTGGGCATTCCCCATTCACCACCACAATACAAAACACTCACCCACTATGTTCTACAGTTTACCCGCCGCACACAATTGATCTCCTTCCTGCGTGTATGCATTTGTACTTCTCCCATTTACCTTAAAACTTGAGGCCACCAAACACTATCGACTATATGAGTGTGAAGCAACGGACTATTGCAAAACGTGAGGCAATATCAGTGGGGGCTTGTTAATGGTGCTTCTGCGTCTTTTATTCTCTATTTTAATCTTTTCAATAGTAATCTGTGTTTATGTGTTTGAGAGTGTCAAAACGACATCTGTGTCTTCCCCATCTGCCATATGTAACTGAACATAATACTTGTTCTCCAAACTCCTTTAATCTGCTATTCACAAGTGACTGTTCTCTCTCAATAATGTACTGCTCTTTATGTATTGCTGATATATTCCTGTTTTCAGTGTCATTCATTTTTATTGAATTGTATATTTATTTTTCCCTTTGCAATGGAAGTCACTGAAAAGGATAGTAAAAATAGATGAATGGGTTTTACACACCATAATAGAACCCTGAGCTTCAAACAGCCTGGCGAGCGCAGCGGTTTTCCCGGCAAAACCTATCGACCTCTGAACGCAACATTTGGTGGAAGACTTTCATCCGCCGCGACTTGCCGAGCGGTACCATGACTGCATGAGTTTGTTTGTAGCATGGGTGGCCCCAGCAGGAATCAAACCCATAATCATAGTCTTGCTCTTCAAATTAAGAAGTGTATGTACACACTATTAAGCCGTGAGACCACATCCAATCAATTCAGGGAGATCGGGAGGGTGGAGCGTAAAGAGGGGACCGACACAGGGTCACCTGGGTTTTGGCAAATCTGGGTATGGTTACACTTGTTGCTACGACTTTAATCTTTGGTTGAAGTCAGGAGGATTTTTCTGGCAGGACTGCACTGCCGTCGGTCAGAGCCAATAAGAGCGAGCACATGTGTGAGTGTTCAGAGATGTTTTTGAAATCCTTTATATAATAAAGCAGTTTGACAAGACTTGGAGGAATTAAGTAAAAGTAAAGAGAGAATAACACACAGCAAAACTGTACACATATGTTTTGCTGTGTGTTATTCTCTCTTTTACATGTCCCAATTTCATGCACCATGAAGCCTGTGCTAAGAAGTAAATAAAGTGGACTGAAAAAAAAAACCTCCGCATGAAGCATGTGAGCTAACAGTGAACATCATGGTGGTCTGGCAGCAATTAGTTTTAACATTTCACACTTAGCTTTGAGGAGGAAGTTCAACAGATGTGTCAAGCCAAGTGAGAAATTACCCATTTTTAACGAGCACAATTAGGTAGCTTTTACTCAAATAACGTCTAACATGCATTTCAATTCAAACTCAAATCAGCCTTCATATTAAGTCTAAGATGATCTGTTTACCTGCATCATTTTTGCAGTAAAAAACCTGGACAATGTTTAATGTCTTCAGTCACATCTGTTATGTTATCTGTTCACTTCAGGCTGAACGACACACTTTCCAAATGAACCAGCACAGTAGCTTTCTGCTACTGAAGAGAAGAAAATGTCAACTTTGTAGAAATGAACTCGTTGGGAAGATGTCCTGTGGTGTCTGTGAGTCTATCTATCAACAGCTAAAAGAGATATTGAACTCTTCACCCCTCTTGTCGCCTAGAAGCTGCCATCTGACTACATCATGGATGACCGCTGGAAACCCAAATTACACAGCAGAAAGTGGCCACTGACAGCTGTAATTATACTGCTAGCATCATCAGAGAAAGGCTCAGCAAGAGGCCTGTCCTACGTGGAGCACAGCCAGCTGAGAGGAACGGATGGATGAAGGTAATGAGGTGACGATTATTTTCTACCGTCTCTGTGTAGATGGCTAGGAGCAACTCAGGATATATATGCAGAACTGCATGTTGGAAAAGTAGGCTCAGTTTGTCATCATGATCTGGATAAACAATGGTTCAAGTAAAAACACTATATATTTGTACTGGTAAGATCAGCTTTATTCAATACAGTTTGCTTATGTAATCTTTGCCAGCAAGTTCCATCTGAACCATTTAAAGAGAAAGCCTTGTTATTATGAAGAGCAAAGACAAACTAACGGAGAACATGTGTTATTTCACAGATGTTATACTCTTGAATGAAACAAACAACAGCACGAGTGTGTTTCAGTCTGTGAAGGGTGGTGTTACACATGGTCGCGTTGGATCGAGGAGATGGACCACGCTCCCCACAACTGCCAACACAGTAAGAAATCTATGAAGATGTTGAGAGCAAAGTTACAGATGTTCATGCTGTGCTTATCTATCAATATGTTGATATACTCTGACTGGGCACCAGTGGTGGAAACTAACTAAGTACATTTAGAGGTACTTGTACTTATACTTGAGTATTTCCATTCGATGGCAACTATTTAGTTCCACTCCACTAAGTCGGAGGGAAATAATGTACACCGTACTCCACTACATTTATCTGACAGCTGTAGTTACCAGTTCCTTTTCAGATCAATATATTTTGCCAAAAAAATATGATCAGTTGCTCTATATGCATTAAAATACATCGATTAGATGCTTCAACAGAATCATGTGTTGAAATTAACTCTACCATGGCAACATTAAAATACTGCTCACATGTACATAACGATGCCGTGACATTTCAGTAATCTATGTATGATAAACATAACACCCTAAACGGCATAATACATTCTGGATAATGAGTTCTTTTACTTTTATTTACTTTTTTTACTTTAAGGACATTTTGCTGACAGTACTTACTGTATGTACTTTTACCTAATCAGATTTTGTATACAGGACTTTTACTTGTAATTGAATATTTTTTCTTTGTGCTATTATGACTTTTACTTAAGTAAATGATCTGATTACTCCTTCCACCATTGCTGGGCACACATGTAATATGAAGAGCACTTTGAGTAGCGTAAGAAAGGCAGGGTGTAGCAGCAAACTGCAGAGTTCAGACACCAGACAGAAAAGCCCTGAAAAGAATCACACCTGCTTTGCTTGTAAAGAGAGCTACATCAGATAGTAAGCAGGTAGTGGGCCTATTAATCTCACACCTGGGTAAATAGTAAATAAGGTAATAAATGTATTACAATAAATGTAATAAAATATAAATTGGTGCAAAAATGCTTTTTATTAGAAGTTTATGACACCGGGTTGTGAAAAAGCCTACAGGTCTGGCAGTGATTTGTTCTGATGAGATACAAACTTATATTTACAGGATAAAAATAAACACAAGTATACAACCTAATTTGACTCAGTAAATCACAGTTGTGAAAAAGAAAGCATACCCTATTTTGTGTGTAAATGTTAAAATGTTGCCAGAAGAAATTGGCCACGGTATTTAAAAATCTTCCAACAGATAGAGTGGAGGGTTCGAGTTTCGTTGAATTTGGAGCATGCTGAAATGCAAAGCAAGAAGAGATTCAATGTTAGGCTTGCCTGAGGTCAGCTTTAAATGCATGACATGAGCAGAAGAGTCATGGCACAAAGGGACCAAACCAGGCACATGGATTCAGTTAACTGTAGAGCGCAGGTGGTCTGAGGGGGGATTCCAGCTCATGAGTGTGTGTGTGTGTGTGTGTGTGTGTGTGTGTGTGTGTGTGTGTGTGTGTGTGTGTGTGTGTGTGTGTGCGTGCGTGCGTGCGGGCGTGCGTGCGGGCGCGCGTGCGTGTTAGTTCATGTGAATACTGGATCTGTCTTTTTTCACTCATACGGAGACAGAGAGGAACTTTGGGAAATGCTGCCATGCTACATCACGCACAGTGTTCGGTCCATAAACTCACTCGTTATCTCAAGACGGAGGTGTTTCTCATTTGGAATTTGCTGCTAAAAATCTTTAAGATTAAACTCATATATTGAGTCATTTTTGCATGTAAGCAAACGTTTAATGTGGATATTTTGTCAAGACTCAAAGATTTTGTGGTCGATTGACTAAACTCAGGCAATCTGAGAAAGATTCTTAATTGTGATATCTGCAGGTTTAATTTAAGATGTTAATCAGAACATGTTTGTATGCTGGACTGTTTGGTAGAAAAATCAAACATCTGAATAGGCTCTTTTAGGATTAAGAAATAACTAAATGTATGGTTTAAACAAATGTTTGAACAGTTAATTGAGAAAATAATCAGCAGATTAATCAATAATGAAAAATCAGCAGATTAATCAATAATGAAAATATGTTAGTTGCAACCCTGATGTTGAATGGTAAAAGTAGGATGACTCTATCTTTGGTTTGAATTCAGACTTATGATTCATTTCACACAATTCTTGCTTCTTGTCACCTTCCAGATGTTTGTGAGTTGTTTCAATAAAGAGAGATGCCCCCTTTAAACTCCTCAGATGGATTCACAGAAATTAATGTTTAAGGCCCAGAGGGGTAAAATTACCCAACACTTCAAAGTTTCGATAAAAATACAAGAAATTAATGAAAGCAGAACTCCAAGAATCCTTCATTGCTATCCAATAATCATCTCTAGACCCTGCAGTTTCATAGTGTGATCATATGGAGGGAACCACTGGACTAAATTACGTAACTGTGCATAAAGTCTTTACTTCTGTCTGAGTAGAATTTTAAATGCAGGGCTTCTGCTTGAGGTTGAGTATTTTTTTTTAACAGCATTACACTGCTACTTCTTCTGCCTCTGCATCTGATATCTCCAACTAGTTACAAAGATGACTCCCCCCCCCCCCCCCCACCCACCCGCCTTTATCCAACAGGAGGATCTTTGAATCATATTGAAAATTTAAGGCAAATGAATCTCATGTTCTAACGTCTGAGGTCAGGTGAACTGTCACTAAAGAAATTTGCATTAGGTCAGTCATGCTGTTTTTAATATGAGTCATACAGTAGTAGGATACAACACAGGTGAAGGCCTGTCTGACAGGAACACAGTTGTATCTCTGTTGCCTCTTCATCTCTCCTCTTTGTGTCCCTTAATCACTTAGTCCTAAACACACACACACACACACACACACACACACACACACACACACACACACACACACACACACACACACATCCACACTTCTGCTATCAGCACTACTGTTGATAGAAAAGGGGAAGTTAGGTGTGCGGAAGCAGCTTCCAGAGGTAATTGTTGCTTTCTGAATAAACATTTGTACTTGTCTGTTTAAAACATGTCTATCCTGTACCTTCACACACCCTCTCCATGTCTCCCGCCTGTCCCACTCACTTCCTCACCCTTTCTCCTGTGTTTGTCTTGGAGAAAAAAAAAGAAATGATGTTGAGTCTGTTTGGCTGAGTAATCTCTCCATAGTTTCTCTAGTCTGCGTGTGAACCTGCTGCTGGGTTTAGGGAAGTTGGTGTGGCTAAAGCCAACGGCCACAACAGAGAGTAAAGGAGAGGAAGCGTAAAGATAAAGATAGCAGAGATAATAGATAATAGATAATAATAGCGGGGATAAAGCATGGTCCTCCACAGGGATTAGAGGTGGGATTATGGGATCAATGGATAGATAGATGGATGACATGCATGTCAGCTACAGGCAGGATGACTGACTCCTCTGACAGAGTCGCATTATTTTGCTCTAAAGAATACTTTTCCACCCTAAGTCACTGTTTACACACTGAAACATGTGTCTTTCTAAAAACAGGCAGACTGACAACATTAACTGTTCCACTGACATCATCCTGGGCGAGTACCCAGACAAAATGTGTGTGCTCAAGGAGACAACGCAACCACATGTGTCAGGAGCATGCAGGGCAACAGGAAGAGCACACAGGTGCAGGAGGTGTATTTACTTTTGGACTTCTACACAAAAACAATGTTTTGGACACGAAATTGCAGAGTGTCCCTTTAACATAGAATTACTTACAGACAGACTGCAAGGCTGGCTGACAAACACATAAACAGCCATAGAGTCGTAATGAATCCAGAGGAGGTGAAGATTGATTTATTGGCTGGATGTTGACAGTCAAGACTGACTGAGTGTTTGAATGGCTGACTTGTTCGTTGGCTAAAAAGAGGCTTGTCTGGCTGATCAAATCACTGAAAGACTGGCTGAATAACTGATTGACGGAGAAACATAACAACACCATGTAGGAAATTGTAAAAATAAAATATTTGCCTGTTTTAGGGCAGACTGCGCTGAGTTAGAGGAGCTAATTTGTACAAATGATATCACGTGTGGTGGTGTAATGTGTGTGCATGCACACACACACACACACTCACACACACTCCTCATTTGCATTTCACTGCCTTGTACACCTACTTTACACACAAAGAGGCAACACATCTCACAAAGAGAATTACTAACTGACCACTCGGCTCAAAATAGGACCTCTCCCTCTCTCTCTCTCTCTCTCACACACACACACACACACACTGACAAACACACACAGGCCACAAGGCTACATAGTAGATCCAGTGTTTTGTAGCGATAGTGAATGATCTGTTTCTGCCCTGATACACATCTGTACCTGAACATATGCAAAACGTGCAAGGGCCCCGACACAGCACAGCATGCAAAACACACCAAAGGAAATAACTGCTCTTCACCTGGAGGCACCCATTAAAAAAAAAAAAAAAACTTTGAAAAAAGGTTGTAGAACAAATTAGTTTTATGTCAGACACACAGCAAACACCACCTGCTGGGAGCTCACCAAGTGACTCTGTTTTGAGAGTGTACAATTTCATTCGTTTTAAACATGGGATAGAAGAAGGCAATGAAATGTGAGCCAAAGTCAACTTTCATTCATTGATGAAAATTGTGGATCTTGTTTGCAGGTGGACAGAGAGTATTCACAGAAGTGATTAAAATGGAAGGCAAAACATGAGCTCCATTCAGCACCAAAAGGCAAACAACCTCTAACATAAACAGAGTAGAACTTAATTAGCAAAGACCGAATAATTTATCAAAATATCTCATAATCATAAAGCACCAAGTCACACACTACATTTAATATTCTGTACTTTGTAAATCAACCCACTGAGGCAAGAAACAAAACACAACACAATATGATACAATCTTATGCATCAGTCACAGAAATTGCACTTTCAGTTGTGTCACACGTAGCCTATATGCCATTAGGTACTGGGTCAGGCATACGAACTATGTTAGCATTAATCCATGAAACCTAAACCATCACTCGCTCCACAAAAAAACAAGACCGAACTTGATATTAATTGTCATCCAAATGTCAAATCTCAATAATTGACTACATCTCAGGGGACATACTGCACAGATAAATCACTGGCCCCTGTAATAAAGTCGATACCATCAACCTGCGCAGAGGCAACATGATCAACGAATACGTGGCTTTTTTATATAAAATTCCTTGTCGCGAATACACAGACTACGAGTCTCCACATGCAATTGATTCCCGTGTATCTGAAGCTGAGTGTAGCGCGACAGTCATCCATGTCTCGCCATAATCGCTCTAAAATAAAAAGGATAAATATAAGAATAAAAACGGTGATTGTTTCAGAAAGCAATAGCCCAATACTCCATCCGACCAGGTCCTGTCCAAGGAGAAGAGTTGCAGACACTCTGCTTACTTACCACTATAAATTTCATGGCCGGGTTGGATTTCGGTATCCGTGCGCTCATCTCTGCGTAAAAGTGAACTGCGGTGTGATGGGGTCTCCATCACAGATACTTATACGGTGTAGAGAAAGTGAGAGAGGAAGGAAGGAAGGAAGAAAGAGAGAGAGAGCGAGCATGAGCCCACCCACCTCCCTGTTACAGCCCTCTCTCCGTTTCTGTCTCAACCCTCAGCACTAAAAATAAAATGTTGCATCCTCACAAGTTGCGTTGGGATTACGCTAAACAGGGAATGGTGTGGGTGACTTCAAAAGAAACAAAGTTGGATCTGAAACGCTGCATCCAATAATCGTCAGATGATGCGGATTCATTCATGATTTAGACTCCCTAAAATCCCTGATAAATGTGGCACGTGTTGGAGAAATAGTCTCTGTAACATCATAGTGAATATAACCACAGCTGATTGTGTGTTGTACAGAAACATATATAAGATACGTTTTTCATATACATTTTTCTTATGGAGAGAAAAAGAAAGTCAATAAGTTAGCCTATGTGCTTGACATTTTCCTGACAACTAAAACACAAAAGCAGAATTATATAAGTAACTATTTCCATGTATCTTCAATATAAATGATAGGCTTCAATGCAAACATATTTTTATACAGTATATGGTACCGTATTTGACAATCCATCTGTAACACACCCAATTTGTCAAAGTAAAGAAAACCTGAAGCTTCAATCAGAGTGAATAAAGAATCGTTTTCCAGAATAAATGTTTTGAGTCCTGGTTTGACAGCATGTAAATACAACGATTGACAGCTGTTTATTTGGACCAGCCAAAATCATTTAGTTCGACTGGTTAGGCTTATTTGAACATTCAATGAGGTAATGTGGAAATCTTGCCTCAGCGTGGATGGACAACAGTGCGCTGAGAGGAACTGTTATAGCCACAAGATCTAACAATTAGAGACCGAAATATCGTCTTTCTCGAGGCTGTGAACGATCACAGCATGTGTGTGGTGAAAACCCAAAGACGAAAGAGCTTTAAGGGGTCTGCACATGTGTTGCAAACATCTTAGAGTATTTCCCGCAAAGTGTATATTCTGGTGTTTGTTCCCTGAAATGTATAATATTTCACAAAAAATCCTATTGTGGGTTTTAATTTTATGTGGCCAACAACAGATTTTCAGCTCACAAATTGTCTTAACACTTTATTTATTCAATGGAACCCTCAGTTTCCAACATTCACAGTTAAAAGTTGCCCTCTTTCACTTTTCCCAACCAGATATAATCTGTCTCTGGATTAAAGACATCATCATGTCAGTCAAAAGTCCTCTTGTATCTTCAGGCCACGTACTGTACACTGGACTTGTGTAATCAAATCCACTTTGATTGGAGGCAACATTTCTGCTGTATTACAATATTTTCTGTTCTTCATAGTAATATCCAGGACCCCAACACACCTCTGAGAACAAAATAAACCCACAGTTTTCAGATATTGAATCTTACTTTGAATATCTTTCTGCATTAAAGCTAGACTTTGATGGCATGATTGGACATAGTAGTTGTTTCATTTTATTGTAGGTCTATATTATTATTATTATTATTATTATAATGCGTGCACCCCAAATATGCTGTAGGCATTATGTTAATCGGATCTAGAGGGGGAAATATATCTGTTCCTACGATAAAATAACTAAGCAATTTCATACTTCACAAAATTAAGCTTAACCATAATTAAGTGAAATAAAGAAAATACATATTCTTAATATTTGGAAAGAAAACTTGGCCCTTGGTCCACTTACTCTAGCTTTACAAATTCCCCCAAATATCTCCTGCCTTAATACCACTTTATATCATAGGATTGAATTTCCAGATGCCACGGAGACACCTGATGAGGGCTGTACCGTGTGGTTATAAATGATGTAATACAATATGTCTAATATGTAATACAAATGTAAATTGTGTTTAAAACATTTAAAAATGAACCAAAATGATCAACATAACGAGAAGAAATAACACTTCTGACATTAGGCTATGGCTAAAGAAGTCTATGTTTTGATATCTACTGAATTTACCATGTTAACCAGCTAGCCGTGGCTGTCCCATCTTATAACACCACCTTCATGTCAAAGAGTTTTGATTCTGAACTTGCAACGTCTCTTTTAGACCGGTAAATAAACATTTGTTTAATGTGTGCTATGTTGTGGTAGTTTATAAATTTAAATGACTGTATGACAGTGTTACGACATTAAGTTTACGGTTTGTGGATATATGGCTCAGACAATTAATTAGCTTGCTGTCAAACTAAGGTATTTTTATATAACACTGGTTTCACTGCTGTTGTTTGGATAATTCAAAATGGATCTTTAGTGCAGATAATGACAGAAACTGTACCGATGAACCAAATGGCATCAATATATGGTTTTCTGTGGCTGTTCTCTTGCTATTATAATCTTGCTAAAAATGGAGTTAAGCACATGAAAACAAAAACTATACTCTAATCTGATGGCCTTATTTTTTGTTTATCAACTACTGGGTCAATATGAGCTGTCATAAAAAAAAAAAAAAAACTATTAACTAACAGCAGGGTAAGAGTACATAAAATTCTACCAAAACTGATGAGGGTGAATTTGGAGTGAGGGTAGACTGAACTCTACAGTGACTCACTATTGCCTCCTAACATACCAAAGTGATATTACATGATGGGACTTGAATCTTATATATTGCACCTTTAAAATAAACTTTTTTTTAATCTCAAAGGTCAAGAATGAATTTACACAAAAGCGTTTTTTGTTGTTCTAAATAAATTGTCTAATCAACTTTGAAACATAAAATCTTTGGGTAAGTTCATTTCGCCACAGTCCATTGAGAGATGCATATCAATGGGTGAGACTACTGACATTTGTACTTGGAAGTTATATTTAGCTTGGAAAGTTGTCCAAACATTCTTTCCATTCCTCAATTTGTTCCAATATATCAAATAAGTTATGCACCATAAAATACATTTAAATAACTTAATTTAGGTGTAGACCAAAAAGAGAAACAACCATATATAGGTCAAAATGCACGATGGGTCCTGGACAACTGACATAGTAAACCTGAAAGGGCACACCCACACTGTGATCTCAATGCATGATGTTAATACAAGAAGTCTGACGTAAAAGGTTCCAAAAATAAATTTGGTTTTCCATTTGTCTTTTCGTAGCTGCTCACTGTTCAGCCCATATATGATAAAATGTCACAGCCTGCTGACGTAGAAGCACAAGGTCTCAACGTAATGACAGAAAATAAAAACTCACCCACCTACAAGTCTCCGTGGCATGTGAAGGAAATGTTAGTGTTGAGGTCACAGCACACCACAGTCGGACCAAACACACGCACACAAACACACAAAATCCTAAATACAAAAGAATAAAAGAAAAACACCCACACTGGTCACATTGAGGTCACGGTACACCACAACAATGGACGTCTACCCTCTCAAACACACACACACACACACACACACACACACACACGCACACAAACACACACGCACACGCACACACACACACACACACACACACACACACACACACACACACACACACACACACACACTCTCATGAAGACACATTCATGACGAGCCTCTCTGACGTGTTAGTTGGTGGTGAGGTCTGTAGTGTACGAGCAGGGTAAACGTGGGTGTATTATAAGCGAACCAGACGCTACTGCAGCATGACCATCCACCAGACACACACACTCACACACATTTAAATCACAACAATGCAACGTGCTGACTTGTGTCGATAAATTTCTGGCTGGTTTTGGCCTGTCAACAACTGTACTACACTTTGACTACCCTAACAAAATTAATTTTAAAGCCAAGTCTTGTCCTGTCAGATCTAAACGCAGTGCCTCACAGTTCAATTACGTAGATCTGAGCTAGTTATGTGTACGCATAATGCACATCAATGTGTCTATGCTTTTGCGTGTATATATTGCATATAATGAGACATGTCTGTCCATCAACCAGAAAACTGGTCAGAGTGAGATGACTCTAATATGAAGTGTAAATGTGTTATGAATAATTCCTAATTTAAACTACTACTACTACCAGTAGGTAGCTTATCTCTCACGGTCAGAGCCTGGTATTGTTCAGATCAGAGGTAACTTCTGTGTACATTGGTGCAGTGTTGTCTGGTTGCGTGGTACACAAGCTTGCGTGTGCACGAATTTATTACCGCTAAGCATGTGTGTGTGAGTGAATTAACAATACTGTATCCATCACACTCATTTCCATAACAGATCTCATAAATAATTGAATGGAAAAGGGAACTGTTTCTGTTGATGCTGACCTGAGACAGCGAGAGGTGAAAGACACACAGAGCACTTTTTCATCTTATGCAACAAAGGCTTTCATGCACATAAAGCATATTTGTCATTAAACTTCAGAGGGAGGAAAAGACAAACTTGGACCATCATCTCAACTTTCAAAAAACCTTAAGAATTATCAGTAGAGATCATTTTAAGTGCAAAAAAAATTTACAAAGCATAATTGAAATGTAACTTTGTTCTGAAGAAGTATTAGTTCTGAAAGGGTTTTGCCCACCATGCAGTGTCTCCAAATGCTGATGTGGATAAAGCTATGATTTTCATAAGGCCCTTGTTGAAGTCTACATATCTAACATGCCTGTGGTATCAAGTTTTACTGGCCAGTCAATAGTTACTGATTCTGCTCCTTCTCAACATTTCAGTTCAGTCACAGTGGAAGATTTCTTCCTCTATTTTTACATTTGTCTACTGCTCAAACTGCCTATAGAAGCATAGACTTAATGGCAGAGGCTTCACTTCACATTCAAATATTTGTTAATCAGGTGCCGTATTCCATTTTCATTGTTTGATTAAGTGTGTACAATGTTTGTTCATAATGATTGCTTGTCTGACCACCCTGATCGAGTGATCCCATTTATGAACAAGGTTACTATAGTTTTACCTGGGCAGATAAGACACAAACAAGTAGACCTTTCTAAAACTTCTAAAAAGCTCCGCTCATAATATCATATCTCCTAGCTGCTTTCCCGCTGATAGATTTCATTTTCTGATGATTACAAATGAAGACCTTACTATGGTGTCCCTCAGCAGCTCTAATATTGTTTTTAGAAACAAGACATCTGTCCAGCTACACTGCATATTCAGCCGACAGTAAACGTTTTCGTGCCAGACTTTGTTGGGGCCTTGTTGAATTCGTTGAGATTTTTTCCTCTCTATGATGCTCCCTGGCTTTGCAGAATCTTTCTTATCTTGTCACTGAGTATTAGACTGGAGCATCAAACAGACTCATAAATGGTGACGGGTAAATTATGTTATTATGATGTGCATACGTCATCCTAATGTTCTCTTTTCCAAAAGCATGACTACAATAAAAACTCTTTTCTATTCAAAGGTAGAAGATGGTTTTGATGAGGTTCATGGCAGCTATGAAATATTGGTGTTTCAGACATGCAACAGACGTCATCTAAAAAATGTTCCACTTTTTGTTACGTAGGTCACTTTAGTTCTGCTTTAAATCAGTGAAGTAAGGTGACCCTGGTGCAGAAGGTTTTCAGGAAACCAAGGCCACACCACTTTAATCTGTTTTGATGTATGGACACAGCAGGAGCGTGTTGCCTTGTTAAGGATCTTGACCTTCTCATATTCTACTCTCCGCCTTCCTGCGGTCCACCTCAGAGTTCGTGTTTCAGGATATTTTATATCTCTCACTGCCCGGGCCCCTCAGATGGAAATCACAGTGGACAAGTCTTTATTTTACTAACTGTTGAAAAAGCCTCAACAGGATACTGAAATTATCAATGTGGGGCAAAGATACCAAGAGAAATGTTGATGCATTAGGGGGGACAGCGGGTGTTTGAAGGGGGCAGATTAAGGTGGAGAAGAAAAAGGAGAGTGAGATGCATGTAACTGTGTATTTAATGACTTATGAGCAACACGCTGAGTGTCTGTAAAGACAGTAAAATAGAAAGCAGTAGCAGAGAAAAACAGTGAGATAGGTATGACAAAATGATGAGTGTTCCAGCGAACTTTGTGTCCACTATTGGAAGTCTTGCCAGTCAAAGCAGTGAGTCATATGTGACCTTGAGAGAAGAAATAACAGCAGAGGGATCCCTGGATTTCCACGGCAGCTGATGTGGTCACCTTGTTTTCTCTGGTGAGGTTTCTGAAAATGATTTAGGGGAAACTCTTCTAGGCTTATTCTGCGTGGTGTCAAGAGTGACGCATGCAACAGGGTTTATTCTCAGGAAATGGTCAGACGCCTTTCTGATGGAGAAGTTTCACTTCCAGAACACTCTTAGGGTCACTTTCGTTTAGCAATAGTCAAAATTGGGAACTTGCAGTTGCGCTTACTGACCAATTTTCTTCTGTGGCATTGTGAGATGTAAGTGTCTTGAAGTGGATGATGAATTCACCAATACTCATAGTGATCAAATAATTAGCATCACTTGATTTTTAAATTTCTACTAAGGATTATGTAGGCATCTTTATGATGTGAAATTCAGTGGCTATTTCCTTCATTCAGTAGGATACTCTGACATAACTGCTACCTGGAAAACAAACAAAAAATATGGCAGCAGTCATAACTATTTAGGATGATTGTCATTTTCATGTTCTAAATATGCCTACCCTTTGTCAGTGGCTTCCTACTAAATGCTGAATGTATACGAGGTGCCAAAAGTTCAGAGACTGTTCCTGTTGTCCATGAATAGAGCACAGCACAGTAATGAACAGGAGGCAGGAGAAAAGAATGACTTTTAGGAGTAAGTACTCCAAGTTATGTCGCTTGAGCAACATCAGTGCCCAAGTTAGACATGTTTTTGGGACCATTGGTGGGTACATGTTTCGCCATGGACCTGAAGCTTGAGAAAGTACATCTTTGAAATGTTGTAGAAGGCCTACAGCGATGAAGCATTGAGCCAAGTGAGGGGTTTTGAGTGATATTTGTTTTTCAAAAGGGGTCTCTGTCCAAGACTAAAGAGGGTGTGTCAGATAAAGACAAATAATGTGAATTTATCCCCCAGGGTCAGACTGTCAACACAGCTGTGATCTTCTGAGGTAAACGATTTCACACCGTGATAATTGGGTTCTCCAACTTGACAATGTGCTGGCTCTTGACTTATTGCAAACATGCAAGTTTCTCGCCATCAACAACACAATTGTCGCTCCCCACCACCCTTACTCATCAGATTTGGCTCCTTGGCACTTCTTTCTGTTACTTAAAATGAAGTTCAAGCTGAAAAGTAGCTGTTTTGACAGTTTGGAAGAGATCCAGTGTGAATCACAGATGTTGCTTGACACATTTACAGAATAAGACTACAGGGGAGCACTCAAAGCTTAGCAGGAGCGCTGAGAGAGGTGCATTGCTAAACAGCATAGCCACTTTGAAGAGGACGATTTAAATCAGGGATGACAGTTTTTGGTTGTGAGAGGCACAGTCTGAACTTTTTCATTGGACCTTATGTATTCAAATTAATGGACTTCAGTTAACTGTTTACCCTGTTTCCAGTTGACCTTCACATTCCCTGGCAGGCATGTGTTTTAATGAAGTAATGTACAAAATTATAAGTTGTTTATATTCCCCACTACCGGTTGACAAGCTAATAAGGGCTTTCTGGCAGTGCACAATATTAAACTATTTAACTGCCAAGAATGTGCTTCAGAATCAAGTCTTATCTGGTCAAAGAGCTTCAGATACAGACAGGAGGAGATTGCATAATTAAGGAAGACTGAAGTTTATGTTACCTAAACAACACATGTATTGTTTTGAATGAGGAATGTGATATTGAATCTCATGCCCATTATAAATGTTGCTGTGAACTAGACCGTGGACTATGCACCAATAGGAATGTAGATTCACATTAAGCAGCAATATTCATGTAGTCCATGAAGGCAGGTGCAATGCAGCATTGCTGGTCTCAGAAGAGAGAGGATTACAGTGCATCCATTTTTAAGAATGAATTAACTATTTTACTGACAATTATTTGCTGGGAAACTGCTGGATCCTGTGAAGTGAACCTCAAATAATCTTCCAGTTGAATTACAAGGAGGTATTTTACAGCTTTTTAATTATTTTGCCGGCAGCAAGGGAAAAGTGATGCCCAGGGAAAGTCAACAGACAAGAGGCAGCAGCCTGCTTCCTTGTTTGTCTAATTCGTCTCATGAAAGGACTCCTCAATGTGTGTATTTGTGCTAATGTTTACCATCCAAAATGAGCGCGTGGCAAAGAAGGTCTTACTCACCGGCCACAATCTACAGTGGCGCGGACCCAAAGTAAAGATGGCCTTACTGTGCAACTACTGTACTTGCGCTGTACGCTGTCAGGCTTCACCCGTGTTACACCTCCATAAAAGAGCAAAAATAAAACACATGGGATGTTTCATTAAGAAATATTTAATACTCACCACAGTCAAACCAGTTTTTCCTCTGGGCAGAAAAATGACTGCACACAAACAAGATTTTTGGAGCCCTCTGTGGTACTTTTACAACCTCAAAGTAAAGTAGTCAGTGACAACATGATGTAGCACCTTTCATAACAAGGGTACGAACTGCTGAATCTGTGAAAGTGAACAATACACATTTTAAAATACAAAAACTAGTTCACCCTTCTATGATTGGCTAATCTGCAACTGCAACCACGATATATGTCTGGATATATTTCTAGAACTTTTAAAATGATGTTGAAATGTACTTGTTCTGACCTGAAGCCTCACCGCTCAGATGTTGTACCAGTTCTTGTTCTCCTCCATGAATCCCCTATCCCCGTATACGCCATAACAACTGCTTGCTGTATTGTATAAGAAGGTACATGTGAATCCCAGAGGATTACTCATACCTGTGAATGGGGACTGTGATGTGGAGTCATCATATTTCAAGATTAGTTTTGTCACTCTTGAACTTTATTACCATTTATTTGATTTTAAGATGTATGGCATTTGGTAGCTCAAAAGCCCCATCTCGCAATGTTAATGAGAGTGAACAATTATTTGTGGATCTGTTATTGGGATCCACTCCAAAATGAAATGGGTTCTTCACTCCTTGACCCATGCTACACTGTTCCACTAAATCCACGAAAATCGGTCGGGTAGGCTGGCTTTCAGTCAGAAATAGAAGGCTGCTCGACAGATGCCGAGATGGTTTTTCATTGGTATCTGATCTTGTCTTTGCAGCTTCGAAGTCATTCAGCTTGTCACAAATGCACATGTACAGCTGGCTATAGGTTTTGGTGGTTCAAGACGTGATTTGTGTTAATGATAGTGGTGTAAAAGAGAACTCTGAAATTATAGGGTCAGCCGTCATAAAGGGGTTTAAATCAAAGTAAGGGGCAAATTGAAATTTCGATCCGATTTGAAGCTTCAAATCCCAGTCATGGGAAAATGCGCATGGCAATCCATTAAAGTGTTGCTAACTATTTCAGCCTGAATCAAAGTGATGGCCCAACAGACAAACAAACACTGCCATCTCCAGAGCCATGTTCTAACGAGCCAGCATTGTTAAACTAAAATAAATAAAAGATTGGACAAAAAAATGTAACAAGTCAATACATCACTAGATTTCTTTCTGGTAGCACTGAATAAATCTCTCAGAATACTTGGAGTTGATTGCACAAATAATTACAGTGGAATTGCAATTGTTCTGGGCAAGCAGGAAGACCTATCAAGTTTGAACATGTCATCAATGCCACATTTCCAAGTCCAGTTCTTTAACTCTATTTATCTTTACATAGAAACTGCATAAATTAAAATGACCTGATTTTAAGACGTTCGCTTGTTCATTTTTGATGTCTTCTTTCCCCACCATCTCAGACCTTCTGTCCTCCATTAATTTACATTTACTGTAAAATATTCTCATTCAAAAAAATACATAACCAAGACTTGACAACAGGGTTTATACTTGAGTTGTACATTTTTGCTTTGTTGTCTTTTTCCATCATTATCTCTGAGTGTTTTCCACTGAGCTAATCTCCCGCAGTCTCCAGTTACCTTGGAAAAGATGACAAACAGGCCAGTAGCGTCTGAAACAGCAGTGTGTTTTCCTGCTCTCTCCCCAGGATCCCGCTGGCATGTAGGCCACTAGGCTTTCCCAGCACTGGGCACTTAGCTTGGCTCAAAGAAACAGCTTGTCTGCCTGTCTGTTGGCATGTAAATGTGTGTTGGGCAGTGTGTGGGTGGGCGTGTGTGCTGTGCATGCAGTGGGGAAGGGGCAATAAAGACAATCACAGGAGAAGTACAGTGTGAGCTGTAATAGTTTGTGTTGAGTAAGAACAGGCAACATTTTGGGTTTAAGGATATTTATGTTGGCCTTTGGCCCACATTTTGACCCTCTTTTCTGTTGTCTTGCCCCTTTCACCTCTTGTAGAATGAAAAAAACAACATAACATACAGGTCTGGATTAATTCCTGCATCCTTTGACATTCTGTTACAGTCCCTGAATAAACATTATGGTATACTGACGTTGGGCCATGCTCAATGCAACCCAAGGCTTAATATTCATGTAATTACTATGATGACAGGATGCCAGATACTGAAGTGCAGATAGTTAAATCCTACATATACTGGAATTTTGTGTTGGCAGATGTAGTAAAACAGAAGTTTTTGGTTCTTTTCAACTGCTAAAAGTCACGAGGAGGACAACCCAAACTCATTTTATTCAGTGTAAAAAAAAAAAAGCTAAAACAAACTATTTTAAAAGAGTAGTTGAGGGACAAAAGAATATTCAAAATTCCTGTAACAATGCGGTCAGACTCCTGAGTTGACAAAACGGGATATTGAGGGGAAATTAACATGCCAAATATTGCAACAAGAGTTCCAGCTGAAGCACAACAATACATGCAGTTCCATTTAAATTAGTCACGCACCTAATAAAAACCTGTGGAAAATGTAATGACTCTCAAGTAATCCTCATTACATCATAGCAATGACCTAATTGCTTATAAACTTTCCAAAATTAATGACTGTATTTATCTACTGGAAACAAAAATACAGGTGTTAACCTTATAGAAAAGAAGCATCTATATAGTGTCCTCAGACAGCTACATTATTAATATGCAGATTAAAATATTTCCACACATCTTCAAACTGAAAGCTCAGAAGATCTAAACAATCACCACAGTTTCAAGGAACCAAAGACTGGTGCCACCAATTCAGTAACCGACAATAGACTAAATGTGTTCACAATCTTCCCTTCTGTTCCTCAGTTATGGCATCACATTCATAACAACGGGACAAACATTAAGTAACTTTGAGCTTTGACCACACAAATTGAATTAATTCGTCATTGGGACCAAGTGAACATTTGTGCCAAATTCAAAGATATTCCATCAAGGCGTTCTTGAGATTTCGAGTTCACAAGAGTAGGACAGATGGATGTCCAGATAACCCCAGAACATAATTCCTCCAGCTATTACTATCACAGAGCTTAAAAATAAAAAGTTTGGCAAAGTCATGCACAATTTTTTGGAGAGACCATATTTTGGAAGGAAACTAACATGTTTTTGGGTATAATTTTACCATTTTGGACATTAACTACCAACTTTATTTCTCTAATCTATAACAACTACATATCATGATCATAGGTTGTCATTTGTCCAAACGATTGATTACATACTGTCAAGAGCCATCACAATAGCAAGAGGGAAAATATAAATGCAGTTAAATCGGAATAATCCCAGAAATATTTTCATGTAGTTTTTGTCCATAGTTATATAGAAACCTAAAATTTTTGAAATTTTAGACAAATCTATAAGCAGACGAATCGAACTCACAGCAATTACAGTAAGGCACACTGTTCTTTGGTAGTGTGCAACCACCAGCATTCAGTGTCTGTTGAGGCCTGCGCCTTAATGGTGACTATTTCCCTTAATCAAATCATAAACCCACTTTTCCAGTTCAATCTCTGTCAACAAAGTATGTTTACAGTCTGTTACTTACTGCCTGTGTTGCATGCTTTTTGGACTCTCTTTGCCTAAATCTCAGCAGTTTAGTTGGTGACTAACACATTATTCCAACTATTAGGAAAATAAAACCCAAGTTGTAAAAAGAAAGTCCTAAAATGATGTGGCCTTCCTGATTTAATTTGTTCACTCTTACCAGGACATACACATTTAGGAGACTCATGGTCTGACACATGACTTCCAGTCAACCTGACTTCTTCATTTACAACCAATTATCCTTATTTGCTTTTCTAAAAAGACGTACTTATGCTAAGACTAATTTTACTGTGATTAGGATGCCTGGCAGTGTGAATGCAGAACACTACGAGATTGTATTGAAATACTCAGACAAACACATGCATTCGTTCTTTTTATACAGGTTAAATTATTAGGTACCAAGAAGTGAGCGATATATCCACTGATGGGTTGACTGCCAGTAAAAGGGCGTTGAAAACTCTACTTGTCTGAGCTGGGGTCTGACTGACTGGAAATGGCACAGAGGAAACCGTTCAGGAGACAGAAATTGATAGGTGTACTGATGGAAAAACGCCACAAAAAATGAGAGGAAAAAAAAGACAGAGAAAGAAAAGTTCATCTGATATATAGATCTCAATTCAAAGATGACAAATACGGAACATGAGATTGGTGGAGACAGGGAATAAGTAAATATTAATGAATGTGTTCCTTTGGGCCTTCAAACACCGTGCCATATTTGTTTAACAAAGGTTGTCAGGAGGAGAATTTTGCTAAGCTTCACCCAATCCGTCCATGGGAGGTTTTCTTTTCAGCAAGGTCTCCCTCACTGACCACAGCAGCGGTCTGCTGACGGTCACGCTGCGGCCAAACTCTCGGGCTGCTTGACTTTCTTGGAAGCGTCATCACGCCCACATGAAAAGAGAGAGGGAATACCGTAGATCGTTCTGTTAAAAGAAGACGAGGCCCTGGAAGCCCGTGTGCGGGGCAGGCAGGAAACATTTAAACACACAGACACACATGCATGCACACGCTGAAATGCACACACAACCTGAGCAGACGAATTAAATCATTACCAGAACAGCTGCCTGCCACAAATAGTATCACCACTGTTTTCATCTGTGAGAATGAGAGCAAGAGGAAGAGCAGGGATGCGTGTGATTTTGAATCTTCATTGTAATTTTGTCACTTATTTGTTGGATTACTGTTATTTACTTTAATTAAATGCTGTTGGTAATCAATTTAATTGACAGCATATTTTAACACTGCCTATTTTCAAGTGGAATTCTTGAAAGCAAGAACAAATAATTTACATGATGGTATATCTGACAGTATTTGTCTAACTCAGTTAAGATGCTACAGAGAGAAACTGACGTGACTATAATAAATAAGGTTAATGAAACTATATTTAAAAACTATGAACAGATCTGACTTTTTGCAACTCCCTTTGTTTTATCAGAGCTGTTAGCGTTAGAGAGCCACGCACAAGTTGCCTTTTGGCGCCGAAACTGTGACCACCATGGTCGGACAAAACACAGGACTTAACCCGGGAAACTGGTGTTCGAGTGTGTTGGAAAACAAGAGTCCATGTGGATTTCTGTAAAGTAACGTAACTAAGTACTTGTATAACATAAATAAAGTATCTTTGTGACGAATATATTGTTGCTGACATAAAATTGCTTATTTGAACCCAAATCATGATATTCTCCTAATCCTAACCAAGTAGTTTTGGCTAAATCTCACCAAAATGCGAGCTTTTGCGATCTTTACCGAAAGCTAACTTCATACTCATTGAAGCTGATAGAACTTTAGATACCGTTTATTGTTGTTGTTTGATTAATTTGCATCTGACTATATTTTTTTTTAACTGTTTTTGTCACGAATACTTTCACACAGAACATGAATATTGCGTGGTCAAAAAAAAAAACGTTGCAAATTTGCATCGCTGCCGGGATGAATAGTTTTGAGGCCGGCTAGCATTTTCATATTGTTTATTCGTCTCGTCACGTCCGCAATGTGTAAAGACCTTTGACCTGAGACATCTTGTGTGTTTCTCTGAGACACCAGCGGGCTGTCACAAAATGCTCTGGGATGAGACTTCTTTTTTCTACAAAATAAAATCTTGCATATTTTTCATGGTGGATTGACATTACATACATCTCCCAGAGATCTGACAGATTCAATTCCTTTTTACTTATGATATCTTATTTTTTAACCCTTGTAATTGGAGGTGGTAAATAAGTGAGTTTGTGTCAACTAAGAGTAACCATACAAAACTTGAATGATTCCTCTGTGGAAACACTTCAAAGTTTATCACAATGTTTGTTATATTGCATGTTGAATTGAGGAATGGTGTAATATGGCAGCTATAATAGTTGTATTTGATGTATTTTGTATTTCAGTAAAGCAGCATGTTTGTTTTCTGACTTCCAGACAGGCCACTTAAAACGTATTTACTTATTTTAGAACATGTGTTTTGGATTATTTGTCACATGCTTAATACTTAAAATAATCTGAAACACATGTCTGAACTGAATGGAGGCGCTATAATCTTGTAGCACTGAATCTTACATTTCAATGGTGATTTGATCTCAATTTAAAAAAAGCAAATACATAAATTGACTTGTCATACTGGGGAAAACCATTAATGACGTTGTTTAGAGCCTTGCTTATAGGTACAAAGATGTGTCAATGTTTGTTCCATTGTGCCTTAATGTGAATTTTCCAACATTCCTGAACATCACTGAAAGCCTTTAATTTTGACTTGACTGTGGGAGGGCAGGGTCTGGTACTGTGAATGCTGGTTCACTGTCACCCTGTTTACTGGGACATTTTAATAGACCTTTTTAAAATAGAAAACACTTTGTTTTGTCACAGCAGAAAAAAGCACAAGTGAGGCAAATTTGATAAACAATGGCTCAGTTCCACTTTGTGGGTTTTTCTCTGAGGCTCCCCACAGTCCAAAGATGTGCTTGCTATAGGTTGGTGTTTCTAAATTGGCTGTAAGAGCAAATGTGAGCCTGAATGTTTGTCTGCCTGTCTGTCTGTGTTTGGTCTTTTGATGGACTGGCAAACTGCAGGGTGTATGCCACCTTCGCCCATGATGTGGATACAGGACAAAACCAATACAGATAATGGATGGATGGCCCAGTTCTATTAGGTGCCTCAGTAAGACACGACAGCAATAATTGGCAATATGAACTAGCTCACATGAATGCAGTTGTTTTAAATATCATTAAATAAACCTACGCTTTTCCTGCCGCTACAAAAACCTAAACTAACAAATATTATAGGGGTGTTTGGGCGAAAACCATCAAAGATTTGCCAACAGGGTACAAAAGAGCTTTTTGGGTTGTTTTTTTACTGACATGAATAAAGTAGTTATTTGAAATAAAGGTTGACAGGAATAGTCTGGCTGGCTAGTTCAGATGACATTGTCCTCCTTTTCTGCTATCTCTGTGTGAGGCTATTTCAGTTCTTATTGACCGGTGGAGAGTTCCTGGCATTTACTGTTGAATCGAAGAAGTCTTTTGGATGAAAGGTGAAATGTCTTCAACAACCTCAAGCAAGTCACGATACCTCCAGATAACATTTGATCTGGATGACTGAAAATCTTCACAGACTAAATAGTCCTTAATTTTTGTTGACTGAAACTAGACTAAACTGATATAATTAAATGTCTAAATGTGGCCACAAATAATAAATACAACTTTTTTTTGTTCAGAAACTAAGGATAAAACTGAATTAATGTTCAAGGGTCAAACCAGTGCTCTGCATCTAAACTGTCCGTTTTCACAAATATTTTAGCCATCATTAAGGATTATCCTCAATTGTTAGCACATTTTCGCTGGTTTCAATGGTTTTTTTTTTCAATGAGTTTTTTTTTCCATTGAGAAAGAAAACACAACATATGTTTCTTTTGTTCTACATCATCCAGTGTGTCCTTGTTATTCCAGGCAATTAAACTATGTAAGGGTTGTGACAGGCATGAGGCGCCTTTGATAACATCCAAAACAGAACTCTTATGTATCACTTCTAAAGTGTATACCACTCGTAAAATCAATGAGGGCAAAACAACAACACACATTTTGACAAATGTATCTTTTTCAAGATACTTCCTCACATTCACAGCTGTCAAACAGCTGTTCTTTTTCTCTCTCCAGATTTGGATTATTATCAACGCCTTGAATTACAGGCAGCTATTCGGGGTATTTCCCAAAATTTGCCTCTTTTGTCTTATATGACCAATCTGACTAAATGCTCAAGACAAAAAGTCCACAACCTTTCTCAACATATAATGGGTCAGACACTTCATTTTATGAAGTTCAAGACCATTTGAGGTCATTCAATGCATTCCTACTGCGGCAAATCACTGTAATCTTATTGTTTTACCATCTACCCTGTCATCTCCATCAACTGCACACAGAATACGCTGGGAAAATACAAAGCGCTGTGTATACGTGCAATATGAGATAGTTATGAAATTCTTCTTGGCAATTGTCCACAATTTACTGTATGAGCTTAACGTTTATGGATGAATTAGAACTGAAACTATTTAGGTTTTTTTTGCTCAGTTATTCTGAGATCATGTCCAGACCATATTGATGAAAAAACAAGAAAGACAATTCATTATAATCAGACATCATGTCAAATCTGCACTATAAACAGTTAAAAATCAGAAATTTTTGTCCCTTTGTAAATGCAGCCTTTGAGGCCATAATCAGCAACGCTCTGGTGATGCCTCTAAAAACAGTTTAGTGATCCCCGTCTGGTCGGAAACTATTTATTTCCACATTCAAAGGCAATAGGAAACATAAATGAATGTTCCCCTTAGTGGACTCACACAGTGGCTCGGTGCTGGGAAGGCAGTGTGAGCCAGCCAGGAGAACAGACGCGTCATGAATTGGTGTGTGGGCCAACCAGTGCCTCTCCTGGCAATGCAAAGCAATGGGTGGTTGAGTGTTGGAGAGCACTTATAAGCCAAGGGTTAATAAATACTGAGGTTTGCTTCTGTAATGGTTGGCAGAGGTCCTCACAGTTAGGATCACCTTTATTAGCGGCAATGCATCACACTTTAATTAGATTTAGATGGGATTTACCACAGTCAGTAGCAATTAATTCCTTTTGGTGGCAAAGCAGTATATACATTTGGCCAGCAATAAAAATGGGAAACTGTCTTTATGGGTACATCAGCTAATGGACAAAGTCATCGATAAGGATACCTCACTATTTTGTTTGTTTAAATGTCTTCCATGCTGTGGAAGAGATGCTGTGCTGCGTTATTAGCAATGCCAGTGAGCAGTGCCCCTGGGAATGGAAAATGTCCGTCTGTCAGTCCGCTTCTTTGATTCAGACTAAAATATCCCAAGATTTATTGGATGGAGTGCCACGACATTTGATACAGACATTCATGTTTCATTTAGCACCATCATCAGGACAAAATGTCAATTTGTCAATACATTAATTTACAACCAGATGCCAGTGGCGGTTTGTTAATACGTTGGCTGGGGCCAACATCACCAACATCGAGAGAGAAAAAAATACTACTTTAACATGTAAAACATAAATTAATTGTATAATAATAGTTTGCTTGTAAGGTGCATCTGGTAGTCTGTCAGCGCTTCTAAGCAATCCATTAAAGCAGTTTACAAATTGTATTTAGTTCATTTCTGTGTAAATACAAATTCTTCCTGGTGCGGTGCACCGGCCAAATGAGAGTGAATGCAAGTCCTTCAACATTTGGCAACCACGTGACATGAAGCCGCTCTTCAATTGGTTGTTTCAGATTTTCCACGGTGCACATCCCTGCGCCCCGGACCCTCCCTCTTTTATCAGCAGCGAATCGGTATTGTTTTACGTTTCTTTATCTGATATGATTGGACAACTGTCTCATGATCCTAATGATGCCTCTGCCTGGCAGAAAATACAGACAGGAATTTTTAAATATACAAACCCAGCACATTATTATTCAAAGGTAAACCACAACTTGCTGTTGCTGATACAACCTTAAAATAACGCTTGAGTAAAATGACTCAGCTTTAATAACAGGCAGTTAGAGTGGGCCTATAAAGCCCAGTGGGGGCACTCGCTGGCATGATAGCTTGCAGCTTCCAATAACAGTGGTAGAGAAAGCTTTTGTAATAGATGATTAAACACGGGGCTGCTACTGTAAAAGCAGGCAGAGCTGTGTGGCCTGGATCATACAATAGCTGCTCTGTGTGTAACACACTACAAACTAATAAAACGGCACCACAGTATATTATTTTGGACTCCAACAGAAGACTAACTGAGGTGTTGTTTCCTAGGGTAGAGTTTTTTTTTTTTAAACTCAGTGGCTTTCTGAGGATTTAAAGTCTGATTCTTTTTTTCTCGCTTAATGTTCTCCAGACCTCTGTGAGTCTGATTAAACTGAGGTTGGGCGAAACAAAATGAGAGTCATGGTGGACAGATGCAGCAGATGGAGAACAGTGCTTGGCAGAGCTAATAGGGTGGTGACGGTAATGCTAACAGATCTAATCTCAGCACACGGTTAGAAAATACGGGTGGGACAGCACAAGAGTCTTTCTTAAGAAAACCCATGTCAAACTTTTCTTCACCAAAACGCCTTCAGCAGTATGTGAGATGTGAAACATTACAATACTGAGAAATGATGTATGTTTATCAAAAGATAAATGAGGCCTGGAGTATGTTTATCAAAAGATAAATGAGGCCTGATGGAAATATTTGGATTAATTGATACTGCCAGTGTCTGGCGAGACAAACAATTCCACAATGTTAGCAAAAGTGACAAATAATTAAATATCTTGATTTTGTTTTTTCTCTTTTCATTCTGTCTGTGCTTAAGATATTTTAAATTCCTACTTGACTGATACAAACTCTCAACTTTGTCTACATGTAGTTTGTATGCATGCTGAACACAAATGTCTAGGTGTTTCTAAGATCATGTTGCAGACATTTTCTCCTGCTGAAGGTTATCATACTTTGTGCCAGTTGGCCAAGAATTAATATTTTCCTTAATAATTAATTTACTATTTGGGGCTCTAACTTCTGTCACTGTGGATGCCTCTCAACAGAAAGTGGATGGGTTCACCGTAGATAACTGACAAGTTTCATTTTAATTTCTTAAGATGTTTGGTAGGGCGGCACAGTGGTGCAGTAGTTAGCATTGTCGCCTCACAGTGAAAAGGTTCCGGGTTCTAATCCGGGCCTGGGCCTTTCTGTGTGGAGTTTGCATGTTCTCCATGTGCCTGTGTGGGTTCTCTCCAGGTACTCCGGCTTCCTCCCACCATCCAAAAACATGCACCTCAGGTTAATTGGTGGTTCTTCAAATTGCCCTTAGGTGTGAATGAGAGCGTGAATGATCTTTGTTTCCATCTGTCTCTATGTGTTGACCCTGTGATGGACTGGCAACCTGTCCAGGGTGTACCCTGCCTTCGCCCAATGTGAGCTGGGATAGGCTGCAGCCCCCCCGTGACCCTGTTCAGGATAAAAGCGGGTATAGATAATGGATGGATGGATGGAAGATGTTTGGTCAGAATATTTATATATATAAAGTTATAACTTTGTAATAATCAATTTCTAAGGTATCCATACAAAAAAACATTGTATGCTGAGTACGCCAAAAAATGCTTTCAGCTTCTTTTTTTTGCATTTAAATTTAATATCTATGCCATTTCCAGTAAAACAGTGTGAGTAATGCTTTAAGACGTACAGTAATTTGGCTGTCGTTTGGAGTTTAGTTAAACCCCCTCAGTAAAGAACATCCAGTAAGATAATTGAGTGATTAAGAGAAAATTCCCTGAAGCACGACATCCTTATTTGCCATCTCACAATTTAGTAGGAGTGATGTCATGCTGTTGTGAAATCTTTGCTAAATGATTAAGGGTAGAAAATATGATTGAGCCTAGTGTGATCACACCATGGTTTTATGCAATAACATGCTTTGACATGGCTACAATTCTTCTTATATGGACACACCTTGAACTGATTTTCTGACAGCTAATGCCCATCATCTGAGTCACTGCAGTCCTCTTAACACTACTCCAGTGTTACTATAATCACAACCATACTCTTCGTTTCCTGAGTGTTTGTTACAAACATAGACGAATGCATTTGCCTAATTTTGTTAATACAGGCAGGGTGTGTTTGTGATGTTTGTTCAAGCAAACAAATTTATGGAAGCTGATTGATGCTGTCACACATCATCCCTCCACAACTCTTGTCTCACAGCACCCCTGCCTGAACACTGAAGCAGACATGATGTAGGATTTTATAATGCAGCACTTTATCCGAGGGTTGTGTTTGGATTGAAGACTATATTGTAATTATATTGTTCTTCACAGAGTTTTGATATTTTGAGCTCAATCGCTGAGCCTTATGCAAAATCACCTGCCCAATACCAGTAATGTAAACATGGTCAATTGCAAAGCTATAGATTTGATTTTGGAGAATGTAATGAAGCTGTAGTGAAAAGAATAGCACTTGTGACTTGACTTAGACATGGCTACTGTGAGACTGAGACTTTAAGTCCTCATACATTGACCTCAAACTTAAATGAAAGAATGTTTGAACTTCTGACTTGATAAAACATCAAATCAATAAAAAGATATACAAGAAAGCCCCAACTATAAATGTAAGAAATACTCTA
Organism: Embiotoca jacksoni; assembly: GCF_022577435.1. Taxonomy (NCBI): domain Eukaryota; kingdom Metazoa; phylum Chordata; class Actinopteri; family Embiotocidae; genus Embiotoca; species Embiotoca jacksoni. Next base: position 11,499,039 of record NW_027185241.1, read on the forward strand.
AACACAGCTTTGCTTAAAAAGACATTAAAAAGACAACCTGATGAGAACTCAGGTTCACTGATGTCCTGTCAGTTGTGACATAGCTACTAAGTTCAAAACAAAGAAAAATCAAACCTTTAAAAGTTATATACTTGTTGAACACACATCCCCATGCACAGTTCATGAGGTGATACAAAATGATACGCTGTACATCACTGTCCACAGAGTAGTTAAAACGTATAGTATCATTGGATAACACCAAAGACATGTCCGTTGCTCTATTTATTTTCAATAGACATTATTATTTCATTGATATGGTCACCAAACAACGTGAGTTTCCGACGGGCGCTCACACAATTTCCCACCGGTACCCATTAAAATTACAGATAGGATGAGTTTGAAAGTCAAACAACTTCCTCAACTGCCGGTTAAGAGGGACTTGCAGCAGTTTGCTTTCACTGAGGTGGGAGAACTGTCACTGTTCTGTAGCCCGAGAGGAAGCGTCACCATGTGAAATCGCCAATAAGTGTATTTATATTTCACCGAGCTTCAACAAGACCGTCACTGCTGTGACAAACACACGAGTCACTGGCAAACTATTTAATGAAGTTTATGAAGCGAAAGGGAGTGGTGAGACTTCCTTCTGAAACCAAAATGATCAAAGTAATAGAAGAGCCTACAGTACTGTATGTATGTTAGGGTGTGGTTCTCTCAGTGGTGAAACCACAAGCTATCCAGGTGGCATGATTCACTGACACAAAATCACTGATGTGATCATTCTGTCCAGTTTGTCTCCAAACCAAAACAGGCAGGATATCCTTGGTATATGAGTAGAGCGAGACACCACATATTTACTGTGTGAATCATGGCTTTCTCTGTGGCTGAGCATTTTCACACTGAGATGTTAAGCCGATGCCTGTTCTTGTTGGATTTCACAGCTGCCAGGCTAATACCATCGAACTGGTAGCCAGACCCACCGAGCTGGATGGAGTTCTTTTTAGTTTTCCTCCTGCTTTGACTTGACCAGACATCCTGAATCCATAAACGTTGGACAAGAATAGTTGTTGACCTTTGGTGAATAGACTTGTTTTGTTTTTTTTTCATAGCAAAATATGAACATAGGTATCAGACCTATTGTATTGTACGGAGCTAGTTTCAGAAGGAGATAAGTTAGCCTAGTTTAGCATAAAAGCAGGAAGTGGGGAGAGACAGTCGGCCTCGCTCTGTCAATAAAGTTCAGAAAGCTCACTAATAAACACAATGAAACTCATTTGTTCAATGGCATCCTGGTGCCAACTAGTTTTAATTGGAGTTATGAGACAAATGTTTTCTTGACAAACAAGAGGAGCAGTTTTCTATGAGCCCTGTTGTTATTGTGATGCCAGGCAAACAGGCAACCAGTGAAGAAACTGCAAAGAAGGGCTAGGCGGACAGATAAAATGTAATCTATTTAGAAATTGTAACATAACCCCATATTCTTACTGTATATTTAGCATTTTAGCTAGATTAACTGTCTCCCCCTGCTTACAGTATTTGTGCAAAGTGCTTCCTGGCTTTAACTATATGCTCAACACAGGCATTACTACAGAGTGCAGATTATATGACTTTCTGAAAAAAGGCTTTTGATGTATTTTACAAAACGTTGAACTCCTCTATTGAAGTTAGATCAACTTGATTTACTAGATCATTTGGATTTTGGACATTTATAACTTGAAGGTCAGAAAAAGGGCTGAAACTTTCCCTAAGTGTTTTGGACAATAGACAGGAAACCAGCCTGGACAGACTCCCAGCTTTTCACTACATTAACAGAGAAACACATTAACGCCGATGGACAATTGAGAATGTTAAATTTAGCTTCCTCTGGACAGTGGGAAGAAACTCACATGGACATGGGAAAAATATATCTGCTGGTTGATTTATCATTTGTGGCGATCACTAGCGTCTGCTGCTTACTGTGGTGGCATCATAGATTAGATAGAACATAATAAAAATATATAAAATAATAGTTCTATCTGAGCAGGAAACAAGCACAGTTCCTAGTTAGCAAAATACATTGAATCACCTATTAAAACTGGGCTAAACTTTGTTGATAAGTTAATGTTAGTGTTTTGTTTTACTGAGTTTTGATTCATGTTTAAATATAAAGGTTTCTGTTAATGTCCTGGACAGGTTTCTTGGCAAAAACAAATCCTTTCCATAAACTACAGTGTTATTGTACACGATTACAAAAGAGATCCAACAAATGGCAACTTGTTTACTTCCCCCCTCAACTTACTCTGTTGTCCACCTTTAATGAGCATTTGAGACTACAGTACACTCTTGATGTGTAACAGTTCTTTTGTCGAAAGTTCCAATGCTTTCCTTTCTTGATAAGAAATAAGCTTTAGGATGGCAGGAATCCAGTGAAGGGGCATTCCCTGCTCTTTTGCAACCTGCCACACTACAAAGAGTTTTGTTGAGCCAAGCCTCGACCAACAGCCAGCTGCATTGGGCCTCTGAAGGCAACATCAGAGAGCAGTGTGTGGTCACTGGTGGCTAACCAGTAACCATATTATGAGCTGAGCTCC